>NC_059328.1:28822500-29447500 GCF_018350155.1 Leopardus geoffroyi
CTTAACAGGGTATTGGAGGCTCTCCCCAGTCCCCCCACCCCGCAACCTCTGTACCCTCATCTGTCACCCCTTCCTTCCTCATACTCCAGCCCCAGCGAATTGAACCACCCTCAGTTTCCCTCAAGGGACAAGTCCATGCTGTCTGGAACCCCCACTGGCCTGTAAGGTCAGGACTCGATTTACCTTCTTTATTATTGAACCCTGAGCATCCAGGGCCATCCCCGGCACACAGTAGGCATACGGGAACTATTTGCCGGGCCTGTGATTGGACGGATGAACGTGATTGGACATGAGTGAGAGAATGAATGATGAGGCCAGAGTAAGCTCTCCTTCTCCGTATATCCAAATGTATAAAACGCACAGGCGAGTCCATCAATAAGGCAAGCACTCGCTCCTCGAAGCCTGTCCTTGGCTGGGAGTCGGGTGATGGATTTCTGGAGGTGATGCATGGGAGCGTGAGAAGGGCGGAGTGGACGCATGGAAGAATAGAATATAGATTTCTATAGATTAATCATTTGTCATCCTGCTGCTTGGCACGCTCACGCACACACACCCCTTCCCTCCCGGGCCTCCCTCCTCCCCTGAGAAAGCACAATTCATACTGCCCTTGGACCATGCAACAGGGGTGCACACACACACACACACACACACACACACACACACACACACACACGTCTTTCGTTGCCTTTACTGTTCTCACCTCATTCCCAAGTGCCCCTGCGTCTTCATCGCGGAGTCCCTCATGTCTGGGGTCAGCAGCATCCCTCACCCCTGGCTCTGTGGGGGGACCCCAGACTCTGCCTCTTGGAGCCTCCCCCAAGGGCAGCTCTCCCAGGTCCTGAGTTTCTCCTCCCCAGGGCCCCTCACTCCCCAGTGAGTCCAGCATAATGCCCTGTATTGTTGTGTCCGGTCCCCCACCTCATAGGTAAGGGGCAGAAGGGAAAGCTGAGCAGGCTGGGGCCAAGCCCTTCGGGTTCCCCCGCTTGCCCTGCCCAACCACGTGTAGATGATCTCACGTGTGCCCCACAAAGCCACTTCCTGTCTTACGCAGAGTTGCTGAGGAGGTAATTGAAAAGGAACAGACTCTCCTTCATCCCAGCCGAAGGGAAAAGAGCCCCCTGCCCCAGCCTGTCCTTGGCCAGCCACTCTGCTTAGTGCTGGGAAGGGCCAAAGGAACACCTCTCCCCTCAGCATCCCAGAGGCGCTGCACCAGCCCTCTCAGAGGTCCCGTCTGCCTTCCCTGGCACCCCAGGAGCCCCAAGGCCCCACCTCGCCTCTCAGGGCCACACCCTCTACTCCAACACCTCCCAGAGACACCCCCAAATGCCTCCTGTGGTCCCAGACCAGAGTCTTCATGCATCCTTCCTAACTGTAGAGCCATGAGGACACACACACACACACACACGTGCGCGCACACACTTCCTGTCTCCAGACCCACCCACCCTGTGCGTGCTCTGTGCTCCCTGAAGCCTGTGGGATAATCATGGGGCTCCTTCTGCCTCGGTAGCACTTGAGGACTCTCAGCGTGCCCTGGTCACTCTCCAAGGCCCTCCTAACCCATTGGTCCCCCACACTTCCCCTCCTGGTCGTCTACACAAACGCTGAGCAGTTACCTTGTACCACCAGGAACACGGCCTTTGGCCTCCCTCCAAGTCCCCATCCTGACTTCTGGTTATTGGAAACTAAACCCTCCCCAAAGCCTACGGACCTAGGGGCCCAGTCCCTTGTCCACTCCCAGTGAAGCCTACCCCTTCATTGCACCAATCACAGCCCAATGAAAATGTCACTCATTATTTATTCACGTACTCCCTCATTTGTTTACTAAGCAAACACTTATTACTGGTTGCTCTGAGCTACGTCCCAAAGGATGGGCAGTACCCCAGGGAGCTGGCCATCCATGGAGACCCAGACACGGAAGCACCAAATCCAAGGGCAGAGAGATACCTCAAAGTAGGAGCAGGACAGTGCTGGCTACAAGGCAACAGGCGATGCCTTCTGCCCAGATCCAAGGACCCCATGGAGACTTAAGAAGAAGAGCTTGCCACAAGACCACTTGGCCATGCCCCTGCCTTCAAGCATGGCGGATCTCAAACCGGCCAGGCAAGGGGAGGACAACCTCCCAACTCTTAAGCAGTCCCAGAGATGCATCAGAAAGAACCAGCCCTTCCTGACCGTGTCCATCCATTCCCACTTCTATGCTACATACCACTGCCAAGCCAACTTCTCAACTTTCCAAAGGACTGGATGAGAACCTAGAGCGCCTGTGCGCGCACGCGCGCGCACACACCCATAGAGGGCGCCATAGAGGCTAGAAGAGCTTGTTTCCTCCCGGGAGTCCCTGACCATCTGCCAGGGGGGGTTCGGGGGCATCAGACCTCGGGGACCCTGAGCTCTGCGGACAACCCCCCCCCCCAGAAGGGCCGGGCTGGGCTGCGCTGCAAGGGGCTTCTTGTGCCCCGGCAGCTGGACTCAGTTTCCCCCCCTGGAGAGCCCTTCCGTGCCAAAATGTCTGTGGGTGCTGAGACCCGGAGGGGCACGTGGAAGCACACTGTGTTGCCTTTGATCTCAGCCACACTCAAGTTGCTCCGACACCCAGCTGCCTCTCTCTGCCCATCTCCCTTTGAAGTCGCTAAGTAAAGATGGCTGTAGATTACAGCGCTTTGAGCTGCCTGGGGCAGGACCTTCTCAGGCTGCCCTCCCTTTGCCATTAGCCTGTTTGCTCTGTCCAGTAGAGGGAGGGGGGGGGGCGGTGGGCAAAGACCCTGCTCCAGACTGGCCAACCCCAGGGCTCCTCCCGATCGAAAGTCCTGGGCATTCGTGCGGGACTGACCCAGCATCTCTGTTTACCACGATCCTCAGAGATGGCTCTGCAGTGACTTTACTGGCTCTGCGCTGAGCGGAGCATCCCTGGGGATACCACCGAGGCCCCCGGTGCCCCTAGGAACAGCTTGGTGTGAACTCTTTGTAGTGTTGGAGCCGGGTCCCACACCACCCCCATCTGAGAGAATCTAAACTCCCCCCGCCCCCGCTCCCCCCGATGGCCAGCATCTCAGTTCCCTGCTAACGCAGTGCTGATTTCCTGCCGGCAAATTGCCTCTCCCTCCACCCTCTTCCAGGTTCGGTCTTCCCTCCTGCTGTTCCCTCTCCATTCTCTCTACCGGCTCCACCACCCTTCCCGGGCACTCAAACCTCCCAGGGCTGCCTCCATCGCTGGCGGCCAGAGAGAGCTTTTCAAAGCACAGGTCACGTCACCCCACTGCTGTAAACCCCTCGGTGGATTCCCACTGCTCTTGCACTGAAGATTAAATCCCTTAACTTCTTGACACGCAAGGCCCTGCACATGCCAGCCCAAAGCCACCCCCCACTCCGGCCTCATCTCAAGGGCCTATTTCCTGTCTCACTACTGTCCCTCCCCCCCCCACCCCGGGGCGGGCCTGGCCTGAGCCCACCCTCCCCTCCTCTCCTCTGTCCCAGGAGTTTATTCTGCAGGCTCCGCTCACGTGTTGCACCCCCCGGAAAGTCTTCTCCAGCCCCACCATCTGGGCAGGGTTCTCCAAGCCTACGTTCTTAGAATTGCTCTTTTCTTTCCTACACTTGCCTTGGTGGTAATTAACCACTTATCTGTGTGCCTCTGTGACTGGGATCCGCTCCACCACGAAGTTCCATGAGAATAAAGACTTCACGCATGCTGGGGCGTCCGGGTGGCTCCGTCCATTGAGCGTCCGACTTCGGCTCGGGTCATGATCTCGCGGTTCCTGGGTTCGAGCCCGGCGTCGGGCTCTGTGCTGACAGCTCAGAGCCTGGAGCCTGCTTCGGATTCTGTGTCTCCCTCTCTCTCTCTCTACCCCTTCTCCACTCGTGCTTGCTCGCTCTCTCTGCCTGTCTCTCAAAATTAAACATTAAAAAAAAAAAAAAGACAGCGATTTTATTCAAAGTCATCACCAAGGCCTAACGCCAATGTCTTCATCATCATGGGCACACGATGCCTGTTTACTGAGTGAATGAATGAACGAATGATTTGAGTTTGAGGGAGCTAGCCGCCCTCAGCCAGGCCATCGCAAGGCTCAGATCCTGGCATTTTAGCAGACCAAACGTGAGTTTGGCTCCTAGGGAAAGAAATAAGCAACAGGCCCTTCCTGTCAGCCCCCACTGGATTGCTCAGGGCGATGTCATCGACTGCTGGGTGCACGGATGTGGGTTTGGGTCATGACTCCAGCCTTTCCTGGGAAACCCACACTTTATGCAAACGAAACACAGGGAATTGCAGAAGGGCCTGAGCTGGTAACCCCAGAACTTCACAGACCAGCCCTCCTCCTGGTGGCACTCAGCTTAAACAAACCACCTTTAGGTTTAGAACCCAGGCCAGAGAAATAGACCAGGAAAATTCTGGAAGCCACCAGAGATGTTGTGATGCTAGAAGGGGCCAGAACCTGGAAATCTTGACCCTTGACTTCACTCTCCCAGAGTGTGACCCGGGCTGTCTTCTTGCCCCCTCGTTCCTGTCCCCAAGCCGGGCCTCAGAGGCTGCTTCATCCTGCAGGGCCCAGCATGAGGCCTTTGGCTATTGCCCCACCTCCTTGATGGACAGCGGTGGCCTCTGTCTTTACCCCCTTACCCAGACCCCCACCCGCACCCCACCCCATCAAGCCCTGGGTTTTGCTCTGGAGCAACCACACTCTTCGGTTCTGCTAGAAATTAAGATGCACCTTTCCTGGTTAGTCATCCCTGCGTCACTAAAACCAGGAAAGAACCTGCTTCTTGTCTCCCAACCCTCTCCTCCCAAAGCCTTTTCAAAGGAGGGGGGAGGAAGCGCACAGTGACACCCTTTGCTGCTCCAGGCGTTTTAATGAATTCCAGCCTTCAGGGAGAAGGACGGCTGTGTTAACGGTGCCGGTGAAAAATGAGGGGAGGAACAGTAAAGCAAATTTCTTTTTATTGACTTTTAGTGAGCTATTTAATCCAAACAGCTCATTATCTGCAATATAAATATACTATATAATGGATTTTGCAATAAGAACAATTAGTTTTGCAATTAGCATGAGAATAAGTTCTCCCCAACTGCAGAGAAGGCAAGGCCCAGACTTTGGGGGCGGGGGGAGAAGTGTTGGGGGGGAAGAGAGTGCCCTCCAGAGGGAGAGGGCAGGACCACCCTCGCCACCTGTCCACCTCCCAGCGCGGCCCCAGGCGCCCAGGGAGGGACGCTGCCAGTAGACAGGAGAGCAGAACCATGCTGGTAGTTGTGGCAAGCACAAGCTTTCCGCAGATCTGGGCTCGAGGCTCAGCTCCATCACCTGTCAGCTGTGCAACCTCGGGCAAGTCGCCGAAACTCTCTGAGACTCGGCTCCCTCACCTGAGAGAACGAGCACCATTCTGCGACCTCTTCGTGGAGTTGTCACGAGGACAAGGGGAGGGGATGCACCCGTCCCCGGCAGAGTATGTCCTCAAGGAACACCTGGAGGGTGCTGAGCTGGGACCTCTTTGTATCTCCTTGGCTCACCTCCAGGAAGGAACAATCGTGTCTGCCTTGCTCACCACTGAATCCCAGTACCTGGCCAGTATACAGTGGGCACTTAAGAAATGTTTGTTAATAAATATTACAAAGCAGATGAGACCCAGTGGCTGCTTGGACCAGTGCCTGGCACACGGTAGGCGCTTGCTAGGCGTGCCTTGGACAGATGCTGCTCAGTAAATGAGACCCCATGGCTGGGTCCTTCCTGCCACAGGGCAACAGGCTTGTCCCTGGCGGCCCTGCAGATAAGCATTGTAGCAGAAAAGAGCATCCCCGATTCTTGACTCGCCCCACCCAGCTCTGTCTCTCTCTCTCTCTCTCTCTCTCTCTCTCTCTGCAGTCTCCTTGGCTAACTACTCAAGAGTCAGGACCCCCCACTTAGGTCCCCTCCTGTCTGTAACCCCAGAGCCTTCCTGGACATCTCTCGAGTTGAGCCCTTGTCCCTCCCCTGCCCTGAACTGGAATGTTTCGCACACTGGTGCCCAAAGGCAATGGGGAGGTGCTCACGTTGTGGTCCAAAGCCAAAGAGAACAGGCTTGGGGCTTCCCAAATGTCCCAAACAAAGTATGGTGGGTTAAGGCACAGACCCCCAGCCACACGGCCTGAGTTTGTATCCAGGAACTTCATTTTCTGACTATCTGACACTGACCAAGCCCCTAACCCCACCTGCCTCATCTGTACAATGGGAACGAAAACGTATTACTTACAGCCCAGAGTTTGGGGAGAAGCACGCGAGAAATCCAGGGGAGGCACGAGTGCCGGCCACACGGTAAGACCTCAACAAACATTAATTACCATCCTTATCACTGTCCTGCTGTGCATTATAACCACGACCCCACACGGACCGCACTCTTGGGACCCAACTCAGCCACCACCTGGCCTCTTAGGAGGCAGCTTCGCCGAAGGTATTTTTCATCTTGGCCAGTCCCAACCGGACAGCAGGCTCACCTTGGGATTCTCCACACATGTGATGCCACCCAAGCTCCGTGAGGTAGGCTTCGGTATCGCCCAGGTGAGGAAACCGAGGCTCGGGGAGGTGAGGAGGCTTTGTCCGACCGTCTGGTGCAGGTAGGGGAAACTGAGGCCCGCAGAGTTCGCCACACGCGGGCCCTGTCTTGACTTCGTTTTACTCCCTGCCTTGTCACAGAGCCTCACAGCCAAACATCAGCGACAGTAAACGCTTCCAAGCTTCCACCTTGCTCCAGGGTCGCACCGTTGGCAGGTGGTGGACCCAGGACTCAACCCCAGACCCTCCTCGGTTCCGGTCTCTCCCCCAGGCACTAAATGAAGAAATGAACAAAGGCAGGGAGAGAAGAGTCCTTTTATCCCTCCCACTTGAGTCTCCAGATGGTCTATCCGGGGCCCTGCCGGGTAATGGCCCCAGTGGCTTGAGCAGGAGTGGCATGGAGCGAAGGGGATGGTGTCCCAGGGTCCCGAGCCCCCGGGTCCCCCAAGGCAGCCCCAGGGACACACAGTCTGGGCTTGCAGAAGACTCCTGACTTTGGGTCGCGGCTAAGTGACCTTCAGACCCCCACCGTGGCTGCCTGCGGGTCGAAGGTGAAACATCTGGCACACACAGTTGCTAGGCAGAAAAACGCGAGGAGCCCCAGAGGCTGATGGGAGTATCTCCGGACATAACAGCCCAGGACCCGGGCTTCGGAGGCGCAACAGCGTGAGGTCAAGTCCCAGTCCTGCCATTCACTTGCTCCAAGACCTCAGGCTAGTCACGTCTTCTTTCTGAGCCTCAACTTCCTCGTCTATAAAGTGGAGACAATGATAACACCCTGCCTCCCAGGGCTGGAGCGAGATAAAGCATAGAAAGTGCCAGATGGATCCTGGCACCCATCAAATGGAGACTCTTACTGCCATGAGTGCCCTGCTGTAAATATGAGGCTCTGTGACAAGGCACAGAGTAAAATGAAGTCAAGACAGGGGCCGTGTACGGCGACCTCCGCAGGCCTCAGTTTCCCCGCCAGCACCAGACAGTCAGGGCAGAGGTTTCCGGTGCCCGTCCTCCTCTCCCTGCCCTTGCCCTCGCTCTCCTGGACTGCAGCCACTTCTAGTCGCCACCTGCTTCCACATCCCAGCCGGGCCCAGTGGCCTTTCCACAGGAGAGCAGAACCGAGTGCTGTTAGTCACGGTGTGGAGAGGAGCAATCCATCCGGGAGGCCAGTGGGACACGGGAGAGGTCATCTCCATTACAAACTGGCTATGATTAAGCCATTACTTACCGTAATGGGATCCTTTCAGTGGGAGGTGATGCCTGCCACAGCCGATAACGCCTGCCACGGCCACCGCAGCCGGCAGGCTGCAATAACGCAGCTCTCCCCTCTGTGACAGGTTCAAGCTCTCACGCTCATCGAAAAGTCCATTTTCCAGCACAACTGGGTACACTTTCCTGTGACAAATGCCTGTTCGCCTTTAATCTGTTACAAGCCGAAGAGGCCCAAAGGAAGCACTCCATCACGGGGAAGAATGTTTTTATAAGCGTGCTCTTTGAGGGCCCCTGAATGAGAGGGGCAGTGCGTGGGCAGGCCGTCCGCGCACTTACAGCGGCTCACGGGGTCCAGAGCCAAATTTAGGGGGAGGGGGTGTAGCGTGTGGGTCTGGGGCGGGGTGGGGGGGGTTCACTTTGTTTCACGTGGCTCTGTGTGTCTCTGCTTGGGAAGGGCGTGGGGGTGTCCTTGGGAGGACTCCTGTCCTGTGTGTGTGTGTGTGTGTGTGTGTGTGTGTGTGTGTGTGTGTCTGGGCATGTGTGAGTGCAAATGTGCGTCCACAAGCGAGAGTGGAAGACGGCATAATATCTACAATGTGTGACCAAAGAGAAGTGTCTGGAGGCGTGTGTTCAGAGGCACGTGTGGGGATACCCAGAGCCTCCACAAGTGGGCAGGGGCGTGCAATGGTAGCTCCTTGCAGGGGTATGCCTGGTAAGGACATGGGTGTGTGTGTGTGTGTGTGCTGAGGGGTGAGCCTGGGTGTGAAGGCCGGCTGTGTGCGTGTGCCTGCACAGAAGCCCACACAAGGGCCTGGGCATGGGTAGGTATGTCTGGGTAAAGACCTCTGCGTGTACCTGCCTGAATTCTTGTGCCCATGATGGAGAGCGTATGCGTGTGAGCATTCACGTGTATACCCGGAGGGACGGAGTGGGGTTTAACGGCATAACCAGCTCTCCCAGGCCTCCTGGGAGGATGGGTGGGGGCCTCGAGCACAGGCCCCTGGGTCCTCATCGTTGAGGTGTTGTCCCAACACCTGGGAGCTGCCTGGGAGGTTGAGGATTCGCACTGAGCCCGGGGATTGGGGACGGGAGTAGAGGGGGCTTCCGAGGCCAGAGTTGCCCTCCCCCAGCCTAGATCTTGCATGTAGAGTCGGAGCCTCAGAGGGGTGCTCGGGATGGGGACTGAAAGCCACGTCTGTCGGAGGATGGCCACGGGGTTGGGGGAGCAGCCCAGGCAGGTCGCTAGTGATGCTGAAGCCGCCCACGCAGCCTGGACCCGGGAGGAGGAGGAGCCGGACCGGAGGGAGCACGCACGGTGGAGAAGAGTGTCAGCCTCGCCCCATGCCCACCCCTGTACCCGCCATTTCACCATCCTTAGTACTGATACCTCTTTGCCCCAGCCCCTAGTAGGCAGCAGGCCCTGGGACACCTGCTTACACTTAGAATCCACCTGCATGGGGTGCCTGGGTGGCGCAGTCGGTTAAGCGTCCGACTTCAGCCAGGTCACGATCTCGCGGTCCGTGAGTTCGAGCCCCGCGTCGGGCTCTGGGCTGATGGCTCAGAGCCTGGAGCCTGTTTCCGATTCTGTGTCTCCCTCTCTCTCTGCCCCTCCCCCGTTCATGCTCTGTCTCTCTCTGTCCCAAAAATAAATAAACGTTGAAAAAAAATTAAAAAAAAAAAAAAGAATCCACCTGCACGTTCCAAACCACCTTTCTTGAGGACCGACTCAGAACCCCCCCCCCCCCCCCCGCCAAGCATGCGATGTGCAGTATTTACAGTGAGCCTGAGCGTGATTATCACAAATAGCTACTCTGCATCGGGGATGGGCATGGGCTTCAAGCACATGCTCGCAATTATCAATAGCAGTTAATAGAACAATGGCTCGTTGAACCCCTGATGTGAACGTCCCACGTGTCACCGACAACAACAGGGAGGCCTCACTGAGGAAGGTGAGGGTCAGGGCGGGCAGCCAAGGGCCTCCAGTCCCACCACCACCAAGCAGTGGACCGGACACCGCACGGTGGTCTGCCTCCAAGGAGCCTCCTCGAGGGAGGTTTCCAGCACAGACATCCCCCTGCTCCCGCCTCTCGCCCTGGAGCCTCACATGTGCCTGTTCACTGAGTGGCGGAGACTGTGCTGAATTCATGAGACAATCAGACGGGTGGAGAAGGCTCAAGTCCCCCACTCCGACAGAGAGCAGTAGAAAAGTGCCAAGGAAAACCTCCTGGTCATAAACCGGTCCACAACGGGTAGCAGCACTAAAGTGTTTCCCGCCCAAGGTCACACAGCTGGGAATATCAGAGCCAGGATGCGGGCCACTCCCCCAGAGATCCCGGGCTGGGGACCGGTGCAGACTTGTCCTTCTCATTCCAAAGAGGACGTGCTGGAGAACGTAGGGTTGTGTCCTCCGCTGGATGTTTACTGTTTAAAGAGATGTGTGCAAACGGAGCGGTCAGGACAAAACCAGGTTAGGCTGAGGATGGAGAGGTGGTGCAGGCATGATGGGGGCTTTGACCTTGAGGATGTCCCTTGGGACCTTGAGGGCTTGGGGCTGGGGAGGGGGGACAAACTCTGGGCTGGTGAATGTGAGGAGACCGAAAGGCAGGAACTTTCAGAGAGAAGAACTCAGACGTACGGGACGCTAGTCACAGGCCAGGCTCAGTGCTAGGCTCTTACGCCGACGTCCCCGCGGAACCACCCCACTCTAGAACCCAGAATATAAAATGTCCATCTGACAAGGAGGGTGCTGAAGCCCAAGAGCCAAAGCAATTTGCCCAAGATAGCACATCCAGGGGGAAACAGGATATGAGGTCAGATCTGGTGGGTTCTTTCCCCCCACATCAAACCAGGGCAACCATGAACCCCACTTCTGAGCCCTCTGGGCAGACCTGTGGGTCCCGAGCACCGTCACCCTCTGTGTCCTCCGCACGCAATTCCACTGTGAGCACCAGTCACCATTCTGAGACACCAAAGCTGCAGCCTGGAATCTCCCTGCCCCGGGAGCCAGCGGCCTGGGCCTCCGTTCTCTGTCCCGTCCTCCTTCCCAAAAAGCAGGTCTGAGACCCTCTCTCTTGTCTTTGAAGAAGTTGTTTGCTCCCTCCGGTCCCCTCTAGGGCCTCTCCTCCACCAGCCTGGGTGACCATTTCTCCCACAGCATGTGGCCCAGGCCGGGGCGGAACAAATTCTGTCTGTCTCTCTCTCTCTCTCTCTCGTCTTACCGCTAGTGGGTTTCTGCTCTATCCAGTACATTCCACGGTAGTTAAATAATCCAGCACTGATCATCTGGGGCTCCTTCCTGAGAAATGGCCCCTTCTCCAGATCACGACCCTGTCTCCGGTAAACCCTCCCCAGGGGGCACTTAGCTCACCTCTGAAGGAGGAAGCGACTGGCCCGGTAAACAGATAAGATAAACTCCGATTTATCCTCCAGGCCACAAACCAAATGTCACCCCCTCAGGGAAGCCTTCTCAGAGCCATCCCCAGATTCTCATTGCACCGTCCTCCTGTCCCTCAAGTAACACGACAGAGTTTTCAACCAAAGCCTAACTGGCGGAATGCAACCTTGGGTACGTGTCTCCCCTCCGAGGCTGCGTGCTCTTCGAAGGGAGCACTGCATCCAGAAAGCCCCAGCACTCAGCACAGAACTCTGCACACAACAGGGAGGCAATAAATACTTGCTGAATGAATGAATGAATGAATGAATGCGTGTGTGCTCCGGGCAGAGTTGGGGCTCCCCTCTCGGGGCTCCCGCTGTCCCCTGGACACAGCTCTTCGCTGCTCCATCATGCTGAGCCACTGGCCTTTCTGTCACTGTCTCAAACCCACAGCCCAAGAGTCAAATCTGGCCCAGGAATAGATTGAAAGTAAGTGATTTTATATAAAAAGAAAAAATCAATAGGGGCACCTGGCTGGTTCGGTCAGTTAAGCATCCCAACTCTTGATTTCAGCTCAGGTCACTATCTCCCCGTTCGTGGGTTCGAGTCTCACATTCTGCTCTGTGCTGGCAGCATGGGGCCTACTTGGGAGTGTCTCTCTCTCTCTCTCTCTGTCTCTGTCTCTCTCTCTCTCTCCCCCCCTGCCCCTCCCCCACTTGCTCTCTCTCAAAATAAATAAAAAATAAACTTAAAAAATTAGATTGAAAAATCAATATATTAATTCTCTTGAAGAAGAGGAAGATCTGGCAAATGCCAAGCCACCTTCCCACCTGGCAACTCAGTGGAGCTGAGTGACAGCTGTCGCCCTTTAGACGGGTCCCAAGGCTCCAGATGGCCAACGCCCCTCAGCACCCTGTCCTTCTTACCCCAGACCTGCTTCCCGCATCTCTGCTCCTGCCCAGACACTGTCGGCATTTGGGTTTGTGACCTCCTGCTCTGTTCCCGTCAGCCTGCCCCCTCTAGACTCTAGTTCTCTAAGGTCAGAACACACCCCGCACGGGGGGGCTGGCACAGCGTGGAGGAACAGCAAGTAATGGCCAAAGAGGTGAATATAAGCCAGAGCAGAAGGAAACGGCAGCAGGTGGTGAGACGAAGTGGAGCAAACCTGGGTGTCAGGAGAAGAGAAAGGCTTCTCTGAAAGGATGCGAGAAGCGGATTATATGCTTTATAGGGATTAGTTAAGAAAAGATAATTGAGTGTACCAAACACTTTGTATTTTGTCTCATTAGCTGCTGTGGCGCTTGCCATGCTTCACGTTGGGGGTGGTGAGGAGGTTAATCTCACTGAACTGGTTTAATAAATAGAAATTCCATTTTTGAATATCTCCCAAGGATGGAAATCTTGTGTGCCGCGTCCTGGCTCCTACTGCCAGGGGCTCTACTGCCACCTGGTGGTGATGAGTACATATTGCAGGAAGAGTATTCTAAAAGGAAAATCCTGCCAGAAGAAGTGCGGACATTTTCAAATACTGGGACGCCCCCTCCCAGGCAGAAAAAATCTTGACAAAGGGAAGGAACAAAGTAGGGCATGCACGACTGGCTTAAAAGGGAAATTAAATGCGTGTACTTCAGGGGCGCCTGGCTGGCTCAGTCGGTTAAGCGTCCGACTTCGGCTCAGGTCATGATCTCGCAGTTCACGAGTTCGAGCCCTGCATCGGGCTCTGTGCTGACAGCTCAGAGCCTGGGGCCTGCTTCAGATTCTGTGTCTCCCCCTCTCTGCCCCTCCCCTGCTCATGCTCAGTCTCTCTCTATATCTCAATAATGAATAAATGTTAAACAAAATTTTTTAAAAAAATGAATGTACTTCAAATTACAATTACTGAGTCTTGGAGGTGCCTGAGTGGGCTAAAGTGAACCCCAACCCTCTGGGAGCTCTTAACCATAATCAAGACAGACATAAATAACTAATTCTAGGCAGACTGAGGCCCAAGTTCAGAACTGTCAAGTCCTCTGAGTGTGGGCACTACAGCTCAGCATGAATGAGCCACGAGAACTGGCAATATAGACCCGACATCAAGCGAGGTGTTTTACCTATTTTTCTCCAATCTCTTTTTTATTAAGTTTTTAATTTTAATTCCAGTATCGTGAACATAGAGTGTTACATTAGTTTCACATGTACGATAATTCAACAAGTCTCGATCGAACGCTAATAGGATTCAACAACTGTATATATTATTTCTCCAGTAAACCTTTCCCAAAAATCTTTTGGAATAAGCCTTATTAGTATCCCGTTCTGTGGATGAAGAACCTGGGCTCAAAGAGATGAAGTCACATGCCCACCGTCAAAGAGCTGGTGCATGAAAGAGAAAGGATTCAGACCTCAGTCAGACCCGGTCTGACTCTGAGTCAGACCTGATTCCAGACGGCTATTTCGTTGCAGTCTCCTACGTGCTCTAGACCCAAAGTGGCCCCTTTGCAATTCCAGGGCCTACCCGAAATAAGCATGTCCCCTCCCAGTAACCCTCAGCAGGTGTCTGGAAGGACTAGATAAACACAGAGAAGTGTTAGCACTGCCCGCCTCACGCCTCAGTGCTCCCCCCAACCCAGCCTCCCCTCAACCCTCCAGCTGTTCTCTGTGGCCCTGCCTGTCCTGTCCCGAGCCTGGAGCCCCGGCTTCTGCCACCACCAGGCCAAGTCCACAGCCCGTCTGGGCAGCGTGGAGCCTTGTTTGCTGATTGGCAAGTTCGCAATACGGGCCTGTGCGCCTCAGAGAAAAATACAAAACCATAATTGTCCCCAGATTGGCTTGTGTTCTTTGTGGAAAGAAACAATACACAGCCTTTGTGTTAAAAAAAAAAATTACTGAAACAAAAAATTTCCAGTTCACACTCTTTTGAATTGAGAGAAATAAGTAAACACTATTTCCCAAATCTGTGTTCACTGGGAAGCCTCCTTTTATTATATTTATGCAAAAACATGAGCCAAATCTCATCCTACGCCACTATAAAACACATTCGATAATAAAATGCAAACGCTGTTTGCAAAGAATTACAGAGGATCAAGTTCTGGCCTATTGTGAGGAGTAGTTTAAAATTAAGAGTTTTAAGCTTCGTGTATCCCAATTTTATTTTGCAATAATCCATGCCTTTAACTTACCCTGTTTATATTTGCTCCGAATAATGTAGCCAAAAATCCACTGAACATTGATTGTGAAAAGGGTAACTCATTATCTGCTTTCGCCCAGAAATAACAGAGGAAGAAAGGAAGGTGTTTGCTTGTGTTCCCACAATTCTTTGGAAATATTTGCTTTCAGACATTTTGTAATATTGCGAGGTGTGCGTATTTCTGCATGGGAGCTTTGCAATTTTAAAAAGATACCAACAGGAACAGACAGGAGGCCAAGGAGGTTTGCACCTGTAGCCAGGGTCACGGTGGTGCCTGATCTGCACGCCCACCTGGGGAATTTTGGGACGTTACCCCCCTCACTGCTCTCCTGGGAGAATTTCCATAAAGTGCCAGCGGAGAGGATTTGGGGTGCTTGCTAGAGGGATTTCATGCACCAGACCCCACGGCCATGAAAGAAGTATGGAGAGCCGACGCCCAGTGCAGAAGAGAACGTTCTGGGGAGGAGGATGGCAGTTGCAGGAAAGCCACCCTACGCCAAAGGAGTCGATGAGTAGACGGCTTACTGTGACAGTGATCAGCCAGCAGCCTCTCCAGGGTTGGGGGGGAGGGGGAGGGAGGAAGGGGAGGGGGAGGGGGAGGGCTTGGTCACCCGGCAGGAAAGAATGGACAGTCCCAGCATGGCAGGATGGCGTCCAGCTCCTGCACCTGCTGACTGGCCCCCAGGGACAGGGTCCCCAGCAGCCCACAGAAATCCCCTGGGAACTACAGACCACAGAGGTTTCGCGCTCTCCCTCCCGGGGTCCTCGAAACCAATGAAGGGCAAGGAGATGTGCCCAGGAAAGGGTGGACAAGGTCCAGGAACCTGTGTGATGGGAGCCTGGCCTGTCTGGGATTTGCATTCACAGCCTGCCTCCCACCCCCGCATCGCTGCCCCATTCCTTCTCTTCCACCGGCCCCCGCCCTCTCTTTCTTCTTCCTTCATCCATCTTGCTCGCCATTCCTCTTCCGATTACTGCCAACAGTCACATTAAAACTCTCTGACCTTTATGTAGCAATTTTTTTGCTCTTTCAGAGCACTTTTCTTTACACGAATGCTTCTTAAACTGGGGTGCACACACCCTCGGGGCTCCTGTCCACGGGCCAGGGAGCTTACCGAGTGACGAACACGGCCCATCTCGCCGGCATTAAAATTACCCAACGGTAAGTAACTGAAAACACTCCTTGTGTTAGAAGAAACAACGCGGGCATATTATGGGGCGGCATGCAAAGTGCACCTAAAGTGCCTCGTCCTCGGTGCCCAGTGCAGTCGGGACAGGTTTGCCAGTTCCCAGGCGTCTGGGCCCAGTAGGGCCCAGAGTCAGGGCTCGGGCGTCAACCAATGGTCAGCGAGAGGCAGGATTCAAATCCAGGTCGGGCTGACTCCCACACCCACCTCCTTCCCACACAGCCATACTACCTGGGCTTGTGAGAGGAGCCCCATCCTAGAGTCAGGAGGCCCGCGCCGCAGCCCAGCTGCTCCAGAAGGAGCTGGGTGGCCAGGCAGGTGTCTTCCCCGCTTGGTCCTAGTACAGCAGGGTCACTGGAGCACCGGGGATGCTAGAGTCAGAGTTCTGGGTCCCAATCCCAGTGTTTCCGTTCTCTGGACGTGTGGCCCTGGAGTGTTATTTCACATGCTCGAGCCTCAGTTTCCTCTTCTGCGAGTAAGCAGGCAATCTGGGCCCGGCGCACAGGGTTGCCGTGAGGTCACTAAATGAGCTGATTCAGGCAAGGCGCTCAGGAGACGGCCCGGCACAGAGCCGCCCTCAGCGCAGGTGAGATACGACCATGCACAGGTGAGGGTGAAGAGGGTCGAGTGGCGACCCCAAGGACCCCGGCCCTGAGGGCAGGGTGTCTGACTGGCAGGTGGGTGGGAGCCACACAGTCTACCCCTTTTCCTCACTCCTGCTGTCAGACTTAAGAGCTGCCCCTGGTCTGTTCACAGCAGGTGGCAAAGTGGGTGTCGTTAGCCACTGCCCCGTCTTTCTGGGGCCCAGGGTTTGGGTGGGAAAAGCTGTTATGAGAAATTGCCAGGGCCCTGGCGTGCCTTTGTTGGCCTCCATTCAACAAGTAATCCCTGAGCATCTCTCTTGGCCGGGCATTGGCCGGGGTGTGGGGGATGGCTCCACGGTGAGCAAAACCAGACTGAGTCCCTGTGGGTCTAGAAGACAGACAATAAACCCACAATGCAACGACAGGTTCATAAGTGGTTACTTCTATGAGGGAAAATAAACCAGGGTGAAGGGATACAGTGGGAGAAGTGTATTTGATAAGGTGGCTCGGGAAGACGTCCCTGATAGACAAGGAAGTATTCACCATTGACAAATGATATTTGGCCACTCCAAGCCCCGAGCATGACTGGTGCCCTGGCTGGGGGCACCACTGGCGTGGCAGTCGCCCAAGTGACCCGGCAGCCTGTGAGGAAGACGAGGAGGAGTTGAACATGGCTGAAGGAGACACCCTGACATCAGTGGAGTATCAGATTTTTGGAAAGGTGCTAGAGGTGTTTTTCTGCAAGTAAACTCAGGTTGAGGATAAGAAGCCAAGATTGGTAGGGTGGGTCCAGGGGATGGACAGGGGCCCAGTGCAAGGACAACTGCACGGTGCAGCATGACTCCAAGGTGCATCCTATGCAGGCATGGTTTGAGAAGAAGTCCCGAGTCATGCAGACAGAACAAACCACAGGAACGAGACATCATCTTTAAGCTGATCGCTCCCTTTCCAAATTAAGATATAACGGCTTGTTCACATTTCCCAAGATAAACTCAGCAATTTTGTTTTTGTACCGTTATTGACAAAAAACCATTTTGTGTTCAACATGAGAATTATCAGTAAGTCAGGGTGCCTGGTGGCTCAGTTGGTTAAGCGTCCAACTTCGGCTCAGGTCATGATCTCGCGATTCGTGAGTTCGAGCCCCACGTCCGGCTCTGGGCTGACAGCTCAGGGCCCGGAGCCTGCTTCGGATTCTGTGTCTCCTTCTCTCTCCGCCCCTCCCCTGCTCACTCTCCCTCTCTCTCAAAAACAAACAAACATTTAAAAATGAAGAAAGAACTCTCAGTAAGTCATTTTAGAATCAGGTATTTGAATGTGACTATATAGTACATGTATCGAAGAATTAGAACTGCGCACAATTCTAATCAATACAAACACATTAGGACCTTTAAGTGATATTTGTAACATTGTAATATCATAAACAATACTTATTAGAAAATAAAGAAGCGAGTTTAGAGGATTATCTAAAGAGCGTTCCCAGTAGACGAAACAGCAAGGGCAAAAAGCCCTAAGAATGGAACAAGCTAAGGGCTTTGGCTTTTATTCTCAGTGTGAGAAGGCAGATTTGTTCTTTAGAATACACGAGGTCATGGATCATGACTAGTAAATTCAAACACACTAACCCAGGAGTCCAGAGGGTTGGCCCACATTGTCCCAGGTCACTCACCATCCTAGTTTCCCCCAAGCCCACGGAGACAGACAAAAAAAACAATAGACTACATCGTAGCCCGGTGCATGTGAAAAGCCCTGTCTTCATTAATAGAGAGAAAAAAACGAAAAAAAAAAAAAAAAAAAAAAACCATGAATGAGCACAGCCTCATCCTCACGCTGAACAGTTAGCTGTATTTAATGTACAGATCACAGAGGCAGGTAACTCATACGTGGTTAGTAGCAGACGGAAAAATCAAAGCAAAATAAGTTAAAAAGAGACACAGCAAAGAAGAGAACACGCCTCCTAAATCAGCCTTCCAGAACTGCTTCAGGCACCCCGGAGGGCCCTGTGAGATGCCAGGCTCAAGCTCGCCAGTATTTCTGAGGCAGGTGTGGCCCCACGAGGACAGCCACAGGTTCTCCGATGGCTCCTGGGAGCCCAGGTGATCACTATCCAGAGATGAAGGAGGTGACACGGAGCAGGTGCCACAGGTCGGCTGTCGTGCGAGGTACCTTATCCTCGCTGTCTCCTTTAAATCCTCCCCCCCGCCCCAAATCCTGGAAGGTAGGGATTCTTATGCCCATTTTACAGATGAGAACACTGAGCCCCAGAGAAGTTAAGAAATTTGCTAAAGGTGTGAAGTTTACAGTACTTTGAATCCTGGCCAATTCAGGAAATGTATAAGCTCTTGGTTGAGAGTAGGAGGTTGGAAGCCGGAAATGATAAGAGGCAGAGGGGCCATATTGTAGAGGTATCTTTCGCCGGCATCTCACTCAGACCTCGTGACTGCTCTGTGGGACAAGGATTGTGAGTCCCACAGTCAAGCTGAGGAAAATTCAAGCTCAGGGGGCTTGATGGGCCTGCCCAAGGTCGCTGGCCAGGAGCGGAGCCCAGATTCCAGCCAGGAGTGGAGGGCTGCACGGCCCACGGCTGCTGTGCACCTGATCATGGACCTGGTCGTGGGGCCAGGCTGTCCTGGGAATCACAGCACCTGAGATGCGGCCTCAGCTTTTCCAGTGACTCCCTGTGTGACCTTGGGTCCATAGCTCCCCTCTCTGGGCCTGAGTTTCCTCATCCATAAAACGAGGAGGTGGGTGGGTGGGTGATCTCCCAGACCCTCTTGATAGTAAGCCTCTGGGTCTGTGAGAATCAAAAGGCAAAACACAGACCAAGGGCTGTCAGTCACTGACCCCTCCTGCCCCAGGCAGCACGCAAGAGAGGGCTGCAAAATCCCTCCTGCCTTGACTGTGTCCTGCTCTCATCCTGACCCTTCTGAGCTCATGGAGCCTCCCACCCTGGACAGTCAGAGATCTGCCCCCATCCTTGCCTCTCCCCTCCCCTTCTCTCCACCCCCACATCTGCCCCACACCAAACCCAGCCCCCGTGGTCTCATTAGCTCCTGCTCCGTCGGCCCCCAAGACATGTGCCTGGGCTCTGTCCCTCTCTGTGTCTCCCACAGGCCATGCAGAGCCTTATGCCTGGTCCCCTGGCCCCCAGTTTCTTCCATGACACTAGCCAGAGGGATCTTTGTTAGACCAGATCTTTTGCACACTCCAACCCCTTCAAAGGCCTGCAGGGTAAGGTCCTTAGTGTGACATCTGATATTCCACACACTCTTCAGGCCCTCGTCAGTCTTAATCAACTCATCTCCATCCACCACCCTCCTCCTTCTCACTCCCCCCTACACGTGAGCCATGCGAATTGCCTGTATATGCTATTCTGGAATTTCCAGCCCTCTCCTCCTCCCTGACCTGGTTCAAATGCCTTCCTCCCAAACACCCCAGAGAGGTCACAATCCTCCCCTTCTCTGCGTTCCCATGAATCTTTTTATAACACGTTGTACAGGCCATGATTTATTCGTTTCTGTATCTCCAGCGCCTGGCACTGAGCCTGACATATGGAATGGATATAGATGCGTAGTTGATGGATGAATGGAAGTTTGACATCTCATTCTCTCGTGGGCCAGGGATTTGTTCTCGTCTAGAATGTCAAGTTACCCAAGAAAGCTCTGTCCATCACCCGGAGCAGTGCCGTCCGTACAAGCAATGCCTCCCAATGTCCCCTTCACCCACATCCGGGCGTCCTGCCAGCCTGGCGCCCGGAATGCTCTCTCTCCCTCCCTGGTTTGTGAGGACACTGAGCGTCTCCTTTTCTTCATCCACCTTGAACCCTAGGGCCCTCAGTCCAGGGGCACAACAGGAAAGACCTGTGACAGGGGGCCATGAGAAGTTGCCATAACTAGTTCCTGAGACGCACACATCTGTGTGTTAGGAAAGACGTACAACCAGTAAGATCTAACGAAGTGATGGTCCATCCAACCATGAAAGACCATGCAGCACGTCAAACGACAAGGCCGATCTATGGCTATTTCTGGGACATGACCATGGTCTGCTCTAAAACGAGAAGTTCCAATGGAATCCAGTTGGTATCATCCGACTCCATTCTGGCAAACATGGAAAACTCTGAGCGGCTACACGCCAAAATGTCAAGGGGTCTATTTCTGGATAGTGGAGATTACGGATTATTTTTATGTTTGTCTTCACACTTTGACACTGTCTGACTTTTTTCACCAAGAGCATGAATTTTTATGTTCAGAAAAACAATAATGTTATGTCCGTATGGGAGGAAACGGGCAGAGGGAAGAGGAGAGGAGAAAGAAAAGCTAAACCAGAAACAGATGAAGACAAAGGTAACGTGCCCCCAGAAGACCTCCTGAGCTTCTCCTCCCAATCCATACAGGGGGGAAGCCCAGGGCCCAGGAAAGACCCCCAGAGCTGGATTCCAGCAGTTGACAACAGACCCTGTTCTCCTACCTCCAAGCTCACTCCTCCAAGACTCAAGAAAGACCAGCCCCACCTCCTGGCTTCCGCTGTCGCTGATGAGTCAGAGCGCTCACCAAGACTGTTGGCTCAAACCAACCTCTTTGTTCATCTCACTCTGAACAAAACAGCAGGGCAAGAACCCAACCCCGTGCCCCGGTACCCACAAAGGGGGGACTCATGCAGAGACACGGCACCAAAGCCCGGCTGGGCACCACCTGAAGACGTGTTCCTGTAAGGCACACGATGGCAACCCTCAAGGCAGGGCTCGAACTGCTTAAAGCCTGGATGGGAATCTGCGGGCCACTGGGATTCCCGACAGAGGCTGCGGTCCTGGCCCCTCCCCCTGGTGTCAGCATTGCACTGACGGTTAGTTCGCTCCCCTGCACCTCTGTTTCCTCACCTATAAAATGGGCCCAATAAGGCATCACGGGACTAGTGAGAAGGCTGAACCAGACTGCATATGTAAAGCCCTTAGCACACTGCCTGTTCGGGGTCACTCAACGGATGATAGCTTTTATTACTGTTGGCAGGACTGCTCTAACCCTGCAGTGGGTAGGTCACAGACATGCCGAGGCCACTGGCAGGCCCGCTAACAATGGGAGCCCGATGTGTCCTTGTTGGTTACCATTAGGAGGCTGGCAACGCCTGAGGGATTCTGACGGAGGGAAAATCGATTGGGGTTCATGCACGGGAGAAATAACTGCATTTGTCAGGGGCGGGTTGTTGCACAGGAGAAATATGAAGGACTCCTTGTAGCTCATCCTCTTTCCTCCTTGAGAACATCTAGCCTTATTAAACGTATAATGAGGAGCATGGTTGCCACCTTCATCATGGCCAGTTGGGAAGCAGATGATGCCAAGGCAAAGGAGAGAAGAAAGGAAGCCATCTGTCTGCTGGGGCCGATGCTTCAGGACGTCTCTGAGGAGCCGCATGGAGAGAAACCCAAGTGTGTGCTAAGTAGCAAGAGTGGTCCAGCCAGGAATCAGGTGCAGGGACCCCAGGTGGGTCCTGGACATCTGGGAACCTTTCATAGTCCTGGATCATCTTTTTGGTACCAGAACCTCTCCTCTTGCTTCCCGAATTCCACATGTCCCAGCCTATAGCTCTCAACTCATAGCCACACTGATGTTTCCAGCCCACATTGGCCGGTCCCATCCAGGGGTCTGAACCTGTTTCTTCATTCAGTCCACAGATCTATGGGGATGCCTGCCAGATGCTGGGAAAGACACCGAGATGAAATTGATGTAGACCCTCAGGGGCATGTCCTCTAGTCAATGAGATGTGGCAGGTGCACAAATAGACCCAAATCATGTCAACCCATCATGTCACTCTTCAGCTGAAAAATCTTCCAGGGCTCCCTATTACCTACATGATGGCATCCAAGTGCTTGAGCATAGCCTCTGACACCTCTCATGATCAGCCATAATGGACCCACTCCATCTCAACTCTGGCCCCACACCTCTTCCTCTCCACCACTCAGCCTCCTCTGCTCCGGTCTTGCCGAACGCCAGCCTGGTGCTGCCTTGGTGTCTTTGTCCACGCTGTACTCATCTCCCTTTGACAAACTTCTACCCCTCCATCCATACCCTATTCAGGTGTCCTCTCCTCCACCTATCTTCTCACGCAACCCCCAAAACTCCCGGTCTCTTTTACTTCCGGTTTCCAGAACATTGGATGCCATACTTACCATATACCTCTTCATATATTTCTATATGTTCCTCTTCCCCACAGAGCTGTGAGCTCTTTGAAGACAAGGTCCACGTCCTACTAATATCTTAATAATCTAAAGTACCCAGCACAGAGTAGGAGTTCGATAGATGTCTAATAAAATACAGATAGACAATGAATATTAAGGAAAATGCTCAACCTCCCTCGTAGTGAGAAAAATGCAATTGATAACAAAAATGAGATGCCATTTTCACCCACCGGAGATGCACAAATTGCAAAAGATTGACAACATTCAGTTCTGATGGAGCTGGAAGGCTGTGGGCCGGTGGGGGCAGGAATTGCTACAGTCTCTTGGAAAGAACGAGAGCTCCACAATTAGAATGTGTGTGCCTGTTGACTCCGCATCACTCCTGCAAATTTATCCTACAGAAATTAAAGCACCAGCATACAAACTGTGGTAGCTGTCCATTGCTGTGTAACAACTTGCCCCAAGACTTGGCAGCCTGAAACAACACACATGTATCATCTCAAAGTTTCTGTGGGTCAAGAATCTTGGCTGGGTCTCTGGCTCTGGATCTCTCGGAAGGCTGCAGTCAAGGTGTCCACAGGGGTTGCGGTCATCTGAAGCGTTGACTGTGGAAGGGTCTGTGTCCAAGCTCGCTTATGTGGTTGTTGGCATAATTCAGTTCATCCAGGGCTTCTGGACAGAGGTCCTCAGTCCCTCGCTGGTGGGGGACCAGAGGCCACCCTCAGTTCTTTGTCAGGTGGCCCTGTCTATGAGAGCAAACCCATGAGAAGAGCCAGAGAGAAAATACCAAGAAGGCAGACAGCAGCATCTGTTGTAACCTATCACAGAAGTGAATCCTATTAACTGTATCCTCCTCATGAGAAGGAAGTCACTAGGTCCGGCTCACATTCAAGGGGGAGAGAAGACATAAAGGCATAAAGAGAGGAGGTGAAGGCCGTGGGGAACCACGTCAGAAGCTGCATGTGCATGCGTGCGGATGTGCGTGCGTGCATGTGCGCGTGCAAGCATGAACCATGAAGAAAGCCGTGCAAAAAACACTCCAAACCCTTAACAGGGGTTACTGGAGACAGAAGCAGGTTTGGAGAGGTAGGAAAAGTGGGAGAGGCAGATTCTTGGTTTTTTAAAACAAATCCTTGTTTTGTTTGACTTTGAAAATAAGCAGACATTTCTTTTCTAACTTAAAAATTAAATAAATAATAATATGAAGTAACCAACGCCAACAGTTGTCCTGGAGTGGAAAGAGGAAAAATTCACCGTAGCGTGGAGAGAGGTGGGGAGAATCAGGGAAGGCCTCATGGAGGAGACAGTGTTTGAAGTGAGCTTTGACAGATGAGCTGGGTTGGGTCGTACAGAAATGGCAGGAATGACACGGGGAGAGAAGAGTACGACAGAAGGTACGTTAACTGTCCCAGGGCCAAAAAGGGGTTGAGGCGACACAGAGAGAGCACAGGCACACAGCTGAGGCCCCCAGGCCAAGCTGGCACATGCCCACCCGGCTTTCCTCATCTCTGAGTCCAAGGAGCTGCAGAAAGTTCTGTAGAGACTTTAGCCGCGACTGAACCCCTGCGTCTCTGCAGAAGGTTCTAGACCTCTATACCTGCTCATGCTGCTTCCAAACTCAAGCCACAGCACCGGTCCCATTCTGAGAGGCTCCCTTATGAGTCTGAACCCATCTGATTGGGTCTCCCCAGAGGGACACAGCAAGGGAAGGAGAAATGGCAATATTATCTTTCTGTCTCCCTGGCTCCACGTGAGGGGCCTCCATTCATCTGAGAGAGAGTCCATGCTGGGGTTGTTGTGTAGAGCAAATCCCTTTGTATCTCCCTGGCCGTTAACTTCATTCAATTCGCCAACCCACCTTTAGAGAGAACCACAGGGCTGGGGCCGGCCCTAGTTTAGCTCTCCCTTTGACGAGAGAGAAATTAGGACTCCAAGGCTGGACCCCAGAGAAGGGTTTTGGTTAGTGCGTAAATGTAAGCGAAAAGAAAATTCGTCCTTCAAAGGCTCTCCCTGATCACCTGCTTTGGGACAGGCCACAAGCCCAAAGGGCCCCAGGGAGGGGGAGAAGCTGAGACCCAGCTCCCTGCCCTAGTGCATCCTTGGCCATATGAGGGTTCAGAGACGTGGATCAAACCATTCCAGAGCAAAAGGGAGGTGGGGAATCCAAGATGGTTTCACAAAGGGGAGGAGCTGCACGGACTGGGTTTTGAAGAGTGAGCAGGAGTTCGGTGAAAAGAGGACAGGCACTTCAAGCAGAGCAAACAGCACAGGCAAAGACACGGCATCTGTTTCTTTTCTTTTTTTTTTTTTTTAACATTTATTCATTTTTGAAAGAGAGAGAGAGAGCGCGCACAAACGGGGGAGGGCTGGAGAGAGAGGGAGACACAGAATCCGAAGCAGGCTCCAGGCTCCGAGCTGTCAGCACAGAGACCGACGCGGGGCTCAAACCCACGGACCGTGAGATCATGACCGAGCTGAAGTCGGACGCCCAAACGACTGAGCCACCCAGGCGCCCCCAAAGACACGGCATCTGGACTAGCAGTTCAGTGTGGCTGGAACTTGAGGGGCGACAAGGGAGGGGAGAAGAAAGGATTGACAGAAGGTGAAAAAGGAAAGGTAGGCAGGGCCAGCCGGTGAGGAGCTTATAAGGCAAAGTGTGACACAGCTTCTTGACCGTGACCCAGGGGCTTGTGACTCATTAAAGATGATTGTAAGAAGCGTAACCTCTGAAGAGATATATGGGGGTGGGTGGAGAAGGGAAGACGAGCCAGGGAAGACACTTTCATTTACATCCTCCAGAGTTGTTTTCTTACAAGGCCGTATTACTATTGTAATACATTTTTTAGTCTTTTAAACTTTCTCTCTTGGCTAGGATCGCAAAGAATTCACACTAGCTGCCATTTATCAAGGGTTTCTGCACATTATCTTGCTCATCTTCACGCTGGCTCTCTGAGAAACATACTATCATCCCATTTCCCAGATGGGAAACTGAAGGAGAACAAGCCAGAATGAGCAAATGAACCAGAATTTGAACCTGGGTCTGCTGACCCCAAGCCTGCCCTCCTAACACTCGGTTCCGCAGCCCCCTGGGAGCACACACGGCAGGGAGGCGAACGCATCACTTTCACAGATGCCGTGGAGCCAGAGACAAAGCACATACCCAGGACAACAGAGCCACATTCAAACCATCTGGAGAGGCTGGTGCCCTGGGCATGGAGCCAGAGTGCCAGGATGGAATGTATCAGGTGCAGATGTGAAATCCTGGACTTGGGAGCAAAGCTTTGCCCGAGAACAGGCAGGAACCGTGTGTCCTGCCGGGGATTTGCACGGTCTGCCAAGATGCGCACACCCGGAGGCTAGGCCTGCATCCCACTGGAGGTCGGAGACCGTTGGCTGACTGGGGACGAGCGCCAGGCTGACTTCAGCCCACGCTTGTAGGGACTATCCGTCTCCCTCTCTCTTTTGTCCTCTCACCATCCCTGATCGTGTCTCCTCTGGTGGCCCCGATGAAGCTGGCGCCCAGCCCTGAAGCACCCCAACCCAGAGACAGGCTGAGACAGGATTGGGGCTCTTGGGGAGGTGAAGGAGCCCACTGAGTGACTTTAGGGAACTGCCCTAAGTAAGTGATTGTTACGGGGTGTTTTTCCTAATGTTCATTTTTGAGAGACAGAGCAGGAGTGGGGGAGGGGCAGAGAGAGCGAGGGAGACACAGAATCTGAAGCAGGCTCCAGGCCCTGAACTGTCAGCACACAGCCCCACACGGGGCTCGAACCCACGAACCACGAGATCATGACCTGAGCCCAAGTCGGACGCTCAACCGACTGAGCCACCCAAGCGCCCTGATCTTTAAGTTTTTTAAGCGGAAGACCCTTCTCCTGCATTGAATCTTATCTTATGTGAACTAGGTAAGGAAGGAGTGTCTCTGGTTGAAAGCAGGTGGGGGGAGGGGGGAGACTCCCTGCTGGTCTTCCCCCCTTCCCCCACTCAGGGTCCCTGAACAAGGTGTGAAACCCACTGAGCTTGAGCACTTGGAAAAGCCCCTGGCTCAGAAAATGCTCTGATCCTTTAAGTCCTGATGAATAATCATAGAACTAACACGTATTAAGCACTAACTATGCGCCAGCCACTAAGCTACAGGCTTCACACAAACCTTGTCATTTAATCCTCGTCGGAAACCTCTGGAGCGGGTTCTATCACCAGGCAGAGACTGCCCGCTGCCCACCAAACTCTCCACCTTGCTCTAACGAAACGCGAAGGCGGAAGCACCGCCAGACTACATTTCCCAGCTTCCTTTGCAGCGAGGTGAGGCCATGTGACCAAGCTCTGCCCAATAGCACGTGAGCAGAGGCGACTGCGCCGCTGCCAGCCAGGGCGGTGAAGGGAATGAGCGAAGCCCCCACGCTCCCCTCTATCTCCTGCGCCTGGCAGGGACCGAGGCCTCCAGAGCGGTTGTGGAAGCCTGGCGTTCAAGTGGCGGGTTGGGATCCCTGAATTTACCCTGCGTGGCAGCGCCCTCTGCCGACCCGGAGCCCACCCACCTGTACCACTACCCGAGAGAATCTTCCATTGGTTTTCAGCCAGCGCAAGTGTAGATGTCCACAGCCCCATGGGCTGGCCTTCCAGATCCTCAGTGCTTGGAGGAGGAAGGCAGAAGAGATGAAATAACTTTGTGAGATCATCTAGCCAGCGGCAGAATCCGAAGCCCTTGAGTCGGCCCCGAAAGAGTCCCTGCCCTCAAACCACGACATCCCCCCCCTACCCCCCATGTTACAAAATTAGCGATGCCAATACTCGGGGCCACCAAGACTCAGGAGAGTAGGTGAATGGATAAACAAAGCGTGGCACATCCGGACAATGGAGTGTTATTGGGTGACAAAGAGGAAGGAGCCATCAAGCCATGAAAAGCCATGGAGGAAACTTAAAAGCATATTCCCAAGTGAAAGAAGCCAATCTCCAAAGTCTACCTACTGGATGAGTCCAACCCTCTGACCTTCTGGAAAAGGGCAGAACCAAGGAGACGGTGGTTTCCGGGCATTCAGGGGGGCAGGGGGAGGGGTGAATAAGCAGAGGACAGAGATTTTGAGGGCGGCGAAACTACTTTGTACAATCCTGTAATGGTGACGTTTGTCAAAACTCACAGACTGTACAACACAGAGACTGAATCCTAATGTAAACTAAGGACTTTCGTTAATAATAATGGGTCAGCTTTGGTTCATCAGCTGTAACAAATGTACGACGCTAATGCAAGATGTAAATAATAGAGAAAACTGGGGAGGGGGGTATATGAGAGATCGCTGCGCTTTCTGATCAATTCGCCTGTAAACCTAAAACTTCTCTAGAAATAAAGTCTATTAATTACGTATGAATTTAAATAAATATATACGGCTTCAAGAAAAACTCATGTATGAAAAAAATTAATAATAATATTTTGCCACACGCAATACACTCTGAATCGCACCCATTGAATCTTCCCAGCAAACGATGATGTAGGTATTGTCATTATCCCATTTTTCAGATGAAGAAACCGAGGCTCAGAGAGGCCAAGAAATTTGCCAAGCCAGGACAAAACACCCATTTCTTTGACTTCTCATCAACCTCCCTCCCTAAGACCTGCCCCCTCCACCTTCCACAGACATGTGCCATCATCAAACCAGGGCACCAGTTCCCCAGCAAGAAGAGCCTGAAGGTGACAGTGTGCCAGGCTCTTTGTATGTAAGCCATGTGGATAACGGCTCACAACAGCCCTGTGAGGGAGGCTCCAAGGTCACTCCGCAAACTAGACCCCAGACTCCCTGCGCGGTGCTCGTTCATCCGCAGAGCACTCACTCGGAATAGATCAGCCCCTGCGCCCCAGTGCCCCTGCACCACTCAACACACACACACGCGCAGACACCCTTGCACTTTGTCAATGACTCTCAAACATACAGGCTTTGGCTATCCAGGGGACATGAGGCCCTTCAGCACGTACACAAGCCGGCATTTCTCACCAAGAACAGAGGGTCATTTGGGGACATTTTTTTTTCCTGGAGATTTGTCAAGACCTCCTTCAAAATGCATAACCACACCTGCACATTAGCTCAAGGCATCACTTTCCCTGCTCTCTGTAACCCCTGGAGGGGAACTGAAGGAATGTATCAAATTCTTAATTTAAGAAAAAAAAAAAAAAAATCCCTGCCGCCTGCATGCGGCGAAAGGGCCATTTCGTATGTTGGAGGCGTTATGAGGAAAGTGCTGCCTGAAAAATACTGATCTGACTGCAGTTCCTGGGATGCTGGGCCTCCCCGTGAAAGAAAGGGCGCGATCCAGTTTTGGTGTTTAAAGAACATAAACGCAGGCCGGGGACAGCATGATGTCTGACCGTCAGGGCTGCGGACTATCCATTACCTCACGACAGGGTGAGATGATTCGGAACCTACCGAGTTTTATTAAACATGCAGGCTCCATTCCACCGTAAGTGGCGGGGACAGCACTGGGGCCTGGGGCGAGCCGCCCCTAAAGCTGTCAATGCCTCCAAAACTGAGAGGCACCCAGTCTACCATCCCCTTCCTCTGGAAGGGACCACGAAGTCTCTGGGATCAGAGAGGCTCCACCATTTCCTGGCTGTGTGATCCTGGGTATGTTACCTAACCTCTCTGAGCCTTTGTTTCTTCCTCTGAAGAAGTTTGACAAATAATGATAGGATCTGATGAGATCGTGCAGGCAAAACACATGATGATGATGTGAGAGCCAGCCTGGTTCTTACAGAGTATCTCATCCAATCCTCTCACTATGCAGATGGGAAAGCCGAGGCCCAGAGAAGGGAAGAGACTTGCCCGAGATCACACAGCAAGCTGGAAGACCTGGGACTAGGACCTATGTCCTTGTTTCTTAGACCAAAGCTTTCTCTGCTGTGCATACTGGTCACATTCTGAGACTATCTCAGGAATGTAAGGACTATGCCAACAGCCATGTGAGTTCTATAGCAGAAGCCAGCCCTGGGACAAGGAAAGGCGGGGGTATCCCCTTCCACCAGCCAACCTGGAGTTCCCATTCAGCTGCCCTAAGGGCTGGGGTCTGCCTCGGCCCCTCTGTGTAAGCAAGTGGTTGACAGAAAGCAAGGAGAGTGAAAGGGAACCCTTCTCCCTTATGCCAAATGTCTCCATTCCTGGAGAGGCCAGCAGGAGGAGATCTGGGTGGGTGATCGGCCCTGCAACCCAACCCCACCTTCTTAAACTCCATTCTGGAAGTCAGGCCTTTGCTGCTTAGGCTACCTGGTAGGTGCCTCTGGTTTCCAGGACTCGATCAGGCATTGAGTCTTTTTCAGGTGTTCTGCATAGACACTGGAAGGTCATGGCCACGAACCTACCAGAGAAGCCCTGTCTGAAGGGGTGGCATTGTCTAAGGTCCCCCCAAACCGCTCCTTCCTGTCCCTTTCTGGGTCCCTCTGAGTGGGAAGACGGCTCTATTACCCTCCTATCTTGGGAGCACAGACACGTCAAGGCCCCGGCCCTGTGAGTAGATGGGGATGGGCTCCAGGCACGTGCCCTGAATGGGTTTGGTAGGGTTTGGAGACCCTAAACAGCCCGTGCTCCTTTCTTAAGGTATCCATCATTATCAGTCTCCCATAGCCTCTACCGAGTAGAACCAGCCATGGTCCACATCACATGACCCCGTCACCACCCGGCCACAGCTAACGCATCAAAAAGGTAACACCTCACTCAAAGACAGTTCATCCATTGGCTGACCGGCCATCCCGTGAGCTGGCCACAGCCCTACGTGGAGGAATTTGAGCTAAGAGATTTGGAGTCAATGGCTACGGGGGTGGTGGGGAAAGTTAGTATGAAGAGAGGGCAGCTTAGAGTCATGTGACCTCAAAGCTGAAAGAAGGTGAATGTTTTCACAGGGGTGTCGGGGTCTTGGCCCTGATGAAAGCGAGGAGGAAGAATCCCAGAGCCACCTCTGCAGAGCGCCGAGACAGGAATGCAGGCCAGATGCTCAGATTAATGGAAGTCAATATTGATTAGGGTTCCCCTTTCCAGCAAGGTGGGAAGATTCCCGAAAGAGTCTAGAAAGCGATGCCAGAGGGAGAAGCACTAAGTCCACAGTGGTGTCCACAAAGCAAGGAAGGCTAAAGGTATCCTTGAAGGAGGGTGGCATGAATCCCTAGGAAAGGAGATTCCCACCAGGCGTCCAGATATAAGAGGAGTAGGTCCCTGAGGTTGAGAATTGATGGAAACAAGAGACATTCTCTCGAACCCTGAACCAGAGTTCACCCTGTCCCCCAAATTCCAGAGTCAATATGGGCAAAGTGAGGAGCCATCCTGTGAGCCGCTGATAAAGAATCTACTCGGGTAGCTTGGATAGCCTGGTTACTATCCCTGGACTTGGTAGGGCCCTGAGGGGCCTGGGGGATCAGCGGAGAAGGGAGGCCGTGACCTGTAGGGCCACAGAAGCGATACATATGAACCAAATAATTTGGTACAGACGCCTGCTCCCCCTCCCTCTACAAGGTGGCTCGGGGCAGGAGGTGGGGACGAGAGAAGAGGCAGACACAGGTGACAGGATCCGTGGAGGACATGGAGGGAAAGGACAGGCGTCTGCAGAGTTCACAAGCTTGGGGGACAGGCTGGACTTTGACACTTTCCTTGTTTCCGAACATTAGGTGCAAACCCTCTGTGAAAGGTCACCCTGGGAAGAAAAGAGGAAAAACCCCTGTCTCTATTACTCCTTCTTCATGTGCCTCGCGTAAAAAATGCCTTAGCCTGAATCCAACCGTCCCCAGCACCAGTTCTCCCCAAGCAGATTGGCTGCAGGCTTCACCAGGCTACAACCACATGCCTCGTTTACACGAGTGGGCCCCAGGTAAGCCCTGTGCCAAGCACCTGCTCGGAGGGGCACGGGAGGTTGCATTATTAGCATTTAGTGGCCAGCGGGAGCAGATTAGGTGCCACTGAGCTGTAGAATTATCCCTGGAGCTCACTGTCCATTCACCACTCTGGCTGTGTCCGTGGGAAAGCGATCTGGAGAGGCCCAGAGAAGTCGGGCGCGGTGAGGGCTGCTGTATACGCGGTCTGCCGAGCAGGGCCCGCCAGTGATCAGCAGCACGGAACAGACGTGTCCGCGACCGCTCCCCGCAGGCACCGACGGTCTGTCTCGACACCGTGAGACCATCCCCCACAGTGTGCTCGGAATCCCATTCCTGACCACCCCCTCCTCACCGGATTCAACCTCGTTCGGGCTTCGGGCCTTGGGTTCACATGTGACTTGGTTCTACGCTCTCTGACAAGCGCCTACCTAAGCCCAGAAAGGTCGACCTTCCCCCGTCCGGGAGGTTTTTTGCAAGATCTGTGCCTTTTCCACTTCCTAAGTGCACCCATCTTGGCTAGAAATAGACCCAAAGTAGCAGTTCAGTGCCCTCAAACCAGAGGCAGGCAAGATCTCATGGAGGCTTCTCTGTCCAACCAAACGAGGTGGCCAGCGAGCATCCAGAGCTTTGCGGGTTCGGTCTCCACGTGGCCCACCTTTGGGCCCACGTGATGATTTGCACCATGACACCTCCCTCATCTTCCCCAGGAGGCCATGGTCCGTCGGCTTTTCCCCCACCTGCTGATGACAGTAGCAGAAAGCCGTCACTTCTCAAAGGGCTGGGACAAGCCAGGCACCGTGTCAACTGTTTCACATAACTATCTCAGAGAATTTTCACAACTACCCTGAGGGTAGGTGTTTTCCCATTTTACAGGGGAGGAAACCGAGGCCCAGAGATTTACCACACAGCTAAAAAGCAGCAGAACGAAGGTTCTAACTCACACCCATTTATCTCCAAAGATAGGGCTCGTCACCCCGGTCTAGATGTCCTCCAATGCCCTGAAACCCCCACAGAAGGGGTCAGGCATCTCCACGCCTGGAGCCTCCATGGCCACTTCCTGCCCCTTCAGACCTTTGCCTTAAGTCAAAGAAGATCCTTTCCCTGTCCCATCACTAAATCTTGGGGTCTACATTCAGTGCCAGTAGGCGCCCTACAAACATCTGAGAACAGAGGAACGAAGGCGTTGGAGAACCCTTGCGTTTATGTTGCAGGTTCACGCGTATGTCTTGACCTCTCCATGGCCGACAGGACTGGGCCCAACTCCTTGTGTAGATGCTTTTCCCCAAGGGGGCCTCAGCACCTTCTCTCCGGGCACCCTCACTCTGGTGTCACGTCAGCATTCTTCCATACATCTTTGGGTTTTCTTTCCTCAAGTGTTTGGTTCAACAAGCACCTACTGAGACCCCCACTGCACGCCAGGCTCTAGGGAATCCAAGATGAACCACAAACCACCTGCCCTCCTGAAGCTCACGGTCCAATGGCCAGGGAGGAAGACCCAGGCATGGCAACGGAAACCCAGGCCGAACTAAGACAGCACCTGTGAGGCTTGGAAATGCTGTGAGAGAGGCTGTCCGGCCAGGATTTGAGCCCTCATGTGGTCCTGAAATCAAACCTCCGCCTTTATCATAAGCCCCCCAATCAGGCACCCACCTGCCACTATGTCCTTTCTCTCTTTAGTTCCAAGAAGGGGTGGAAAGGTCACCAAGGCCCTTATGGCCTCTCGTAAGCATCATGCCCAGGATGTCACGGGGGAGTTTGCAGGAAAAGCTCGGGGAGGTTAGGAGATTCTGAGCTCAGCATGGAGTACTCAAACAGCTGGAGCCCTAAGGTTGTATTAACAGAAGAATAGGCCCACTCATAGGAGGTGATAGTCCTTCTAGACCCCAGGTTCAAACGCAAATGCCCAGGTGCCAAACAGCGTGTGGAGCAAATGGGTGAGGGGGTGGGTGTAAGCGTTGGGAAGGAAGCACAACCTGGCCTGGTGGGGACTGCCACAGGCTGGAGAACACAAGTGCGCCCCAATAGGGGCAGCCTCCCTCAGCCCAGAGAGAGCTCCGTCCCGTGGGAACGCGGGCCCAGTATGGCCTGGTTGTATTCCTAAGTGTTCTTCTTATTCTCGAGTGCTTCAGTTATCTACTGCTGTGTAAAAAAGCAACCCCAAAGGAAGGAGGCATGGGGAGGACGTGCGTAAGGGAGACAGAGTCTCAGGCTGGGATGACGAAAAGGCTCTGGGGATGGATGGTGATGACAGTTGCATAGCCAAGTGAATGTACTTATGCCGCACTGTAGGCTTCAAAGTGGCCGAGAAGGGAAATTTTGTTAGATAGATTTAGCACCTTCAAAAATGGTGAATTTTAGGGGCGCCTGGGTGGCTCAGTCAGTCCAGCATCCGACTTCGGCCCAGGTCATAATCTCGCGGTTTGGGAGTTCGAGCCCCGCGTCAGGCTCTGTGCTGACAAGGTTGGAGCCTGGAGCCTGCTTTGGATTCTGTGTCTCCTTCTCTCTGCCCCTCCCCCCACTCACGCCTCTCTCTCCCTCTCTCAAAAGTAAATAAACATTAAAAAAAAAAAAAAAAAAAAGACCCAAGGAAGGCAGTGAGGAGCCTTAGAAAGCCAGGCAGACCCAGGTTTGACCCCAGCACCTTGGCGTACCAGCTGTGTGAGTTGGGACGAGTTGCTCAAGCTCTCTGAACCTCAATCTCTCTGTCTTTAAAATACGAAACAAGAGCCCCAGCTTCATGGAGTTGTACCTGGCGCGGTGCCTGGTGCCAGAGTTGGCACTCATCACACTCAATTTCCCTTTCCCCCGATGCCAGTGAGTAGTTGTGACTAACACGGGCCAGGTGCATAATGGAAAGCACAAGAAACATCTGCTTACTTGTGCAATTTCGGAGAAGGCAGATTTGGGCTGAAATAAAGGAGAGCTAGCACCGAAACCATTCAATCCTGGCAGAGGCTCCTTTTAGGGTAGGGAGCTTCTCATTGAAAGAGGTGTGCAAGTCCACTGGGAAATGAGCTGGCCTGGGTGAGTCCTAAGAACTCCTATATCTCCAATAAATTACAACTCTACGAAATGCTCAGTGGATTTATGGGGAAGCATTTTTCCCATCAATTTCAGGAACGTTACACATTTATTATAAAGTGCCCACCTCCATTCACTGCTAATGGGATTATAAATTGACACAAACTTTCTGAAGGGCAATTTGACATAAGGCATCAGGACCCTTAAAAATATCTACACCATTTGACCCTGTGGGAATTTGTCCCAAGGAAATAACCTATAATGTGCTCAGAGATATAAGTACAAGAATGTGGTTTGTTATTTCTAATAGCAAACAAAAAAAGTGGAAATAATTGAACTGTCCAACGAAAGAGGAATGATTAAATAAATTAGGGCACAGCCAAAGATGGAAAACCGTGCTTCCATTAATCTTGAGGATTCTTCCCACAATTATCTGTTAGAAGAAAATCTCTTTAAATTCAAGTTCTTAGAAAGAGTCTCCTGTCAAGTGCACTCTCTCTTAGTTACTCTGTTTTTAAACAACAAAGTACTATTTGGGGAAATCACATTAGCCCTCCCTGACCTCAATCAATGCTACTTTGGGATGTTTAAGGAGGTCACCTGCGAGAACTGGCAAAAAAGGAGGCAGAAAATTTTAACAGGGATTTAGTAATTATTCTGAGGGTTATGACCTCACAATTGCAAGTCTTGGCTATCATTGTAAACCAGCTTTTCCAGCTTTTAAAAGCAATACAGTAAGAAGTTATGTTGTAGAGATCACTAATACACACTCATGGGACAAATCAAGACGATCCTAATGTTAAGTAAATAGGTATTTGTGGCTTGGAATACAATTTCCAGAGACAACACTGCACACAGATTTTAAAAGAGTTGCATCTCAATCTCAAACAAGTTCGACAAAAAAATGGAAATGATGGGCTCTGGACAGCTATGCTGGGTAATTCACAAAACAGCTCTGGGGATGATAAAAACACAGATGTCAAAGATACTAGGAGAGTCAGTATAAAATGCGAAAGTGGGGGGGGGGATGTAATCTTTCTAAATATAAGATATTTTGTGTTACGTGGCTTTAAATATCCATATGTAACTACGTTTATAAATTAAGCATTATGAATCAGCATTTGATGATTTCTCTAAATATTTGTATATTCAAGTTGACCTCAAAACTTTTTGTTGACACTTCCATTTGGGAAAACTAGGTGTTCTGTTCTTGGCTGCCATATATTTAGGCTCATAAGACATATAGCCATGAAAGAAAAGATCTGTGAAATAGTATTAAATAGAAACCATAGTTTCTAGGCTATAGTCTGATTCTAATTTTATTTAAACACACGCAACTGTGGACTTTGGGAAAAAAGACTACAAAGAACTATACCAAAATGTTAACAATGGGGGCGCCTGGGTGGCTCAGTCGGTTAAGCCTCCGACTTCAGCTCAGGTCATGATCTCACGGTTCGTGAGTTCGAGCCCCGCGTCGGGCTCTGTGCTGACCGCTCAGAGCCTGGAGCCTGTTTCGGATTCTGTGTCTCCCTCTCTCTCTGACCCTCCTCCATTCATGCTCTGTCTCTCTCTGCCTCAAAAATAAATAAACGTTTTTAAAAAAAATTTTTTTAATGTTAACAATGACTGTAACTGGGTAGTGCGATTATGAAGTATACATGGGTTTTTCAAGTTGTTTTTTTTCTTTAAAATATACTAATTTTTAAAAACTTTGTGTAATGTTTATTTACTTTTGAAAGAGAAAGAGACCGAGCACAAGCAGGGGAGGTGCAGACAGAGAGGGAGACACAGAATCTGAAGCAGGCTCCAGGCTCTGAGCTGTCAGCACAGAGCCCGACGTGGGGCTCAAACTCACGAAACGAGATCATGACCTGAGCCGAAGTCGGATGCTCAACCGACTGAGCCACCCAGATGACCCAAAATATACTAATATTTTAACCAAGGGAGATAATGTTTTTTAAGTTTATTTATTTATTTTGAGAGAAAGAGAGAGACAGGGAGAGAGGAGAGAGAGAGAATCCCAAGCAGGTTCCACACTGTCAACACAGAGCCCGCTGCGGGGCTCGAACCCATGAACTTCGAGATCATGACCTGAGCCGAGATCAAGAGTGAGTCAGACACTTAACCAACTGAGCCACCTGGGCGTGCCCCAAAGGGGATCATTTTTTAAGTCTTTTGTAAAAGTACCTCCTTTCTTAGATTCTCCCTTGGGGCCATTAGAGTATCTTCTGTTCCTATTCGTTCCCTAAATCTTTGGGAACTGTCGTACGAGACAGATCAGGAGGATTTTAATAGACACAGATGCACTGACATAGGAAGATGTGCCTGACACAATGAGAGGGAGAAAAAAGCGGACTACTAAGCAAATATCAATAACTCATATGTGATATGATTCCCCCTCTGAAAGAAGGGGAGAGGAGTGTGGGGAGAGAGAGAAAGGGAGGAGTGTGGGGAGAGAGAGAAAGGGAGGGAGGGAAGTATAACAGACGTGTGTGTGTGTGTGTGTGTGTGCGCGTGTGTACACGTGATATACACAGCCATAGGGGTAGGTCCAGAAGGAAACCCACCAAACTGCCCAAAGCCAGGGTGAGAAATCCCATACTCTTCTGTATTGTTCATTTTTTTATTTGCACAGTGCCTGTTCATAATAGGATTGTAATCGGCTTTTTGCTGATTCCACTGGAATAGGGGGAATGCTGAAGGCGAGTCCCATCCATTTGCATGGCTTCACTACTCCACAAAAGAAAAAAAAAAATTAACCGGCATTTTCTAGACCCCTTAAGCCTGTAGGGCACAAAGGAGTTTACGATTACAGCAACAAGCTCCGTTTCTGTGGCCCCATCTGCTATGGCAGGACTTCTCATCTCTAAGAGGACACAGAGACACAATTGAGCATGAAGAGCTGTTTGCTGAGTGTTTTCTAGGAGCCAGGCACTGCGCCAAGTGCTTTGCATGCATTAGCTTAGTTAACCCTTACCACAACCTTCTATCCATTTTACAGCTGAAGAAACTGAGGCACGAAGAGGGCGAGCTTGTATCGCTGGTCAGTGACAGAGCTGAGATTTGACTCAGGCAGCCCAGGCACCCCTTGGGTGACTCACATGTCCCCACAAATACACCTCTCAAGCCACAGCCCTGCCGTGGCAGCCAGAACCCACCGTGGAGGGCAGCAGTATAGAGGCCAGGGCCTCCAGCACCCTTTACCGCCACCGGGTTGGGGCTGCGTGGCCAGAAAGCTAGGAGACTGAACTGCTAGGATCACACCTGGACCAGTCCCAGAATTTCCGGATCCTGCCCTGGCCCAGCCACCACCCTCCTCCTAAGAGGTCCTTAGGGAAAAGAGCCCACCAAGGAACCAGGCGGGGCCAGCACCCTCTTCCTAGCGTGTCTCCAATCCCAGCTCCGATGCGAGCGTGCTGGGCTGGCCCAGAAGTCCTTTTCCTAAACCAGGCTGAGCCACCCCTTCCCCAGCCTAATCTCAGATCTCAGGACCCCGAGGCAAGACGGGCTCCAGTCCCACCCTATCCCTGCCACCAAGGGCCAGAGAAAAACAGCAGGGAGACAGGCAGTAAGAGAGAGTAAGAGACAGTAAGAGAGACAAAGCCGGCCCCAGGGTGAGCTGGCTACACCCGCACAAAACCTTATTAGGTCTGCACAGCTGAGGAAGGTGGGAGAGAGACCCAGGCGGAGAACTGGACCTTCTCCCATTTTGGAGAAGCCCTAACCAGTGCTCCATCCTGTCTCCTGCAGGAATGGAAAAGAGAAGAAGGAACACACTCACAAACGCTAGATGTGGCCTCCTGAGATCCTTAACTTAGATAATAAGCATCCTTCTTCCCTTGGGGGGGAGGGGGAGGGGCACCGTTTCTGGTCGTCAGTGCTGACCCATCCTCGGGGAGGACTGTCACGGGCAGTCAGGGGAGAGGGGACCCCCCACCCTGGTGCCTTAGGGCTCCATCACTGCTGCAGGTGGTGGCCCTGTCGCCGTCAGGTCATCAGTGAGACAGCCTGGACCTTCAACACAGCAAGGCTGCTCCGTGTTCTCTGAAGCCCCCATGCTGAGCCGAGCACAACTGCCCCCCACCCTTTTGTGCCACACGGCCTGACATAGATGGCCCGTGCTGGACCCTAAAAACACCTCCTGGTTTCTACTTGCAGACCAGGACTCAGACAGGATTGCCGTATGAGGACAGAATCGCCCTTTCCCTGACACAAAGCTAGTGGGCCCACTCCCGCCTCCCCAAGGACACTTTCCCACCTCGACGGTGCCTACAGACGGCCTCCTCCAGCCAGTCCACGCTCTCTCTACCACAGTCCTTGCCTGATGGTGCCTAACCCCACGTTAGCATCCAATAGAAACAGCCCTGCCCACATCCGCAGCTCCCCCTCCCCCTGGTGACACGTTCTGAAAAGGTAACAGCTTCCCCTCCCTCCCCGCCCAAACCTCCATCAGACAGAAGTCCCATCGTTGGTCAGTTTGCCCCTGATTCGGCACAGAGCTGAAACAGACTTGTCCGTGAGCTTACAGAAGGTCAGAGGAAATATGCAGGACAGTGCCCTGCAGGGGCTGGGGCTTCTGGTCTGCGACCCCCTTTGGAAACAGAAGGACCTAAGAGCCTCTGGAAACCACTATCCATTTCTCCTCTCAGATTTTATCTCCTCCTCGGTCTTCCTTTTGATCTTGTTTTCAAGCCAGAGATGAGCATTTCCACGTTGACTCAGGCTTGATTATAACTGACTCTGAACCTTTCTAGTGATTAAAGTAGCCGCGAGGCGATGTTCTCCAGAGATCTGTACTGCAGGTTGAATAATTCAAGGATCCCTTCCAGAAGGCTGAGAAAACTGGGAGAAAAAAAAAAAAATCAGAAAGCAGGAAACTTTTTTTAAAAGAAAAGAGTAATTTCCCCCATGCCGGCTACACAATAAGTACTCGATAAATGTTGGTTAATTTTGATTGACGTAAACACTCCAACAGAAATCCAATGGAGGACTGGAAGTAATGAGCCTGGAGCAGGATACTGGAAGCTTCCAGCAAGTGGGGCACTTCAGGCGACTGCCTCCCTTCCCACCATAGGATGATATGCTTGGGAGCTTCTGGTGCTTTCCAGACTAGGACAGAAGCTTGAAATGAGGACAGGAGGGGAGGGGGGAAGGGGGCATCTGTCGACCTGCTCAGCCTGATGGGCTGAGGTTGAGCCAGTGGAGGAGGGTTCAGCCCGCAACATGAAGGAGCTGTTTTCATGAAGGCTGACTGCGTGAGACTGTGGGTCCAGGCTGGGCTGCTTTGGTGCCCCTGTGGCCGGGTGTGACCTGGTGAGGAAGAGGGGAGGGGCTTTCTCTCCACCTCAGTTCTGGCTTCCTGTGGCAGAGTTAGGGAGACGGGACGCAATGGTAGAGCAGAACCAAGCCACGTGTAGCGGGTAGAATGCCTGGGAAGCGGTGTTCTCTCTGAAGGTGTTCAGCAGCAATGGAAGTGGCCAGTCACCGCCTTCACATGGCAGGCAGAGGGCCTCCCAAGGAAGGAGAGTTGAAGAGGCATGGGTATGAGAACCAGCTCCCGTGGGTGGCCTAACATAACCAGGGAAGGCTCCAAGGGGAAGAGGAGCTCTCTCAAGAGGCAGAGAGAGTCTGCAGCTCGTACCATCAGGGACTAATGGTACCGTGGCTGTGTTCGCACCCACAGGCTGGGGCAGTCCAGGGGGTTCGGGTTTTAGGACTTCCCACGCAGGACTGGTCCAACATTTGGCATCAATACCTAGTGGAGATCCCTAACCTAAGAAGGCTCTCGAATTCCCCTACCTGACCCCTCATGGTACAGAAACTGAAGCCCAGAGAGCCTGGGTTGCCCCGAGTCGCACAGCTAGTTAGGAGCTGGACAGGATCCCTCTTGCCCTCATTCCCGGTTCCCAGGATTGTATGTGTGTGAGAGAGAGACAGGCCAGCAGACAGACAGACTAACTGGCTGAGATTCCGGCCAACTGACTGAGTCCACAGCAGCGCCTCACCCAGCGACTCGGGCCAGTGCACCGTCAGCACGTGGCCGAGCTGGAGGGCCAGCTGCCACCACTCCCTGAGCCGGCACAGTCAGCATCCACAGAGCCAATTCATCTACCTGTGCTTTAATGAGCATCAGATGCTGCAGCCAGGGACCTGAAGGCCCAGAAAATTCCAATTTCAAGCCCACTCTTTATAGTCAATTAGCTTCACAACCCCGCACCCTGGAGACCCCAGGGCCGGCGGAGCCACGGAGCCGGCAGCTGGGGCATCTCCCCAAACACCGAGCCCGGGCCCTTGCTGGACAGCGGTCTTGGTGTTCCAACATCAGAAATGCCTCCACTCCTGGGGAAAAGACTATTGGAAAACGGGGCCTAGGGCCGGTCTGGCACAAGAGGAGGCGTCTCAACAGCTCCGGGCAGAACAAATCCTCAAGGAACAGGCAGGCACACATTCTGCTCTCAGACCCTCCCTCCAAAGCCGCTTCAGATTGACCAACAAGCCTCTATGAACTCGGGAACAGCCCAGGGAGGTTCAAATAGGTTAGCTGTGCCATACCGGTTGGGTTCTCTGCCCGGCCCCCCATTTGCACCCACCTCCTTCTCCCTCCACCTGCTTGGAGCCACGAGCACTAGGACTCCGCCCCTATGACCACTGGTGATTGGACAAGGAGTAGGCATCTGGTCTGACCTGGACCAATCGGAGCCCCTTCGCTGAAAAGTCGGGGACACTGGTGTTGGGGGTGGAGAGAGAGGAAGGAAGAGATAAGTCTCAGGTGCCTGGGGCTAGAAACTGTACCAGGGGCCTTTTCCACACACCCCGTGGGCCAGAGAAGCGAAGAAATCCCGGCCTCAGAGAAAGAAGCATGAAGCAGAAAGGAACAGAGGACATCCAAAATCGAGCCCCTGTAATGTCCCCTCCCTGGTCCACTGGGGCTCACAGACATATTTGCTCTGTTGTCTGCCTTCCTCACTACATCATGGCACGCAGCTTTGGAGTCAGACACACCGGGATGGAATCTGAATTCTGCCAACCAGTCGTCTATAACCTTGAGAAACCTCACTCCCTCTCTGAGCCTCTGTTGCCTCAACTATAAATCGGTAATAAAAACAACCTCCCGGCAGGGCTGTGGAAAGAATTTGAAATAATGGCTAAGGCATCAAGTGCAACATCTGTAGGCACCTATAAAGTGCTTTGTAGGGCTACTAAGGTTTCTAGGCATACCTAGAAAATTCCTATCCACATATCAAGACCCAGTTTAAGGGTTAGCACGTCCGTGAGGAATCTCCCCCTCCAATCCTGGACTCTGACAGAGCTCCTGCCTCTGACCTTGAAGCAACTTAAACATATGCTCCTTCTAAGTGTGTGTTATCTGACTGATGCCCAGGGCAAGGACTGGGTCTGATTTCTCCCTGCAACCCCCGGTACAGGCCTGGCATGCAGAGGAGATTTGTAGATACGTACTTAACTGAATCACATCAGATCACTGAAATCTTATTGAATTCTGTCACCTAGTATACTCACCCAGCTTTTAGAAGTTGGACTTCCTTCTTCCTCAATAACAATAATCGTAGCTAAACGCTATTGATCGCTTCCTGCCTTGCCAGGCGCTTTCTGGGTGTGCCTCTGGTGGTTATCTCATTTAACCCTTCCGGCCGCCCGTGAGGTAGGCACTGTAATTCGCCTTGTCTTCCAAATGGGGAAACTGAGGCTCAGAGACTTGTGTCAGATGTCCAAAGTCAAGCAGCCAGGAAGCAAGAGGAGCCAGATCCGAGTCCATGTGTTCTGTTTCCTCTTTTTGCCTCTTTTGCCTCTTTTTTTAGCTTTTTATTTTTAAATAATTTTCGATTCATGGAAGCGTTGCAAACATGATGCAGAGAGTCCCCATATGCCCTCCACCCAGCCCCCGCTAGCGTTGATGTCTCCCGTAACTGTGGTATATGGATCAAAATCTAAAATTGGGTGCCAGGGTGCCTCAGTCGGTTAAGTGTCCGACTCTGGTTTTTGGCTCAGGCCACAATCTCATGGTTTGTGGGTTCAAGCCCCTCACTGGGCTCCGTGCTGACAGGATGGATGGAGCCTGCTTGGGATTCTCTCTCTCTCCTTCTCTCTCTGCTCTTTCCCTGCTCTCTCTCTCTCTCTCTCTCAAAATAAATAAATAAACTTTAAAAAAATAAAAATTAACCTCGGTACAACAGTATTAATGAAACCACAGACATCACTCGGATTCCCCCCGTTTTTCCACGAATGGACTTCTTCTGTCCCAGAATCCAGTCCAGCACCCCATGTCCCATTTACTCATGATATCTTTCCTTAGTCTTCTCCAGTCTGTGACGGTTTCTTGGTCTTTCCATATGTTTCATGACCCTAGCGCTTACGGAGAGTAACAGATACTTTATAGAATGTTCCCCACTTTGGACTTGTCTGCTGGGTCTTCGTGAACGGTCTGAGGTTACAGATTTGGGGGAGCATACCGCATAGGTTCAGTGCCCGGCTCCTCGCACCATACAGGGGGCACATGATATCAACGTGACTCGTTACCGGTGATGTTAGCACGGATCACTTGGTTTCTCCTCTGCAGAGTCACTATTTTTGCACATTTGATTTTAACCAGCACGCTCTGATGCCCCTCGGTCAACATCACTGGGGTTGGAGAAGAATAGTGCCTGGCCGGGCGGGATGCTCCCAGAGATGAGAGCCCAGAACAAAAGGATTCTGGGTCACCCAAGGGAGGGCCACAGTGTCAGCTGCCCCGCCTGGCATCCAGAGCACCAGGAAGGGGCATTCTCCCCACGCTGGAATCACCAAGAAAGGCTTCCTAGGATCGCAGCACTTCAGAGGGATCTGTAAGGCAGCGGGGAAGGATGACCATTCCAGGCAGGGAACCGGCACCAGCGCGGGCATCCTCGCAAGGAGAAGCCAGCGGGGGACGGGATCTAAATAAGAAGGCAGTGACTAGACTAAAATCACACAAAAAAAAAGGTCATCATAGCCATCCCTCATCTCCAGGCAGGATGACTCTGTAACCCTCCCCAGTCCCTTCAAAACATCTCCACATTTATAGCCTAGAAACTCAGAGCAATGGTTTCCAGATGGGAAAAATCCAGCCAGTGGAACATCCCCTGTGTCTCCCCGGCCCCCTCCTGCCTCTGTGCTCCCACCGCACTTTGACACTCCCCCTGGCATTGATCACAGCCGCCTTTGCTTTTAGATGCGAGCAAGGGTGCTGGTCTGAGCACCAGCCTCCCCACTGGACTGCAGCAAGGTGGGGGGGCGGGGTGCCGCACCAGCCTCCTCTGCCCCTCCCCCTCCAGGCACTGAGCCCTGAGCCCCTACACACAGTAGGGGCTTAGCAAATGCTTGCGGGAAGGCAGGAAGAGAGCAGACTCACTTCTGCAAGAAGCTTCGAGGAGACTATTCTGAAAACATCCTGCAACTCCCACCACCTTCCAAAGCTCAAAAAATCATTTTAAAAACTGACGACTGTGAAATTTCAATTATATTCACAAGGAAAGCTAGAGTGAACCGCAAGGAGCACAGAATAGTGGCTTTGCGTTTGAGAGGCCACAAAGGGCCTGAGAGAAGGGCCAGCCTTGAAGCCAGACCTATCGGTTTCCAGAACCCAGCTGTACGTGAGCAGTCCTGAATTTATAGCCTTTGAAGGAGGGGGACAGCTCCAGGGAAATTAGAAGTCTATAAGGATGGGTAGGTAGCCGGCATGAACCAGCTACCAAAAACAAGTTAGTGCTCGAGGCTGCATTAATAGGTGTATAACATCCACACCAAAGGAGGTGATAGACATGTTCTGCTCTATGCTGGTTAAACCACCATCAGAGAATTGGGCTCAGGAAGACAAATTGGATTTTGTGCAGAGGTTGTTCTTCAGAATACAGACAGGTCTGGATTTAACCAGATGGAAAGAAATGTTCCAGATAAAAGAAAAATATGCATGAACAATCTGAGACGAGGCTGACTGCTTCTGAGGACCTTCAAGAAAGGCCAGCATGGCTTAAAGAGAGAAAGCAAGCTGTGACCAGACTTCAGACTGGAGAAGTGGGTGGCGGCCAAGCCCTGCAGGGTCCCATGGGTCGAACACGATTTGGATTTGATCCCAAGAACAATGAGAAGCCCTAGTCTGTCTTTGCATGTTGGCCAGAGACCCAGAGCAGGCTAAGTCCCACAGCCTCCTCCCCCCCTCCCCCCCGCCACACACACCATGGAGGAACTGATCATCTATGTCCAGTAGGGACACTGCACTGGAAGAGCTTCAGAGGAGCAGGTGGTGGGGATCCCTTGAGCGTTGCTCATGAGAACATGGCCCCCTGGAGAATGCAGCCCCTGCCTTCACGTTTGGACCTGGCCTTCAGGGATCTCAGAGAACCAGCAGCTGGGAGAAAAGGCTTTCTGCAGCAGAATTGCATGAGGTCGATCTGACTTTTTTTTTTTTTTTTTTTTTGCCTCTCCCTGCAGAAAACTGGGCACCAGAGCTGATCTCTCTCCTGTGCTACTTCCCTTAAAGTCAAAAGAAGTCACCACCTACTAATCCACTCTCCCTGCGGTACGCGCAGCCAAGCCTCCCAGGCCGGTGCACGGCGGGCACACCCCTGGGTCCCCAGAGATACCTTCGGAGGCATTTCACTGCAGCAAACACAGACTCTTAACCCCCACCCCTGGACGCAGCGCGTCCACACCACCCCCGCGGCCCCTTTCTGCGTAGTTCCCAGATGCCGCGACCAGAAGCTCCACCCTCAACGCCTCCTGAAATCAAGTGCAGCTGTCACTGTTGCCGCTGCCCTCAGTAATCACCCCCCAGTCAAGGTCCAGGATGGATGTGTTTGACTGGTCCCCAGCCTGTGCCCTGACGGCAAGGCAACCTGGTCTGCTGAGGCTGCCTGGTTCCAAGACTCAAAAGCTAGAGTTGGCAAACATGGGCAAGTGGTTCCGATGCAAGAAGGCCAACAAGAAGTGGCATATGCCCACTGCAGGTGGTTTCGTACAACCCAGATTCCGATACCAACGTCTCTCCTTGGCGAGGCTTTCTTAGTTTTAAGCAGCAGCAAGCCCAAGACTAGGAGTGATGGGTGGGATTATAAAGCATCTGTGAGGCTCAGAGAACCCAAAAGGCAGGGGTTGCCCACACAGGCAAATCCCTTAGTCTCTGTGACCCCAGGACTCCGTGGGACCCAGGATCCCCAAACCTGCTGCTAGCAGCACAGGGAAGGTATTTGTGGGTCCCACGTGGCTGGACCCTCCATGATTAAACCCCACGTTCGCTCCCAGCGAAGGCAGAAGGTCAAAGCCAGAGGCACAACCTATGTGATGAGCCCAGTTGCCTCCCTTTCTGCAAGGCGGTCGGTCTTGGGGGAGCAGAAACCAAAAGCTGCACAGACTGTCTCAAAGCACAAACCAAGGCTAAGAGGGACCCCCTGTCCCCTGCCTGCCCCTAACGGGTCCCCGAAAAGTTTCTGCTTCTTTAGTCACAATCCCACGAGAAGACACAGGACGCGACCACGTCTGTGCCACCGTGAAACCGACTGCATCCTCTTCCCAGAATCCTCGGTGCCTGACCCCTTGGAGCCCAAGTCTCTGCACCCCTGCACCCGTCAAAGATGCAAAAAACCATCCAATGAGTCCAAGCCACCCTCCTTCTGGAAAACTCCGTCACCTTATAACACCCTTTCCTGAGATTCCCCAGCCCAGAGGACCCCACCTGACAGCAGCTGGATACAGATACCAATGTTCTGTCTCCATGCCGGCTTGGGATGGGGCAGGGTCTGCCAGCCAGCACCCCCTTTCTTTCCTTTCCCAAGACTCACCTAAGAGTAAGCAGAGGCTGGAAAGGAGAGCTACCCCAGGGATACGTGTTAAAATTAAACTATAGTGAGAGCAAGATGACTAACCACCCCCCCCCCCCCCCGCCCCGTGACTAATTTAGGACTCGTCACACTGGCCATCCCTTCCGGAAATTAGATGAAACCTTTAGGGAAGAGGAGTGATCTGTGTTGCATAATCACACACGTGGGACCCCACCCCCACCCCCCACTCCCACCCCCTCCCCTTTAGCCTAGAGGAGAGAATAATAATAATAATAATTAAGCTGCTCTATTTATGGTTCTGAAAATCAGCAGTTCTGGGCCACACCTGCTAGGGTCGAGCTGAGCCATGGAAACACGTCCCCAAGTCTGCCTAACAGTAGCGGGCAAGACGCAGGAGCTGCCAACATCCCCCCTTCGGGGAGAACACAAGGGCTATTTAGAACAGCTCATTGATGGGGTCAAGGAGAGGAAGCTGGAGACTCTGAAGGGCATTTCACGTCGTGAAATCCAGCCGGCGGCCCAGGCTCATCACTCAGCATAAGCCATACAGATTTATTTATATTTTGCACGAAAGAGGGAAATTACTTAGCCGTGGGGATCAATTCTTCAATCCAGTGTTTCTAACATGGCAATAAATTTATTTCATCATCTCCCTTTTTCTTTCTCTTCTCGAAGCTTAAAGAAATAAGCCACGCTCTGGGGAGGCCCCGGAACGGGGGACATGAGCGGGAGGAAGGCCTGCGAGAAACAAGGTGTCAGGCCAGGAAACCACTCACTGGGCCGCCCGGCTCTGTGGAGCGAGCTCTAGAGTTGGAGTCCCGAGACCGGGGTTCCAGACCCTGGTTCTGTCACTTCTCTGCGGTGGGAGTGGCCCTGAGCAGGTCCCTGAACCCCCAAAGTGAGGAGAGCTATTCCAGGGCCCCACCAGGCAGGTGTGAGAAGTAGATGAGACCAGATATATTCAGGCTTCCGTTCGGTTCCCAATACATCAACATGACTGACTGAGGATGAATTGTAACATTTGATGATGTGACCCATCGTTCTCTCTACCCAAGCTGCACAGTCTGTGATGTCACAGAGACATCACAGCTTGAGTGAGGTTAACCCCCAGGCCATGTCCCAAGGCCAGAGACTGCTTGGACGTCCCTCCCCGCATGGGGACAGGCTGAGTCTGGGATGTTTGTGACAGCTCTGGCCGAACGTGCCCCGGAGTCCAGCGAAGCCTCCAGCAGCTGGACAAGTGTGATAAATGGTCCGCCCTGGCACGCCACACCCCTCCACCGGAGATGGGCCGGGGCTGGTGTATGGACCATGTGAATGCAGCTGCTGGGTAATGCAAGGCTGTGATGGAGAACCATGAACGTGGGGATGAGGTCCAGGGAAGCGACAGGAAACCTTGGTGCTGGGAGATGCTTGCAGGCGGAGAGGGGAGAGGGGTCCAGATGGAGGAAACGGCCAGAGCAAGCGAAGCTGCAAGGATGCAGGAGGAAGCCCAGGAGCCGAGCGGGAAGGAGCAGAAAAGATCATCCTTCAAGGCCTGTGCCAAGTGTCTCCTCCTCCAGGAAGATCGTTCTGACCTCTGGTTGCGCTCCTGCTCCCAAAGGAGCCACTGCCCATGCGTCTGTAAGACTCCTCCACAGGGGCTTTCAAGACCCCCAAATCTGGCCCCAGACCACCTTCATCCCCCTAGACTTTCCTTCCCCAAACGCAGCCCTTCCCCCACCTCCCAGGCCTTTGCTCCAGGCATTTCCTCTACTGCGAAAGCTTCCCCTGCCTCCCTCCCACTCGTCAAACCTCTGAGTTCCCTACTAACCCAACTCAAATGCCTCTTTTCCAGGACACTATCCTACAGCCTTCTTCCTGAACGGCTGTCATCCTGCCATCCCCGAATCCTCAGAACGTTTTGTCCTTTCGGGGGGCCTCCTCCTGCACCTCGCCCTGTGCCACCGACGCTCATTCCAAACCAAAAATGTATTGAGGGAGGATAAGTAAACATGGCCCACGCGCACAATGGAATACCACTCAGCAACAAGAAGGAACAAATTACGTGTACATGCAACAACACGGATGTCAAAGATAGTATGTTGAGGGGCGCCCAGGTGGCTTGGTCAGTTAAGCGTCCAACTCTTGATTTCGGCTCAGGTCATGATCTCACAGTTTGTGAGTTTGAACCCTGCATCTGGCTCCATGCTGACAGTGCAGAGCCTGCATGAGATTCTCTCTCTCTCTCTCTCTCTCTCTCTCTGCCCCTCCCCCACTCATGCTTGTGTGCTCTCTCTCTCTCTCAAAAATAAATAACCATAAAAAAATTAAACTCAAAAACAGTACATTGGATGGGGTGCCTGGGTGGCTCAATCAGTTGAGCGACCAACTTCAGCTCAGATTATGATCTCACGGTTGTGAGTTCGAACTCTCTGCCCCTCCCCCATTCATGTTCTGTCTCTCTCTGTCTCTCAAAAATGAATAAACATTAAAAAAATAAATTTAAAAAATAAAAACAAATTTAAAAAATAGTATGTTAAGTAAAAGAAACCAAACACAAGAGCACAGACTGTTGGAGTCCCTTTATGCAAAGTCCTAGAAGGGGCAAAATTAATCTATGGTGATAGAAATCAGAACAGTGGTTGCCTTTGGGAACGAGGGTAGGGCTAAACATGGGACTTTTCTAGGGTGATGAAAATGACCTGGTTCTGTGCTGTCCAACACAGTAGGCACTAGTCACATTTGGTACCTGAGCATCTGAAATCTGGCTACACTGAAGTGCAATGTGCTGTAGGTATAGAATACACCCTGGTTTTCAAGAACTTAGGATGAGCAAAATAATGTAACATATCTCATTAATGAATCTGTATATTGATTACATGGTAAAGTAATATTGTGGATATATTGTGTTAAGTAAATATGTTATTTTTTTTATTTTTTAAATGTCTATTTTTGAGAGAGAGAGAAAGAGACAGAGTGCAAGCAGGAGAGGGGCAGAGAGAGAGAGGGAGACACGGAATCTGAAGCAGGCTCTAGCCTCCGAACTCTCAGCACAGAGCCCAATGAGGGGATCGAACTCACAGACGTCAAGATCGTGATCTGAGCTGAAGTTGGACATTTAACCAACTGAGCCACCCAGGTGCCCCAATACATTATTAAAATTAATTTTACCTGTTTCTTTTTATTTTTTTTAATAAGGCTACTAGAAAATTCTTAATTACCTATGTGGTTCACATTATATTTCTATAGGACAGCCCTGCTGTCAATCTTGATGTAGGTTACATGGGGGTACACATTTGTCAAATTAGAGTGCACCCATAAGATCTCTGCACTTCAATATATGTAAGCTATATCTTGATTATAAAACAATTTTAGTGAGCACCTACTATGTGTTGTTAATACTGCACTGTAGGAATAAAAAAAAACAGACCCACTCAGTCTAGTCAAAGTAACTGACTTTCATCAAATAATTGCTCTAAAGAATGATCTTATCTCGTTCCCAACCAGGCTTAGTACTGTTAAGGCAGGGACCGTATTGGGGCACCTTTGTCCCTAATGCTGCCTAGCACAGAGAGGGGTGCATGTCAAGGGCTCAATGTATTCCCATACACTGAGTTGAACTACTGAATTGGTTAATATTCATTTCCTGAAACAGGCAGGTAAATAGAGCCTACCTGGGGGGAATGTTGCTGCCTTTAAACCAGACCAGCTAACACGTCACTGCTTTGGTCGTTTTGCAAAATTTCCAGGGACAGAAGGATCCAGAGTCCATCACCATTCTTGGCCTGCTCTTTGGGATATAATCCTAGTATAAGACATCAAGCCTTCTGCCTAAATTCTCTGGACCTCTTGGGTAAATACCGTGAGGAGCAGGGTGATCAAAATTAATTTTTTAAAATAGGTTTTCTTACCTCAACTGGAGTGTATATACAAGGACTACTTTTCCCTCCAGAGATTTCCACAATGATTTCCACAGAGATTTCCACAATGCCGACTTCCACACATCCCGGGACTAAAGGGGAACCACTCAAGTGGTCCCTGTTTGCTGATGAGCTTCCAAAGAAAGCCACCCCATGACCTGGTAGAAGTTACTCAGATGCGTGGATGCGTTAGAGACCACCGAAGTGAAAATCCAACTCGTAGCAGCTGCGGGAAGCGTGTCTTTATTAATTCATCTTAGGGCTATTATTGACTTCTGCTCTGAGCCTACACAGGGTCCAGAGAAGGGTCAGGCCAGGTCCCTGACCTCAAGAATCCCACAATCTAGTGGTAGGAGTATAATGAGCACAGTTACTGCCAAGACACAGGCAAGAAGGGTCCAAAGAGACCAGTTGGGGGCAAATGGTTACCTTCCCTGTGCCAAGCACTGTGCTGGGCTCAGGGTCTATACGCGTGGCTTCGAACAGTCTCCTCCTCCCTCCATATACCTCATCCTCCTGACAGCAGCCACGGAAATGGTTTAACATCATGAATCAGGTCATACCACCCTTCTAGTTAAAAACTTTCTTTGGTTTTGTTTTATCAAAGCACAGGGACAAAAGCCGCGGGCAGAAAGAGCTAAAGACTTAAAGAGTTAAGAACTTCCAATGACGTTCAATTATACTTAAAACAAAGCTCCATTTCTCGACATTATTGTATCGGTCAGCTGTTACTGTATAACAAACCACCAGCCACTCCAACAGCCACTGCCTGGCAAACCACCCAAAACGTGGTGGGCTCAAACGACAATAATGTGATATCACACGTCTGTAGGTCAGCTGGCTCAGATGATTTAGGCTGACTCTGTTCCACGTGTCTTTGAAGCAGAAGGACCACCCGGACGGTTTCTTCTCATGCAGGCGGCAGAGTGCAAGAAAGCAAGCAAAATATACAAACCCTCTCAAGGCCTAGGTTTGCAACTTCTGGGCAACTATCACTGACCAAAGTAAATCGCATGGCCAAGCCCAGAGGCGAGGAGCTGGAAGGATACTCCACCCACAGTGACTCCAGGTCACTTTCTAGGGTGTGGATGCAAGGAGGGGTTAATACAAACTATGATGTATCCTCTACCCTCACCCCAAGATTCACCTTGCACCTTGCCATTCGCTCAAACCACACTGGCCTTTTTCATTCCCTCAAACGTAGCACTCTCTTTCCTGCCCCAGGGCCTTTGCACAGTTCTTCCCTCTGCCTGAGAGAGTCTCTTCCTCATTCTTTGTGGGATGGTTTTCTCTCATCCTTCTAATCTCCCTTAAATGTCACTTCCTTAAAGAAACCTTTCATAGCGGTGCCTGAGTGACTCAGTATGTTAAGCATCTGACTTTGGCTCAGATCACGATCTCACAGTTCATGGGTTCGAGTCCCACATCGGGCTCCATGCTGATGGTGTGGAACCTGCTTGGGATTCTCTCTCTACCTCTCTCTACCCCTTCTTCTCTCCCAAAATAGACTAAACTTAAAAAAAAAATAGAGAGACCTTTTATAACTCCCAACTAAAGTGGAGCCCACACTTACCATTTCTCATGGTGCCCTTCATCATACCTATCACAGTCTAAAGTTATCTTTGGCTTTTTCATTGTTCATTGTTCATGTCCCCACTAGACTGTAAGCTCCACAGGGAAGGACGGTGTGACAGCTTTGTTCCCCAAACTACATCCCCAACGCCTTGAACAGTGACTGGCACATAACGGGTGCTCAACTCACATTTGAGTGAATAAATGAAAGCATCAATGAGGTTGCATTTGAGCTGATCCTTGAAGGAGGGTTGGAATTCGAGAAGCAGATAAGAGAAAAGGTGTTCCAGGCATAAGGAACAGCCCAAGCCAGTGGTTCTCAAAGTGTGGTCCGTAGGCCAGCCACTATGGCATCACCTGGGAACTTGTTAGAAATGCCCAGTCTAGGGGCACCTGGGTGGCTCAGTCGGTTGAGCCCAACTCTGGATTTTGGTTCAGGTCGTGATCCCAGGGTCGTGGGACTGAGTCTCGTGTTGGGGCTAAATGTAGAGCCTGCTTAAGGTTCTCTCTCTTTCTCTCTCTCTCTCTCTCTGTCTCTGTCTCTCCTTCTACCCCTCTCCCCCACCCATGCTCTCTCTCTTAAAATAAGAGAGAGAGAGAGAGACAGAGAGAGAGAAAGAAATGCCCATTGTGAGGCTCTGACACAGACCTATGAAACCAGGATCTCGCGAGGTGGGGCCCAGCCATCTGCATTTTAACAAGTCCTTTAAATGAGTCTGCTGCTGAAGTTCAAGAACCACTGGCCTCATCCAGGGGCCAGCACATTTTTTCTGGAAAGCACAAGACAGTGAATATTCTAGGCTCTGCCGGGCACACAGTCTCTGTTGCAACTACCCATCTCTGCTGCTTGTCGCAGGAAAGCAGCCGCAGACAGAGTGTAAAGGAATGGGCTTGGCTGTGTTCCAGTAAGACATTACTTACAAAAGCGGGCAGATCTGGCTTGCGGGGCTGTAGTCTGCTGGCCCCTGGCCCAAGCAAAAGTATGCATTATGTCCCATCGTGCACTACTTAAGCTCACAAGTCACATCTCTAACCAAGGGCATTAAAACTTCAGAGCTAAACAAATTTCTTTTATATAAAAATTCCACGTATTTAACAAATTACTGTCTTCTTGCACCGGGCAGTGAGTGTATGGCAATGAAGAGAACACGTCTGCAATCTTCCAGAAAGGGAACTCAAACGAGCCTCAAGCTAGCAAATTCCCACATGTTGTCCCTCTCCCTCACCGGGTGGTGGTATTCTCCCCATTTGGCCACCGAGGAAACTGAGGATCGGGGCAGGCAAAGTGACTTTTCTCAGGCCACACAGCCAGGAGCCAGCAGAACCTGGATGCAGACCCTGTTCTGACCCAACTCCAAAGCCAGGGCTGTGTCTCCCGAGGGGAGGATCCCGCAGCCGGTCCAGAGCAACTGGGCCTGTTTTATTAAAGCCTAACCGGCAACCCCCATCCCCAGTCCTGCCACCAGCACCTGCTCCTTCTGCCTTCAGGAAAGTCACATGCCACTCGTCCCATCTGCCAACAGAGCCGCAAAATGCATGCGACTGAAATTGCCAAGATAAATCACAACTTTCCAGTGTGCCGTGTGCCTCTTCTCCAATGCAACCTGGGGCTCCTGCGGGAGGGGGAGTGTTGCCATTATTCAATAACATGCAAAGTAATTTTTTAGGAAGAATGCGCTTTTTGGGATGAACATTGATTGAATCCCATCTTCCTGACCAGAGAGTTAAATCAAGCCTTTCAGACAGGTGATTGAAACGATACTAGAAGTCGATTTGGTTTCACTCAAACTCGCCCTTGTGAGAAGTGAGCTGAGAGCTTCCCCGCTATCTCAAGAATCATCAAATTAAGAAGCTGGAGCTGACAGGGAGCCAGAAAGGCAGCTTCAGCCCCAGTCTCTGCCTGCAGCGGGTTCACGAGAGAGCCTGGGTCCCCGGGGGAGCAGGAACCAGCGACTTCCACCTCTCAGGTCTTTCCTTCCAGCCAATCTAATGCCTTTTGCTGCCGGTTAGCTTTGCAGAAAATGCATGCATTTTCTGCAGTAACTGGGGCATGAAAGTGGCCGCGGCTTTGGGGAAGAGACTGGGCTGTGCAAACACCTTGCACAGCAAGGTGCCCGGACCCTGGGGAGGCTGCTTTTACAGGGAAAACACCAGGAGCTGTGGAAATGTCCCCTCTCGGCATCACTTCTGCACAGCAGCCACTAGCGTGCTCACTTCTCCTGTCCCTTCGGGCCCTTCTGAGACCTGGCCCCACAGAATCGTCCCCTGAGAAGGCTCTGGAGCCCCCACAAAGGGAGAAACAAAGAACATTCCAAAATGTTGGGGGCATTCCAAATTACCCCTTTCAGGCGGTGGGCTCGTGGGGACAGCCAACATTTCCCATCAGCCTCTTCTCAGAGCGATCATCTGTTTTCTCTCCGTTAGTCCCTGCCTGACACTCCCGCGTGCTCTCCTCTCGCTTGGCCCCTCCCCAGGGCCACTGCTTTCTCTCCTCCAAAGACAATGTCAAAAGACTTTACAGATTAAACGAAAACCATATCCAGAATGTGATCAGCTTGGCTCAGCCGGAAGCCTCCTGCCCCTCCTTCCACTGCCTTCCACAGATCCATGCCAAAGACACCTTCCCGCCCAGGGTGGGGGACAAAGTGGGCAGAGCCTGAGCACTGGCCCGGCAGGCCCACGGATGGCCTCCTCAGAAGGGAATGGCCACTCCTCTGAGAAGCTCCAAGACTGTCACTGTAGAGTAGCTGGGGTGAGTAAGGAACAACCAGCGCACAGGGTTAAAAGGTGCCCTGCCTGGACACAGTGGCCTCCTGGAGGACTGGCTTCTGCACACAACCCCCACTGCTTTGCCTGGGCTGTGACACAGCTGTGGCTGGGAGCCAGTGCCCACAGCTGATGGCGACAGGCAGAAGCAGGGCCGCTGTGCCTCCCCAAACTGAATTAACCAAAGGGGAGGCAAGCGTGGGGTCTGGCCGTTCCCCGGGGTGCAGAGAATGGGACTAACTTGGATGCACCTGCCAGCAGCTTCCTCTTGGCCTTCGAGCAGGAGAGGGGAGGAAATGGAAAACAAGTTTCTTGGAAAGGGCCTCGAGCCAGAGCTCAGACTAGACGCTGACCGAGGGATGATGCTGTCTCCTCAGGGCCCCAGACAAAGGGGTGCTGGCGCTGGCCTGGCCCCAGGGGACTGACAGCCCACGCAGGCTGAGAAGGCAAGATGATAGCTGACCCTCAGGTGGGAGCAAGAGCCTCCAGCTGTCAAAGAGCCAGGCCTCCAGCCCCACCCGTCAGCCACCTCACAGCTCCCCTGGGCCTCGGTCTCCTCATCGGTAAAGTGGGTGGGATGTGGGTGCCTGGGTGGCTCAATTGGTTAAGCAACCGGCTCTTGATTTCAGCTCAGGTCATGATCTCACAGGTTGTGAGTGTGAGCCTCACATCGGGCTCTGCGCTGACGGCTCGGAGCCTGCTTGGGATTCTCTGTCTCTGTCTCTCTCTCAAAAATAAATAAACTTTTTAAAAAATGGGTGGGATGGGACCATTTCCAAGACACCTTTTCATATGTTCTCTGTGATTGCCTCACCTGTAGTCTCTGGTATCTTGACAGGACTCCTGCCTGGGCAGAACATTCTGGGGTTCTCGGAGGGCAAAGTGCACGTAAGCGTGCTGATGACCTAGGGAGTCCCCAGGAGGAAGATGGAGAGGAAGTCAGAGACACCAGGACCTGGTGGCAACAGTGAAGCCGGGCTGCTGGGGGAGAGAAGAGGAAGGTGGGGGTGTGGGGGGTGGGGTGGCGGGCACGGCCAAGTAGCCGCATCCCCTTCCCACCCTCCTGTATGAACACCCATTCTCAACCCCGTCCTTCTCTGTTGTTCTGTCTTCCTACGTCCTGTTCTTTTCCCTCATGACACCCGTCCTGACTTGTTTTCATTTTATTTATTTAAAGGCCAAACACTGGGGCGCCTGGGTGGCTCAGTCGGTTAAGCATCTGACTTCACCTCAGGTCATGATCTCATGGTTCATGGATTCAAGCCTCGTGTAGGGCTCTCTGCTGTCGGCACAGAGCCCACTTCGGATCCTCTGTCTCCCTCTCTCTCTGCCCCTCCCCTGCTCTCTCTCTCTCTCTCTCTCAAAAATAAATACACATTTAAAAAAAAAAGGCCACTTTTGGGGCGCCTGGGTGGTTCAGTCGGTTGGGCGTCCGACTTCAGCTCAAGTCATGATCTCACCGCTCGTGAGTTCGAGCCCCGCGTTGGCCTCTGTGCCGACAGCTTGGAGCCTGGAGCCTGCCTCGGATACTGTGTCTCCCTCTCTCTGCCCCTAACCCACTCGTGTTCTGTCTCTGTCTCTCTCAAAACTAAATAAACATTAAAAAAAAATTTTTTTAAAGGCCACTTTTTATAGAGCGCTTATATGTGTCAGATGCTATTTTAAGTGCTTTACAAATAGTAACTCACTTAATCCTCATAACAGCCCTGTAAGTGCTATTATTAATCCCATCTTACAGATGGGGGAAACTGAGGCACAGAAGATCAAGGAACTTGCCCAAGATCAGCACAGCTAGTAAGCAGCAGAGCTAGGATTCGAACCCACGTGCTTCCTAAGGGGAGGGCTTAGTTCCATTTTATTCATTTGTTTGTATTATCCAGCACACAATAGGCCCTCAGTAAATTCACCAAATCTACAAGTGAATGATAGGACCCAGGATGGCTGACGTGGGCTCAAACTGCCACCAGAGACCCACTAGGACCAGGCAGGAGCTGAATCCCACTTCTGTGAGGAGTTCTCTTTCTGTCTAGCCATTCTGTGCCCTGAGCTGGGGTCTTCCGGGGCTCTGGGCTTTGACGAGACCTCAAGAGGGTCCTAGAGTCAGGCTTGAACCCTCACTGGCGTCTGTAGGGACAGGAGACGCTGCCTCTTGGTGGCTTCCCCTGCCCCCTCCACCTCTGTGGTTGGAGACTGCAATTAATTATGCCGTGTAATTAGGTAAAGAATATTCATTTTTCATTAATGACAGTAAACTCTTGCTCTGTGGCTGAGTTCCTTATGTTTTAATTAAGCAGGGCTTCTGAAAGCCGCGTGGCTCCTTTGCGAGTGCTCCCTCTTATAATGAACAGTCACTTAGAATTTTAAGAAGTGAAGGAATCCTTCCCCAAGTTAATTACCTCAAAATTAGCTTAATCGCAGCTCATTTAAACTTATCTAAACAACAGCGCAAGGAGTTCCAGGAAACAGAGGTTCTGACTTTGCTCGTCAGAGTCACAAAAAGTCATAACAACATTAAAGTCCCCCTGCTGGGTAGCAGTGACCCCTTCTCCATTGGCGGAGGTTTGCTCACAGCCAGAACATTGCCAGCATCAAGAGGCTTGAACCAGGACTGGGGACATTTGGCCTCCCCCACCGCCAACAGCACATCTGTGGTTGCCTGGGTTCCTGGGGGGTGTGGGGTGCTGAGGACCCCTCCCCTGGCTGCTCTTAGAGGAAGAGAAAAGCCCCAGGCCTAGTGCCCAGACCCCCACCCACACCTCCATATTCACTCTCCGGCCAGGTCCTACAGGGTTGTGGCCAGGTCTGGCTTCTCTCTAGTGGGCACGTCCAGACCAGAGTGTGTGTGCGGAGGAGGTGACCAGGCCCTGGAGAAGCACAGGCTCTGGGGGCCAGAAATTCCATCTGCAATTCTCTGCACACATGTCCCCCGCCCAGCACAACGCCTGCCACATCATGGGTGCTCGATATGCATTTACTGAATGAATGAATGAATGAATGACCAGCCACGTGGCCCTAGGATCCATAACAAAACTGGCAGAGTTTAGCTCCCTGCAAAAACAGAACCATCTTCCGGGAAAGCCAGGCTGGGCTGTCCCAGAAGAACATTTATGGAGGCCTCACTGTGCACCAGGCACTGGGCTAAGTCCTACACATCAAGTGTCTCAATCCTCACGACAGCCCTGTAGCGTAAGGACCATTATCATTCTCGTCACAGGTGGGAAAACTGGCACAAAAAAGGTGACAGAATTTGCCCAAGGTCACATCGGTGACGAATGGAGGATGTAAACCCAGACAGTTGGGCTCCAAAGCCCCTCTAAGAAGGGGTGAGTTCCCCGGGGTTGGGGGTGTGCAAGCAGAGGCTGGAGACCCCAGGTGTGAGGACGCCCTAGAGGAGAGCCCCGGGTTGGAATGGAAAGGACGGGAGCCTCAGTGACTGCTGGCCCCCTGTTGTGTTGTAGGTGGGAAGGGTTTGGGGCCTCAGGCGGTTCCACCCGCCCCGCGGACACCCTTTAACCCAATGCCCCTGATTTGAAGGGGTGAGGGTGGCCAGCCCTGCAGGAGCAGCACCGGCCGGGGGCGGGGCCTGGGCGGGGCCGGGGCGGGGCCTGGGCAGGCCAGCAGGAGGCTGCAGCTCCCCCTCCCGGTAGAGCAGCCCGGGACGTCTGAGTGAAGGAGGCTGGGAAATTATTTATCTACATCCTCTGTTCCACACAATTGGCTTTCCTTTGCCAACTCCCCGTTGGAGTGGGAATGCTCTAAAAGCCTGGAAGGGGCGTCAAGCCATCATAAAAGACTTCCAAAAATAAGAAGCCCCCTTCCTGCTGTAGAGATAAACAGCTCTGGCAGCCAGCGCTCCCTGTGACGTCTGCCCAGTCCCAGGTCACCCTGACTCACCAAAGGACCCCGTAGCTCCTGGCAAGGGTCCAGAACTTTCCAGCCATTACCTGCCCCCTCCTCCATCTCCCCCTTCTCCAGGAGAGGTGGCACCACTGTAATTCCGGCTGTCACTGCCCTAATTACACCCCATAGCCCTCCCGCCGGCACCGTGCGCCCCAAACCGCCTGCATAATGGGCCTTTTTTTTTTTTTTTTAAAGACACTCTCTCCTTTTCACAGCTGCCTTTTGAAGGCGAACAATCTCACACAATGTCGCTTAATGACAGCGCAGCTCCATGATTCCCAGCCCCCGGGCCCCCAGCCCTCTTTCTTTCTTTCTTTCTCTCTCTCTCTCTCTCTTTTTTTTAACTGATAATCATCGTAATTGTCATAATCGCCCTGGAGTTAAGAGAAGGTACCTGGGACATTTCAGTCAATTACAAAGTGACCTAATAAAAGGTCGGGATGATCTACGTGGAAAGGAGGCTGCAGGGAGGAAGGCAGATACACAATCACACACGAGAGAGTGCAGGCGGGCACGCGCGCACATACCATACGATACACACGCCACACACTAGGCCAGGAAGGCTGGCAACGCGGGAGTCAGATGGGTACAATTTCCCCTTGCTGCCTCCGAACAAAGAGCAAGGTCAGATCCTCTGGGAGAGGCCCAAAGACCCCACCCACCCCAAGACCCATAATCAGCCAAAAGCCCTCTTCCCTGGCCAAAACACAGCAAAGGAGCCTCAGAGAAGAGACGGAGAAGGCAGGTATTAGGACCCTGAATTTGGGTCCCTGTGTAATCTTTCAAAGCTTCCCCATACTCACCTGGAAAATGAAATAGCAAGCCCACTCTCCATAAGGTTCTGTCTGGTAAGAACTAAACGTTCTGACTACTGTATCTAAAATAATCCCTCCCCAGGCTAATCTTTATACTAGTGTATTTATTTCCTTCACAGCATCTACAACAACCTGCAACTACGTAAATACGTATAATTGTTTCATGCACACCTCTGCCCCCACCAGCTCTCAGATCCTCAAGGACGGCTTTTATGTGCAAGGTTTAGAAGCACAAACTCCAAGGCTGAACTTGCTGAGTTCAAATCCTGGCTTCACCACCTACTACCTGTGTGACCTGGTGTAAGTTACTCAACCTCTCTGTGTCTCACACGTTGACATGTGTAAAATGAGAATAAGAGTACTTACCTTCAGGGCTGTTGTGAAGTTAAATAATATATTAAGCATAAGGAGCTTAGAACAGTACTGGCTTATAGGATGCACTACATTGGTTGTAGCATTCCAACAATGTGCCTGACATTGTGTAGACACTCAATACATATTCGTTGAGGGGAGAATACAGGTATAGTCTTCAGTACTAAGAGTTAGTATGGGTCAGCACTCAATACATTTCAGCTGTTATTATCATCTTCATGACCTTTATTATTATTACCCTGACCCTATAGCTCCCCACTCGCTTAAGGATGGCTCTCTCCATTGCCCAGATGAGGAACTGAGGCCAGGGAAGGCTTTCCAGGAAAATCTGCCCCCCCCTCCTCCTCCTGGACTGGGGCAGTCAGGACCCACTCCGGTCCTCCCGGCCTCGGCACCTCAGAGCAGCTGGTTCTGGAGGTGTTTAATAAACAAACACAACAGGGCTCTGCTCGAGCTGCCCCTCACCCGCCAAAGCCTGGAGTCAAATCTGCTTCTGATGTGTTGGGGCCGCCTAGGAGCTGCTTCTGTGATGGCGAGGCTGAGCCATCTGCCACCCGCCCGGGGCTGTCAGGAGGGAGCCAGAGCCAGCAAGGAGCGGCCAAGCAGGGTGTGAAAGGGCTTTGCCCCTCCGTGCCAGGCCAGCTGTCTCTCCGGCAGAGGAGGGGTGGGAGGAAGGGTTCAGACCCCATGCGTCGGCCACCACCCACCTGTTGGACCCGGCTGGCCCCAGAGCTGGTCTCAGTGAAACAAGAGCTGTCGGCCCCACACAGAAAACAGAAGTCAACCCCAGAGCTCAGGCAAAGGGGATGGAGCCTTGTACCTGGATGGACAGGAACGTTCTAGATGGTTAGAGCAAGATGTGGAACCCATAGGCCCCCTCTAACCAAAAGTAAGAACAGCTCAGCTCAAAGCAGATAAGGTCAAGGTGGGATTAAATCTTCAGAAGCCCTAAAAAATGTAAAACTGTTGTTACCATTCCCCTCTCCCCCTACAAAATTCAAAATAAAAGTTGATTTTTGGAAATGATACCAAATTGACAGGAATTACAAAGGCAGCATGCACAGTGGTTAGAGCCATGGGCACTGGAGCCACGCTGCCTGGGTTTAAAGCCTGACCTCAGGCAAGTTATCTGAGTTCTCTGTACCTCAGTTTCCTCATTTTTGAAATAGACGTGACAACCACTTCTTAGCGTGGTCTCCAGGATGAAGGGGATGAGACACTGACAACAAAACCTGTCACAGAGTGCCACCTTATTAAACATCATTACTATCATGCTTTTTTGAAATTAAAAGTATCTGCCTTCCTGGTTTTCAGACTATAAAATTCTGGGTAGGGTCCGTAGCACCTGAAGCTTTTATCCTTGGCGATGCCCCTGCTTGTGGCTGCCCTAAGCATGTGCTCAGGTTTGCCCTAGAGTTACTACCCCCGGCAGCACCGTGATGCTCGGAGGCCAGCAGCTGGCCTGGTGCCAGAACCAGGGCTACAAGGAGCTGGGGCATGGGGGGGTGGGGGGCGCATCAGCAGGTCCCCGGGGACCCAGCGTCAGTTTGCCCCCAGCAGGGGTCCATTTGCCAGAACAAAGCACCAACAGAGAGAATAGGACTCCGAGTGGCCCCAAGGTGCTAGGCTTCAATCCCTCCTGGCTCGGAGCAGGGTTGGCCCAGGCTAGCAGGGTGGGGCCAGCCACGGCTAAGGGAAACCGCAGGGCTGGAGCCGGAGAAAGAGCCTCTGTTCCCCCATCTTCCTCCTGGGTCCTCTTCAGAGCGGCAGATAAAACACAGGGGACTTCGCTCTGTCTTGAAGTGCAGAGAAAATCAGATTTTTATAGTCACTCTTGGATTGGTATAGTAATTAAGCACTCAAAAGGAGAGATATCTGCTGAGAACAGCTTCTGGGTTGCCTGCCCCGGCCTGCTCTTGTCTCTAAAAACTGCTCTTTGCCGCCCTGCCTCGGGGCTGCAGCTGGGGGCTCCCGGCAGCCACATGGGCTTCTAGCGACCACGCCCTCCACTCCTCCGGCCACAAGTTGGTAGGGGGGAGGGGGACTCCCGGGGGAGGGGGGGCGTCATCCCGCCAGGGCCATTCAGAGTCATTCTCCAAGAACTTGGATTTGGAGCTAAGGGACATTCAGCTCCTTCCGAGGCATTTGGCACTGATCTGTGTAACCCCCAGAGAGGCAAGAGTTGAGATCTCTGCCATATGGACCAGAGAAACAGAGGAAGGAAGCTGGTCTGCAGAGATGGAAAAAAACGCAAGACAGAAATGGGAGGATGTGCAGCGAGGAGCAAAGACAGAGGGAGATACTGGTGGAGGGTTCTCTGGCAGTTCTGGTCCTTTCCTGAGGACCAGCTACCTCTCTCCAGGAGACGCTCAACATCCTTAGAGCAAAGCTCCCTTTATGAACGAGCTACTTTGAGTCGGTTTGTATTCCTTCAACCAAGACACTATTATGTCTGCTGCCGTCTCTGACACCATTAATCCTAAATTCCATCATTAATTTACTAACAATGTGTGCACCGCGTTTACACGCATCCCACTTTCAGGAACAAAATGTGAAGAAGGGGAGGGGAAAGTATTTCTTATGCAATCCAAATTAATTCCTCTGCCCCATGCGGCCCTATCTTGCCTTGGTTCTACATTCAAAGCTACAGTCTGGCGGCCAAAGGCAATTAAAAAGGAATTCCAATCTTTACTTGAATCTCTCAAAACATTGTAAACGGGACCCAGTTCAAACCCTTCAGACTCTTAAAAACCCCTTTCCTCTTTTCTCTGCCTTTCCCCAGAGCCTCACCTCCTCCAAACCTTAAAATTCTTTCCCTCACACCCCCTGCTCTATAGCTCTCCTGACTCACCCCTTCTGCCAGAAGTGTCTGAGGCTCTCCTTTCTCCCTTACCTCCATTTGCCATAACAAAAGACAGCGGTGAAGCAGCGGGAGTCCCTGTCCTGTCTCTCTACTTGGCCCCTCAGGGGAGGGTTCACAGAACCCCAAGAATGAGGCTGACAAGGTCAGAGGCCCTCAGAAGGCAGAAGAGGGGGAAGCAGGAGGTAGGGGGCCGGGAAGGGGGGGACAGAGTAGGCAGACTGAGGACACTAGCCAGTCTTGGCCCTGCCCCTTCGAGGACCCTGGAGACACAATTCAGTGTCCCAGGGACTGCTAACAAATCTTGACTTCACCCCTACCTGTGGCTTCCAAATCCAGAGTCCCCTACTGCCTCCACCCGACGTCCCCAGGACCCCGGCCCCGTCCTGACCTCCAGTGTCCCAGGGGCCCCGCCCCTGCTCCTGTTTCCACAAAGTCAAGCACTTCCATCACTCCGGTCCTCCTTCATCCCTGCTGCCAGCTGGCCACTGGTCCAGAAGTTTCCTCCAGGCCATCTCTCCATCCACTCCCATAGTCTGTCCAGGCTGCCATCATCACACCACTTGGGGACCACAGCCTCACACCCTCTCCTCCCAGCTAGTGCATCCCGCCATCTCCAGGGCAGCGGCCCCCGCCAGCACGCACGCGCGTGCACACGCACGTGCACACGCAACGGAGTCGGGTCCTCCTTCTTCCAGAAGCATCACTTCCACTTTTGTCTTCCGGAGTCTCCCCACTGCCTGGTATAATTTGCCATTTCCTCTCCTTGGCATTCAGGGCCTTCTCTCAGTCCAGCCTCCCCCTTCCTATTCCCTGACACAAAGCCTTCAGCTCGGCTCTCTTGTCACCTCTGGGAAGCCTCTGTTCAGCTGGCCCCCCGCCCTTTTGTAATACCACCCTCATCTGTATAAATCCAGCCTCCGCCTGAGCGGTCCCCAAGCCCACGTTGCCTTCTTTGGGCACATAAATGCGATTGAGGGACTTGCATTTTTTTCATGGCACGTCACTCTGACTGTAAACTCTCCAGGGCAAGTGCCTGGTCTTTCCAGACTTAAAGAGCTACAAATCACCGCCGTCATCATCGTCACAGAAAAGTGTAGTACATTCCTATTTTTGCAAAATCAAACAAACAAAACCTCACATTTAGGTGCATATGTGTGAGTAGACGTGTGTGTGTGTGTGTGTGTGTGTGTGTGTATGTGTGAGACAGTGTGAGTGCATGTGTGCACACACACGTGTACAGAAAAAAGGAAGAGCATGGCAAACTTTTGACATTGACCGTCTCTGGAAGGTGGGATAGGAGACAGGGATGGAGAAAATGTCACTTTTTACTTTATATTTCCTTAGTGGTTAAGTGTATTGCTGCAAGCACATACCACCTATAATTTTTCCTTAAAAAAAAAAAAAAAAAGAATACAGGGAACCAGATTTGGGTCCCGACTCTGCCACTAACTCACTATTTGACCTTAGCCAAGTGCATCCCTGTCTCCTGGCTTCAGTTTCCCCTCGTCTAGGCAGGTTCGGTCCTGAACACACAAGTGCAAAGCAGGACTGGGCTGGTCCCCGGGGCCAGACCCCGGCACCCAGAGTCTATTCAGGGAGCGCCTAGCTGTTCCACTCACGACCAAGGCGGAGGGGCGCCTGGGTGGCTCAGTTGGTTGGGCATCTGACTTCGGCTCCGGGCATGATCTCGCGGTTCATGGGTTTGAGCCCCACGTCGGGCTCTGTGCTGACAGCTCAGAGCCTGGAGCCTGCTTCGAATTCTGTGACTCCCTCTCTCTCTGTCTGTCCCCTGCTTGCGTGATCTCTCTCTCAAAAATAAATAAACATTAAAAAAATTTTTTTTAAGTTTAAAAAAAACACAAAACCAAGGTGGAAGCCCCAACCACAACCATACCTTCCTTCTCTGAGGGCCCCCACCCCAGCACCAGGATGGATGGAACAAATCTACCCACGCAGCTCAGGGAAGACAGGGGGGTCCTCTGTCTTGGTCCCCATGGCATGTGGTCAGGCCTCATTAAGACCCATAACACAGTCAAAGAGAACCTAAGCCTTCAGAGAGCAGGAGATTTCTATGGAAAGAGAGGGGAAAGGATTCTGGAAGTACCCTCAGAGGTGACCCGGACCATCCATCCTTGAAAAGAAGGATGCCATGGGCCAGGGAGAGTGGAGACAGGCTGGAGTTGCACGGATTTACAGGGGAGGTGGGGGTCTCAAGGGGACCCTACACAGCCCCAGGGGCAGGACTCTACATAGCTCCTAGTGCCGGGCTGTGCCCGAGGCCCTGGGACAGAGGCACCTGCTGTCATGGGGGGCACGGCCCTAAGCTGGACTGAATGGAGGCCGAGAGCACGAGGAAGGCAAAACCGAAGGTCAGGCGCCCCTTTCCGAGAGAAGAGTGTATAGCGGCAAAGCACCGTCAGAAAACCGGTCCTTCGCTCCCCGTGCGCTCATGTATGTCGCTGCGTGTTTCCTCGATCAGCTCACGTTGTCCAGGTCGGCTGCTATCTCCGCGCCCTCTGACCTCCTCTGTCCTACAGTCCCACAAGCACACAGTAGGTGCTCAGGGCAGATTTGGGGATGTAGCACAGTACAATAGTTTGGTCTCCAACCTTGGGAGTCAGACTTGCATGCAAATTTCACCCCTGCCACTCGCCCCTGGATGCACGATCTTGACAAGCTTTTTTTTTTGAGAGAGAGAGAGAGTGCGCGGAGGAGAGGAGAGAGGCAGAGGGAAAGGGAGAGAAAATCTCAAGCAGGCTCCATGCACAGCACAGAGCCTAACTCGGGGTTCAATCCCACAACCCTGGGATCATGACGTGAGCCAAAATCAAGAGTCAGATGCTCAGGGCACCTGGCTGGCTCGGTCAGTTAAGCGTCCGGCACTTGGTTTCAGCTCAGATCATGATCTCATGGTTTGTGAGTTCGAGCCCCACATGTGGCTCCATGCTGACAGTGCAGAGCCTGCCTAGGATTCTCTCTCTCTCTCTCTCTCTCTCTCTCTCTCTCTCTGCCCCTCCCCCACTCACTCTGTCTCTCTCTCCAAAATAAACTTAAAAAAAAAAAAAGAATCAGACGCTCAACCGATTGACCCACTGAGGCACCCCCCACCCTTTGACAAGCTTTTTTTGTTGTGATGTTTATCATGGTTCGGCAAACCCTTTCAGCCCTTTCCTCCATGTCTACATCCCACCACAGGGTCACCCTGCTCCCTCTCCTGAGAGACCAACAAAAGGTCCCATGACCTTCCTTCTCCCATTGCATGAACAAGCCCTGTGAGGACCTCTGATCTCCCCATCCTGTGCCTTCTCCCTCCCTCTGACCCTACCAGGGTCACCACACATAGAGACGTGCCGAGGATCCAGTCCACACCCCATGCCATCCCCTGGCACAGCGCTGCAATCTTCCGTCTTTTCCTAATCCTCTTTTCCTAATTTGCTCAAAGCCATCATAATGAGCTACAGAGGCCCCAGCGCAGGACACAGGACATCACCGGGTGACATCACCGAAGGTCAGGCGCCCCTTGGAGGTCAGGTGCACCTGAGATACAAAGACACCCACAACACATCCTCCCAGAAGAGTTCTGGCCTTTCAAGTTTGACTGGCAACTCCTTATCTGGATACAAGGTGCCCGCCCCAGCCAGAGAAACCCCATGCAGTGGCACACCGCCAGGGCCAGGCTGAGCTGCCCTGGTCCACACGAGTCACAAGGGAGAGCCGTCACGAGCACACAGAGGTGAGTCTCCGTGAACCCAAGCTTCCCAGCATCAAGCAACTCTTCGCTCCAACTGTCTGGCACAGGGCTGCCTCCCCGCTGAACTGCGGGCCTCTCCAGGGCAGGGAACGTGTGTCCTTCATTGCCTGGTTCCCAGTACCCAGCACGAATCCAACTCAGCACCCTGTCAGTGTAGCCAGAAGTGTGGGCCCGAAGAGAGGCCGAGCTGAGTCTAGAAGGCAAACTTCCCACATCAACATTATTTCCACTGCAGACATCCTCTGAATCCTCTCTTATCAGCCCCCTCACTGTGGCTTTGGATCAGACGCCGTTCTGTGTTATTGTTTAACTTCTTCATGTGTGGGTGTACGGGAGAATGTGCTTGTGTTTCTGTGCGCATGTTTGCAGATGCCCACAGGTTTGCGCGTTGGTGGGGCTTTGTTGTGTGTTTCTGGGCACACCCAAGTGCATACTCTGGCATTCGTGTGGGTGACCGTGTTTCCATGTGCGTTTGTGCTGGTGAGTAGGTGAGTGTGAGCGTGTGTGCGAGTACACGTGGAGAAGCGTGGGCGCAGGAAGCCTGTGCAAGCCTTTGCCATGTGCATAGTAACTGTTCGGGGATGAGGGAAAGATCGTTGAAGTCAGGCCTGTGTCCTCCACTTCTTGGCGTCCTCCCTGTGCTGGGAGCACGGCGGGCCTCAGTAAACAGGGGTGGAAGAGAAAGGGATGTGGACAGGATTTCCACGTCCTCAGCAGTCTCTGCTACTGAGCTCAGCAATTACAGGAGGGGCGCTCCCCTGGGGCCCCATCCAGCTGGGCCATCCCGTGCCTTCCCTGAATCAGGCAGTAAGTGCAAAACAGCTGGCTGGAGCCGTCCCCAGGGGGCAAGATGAAGTGGGTGCCCAGGGACAGACCCCTAGCCTGAGGGTGCTTGCTTAAGCGGCAGTAAAGGAAACAAAAGATGAAATACATCAGCCATTGGCAGCTGTAAAAAGAGCAAAATCGCTCAGCGGAAAGCCTCGTGCTATCCATCATCCGGTCCTTCTCCACTTCAGCTGCCGAAGCAAGAGGGTTTTTTAATGCCCTCCAATTCATTTGCATTCGTACTGCTACTCTTTTATGGTATCAGGGGTTGCCAAGAAGATCTGAGCGGTTTCTTAAAGATGTTGATAAACCATTTCCGCCAGGGAATAAAAGTTTTGGGGGGGGAAAGGGAAAAGAAAGTTTTCCGAAATAATGCATTCCGTCTGCAGAGTGACGGGTAAGTGATTCTGCAGATGTATTGGCCCCATAAAACTGAGCGAGGAGTTTGGCCCAAATGTGCTCTGTGCTGGTGAGATGAGCAGTTCATTCATTTTGTAGCTGAGTTGAGACCTAAAACTTTTCAGAGAGTCACTGAGAAGAGCTTCAAAGGCAGCCTGCACCTTGTGTGTGACCAGAGCTTTGTGACCTCTGAGACACATATACACTGTGTCAAAGTCTCTGAGCCTTACAGCTTCCTCCGGGAATCTCCAGTGGAGATTCCACTGGCTTCTAAGTGTAGCAGTAAAGGATTCTGCAGAGGGGCATCCTCCTTCCCTTCCATGGATCTGAGAGCCTAAGCAAGTAATCAAGTCTGTCCAACACAGTCCCATACCAATACAACACCATCCCTTACCCTCTTGCAACACTTGACTAAGCAATACCACATGACTAGGTTTGGCAGCCAAACTCTGGCCTCATGACCTCGAGCAAGCCCCTTTGCAGTCTGGGCTTCAATTTCTGCAGCAACCAAGTGAACATACTGGTCTAAATGTTCAGTCTGCTAAAGGAGTCAGTTATTATGATCCCCATGTTTTAGGCAACTGAGGCTCAGAGCAGGGAAGTTGCTTGTCTAAGACCACATATCTGGTAAAGGGAAGGGAAGGACTTAATCATGGGCTTCCTGATCTTTGGGGAATGGCTTTGTCTTCCCTCCCTTCCACATTTGGGACATGTGTTATACATCAGGCAGTTGTCCACTACCTCCCTGACTTCCCAGAATCTGGGAACAGGAAGGAGGGAGAGATGGACTAATCCCAGAGCCTCCTGGTCCTACTGAGAGGACTACAGCATTTTCCAGAAGACCTCCCACTCAAAGGGGCATGAAGTTTTCAATCCCAGGTGAGAACTTCCAGATCCCCTCTCAGTCTGAGCTTTATGCTCATTACAGATGTCCATACATGAAGACACAGTAGACAACTTCTGAATGTGCTGGTCTGACCAGCACTAGAAAGATCCCTCTGCCCCCAAAACAACTGTCCTGACCCTATCACCCTGTTGAACATTCCCACCATTAGTCACACCTGTGGGTCAAGGCACTGAAGGTACATTCAAAACTCAAGTGACATCTCACTGGAGGAACACAAGTCACAACTCTCTGCTTCTCCTTGGTCAGTTGCCCAAAAGGGCCGAAGGGGACACTTAAGAGACAAGGGTCTCTGAAGGATAGAGAGGTTTAGAGTACCTATGATGAACAGCTGGGTATTCAGTACTGCTGGGATGGGAGAGGCTGACATAGGAAGGAAGGCACCAAGACAAGGGGAGTCAGCATTCTAGCGGCAGGAAGAGCTCATAACAGTGCTCATTATTTACTGAGCTCTTATTATGTTCCTTCACTGACTTATTTTATTTCATTTGACCTTTATGACAACATGCTGGGAGGTAATTTCCAATCATCCTTCTCTTATAGAAAATAAAACTGAGACTCAGGTTGAGTAATATGCCCAAAGTCACACAGCTAGCAAGTTACAGTAGAGCCAGGAATCAAGTCCTATGATCCAGCTCTTGTGCTATACTTTGCCAGCTCAGTGAACAACAACGTCGTAGGATCACAGGTTGTGGCAGATGTCGGCACCTGCCCACAACTCCTTACAGGCAAATAACCTGCTAGACACCCTTAGAGACCCGCCCTATGAACTCCTTCCCTTGAGCATTTCCAGAGTCTAATTCAGGAGCCTCCCCTCCTACCCACAAAGTCTCATATCCCTCCTGTATTCCAAGGCAACCTAGGAGTCAAACTGGACTCTTCCCTCTCACTCACCCCCACATCTCACTGCTCACCAGGTCCTATGTCTGTCATCTGTCTTCTGTAGGCACCCTCTTCCCTAGGCCTGTGAGCTCTGGCCCAGGACAGCTCATTGACCCCCATCCCCATTCTCCCCTCTTGCAGGCCCCAGGAACCTGCAGCTTCCCACCTGGGCAGTCACAGGCCCTGGATGGGGTCTTCCTCCACCCACTTTTCTGACTATGGATCACAGATCATACAAGCCTGCACGGCATCTTGAAGGGGGACCTGGGATCCCCCACATCCTAGTTTGTCCTCTTGGTCAAACAGCTTCCTTTCAAAGCCTCAGTTTCCCCATATGGAATCTCCCATCTGTCAGTTAAAGAGCCCAGAAGTGGATAAGACTGGTCGTTACCTCTGAGGGGCTCAGAGTATAACAGCAAGACAGATATATGATAAGATTATTAAAACAGTCTGATAAGCTTCTGGAAGGGAAGCATCTGAAAGAGAAAGAGCACGACGAAGGGAGCAACTAGGTAATTAATAATGACAGCTACTGTTTATTGATTTATCTATAATATGCTAGGCATTTTACTTGTATGAGTTCACTGGATCCTAACATTCAACTTTCCAATAAGACATAATTATATTACTGTTTAGATAAGAAAGAATAGGTTTGGAGAAGAAAAATAATTCTCTCAAAGCTACAGCCAGAATGTCCTTGGGATTTCCAATACTCTTCTTCTTCTTATACTCGTAATACAGACTCATCCACGACCTCCTTCCAGTGGTGTCTGGGCCAGCCTGAGTTTCCCCATTTGCCCAGAGAACAGTTAACATGAGGTCATCTCTCTGTGGCCTCCATTTTCTCATCTGTAAAACAGGAATAATAATAAAACCCACCACAAAGGGTTGAACTAACGAGCTGACAGATGAAAAGCATTTAGAGCAGTGCCTCAATGTGCCCAGCACAGAGTCAGGGCTACCTGGTGACATCTTCTTCTTAGTAATGTTATGTTTACTGTTCTCTCCAGGGCCACCATCTTGCCTTGAGCCTCCAGATCACTGTGGGCTCACTAAGGAGCCCATCGTCCATGTTTATCAAACAATACAGAAGAGAGTCGCCTGCACTGACTGAGCTGGAGGTGAAAGTCTCCAGCCTCCTCCCACCTGCCTAGCTCTTCCCCAAACCACTGTGAGCAAACTTCTCCCACACCCCCATTTGCACCACCCCTGTGGGGCCCCCAGCCACCTCCCTTCCCCAGCCTCACAAACCAAAAGAAAGTGGGGAGGGAGGAGTCAGAGGGGCCCGGGAGAGGCAGGTAGAGAAAGGGAAAAGGCTGCTTTTCCCCAAGGGTCTAAATTTAGTGGTAAAAGGTATGCTTGCAGTTCATGACCAAAAACCCTTCTGCTTCCAGGAGCGCCAGTGTTGGCAGCTGTATCTATGACCAGCCAAGAGACTCATGTCAGAAACTGCCCATTCCTGGTGAATTTCAATGAGGTGCCCTTCCTGCAAGGAGGAGGGAAGCCATCATTTAAAAGACGGAGGCTGCTTTCACTTGGCAAGATAGGGTGATAGAGCAAGTGCTGCCTTGGGGCATACAAGGGGAAGGCTGGGGGTCTTTGCCCACTGTGGGTCACACGCAGTGCATGTCAACAAGGTCCCTGCTCTGTGCCTTGTCTTGGGTTGGGTGCCAGCCCACGGGTGCATCTGACACCATCGCACAAGTAAACAAGCAATTACTAGACAGAGTGAAACGTACCAGGATAGAGGGATGCACGTGAGCTCAGTGGGGAGGGGGCAATGGAATCATAAACCCAGCGTGGGACAGAGGGGACTTCACAGAGCAGATGGCATTTGAGGAGGGTCTTAAAAGAGTAGGAGTTCATCGGGCAGAGAAAAGGGCTGGGGTGGGCGTGGGGAAGCATTCCAAACAGAAAGAATAGCATGAGCTAGGACGAGGATGTTTCACGAAAGCCCAGAGTATCAGGAAATGATGCCTTGTAGGAACTTGTTAGGGCACCGGGGAATGGTGAGGAGTGAAACTGGAAAAGAAGTTGGGGCCAGGCTGTAAATGCCATGGTTCAAAATGTGGACTTCTGGGCGCCTGGGTGGCTCAATTAGTTAAGCATCCAACTTCGGCTCAGGTCACAATCTCCTGGTTCGTGAGCTCAAGCCCGGTGTCAGGCTCTGTGCCGACAGCTCAGAGCCTGGAGCCTGCTTCAGATTCTGTGTCTCCCCCTCTGCCCCTCCCCCACTCATGCTCTGTCTCTGTCTCTCAAAAAATAAACATTAAAAAAAATTTTATGTGGATTTCCTCTTTTAAAGGACTGAAGGATTTTAAAAGGGGGATGATATGATGCAGTGAATGCTTGGAGAGGCATGAGGCATGGATTGCAGGAGATGTAAGAATGTGGACATTCTTGACATTTCTAGACTAGAGGTAATGAGGTACCCAGCCTAAGATTTCTGGCTTGAGGCTGGAGGAGAAAAAGAGGATGCTGAACAACTCAACATCAATCATCATCATCATCATCATCATCATCATCCCATTTAAAATGGGATTTAAAATGGGCAGAAGATCTGAATACACATTTTTCCAAAGAAGACATATGGATGGCCAACAGACACATGAAAAGATGCCCAACATATAAGTCAAAACCACCATGAGGGGTACCTGGGTGATCTCAGGGTTCATGAGTTTGAGCCCCAGGCTGGGTTCTGTGCTGACAGCTCAGAGCCTGGAGCCTGCTTCAGATTCTGTGTCTCCCTCTCTCTCTGCCCCTCCCCCGCTTTCTCTCTCTCTCTCTCTCTCTCTCTCTCTCTCTCAAAAATAAATAAATAGGGGCACCTGGGTGGCTCAGTCAGTTGAGCATCCAACTTTGGCTCAAGTCATGATTTCACGGTTCATGGGTTCAAGCCCCGGGTTGGGCTCTGTGCTGACAGCTCACAGCCTGGAGCCTGCTTTGGATTCTGTGTCTCCCTCTCTCTCTGCTCCTCCCCTGTTTGTGCTCTCTCTGCCTCTCAAAACTAAATAAATGTGTTTTTTTTTTTTTTAATAAATAAATAAATAAATAAATAAATAAACATTTAAAAAGAAAAACAAGACAAAAGCCAAGTTCATAGATCCAGAGGACCAACTGGTGGTTGCTAGAGGCAGGGGTAGAGGGGTAGGAGAAGTGGGTGAAGGGGGTCAAAAAGTAAAAGACTTAGAACTTTTTATTTGAAGTCAGAAAAACCAATCAAAGGCTAGATTTTTACTGTGGGACATGAGTTGATAGTCAATCATTAATAAAACATATAAATTTTCACCCTTACTGATTTTTTTTAATGCTGAAGACCTATTAGCTGAGGAATGAGCGAATTAATACAGGGGGAGACAGAAAGGGACTCTGGGTCAGCCGTAGGGTAGGTTGGCCAACCAGATGACAATGTCTGAGCATTCTCTAAGAGCAACAGGGACCTGGAACCCTAAGCCAGCTGGGATGCAGGGTCTGAGACCCTAGACTGGCAAGAGGTGGGCCTAAAACCAAAGTGCCCAGTCCCTATCTCCCTGCATCCAGGATGGCAAATCTATTTCATCCTACATGCCAACTCTGATGGATTGGTGGTATCTACCTAAATTGTTATTTGAAAAGATTATAAGACCATATCTGGGCCCAATGGGAATGAAAACTCTGATTGATTAGCAACATCTGTCATGGACACTGGGTTGGGAGAAGTCGTACATGTATCTCACACTTGTTTTCCCTGCACCACCTACAGTAGATTCCCTGCGAAGAATTATTGAGAAGAGTCTTGGCGGCCTCACTCCATCAATGCAGTTAACCGAGAGCAGTGAGTGTGCATGGGGGTGCACAGTTAATAGTTGGAAGCCATGAGGCAGACCACCTGTACTCTTTGAACCTCCAGCTGGTGGAAACTAGGGGGGCACGAGGTGTCTCCATCTCTGGGGCTGGTCCTTTAGAGACCCCTCCTGGGAAGCGCGCCTGGGTGGCTCAGTCAGTTGAGCGTCCGACTTTGGCTCAGATGCTCAGCCTTTGGCTCAGGCTTGAGGTTTGTGAGTTCAAGCCCCAAATCAAGCTCATTGTTGTCAGTGCAGAGCCCGCTTCGGATCCTCTGTTCCCCTCCTCTCTGCCCCTCCCCACTCATGCTCTGTCTCAAAAATAAATAAAATATTAAAAGAACCCCCGCCCTGGGAAATCCATGGACTCCCCCAGACATTGACCAGCTGCTGGAATGCCTAAGCATTCAGAGGTCATGTCAAGAGGCAGTACAAGCCACCAAAACTAAGAAAGGGCATCTTGCAGGTTAGAAGTTCTCCGTGTGGAACCCATGGATGAGCTACAGGAGTATAAACCCCTTGAGATTCTGTGTAAGTCGTTCCAAGTATGTGAATTTTTCTCAAAGGAGGTCTTTAGTGTTTGTCAATCTCTCAAAAGAGCCATGGCCAAAAAAGGCTTCACTCACTGTTCAAGATGAAAGAGAGTAATGAGATACCAGTGAATTCTGCTGGGGTGCGGAAGACGAAGCATCCAGATCTCAGTAGGAAGTGAACTTCTGGGGGTATCATCTGTCTACTCAGCTAGTATAATCCACTTAGCTGTAAAAAGTATCTTCCAAATCTGGCATGCAAATCTGGGGCTACTTTTGAGTGTTGGGTAGTTGGCTGAGCTTAGAAATCCAGGGAGGAATTTTTTTCTCAAAAAATGTTAATTTTTGTCAATCTCTCAAAGAGATCCATGCTTCCCAAAAGGCTTCAACCATTGCTCAAGAATGAAGGAAATAATGCTATCTATAATCAAATAACCAGAGAAGGTTTGGGGGACCAGCAAAGGCAAAAAAAAAAAAATCTTGCCTCTGTTGTCCTGGGAGCACAGTTAGAATTGGCCACACATGACATGATATCCACCTCTGGAAACTGTGGTTTTTTAGGAAGATGCTTTGGCCATTATGTTGGGAATTTGGTGGAAACTCCTGACGACTATTATGCTTAGGAAACTGCATCACCTGGGGGTCAAGGCTCTGGGTCAGGGCTGGCAAATGGGATGTAGAGACCTGGGTTGGCAGTCCTGGCTCATGACCTGTGACACATAGAGCTGAGTCCCTTTCCTCCAGAGCACTGATGTCCACTTGCACATACCCATGAATTGGTGTGTTAACGTGTCATCTATCTGTTCCCGAAGTCTGCCAGCTCTGGGAGAACAAGGATGGTGTCTACTTTTGCTCCCACTGTCACCTGGCAGAATGTTGGCCACATAGCAGATACATTCAATTAAGTATTTTGATGATTGAAAAGGTGGATGGATGGATGGATGGATGGATGGATGGATGGATGGATGGGCGGGCAGGGTAAAATGGTCCATCTGAGTGGAAGAATCTTAAGGAAAAACGAAATCCAGTGTCTCAATCAGTTTGGCATTTGGGAGGCCATGCAGGATAGGAGCTCAGAGAACAGACTTGGAAGTAAGAATGCCTAGTTTGGGTCTCAGCTCTGCTGTTCACTTAGTGTATGACCTTGGGCAAAATACTTAACCTCTCTGTGCCTCAGTTTCCTCATCTGTAAAATACGGATGACAACAGGTCCTACCTCGTAGAGCCACTATAAAGACTAAGTGAGTTAATACATCTAATATTAAGCAAAGCACCTGACACATAATAAGCACTAGGTAGGGGGGCACCTGGATGGCTCAGTCAGTTAAGCCTCTGACTTCAGTTCAGACCACGACCTCAGGGTTTGTGAGTTTGAGCCCCACATCGGAGTCTCTGCTGTCAGCGTGGAGTCTGCCTTGGCTCTTCTGTCCACACCCCTCACTCTCTGCCCCTCCCCCACCTCTCCAAAATAAATAAACATTAAAAAAAAATAAGCACTAGGCAGTAACATTTTAAGAAGCTAAATAGATATGGAGAACTGAGGTATAAGGCAAAGGAATTCAGGGGATAACAAAGGCTTGAAAGCAAAAGTGGTCCACACTCCAGCACTCAGGCTACTGAACTCACGCCCCAGCAGCCCCCTCCCCAACTCCTGCAAGGACCGCACCGTGTGCACGGAGTCTGCCACAGTGACCCCCAGAGACAGCCCCTCAAGGCTCTTGAGAGAAGTTTACCCTTTGGCCTTTGGCACTGATTATGTACAAAAGGAAACTGGATCCGAATCATTGCCAAGCACCCTCTGTGGATTCTTCAGGTCTGGGACATTCACCTCCAGTCCTCCCGAGTTTGACGGTGAAAGGGAAGTGGCTGGATGAATGGGAGAGGAGGTCTGAGGGCCTCAGGACACCAGGCTTTATATGGACCGTCCCACAATCCCCTTCTCTTGGCGCAGGTCCCCCCCAAAACGTAACTAAGCACCCGATGCCTCCCTACCCGCCCTCGTAAATAACAATAACGGTAACAACTGCTCAGAATGCAGTCTGCCTCAGTCACCATCTCTGAACAGAGCAAGCAACACATCTTATGGAGGGAATAAGGACTCTGATCTACAGGGCACATTCAATGTAGGCACGTTCCCAGTAACTTCGACCCCAGGCCAAATTATGTTGAAATCCATTACAAATTAAAGACAGCAGGTCTCCTTGAAAATGTTCGTGTCAACTGCCATTTTGTTTCAAGGGGGCAGAGCGAAGACATCATCATCACAGTGGCAATCTTGATCCTTTTTGCTAGTCCCCAGATGTGCCAAAATAAATCCATTTCTTCTAAATTTATCAACGCGTTGACAGACCAAAAAAATGCCAAGCTGTCAGTTGAAACAGAGACCTCATTCCGGTTTTCAAAATAAATGCACCCGAAGAAGTCCTAGGGTGGAAATCGGGCTGGACTGCGGATCAAAAGACCCAGATTGCAGCTCTTGGTGTGGTCCTCACTGGCCACAGGGATTTGGGAAACCACTTCAAGCCTCGGGGCCTCAGACATCTCCTCTGCGACGAGAGGGATTTGGACTAGAGGATACTACGCAGAGAGAAATTATAAAGTTTAATGCACCTTGCTTTGCCCACATGCAAATTCTCTGAGTCATGCTCTCCGGCCCTTCTTCCCTCCAAACGCTGATTGGTCCTTCTTCCTCCGAGATCTGTCATAAATAAGTGAACAGGGCAGGGCGGGGCAAGGGGAGGGGCTGCCTGAGGCCCTGGAGAGCTCATTAGTGGGAACAGCTTCTCGACTTCTGATCTTCAGCCCCGATTCACTCCAGCGGTCACAGGCAAAAGGAGGAAAACGAGGAGGTGGAGAGAAGTGTTGGGTACCGGGCATCAGGGACTCCTGAGGGGGTGGGCATCGTGACTGGCTGACAGGCAGGGTCCTTCTAACTCGGAGCGCATGGAGTGTCTGGTCAGGCTTGGGCACTAGACTAAGCATGTGCGGACCCCAGAGGACAAGGATCACCCACCAATAAAGTGCAGCCTTGAAGGACGTGAACCCCTTCAGAAACCCGCCTCCCCCCGCAGACAGGTCAAAATCACAGGCATCCCTCTGAAAACAAGCCAGATTGCCGTTGGAGGCCTTCTCAGAGACCAAGCTAAGGAGGCGGTTTGCAAAGGCCCCTTTAACAAGCAGAGAGCTGTGGGGGAGGAAGTGAGTCGGGGGATAAAAGTCTGCAGAGGCTCCAACACCAGAATGCCTATGGAGCTGTCCACTGTTCTGGAGGCCTCTGCCTGAGGCGGTCAGCCAACACCGTGTCCTGTCTGACTTCAGCCAACGCCAGAGCCAGATGCCTGCCCAGCTCTGCTTCGTGCCTGCCCGTGACTCCCCCCCGCCGGCCTGCCCCACTTCATGCCTGGGCTGACTCCTCTGCCCAGAACCGTGCAGCCACTTACGTTAGCTGCTGCCTATACCTGCGGTCCGTGCGCCCAGTCCTTTCACACCCTGGCAGCCTCGCTCTCCACTCCATTCCTGAAAACAGAGCTGGGAGTGCTAAATACGTCACAGGGAGAGGCACTGGGACTTGGCTCAGCACCCAGAAAACGAGGCTGCGAGATCAGAGGCAGGAGAACGCCCCCCCTCCCCCACAGTCCTCCCCAAGTGCCCCAAACTGATGGCAGAGCAAGGCTTTGCTGACGACAGAAACCTATTCTCCCACACATCAGCCGGCTACGCAGGCGCCTGGCCCAAGTGGAAATTCCCCAGCAGGCTCCCTGGGGCGCCACCCCACCCTGCTTGGCCCCACAAATACACTGCCTTTAGGAAGTTCAGAAACACTTTGTCACCAGCAGCTATCAGGTGGCGAAACGCAGCACAGAAGGGTCACAGTCAGGACGCGTGTCTACCCCTCCCCTTTCCTGTTCCCAGCACATGACCTTGAGCAAGTTGCCAAATTTCTCCAAACCTCCCTTCTCCCATCAGGGTTGCCACAAGGCCGTGATGGGATCATGGCCATGAAAGTGTGGGAAATGACAGAATACGGTGCAAGGGGTGGTTCCTGTCGTTCCTACCCAAACCCTAGCTCAGCCTCCACATTACTCTGAGCCTGGTCGAGGAAGATTCTGGAAGCTGGCTGGGAAAGGAGAGCGCGTAAGTATTTCTACGGGCAGGGGCTCTCACACACGCTTACTTAATCCCCTTGAGGCAGATGGTACTGTCGCCTTTCTACAGATGAGGTTAAACTCATTGCCTAAGGTCATGTGGTGCAGGGGCCACCAAGTCAGGATCTGAACCCAGTTCTGTGTGGCTCCAAAGCCTGTACATTTTAACCACCACTGGAACCGCATCCCTCTGGCCTAGTTACTACCGGCCCTTCCAACAGGACCAGATCTTATTTCCAGAAACCCAGAAAAGCACCACCCACCCCCCCCCCCCCCCGCCCGACCACCACCACCACCTCAAAGGAAGGCTGCTGATGTCACCTGCCTCTCATATCGGATCTCTAGTCTGAGCTTCTGTTCCGAGCCAGATCTCACTCCCAATTTGCCAAACTATCTGGAACTTGGCTTTGGACTAGGGCCCAGGAACCAGCCTCTTCACTCAACCCCCTCCCTATACCCAGTACCCCAGCCACCTCCTCTCCACAAGCAGGGGCGCTGGAGACACAGCGTGTGCCCTTAGGCCAAAAGTTTTCAAACATTATGGTGCTTGGGAGTTAATTACTAGGGAAATGCAAAGTCATCATCGCAGAGACCCTGGAGCAGCAGATCTCTAAGGGGCCCAGAAATCTGCATGTGTGACAAGGTGATTCCAGTGTTCCCATTATCCTGGACCCACAGTCCTGTGGTCTCTCCTCTGGGCTAGAAGGTGAAACTGATTGTAAATTTCAAATATTACCTTTCTAAGGGGCTTTGAGACTGGGTAACGTTCCCTCTTTTCCTCCAACTACAGATGAGAAAATCGAGGCCTAAAGAGAAAAGGTGATTCCTTTCATTTTTTAAAAAAATATTTGTTTATCTAAGTAATCTCTACACCCAACGTGGGGCTCGAACTCACAACCCCAAGATCAAGAGTCACACACTCTTCTTTTTTTTTTTTAAATTTTTTTTTTTCAACGTTTTTTATTTATTTTTGGGACAGAGAGAGACAGAGCATGAATGGAGGAGGGGCAGAGAGAGCGGGAGACACAGAATTGGAAACAGGCTCCAGGCTCTGAGCCATCAGCCCAGAGCCCGACGCGGGGCTCGAACTCACGGACCGCGAGGTCGTGACCTGGCTGAAGTCGGACGCTTAACCGACTGCGCCACCCAGGCGCCCCTAGAGTCACACACTCTTCTGACCGAGCCGGCCAGGCGTCCTTTCAGATCAGACCACTGGTTACACAAGCCAAGACGGGGGCTGCTCCACACCGTCCACGAGGTCCAGAGAGCAGGGACACGGATGGGGGGAGGTGAAGCCGTAGCAACCCCACAGCCCTTGGGTCACTTGGTTGTGGGCCCATGGGTCAACTCAGCAGGGAGCTAGGAGCCTTTCACACTGATTTATGAAGGGGCCTCCACTGGAAGACTCCTGGGTCGGGCTGCCATTTGTTACTTCCCCAAAGAAGGCTCCAAAATGACGATCACAGCACCTGACCCCAAGGCACGCGTGCGTGGACACGCATGCACACATACACACAGCCTCTCATTAGTAACTCCCAGGCCATCTGGTGCGGCCACCACCGGGGCTCCTGGGCCTGGGTGTCAGGTGCAGGGGCCGTGACAAGAGGTGGCACAGAGCTGGATTCTTTTGGCCGGCAGGAGAGACGCTTGTGCAACGCACTGAGCTAGAATGGGGAGACACCCACGTGCGCCCATACCAAGGTGTGGGTACGGGTGGGTTCCCGGGAGCTGCTCAGCTCCTTGGGTCAGAGGTCTGCAGCAGCACTGGCCCGCAGAGCTTTTTGTGCTGATGGAAATGGTACGGAAATGACACGTGACGTCTGCTCCGTCCAATACTCTAGCCACGAGCCACATGTGGCTAGTGAACACCGGAATGTGGCGAATGAGACTGCGAAACATTCATTTTATTCTAACACATATTAAAATGACTTAAAATGGGGCGCCTGGGTGGCGCAGTCGGTTAGGCGTCCGACTTCAGCCAGTCACGATCTCGCGGTCCGTGAGTTCGAGCCCCGCGTCGGGCTCTGGGCTGATGGCTCAGAGCCTGGAGCCTGTTTCCGATTCTGTGTCTCCCTCTCTCTCTGCCCCTCCCCCATTCATGCTCTGTCTCTCTCTGTCCCAAAGATAAATAAACGTTGAAAAAAAAAAAAATTAAAAAAAAAAAAAATGACTTAAAATATCGAGCCACTTAAATCTCACTAGAGACTTACGAGTAGGGACCATTACTTCCTTCATTTATAGAATGAGGAAGCCGAGGCACAGAGCTCAAGTGACTTGTCCAAGGTCACACGGCTGTAGAGTGGTGGTGCTCAGGACTGAACCCAGCGGTCTGGATCCAGAGTCTCTCCCAAAGCACTAGAGTAAGCCACGCCCTGTGGCAGGCTGCATTCCTGCCTCACCGCCCGTGGCACACCGCGACAGACACACACGCCAGGGTCTGAACCAGGAGCCTGAGCAGGCACCAGGCTGAGAGCAGAATCGGAGCTCTGCTCTGGAGGGGGACGCTAACCTGGTGCAAGAGAGCCCCCTCCCCGCCCCCATACCTTGGCAAGGCCCTGGTGGAATGCATAAAACCCCAGCAACAGCATTGGGAGCCTAGACTCAGGGAGAGAGAGTCGGGTCTCTGCATGATGGAGAGACAGTCTGATAGGAGGAGCCCAGTCCCTGCCCTGGAGCACCTCCCCATTAGCTCCCCATCAGACCGAAGAGACAGTGAAACTGCAGAGGCTCCAGCTGGGGGTGTCGTGAATGGGAGGACAGGTGTCCTGTTGAACTGTCACCCCCACACACACACACCGTCTCCATGTCAGCTGATGCCCAGAAAGTATTTGCGGTTCCTGGGAGCCTCAGGATAAGCCGCTCCTGAGCCTCTCTGAAAGCGAAGGTCTGGAGGAAGTATGGCATCACAACGATCACTTCTCCCACACTCCGGGGTAGGAGAGCCCTGCTACAGCTAATTAGGAAAATGCATTAAGAACACGACTTACAAATGGCCCCACGATTCCCAGCATCTCATTTGCATTGAGCCGTTGTTACCTTATTGATTATATTAAATTAGGAGATAGTCACACCGTCTGCAATGCAACAATTATCATCATCAAACCAATTAGTATCAAATAGGATGTGGTCCCTGTCGCTCCAGCTCTGCACTCGGCTATTTCCAACACTGTCAGCCGGCCTTATGAAATAATTGTGTTTCTACCGAAACAGCGGCAATCAGCAGAAATCTTCCCAAGAGACCCACGTCTCTCTCCATGGCTCCGGGTCGGGATATCTTGTCATGCAAACACAAGCAAAATGACACAACTGGTGTCTTCGGCAGCAAAAGTCTCAAGGGGGACGCTGTACAGACAAACTGCACCAGGCCACAGACACCCTTGATTAGTTCATCACCACACCCTCATGCAATGACTGGCAGCCCGCGACCCATGCGTGCACGTCCTGGGGACTAGAATATACACACAAAACACATTTAAAGCCCCTCACTCACATACACCCCTCAAGCAAAGGAACACGGCAAACTCACACACACACACTCACACATGTCACCCTCTGGCATCCCCACCACACACGTCTGCAACCAACACACACGTGTGCAGCTCACACGCGGTGATTATACACCCAACAGGGAGCCTGGGTGGCTCAGTCGGTTAAGCGTCCGAATCTTGGTTTCGGCTCAGGTCATGATTTCATGGTTTTGTGAGTTCGAGCCCCACCTCGGGTACTGTGCTGACAGTGCGGAGCCTGCTTGAGATTCTCCCCCTCCCCTCTCTCTCTGCCCCTCCCCTGCTCACACTCTTTTGCACAAAAATAAATGATAAATTTAAAAATTATACACTCAACACATAAAAGTAAGCCCACATGGGATCCAGATTCACACACACACACACACACACACACACACACCGGCATACTCACAATGATCTGTCACAGTCACACAGAAGCACACACTGCACAACACACTCGTGAGCACACGACGCTTTTAGAGACGTTCTAGATGGAATCCAGGAGTCCGCCCCAAGGATCCCTAAGACCCCTGCTCATGACTGCTTAGCACAGAAACCTCAATCCTTGTCCTCACTGACGCACAACACTCCGGGTCTGGCGTATCGCTCTCAGCGGTGTGGTTGGAAGCCTTGTCCAAGGTCACTACCCGCTTTGTGGTTCTCCCTCTCGGGGACAGGGGAGGTGGCACGGGAGGGGACTCAGGCAGAAAACCGGATGCCCGGACATTTCCTATGACAAGGCAGCCCTTGGAGAGGGAAGCTCCGCCACAAAGTTTCTCTGCTACGTCGGTGCCTGTTCATTTGCTCACACAGTTTGAAGCCGGCTGCCATTTACTGAGCGCACCGTACCCCGTACCCGTCACAGCGACTATTCCTTCATTTACGCATTCAACACTTCCCGCGTGCCTCCTATAAGCTGGTGCTATTCGGGGCACTGGCGAGTCCACACTGAACAAAAACGGTCCCCGGGCTTGTGACACTGCGAGTCTAGAGGAAGAGACAGATGATAACGGAATAAACCGCTACGTATATAAAATGTCAGGACCTGCAAATAAAAATAAAGCAGACACAGGGCGGGGAGGGTGCTGTTTCAGGTGAGGGCATCAGCAAAGGCCTCGTTGAGGAGGCGATTTTTGAGCAGAGACCTGCCGGAAAGAGAGGCGAGCCAGCTGTTCAAACACCTGGGAAGAGAGCGAGCCACAGCCGAGGGAACGGCCAGGGCAAAGGGCGTCCAGCAGGGGCGCGCGTGGCACGGCTGGAAGCAGAAGCACGCCCCACACAGCTGGGGAGAGGGAGCCAGAGACAGGTGTCGCCTCCCTCGGGTGCATTATCTCGCTTCATCCTCACAGCTCTGGAGGACTCGATAATTATCATCTCCAGTTTATAGACGAGGAAGCTGAGGCTCGGAGAGGCCACGTGACGGCACCAAACCACACGGCCCTGAAGATACTGAGTGGAGACGCACACCCAGGGCTCCCCACTCCAGGGCTGCCTCTTAGTCCGGGACCCTCTCTTGCCCTCACACAGCCGACTCGATGCTAGGCCAAGTCCGGTCTGCTAACACAGAATCGCGCTGTCGCTCACTTCAGCATGGTCACCCAAATCACCACTGACCTATTAATTCATTGCTAGAGCTCTCATTACACACATTATTACAACGCACACGATTATGGTCCTAGTGGAGCTCACAACTGCAAACAGCATTAATAACTCAGCGCTCTTTCCGTCACGGCTAACGGGCCCCTCCCAGAGTCTCCCACACAGACACGCGGAGCCCGGGAGGGACTCTGGCGGGTGCTGGGCAGGGGGCAGGGGGGAGCGTCACAGCCTCTGCAGTCTGCCCCCCAAGCCACCCGCAGCCGCCTCTCCCAACCATCCCAGGGAGCCGGCCACGGCCACACCGACCCCACGGCCCTCCTCTCCGAGGTGGACTCTGCGGTCTGGACTCGCTTCCCTTCACTTGCATCTTCGGGTTTGGGGGAGAGAGAGAGGGCAAGTGGGGCCCCGTAACCCGCAGAGAACCAGACACGAGCGGCAGAGGATCCGCAATTCAAGTTCCAGGCGTAGGCGAGAAGGAAGCCCCTCAAAACAAAAGAGACAGCAGAGGTTCACAGCCTGTGCCAGAAACCCCTCCAGAACGAGGTGGGAAGAAAATTCTAGCTGTAAACACTGCCTCGCTGAATCTTCACGACAGCCCTGTGAGAGAAGGATCGGTATGCACGCCGTACAGATGAAGAAGCCGCAGCTCAGAGACGCTAAGCCACTTGCCTGAGGTCACACAGCCAGTAAGTGGAAAAGCCGTACTTGGAATCCGAGTTGGTCTGCCATCACAGGCTGTGGCCTTGCCTGAATCGCCCGGATCAGGGACACACCAGGGGGACTAAGGAGGATCGTGGCACGTCCAGCCAACTGTAAGACCCTCACGCAGCTGTGGCCCTCTCCCTGCAGGTGCCTGTGGGGGGAGGCACAGGGAATTTAAGAGAGAGCAAGAGGGGGCAAAGGGCTCTCTCCCTCTCTCTCTGTCCCTACCCCGCACTCCCTCTGTCTCAGTTTCTCAAAATAGATAAACTTTAAAAAAATAAAATAAAATACTCACCTCAAACGTCATCGCCTCTATGAAGCCACCAGTGACAGGACTCTCACAGGCAACAACTGTGTAACACAGAAGGGTATAAAAGTTCATTTCTCCCCCTCCCTGCCTTCAATCTCCTTCCCTGAGGTCACAACAGAGGGTGCATATTCTTTCATAGAATTTTCTAGGCCCATACAAACACGCAAATCACATGTGTGACCTTTTATGTTTTCCTTTTTATTCCTTTCTACTTATGTGTTTTGTGGGGTTTTTTTTCCCTTGGTTTTGTTTTGCGTCAAGTTTTTATTTAAATTCTAGTTAGTTTACATATAATGTAGTATTGGTTTCAGGAGTAGAATTCAGTGACTCACCACTGACATTTAACACCCAGCGCTCATCCCAATAAGTGTCCTCCTTAGTACCCAGTCCACTTATGTGTTTAATTAAAAAAAATAGGATTTGGGGCGCCTGGGTGGCTCAGTCGGTTAAGCATCCGACTTCGGTTCAAGTCATGATTTCATGGTTCGTGAGTTTGAGCCCCGTGTCAGGCTCTGTGCTGACAGCTCAGAGCCTGGATCCTGTTTCAGATTCTGTGTCTCCCTCTTTCTCTCTCCTCCCCTGCTCATGCTCTGTCTCTGTCTCTCAAAAATAAACATTAAAAAAAATTTTTTAATAGGATTCACATGACTCCACACTTGTTTTGTTCACTCAGGACAACTCGGACAACCCTCTAGGTCAGCGTGTGTAGACAGAGCTCCCCTCCTCCCTGCCCGCTGTGGCCACCGAGGAGCTGAGCCAGGCTCCAGTTAACCACTTCCCTCTTGATGGGTATTCAATGGTTTCAATCCATCACTACAAACCGTGCTGGAATTTATGTCTTTGTACATGTATCTCTATGTTCTGAGGCTGTTACTCCCACAGGGCGGATTCCCAAAAGAGGGACTTGTGAATCAGAGGGTGAATGTATTTTAAATTTTAATTGCTACTGCTGATTTTGTTCCTTAACATTTGTAGCAATTCTCGCTCGGGGGTGATGTACACCAGAACCCTCTTCCCACACCACGGCCAGCACTGGATGTTCACGGTCTTTCTCACTCTTGCCAATAGACAAATGATAGTACCTACCTCATAAAGTTGTTGTGAGGTTTAAATAGAAAATACAGTATCCAGCACGTAAGTTCTTAATAAATATCAGCCATTTATATAACTCTGATGTCACCTTATTATCATATATCTAAGGAAAGCCTAGAGTACATGATGACCTCTGGGTTCGGGAGATTGTATTTTTTTTTTTCCTAAAAGTTTATTTTGAGAGAGAGATCCGGGGAGGGGCAGGGAGAGGTGGGGGAAGAGAGAGGATCCCAAGCAGGCTCCGCACTGCCAGAGCAGAGCCCGACGCAGAGCTCGATCCTACGAACCGTGAGATCGTGACCTGAGCTGAAGTCCAATGCTTGACAGACTGAGCCACCCAGGCGCCCCAACTGCATTTTTTTTAGGTGGATCTGAATTCCAACCCAGCCTTCCCTGCTCGGCTGGGTGGCTCTCGGCTAGTCACTTTACCTCCCCAACCCTCAGCGGCTTCACCTGTAAAAGGGGGACCTGAATGAACCCTGCCCATTCTCCTTCATGAGGAAATAGCTCAAGTGAATCCGTGACTGTGAGGTCATCTTTCAGACTCCATTCGGGTGTGGAGATTTATGCTCTCGGTTCCACTAATAACCAGGCATGATCTCTGAGTGGTTACCCAGAAGCCACTACTTAGGAGAGCAGGGGACCTTGACAGTCAGAGGAGGAGGAGGAGGTCCCGTGATCCTTGGCCTCGACCCTTCAACCAGGCATCCTTGAGGACAAGGCAGACACAAGAATATGGGCACAGGGTCATCTAAAGGGCCCCAAAAGAATCTCCTCCCATCCGTGGCCCAGAGAATACTGGGAGATGTCTGAAATTTCACCACTAGAGACCCATGCCTCCCTGCAACACCCTCTGGGGGGACCGGGTCTGCCCCTAGGCTTCAAGCATTGCTTACCAAACATTTCTGAGTCCATGCTCCATGGGAGGCACTGTGCTGGTGCTCGTGGTACCCCATGACCAACTCTGTGCTTGACTGTATCAAGGTCATCTCTCCCCCTCTGACTTCCCTCCATGCTTCAGACCCACATCGGTCTCCTAGAAATCTCGCCCTCAGTGTCCTGCAGGCCCCTGAAACTAGGCATACCCCAGAGTGAGCTTACCAGCCCCCTCCATAAACCTGCCCCTCCCTCCTCTCCTCCTGCTTCCCCAACCCCAGGCCTGGCCTCTCCCTGCTCTGGGCCATCATGCCAGAAGCCTCCGCATCCACCCACTCCCCCACCACCTGCAACCCATCACTTACAGAGTCATAAATTCGGCTGCCTTCTCCTTTCCCCGCCCCCAGCCAGGACTCAGATGAGGTGAGTGAGGCAAATTGAAGGAGGCACGCACAGGTCCCTGTAAGTGCTGACCCTCGGAGTGAGCGCCTTCTTAAACTCGGCACCCCATGGGGCACCTGGGTGGCTCAGTCGGTTAAGCATCCGACTTCGGCTCAGGTCATGACCTCACAGTTCGTGCGTTTGAGCCCCGTGTGCCGACAGCGGAGCCTGCTTTGAATTCTGTATGTGTGCGCGTGCACGTGTGTGCATGCCCCTCCCCCTCTCAAAAAGTTTTTTAAAAACAAACCTGGCACCCTAGCCTCTTCAGCCGCCCACCCTAGTCCAGGCCAGCTCACCACCAGCCCTCTCTGGGCTAAGGCAGGAGCAATTGCCTGGTCTCCCTGCCTCCCCTCTCGGCCTCCAATCATCCTCTTGCCTGTGGCCAGATTTATCGTCCCAGATCCCAGCTTTGACCCAATCGCATCCTCAAGCATCTCCCATGGCTCGCCACCGCCTACCGAATTAAGTACCAAGCCTCGCACTCGCACAGGACAACTTCGCCACCGCGCACCCAGCTTCCCTTAGAATCTTCCCGGCCCAAAGCTTCAGAGCTGACATCTGATTGGACCGCAGATAAGCACCAGACACAAAAGCAGCCCGGCCATAGGCTACATGATAGCCTATCACATGGCCTGACACAAAAAGTTCTACCCGGAGACCATGGGCATCAGCTGAGCCAACCAGCTTTCTTCTCTCAGGAGTTTGTACGAGAAGGAAAAAGAGGACAGAAAATGCAGAAGAAGCTGGACCTGGGTCATGTTAACAGTTAATGGACTTCTTCCAGCTGCAGCGGTCCTGGTGCCATCTTAAATCCAATCAGCCTTGGCTTCCCAGCCCTGTGACAGCGCCTTTTATTGGATCTCCATAAGAGGGCCCTTATGATGCCAGTAGGGCCTTGTGTGAGCTAGCTTGAGTGGACCGCTGATCCAGAAAACCAAAACATTCACAGCTCTTCGCAGTACAGCCCTGCTTCGATTCTTGGCTACAAGCAACAGAAAGCCCCTCAAGCCGGCAGGGTTGGGGCTGGCTTTTATTCCAGGGATGCACTGAAACCAACATTGCCCTGTCTGTGAACTAAAATTTAAATGAAAAAAATAAATAAAATACAAAGATGCAGGGAATTTCCTGGGTGAGGACAAGAAGTGGGGTGCAGAAGGGCACGGGGAACCAGTCCTTTCTTTGCAGTCCGCTTGGTCCCTGGATAGGCCCACTCCCAGCTTCCCGGTTGGAGATCCCAACTCCACCTTCTCCAGTCCCAGGGCTAAATTTCCAGAATAGAGAATCCGATTGACCCCATTTGAGTCTGGTATCCAATCCGCCATGAACCAGGAAATCAGTTCATAGGAGAGACACGGCCCCGGAGCCTTTGAATTCCACCCCTAGGTTAGCCATTGCCCTCTCCTGGTTCACCCCCAACCCATGACTGTGTTCTTGCTAAGGTTCTGAGATAGGAACCAGAAGGGGTGAGGGGCTGCTTTTCCTGACCTTGAGGGCCTGGCACTAGGTGAGGAAGGCTGGATCCCACCAAGATCCTGGGGCAGAAGACAGCTGTCTGGAGAGGGATGTAAACCCCAGCTCCTGCCACACAGCCCGGAGCCTGGCTGTGACACTCACACACCCACGAGAAAAGGGGCATCTGATGTTTCTGTGCAGTTCCAAAAAGCTGGAGACATCTCACACCCACAAATAATAATCATGATTTTCTGTAATTATTATTTGTGTATTTTGCATAATTGTCATAATTATTATCATCAGCTCATCAGCCTCCCATCCCAGTGTGCTCTCCTCCCGTCCTCAGCCCTGAAATCTGATCACATGGGGCACCCTTTCCTGCCTCTGACTTCCTCCCTAGTGCTGGTTCTTAAGGATTCCTCCAGAAAACGGGGTGGGACGCTCCTGAGGGTTCTTCTGCCTTGCTTATCCCTCCAGAGTATTTCTGGGCCTTGGTGCCAACTCTGTGCAGGGCTGTGCTCGGAGGAGGGGCGGGGTGAGGGGGGGTACTGGGTGAAGGCAGGGAAGGGAGGATAGGGGGAGATAGAGGGAAATGAGAGGAGCTGGCTTGTTCACTCGCTGCAGTGGGTGCATTCCAGTGTGTGACATCACATCGGCAGCCTGAAACCAGTCACGGTGGGAGTATTTACCCCACAGAAATTGGCAAAAGGGCGTTTTTCCAGTGAGCTAGTTGGTAAACATTTATCACCACGCCTTCAAACCCACCCTCCCCACCCCAGACTGGACGTTCTTTTTTTTTTTTTTTTTTTTACTTTGAGAGACAGCATGAGCTGGAGAGGGACACAGAGAGAGAGAGAGAGAGAGAGAGAGAGAGAGAGAGAGAATCCCAGCAGGCTCCACCCTGCCAGTGCCGAGCCTGATGTGGAGCTCGAACACACGAACCATGAGATCATGACCAGAGCCAAAATCCAGAGTCGGACGGATGCTCAACCGACTGAGCCACCCTGGCACCGCCCCAGATGTTCTTTTAAGGCTGACGTATAACCATGTCACTGTCCTTTAACGGCTCTATGTGACCTACAGGTGAAGTCCAAAGGCCTCCAGAGCCCTGCATGACCCAGCGCCAGCCCATCACCCTGGCCTCCAGTCTTACCATTCCCCAGGTCCTTCATATGTCTCTGTGCCCCCAGAGAAGTCCCCTCCCATCTCCTCCACAGGCACCCTCGCTCAGATTTATGTCCGCCTGCCTTCTCCCCTTTCCCCCCATCGGTTTTGGCTGTGACTACCACACCTCTCTGGGAAGGCTTCGCTGGCCTGGGTCAGAAACCCTTCCCTGATGCTCCCGTCCGTCCCCTACTATCAGGGTAGCACGTGTTTTCACCATGCATCCACCTGTCGTGGCCCCACTAAACTGCTTGCAGAGTCAAGTCTCATGGACTCATTCTTTCACCTTCAGCCCCTGGCACGGAGTCCAGCCACGTTGAATTGAATAGACTCAAACTGCATGGAGTCAAATAGAGTCCACACCACAGCCCAAGACAGGCTGTGGGCAGTGTCCCAGCAGAGCCCGAAGGGAGTGCTCTGGGAGGTCAGAGGGCAGGATGCTTCTGATGGGGACACGTCCCCAGGGAGAAACACCAGGCCACACATTAGCAGGCAGGGCAGGTGCCTTCCTCTTCACTGCTTCCTGTCTACCCAGCCCTCTCAGTGGGCCACCCTCATTAATGCGCCCCCATGCTGCTCCCCTATCCGCCCCTGCTTGACCTGCAGCTTCCCAACACTTTGGGTGCAGGAACCCCCACAGGCACCTGCCTCATGGGCCCATGCACACCTGGCTTCCCCCCAAAAGTGGCTGAGGCTGAATTTCCCAGCTCCCCAGAGGACAACAGCAGGGGCTCGATGTTAGACAGCAAACTTAGCTTAAAAGGGGATAAAACATGGGTGCCTGGGTGGCTCAGTTAGTTAAGCGTCCGACTTCAGCTCAGGTCATGATCTCATAGCTCCTGAGTTCAAGCCCCGCATCAGGTTCTGTGCTGACAGCTCAGAGCCTGGAGTCTGCTTCAGATTCTGTGTCTCCCTCTCTCTCTCTCTGCCCCTCCCCTGCTCACGCTCTGTCTCTCTCTCAAAAATAAATAAACATTAAAAAAAATTTTTTAAGGGAATAAAACGTGGTATTTCTTGCACACTTAAATATGCAGACCGAGGTGCCTATATCATAGGTAACATTTATTGAGAACTGTCAAGGAGGAACACAAAAAGCAGCAGAGTTAAATTGAATAATAAAAAATAAACAAAACCAAACCTGAGTGCTTTAGTGAGCTACACAGGGTCCATACACCAGTGGAGATATTCACCGAGCAGTTTGCTAAAGAGAAAAAATCCAGGGTTTTCTTTTTCTTTCTTTCTTTTTTTTTTTTTTAATGTTTATTTAGTTTTGAGAGAGCGCAAGCAGAGGAGGGGCAGAGAGGGGGGGACAGAGGATTGGAAAGGGGCCCTGCGCCGACAGCAGTGAGCCGGATGTAGGGCTCGTGAACTTACCAACCATGAGATCATGACCTGAGCCAAAGTCTGTCACTTAACCGCTTCCCCCGCTTAACCGACTGAGCCACCCAGGCGCCCTAATCCTGGGGTTTTTATGCCAGAAAAGGGACAGGCAGCTGATAGCGGTTCTGTTACGTGAGGATGAAAACTGGTGGAGGGGCGCCTGAGTGGCTCAGTGGGTTAAGCGTCCGACTTCAACTCAGGTCACGATCTCGCGGTCCGTGAGTTCGAGCCCCACGTCCGGCTTTGGGCTGATGGCTCAGAGCCTGGAGCCTGTTTCCGATTCTGTGTCTCCCTCTCTCTGCCCCTCCCCCGTTCATGCTCTGTCTCTCTCTGTCTCAAAAATAAATAAACGTTAAAAAAAAAAATTAAAGAAAAAAAAAAGAAAACTGGTACTCCACCGAGGACTTGCTCTCAGACCAGAAAATCTCCAGCTGGGTCCAGTAAGGGTCCATCGTGGGTCACATGGTGACAGCAGCCATCCGCTGTGACGCTTCCTAGGCAAGTGCTGCCGAAAGTAGATGTTTTCCGCGTGAGGTGCTGACATTTACTGCACTCTTCCCATGTCCTGAGGACCTGGCTTCCTGCTGCAGAGGGGGGCAGCAGTTAAGATCCGGGTTCAGAGGCCAGATCACCTGTATCTGTTTAAGACCTTGAGCAACTCCAGTCGGTTAAGTGTCCGACTTCAGCTCAGGTCATGATCTCACAGTTCATAAGTTCGAGCCCCACAACGGGCTCTGTGCTGATGGCTCAGAGCCTGGAGTCTGCTTCGGATTCTGTGTCTCCCTCGCTCTCTGCCCCCCCCCCCCCCCCCCCCGCCGACTCGCGCTTTGTCTCTCCTTCAAAAACAAACATTCTTAAAAAAATCTTTTTAAAGACCTTGAGCAACTCAATCCCTAAATTTCCTCTTCTATCAAATGAGAATTATAATAGTATCTAACACACAGGGCTGTTAGGAGGGTTAAATGCATTATCATGCGCGGAGTCCTTGGAATGGTATTTTGTAGAATCTTTTAAGAGTTGACTAATCCTCGGATTATCTCATTTAATGTTGTCATCAAAGGAAAGACACTATTCTCTTTTTTTTTTAAGTTTATTTATTTATTTTTGAGAGAGAGAGAGAGGGAGGGAGAAAGAGAGAGCAAGTGGGGGAGGGGCAGAGAGAGAGACAGAGAATCCCAAGCAGGCCACGCACTGTCAGCGCAAAGCCCAAAGTGGGGCTTGATCCCACAAAACCATGAGATCATGACCTGAGCCAAAATCAAGAGTCAGAGGCTTAACTGACGGAGCCACCCAGGCTTCCCTCTCCTTCCTTTTCTTAGCACCATTCACACCCCAGGGTCCAAGAATTGGCAGTGTAATGCCAAGGCCCTAGGGAGGCCCCTCTCAGCGTGGCCATCATTCAACAGGGATGCTGTGGAGACACCACTATCCTGGCCCCTCGGACCCCTTCAGCACCGCCAGCACACTCGGCAAAAGCTGGGAACCACACAATCCCCTGGGCATCCTGCCTCCCCCAAGCCAGGGAACAGACAAGAGTCCCCTCTGCCCGGGCGATCCCGGAATTCCCTTGTGTCCCAATCTCTTGAATCCATAAAGATTCTCCCTCTAGTCAGGAGGAATTCATCTCTTTCTCTCTCTTTCTTCAATACCCTCTCCCTGCCCTTCCCAAGACAACCAGCTTAATCCTCTGGAGAGGCTCCAGCTTTTGGCAGACAAAACCCCAGCAGAGAAGTGTCTTGCACATCTCTCTTCCTACCCGGCCCGCCACCCTCCCTGGAGCACGGAAGCTCAGGCCAGCCGCCTGCCACAATGGAGAGAAGAGAGAGAAAACGTCACTACCTCTGACCGTCAGTGCAAGGGAATACGGGTGGGCGCTGGGATTCTGCTCAGGGTGACTCTCTCAGACGTTGGAGTCCAGCCCAGAGGTACCAGGCTGGCCCCGGGGCACCAGTGAGATAGCCCCAGAGGAGGCCACAGTTTGGTGGGGACACACACCCCAGCTGACCAATACTATGCGGAGCAGAAGCTTCGATGGTGGTCTGCAGCTTAGCACTGAGGGAAGAGCTATCCATTCCTCGTGGGAAAGGCAGAGAAGGTTTCCAGGGAGGGGAGAGATGAGCTGGGCCTTACCAGCTCGGATCGGTAAGAGGCGCAGCACAGGGGGCAGCTGGAGGCTTAATACCACCCCGGTGTCCAAGAAAACGGTGCCAGGTGGCCCTGAACATGGTGCCATGGGGGCGGTGAGGGTGGTGAGGTAGGGAGGTAGGTAAAGGTCTGTAGTCAGAGGCCTGGGATGCGGGGCCAGGAGCTTGGACTTTATCCTGTAGGCAGTGAGGGGTCACTGAAGGCTCTGCAGGAGGGAGGGATGTGCCTAGGTGGTGCCCTAGGGGTGGGGCGGTGGGCCCGGCATGCCCAGGGGGTACGCGGGGCCTGCCACCGGCTGCCAGCGAGAACAGCTGCCCACCTGCAGGCCGACTGAACACATTGTGCCTGAAGTGGCCGTGGTGGATTTTTCTAAGCCCGCACTTGACTCTGTCCACACAGAACCCGCCCGTGTGCGGTCTTTGGGGAGGCTGCCCGGGAACAGCATATCGATCAGGCTGCAAGGAGAGAAGGAGGAAAAACACCTTCAAACAGAAGAGCTTTAAATCCGTTATTGGTTCCTAAAGAGCCAAGACCACGAGCACACGCAGGCCGGCTCTGAGCCAGCCTCACGCGAGAGACACAAGGACATAGAGGCAAACACGTGGGTGCAAAGACACACGCGTACACAGAGGCACCGGCGAAGCCGCCGAAGCAGCCGCTAGTGCTCACAGCTGCAAGCACAGAGCGACACTCATGTGTACTGACACATACCTGCAGCACAGAGGCAAAAGTGCACGGGCGCGTGCAGGCAGAACAGCCCAGAAGGACCTGCATACGCCCAGAGAGACGCCTTTCCACGAACCTTCAGCCGAGAATACGCCTCTGCACGCGCAGAGACGCTTGCGCATGCGCGCGGACACACACCCAACAACCCACTCTGAACTCCCCACCCTTGGGCGGTTGGCGCCCTGCTCACCACCTTCTTTCAGCTTCCAGGTGTCCTGTCAGGAGTGGAGGGCCCCTGGACTCCCTCCTGTGACAGTCGAGGTCATAGGATGTAAATGACTCAGAGCTACCCCACACGGGGGCAAAGGGGGCGTGTCAGTTGCCTCCGGGTAGTTCAGGGCACACGCACGAGAGTCGCCGGAAGAGACTTTTAAATTACTCATGGGGGGGGGGGGGGCACCCCGGGGGGGGGGCACCCCCAGAGACTCTGATCCGATTGTTAAGGGAGGGCACTGGGCACGGGTAGGGCTTTAACCCTCCCAGGTGATGCCAACGTGCTGCCCAGGTTGAAGATTTTACTGGAGCAGCAGATCTAGCCTCTGGGGTCCCGCGAGCATCCTCGTTCTCCAGCAGGACTGCCCCAACACGGGATCCTGAGGGTGCCCTTCGCCACCCTCAGGAAGCCCTTGACACCCCGGGTCTGACGCACCCCACCCCCCACCCCCAGACTCTCTTCTAGGAGTCCCTGGTGCAGAGCGGAGTCGCGCTGGCGGGCCTGCCCATCTGCGCACTGCGACTGCCCCCTGCTGGACAGAGACGGCCGAGCCCGGCTGCCGGCGGACCTGTTCCCACCGCGGCTGAGGGCAGGCTGACGCGTGGAGCGAGCCAGGCACGCGCAGTCCTGCAGAGGAACCCCGAAGCGTCCCCAGACCTCTGCTCTGCCCCTTCCTTCCAAGGGCCAGCCACCTCTCCAGTCCCAGCCATCTCGGACCTGGGTGATCATAAAGGTCCTTTTTTGTTCATCTACTCAATGATAGTCACTAATGCCATTGACCTGGGGGGGGGGGGGGAGCAGTCCTGGCAGCTGGGAGATGAATGAGGGAGGAGGCGTTTCCAGTCCTCACCCGCGCCCACCCTACCTCCAGCAGCGGCCTGAGCCGCCTCCCTCCAGCTGCCTACTCCATACACCAGATTCGCCCACTGCCCTAAGGGTAAAGCCCAGATTCCTGAAAACGGCTGCCCAGTCTCCCTGGAAGGACCCTCACCCCCCCCAGGCTGCCTGGCAAACTCTTAGTCTTGCACGTCCTTCTCCTGCCGCCTCCTCTAGGAAGGCTTCCCTGACCTCCTCACTCCACCGCCCCCCACACCCATTAATTGCCTCCTCCTCTTCTTCCTGAACATTACATACCTACCTACCCGTTATAAATAATTCTCTGTTCACATGTCAGCCTCCCCCGACCAGACAAGGGGGATTCCCCAAGGGCAAGGACCAGGGGCCTGGGGTCAATAAAGTGTTGTAGTACAATGAATGAAGCCTTCTCCAACCCACCTGGTCCACGGTGCACGTTCCTGGCTTTGGTTCCAACCACGCTGAGGGGCAGAGCCCTCTCCTCAGAGGAGCAAGGTCTAGGACAAGGAAGATAACGACAACAGCACTAACGCTAACGAAACACTTACTAAGTGCCAGGTGCGTATTCTGCCCCCAGTGCTTTACATACGTCAATTCGTTTAACCGCCACAACGCTATTATCCCCATCTCATAGATGGGAAGACTGAGGCACAGAGAGGCCTAAGCAACTTTGCCCAAACACACAGCGGCGCAGCCCAGGAGGCGGCTCCAGAGGCCACGCTGTTCACACTTCTCGCTTAAGGGAAGAGAAAGCTGGGAGAAGACCCAAGAGAAGTCATGCCCACATCCTCCCTCCAGCCGGCAGTTCTAGGGCTGCGGCTGCTTTCGCTTCCTTCTTAATTTTTCTGACAAGAACAGATGCCACCGCAGCTGACAACCAGCCTGTCGGTGTGAACGGGAAGGCAGGTCCGGCCGCTCGTTTGTCTGGTAAGAAAATGGAATTGGACAAGGCGGCAGCTGAGCTGTGGGAGACCTGGAGTTCTCCAGGGGTGGGGGCGGGAGCCGGAGGAGCCCCAACAGGTGGAGAGAGGGTGCGGTGGCGGGATGGGGTGCCCAGATGCCCGTGGACCCTCTGGACCAGCCCCTGCCTCTAATCTTTCCCTCCTGCCTTCTTCCCTCCCCGCCCTTCCTCCCTCCCTTCCTGTTCTTCCTTCCTTCCTCTCTCCCTCCCTCCCTTCCTTCTATCCAGGCCTAGTGCACACAGACTTGCCAGAGCTGTGCCGGCTACAGGAGCACAAGGAGGGAGCAGTCACTCTCACTGTCCTCAAGGCTGATGGCCCCTCAGAGCCTGGCATGAAGAGGGCTTTGACTTTGACGGAGCAGGACTCTGAAGCCCCGGCTGCCTGGGTGCCTTCGACCAAGTGAACCGCACAAGGTCCTAAGCTCCACATCTGTAAACCGGGGCGCGGACAGCACCTGCTCCGTTGGGGGCTGGGAGGACTGAGCTCACACGGGTAAGCACTCTGACACAGAGCCTGGCCCACAGCCGGCCAGCTCCTTCTCACTACCCCCAGCTTCCTCGCCAACCCCGGGGAGCCTCGACGCTCCTGTCATTCCTCACACCCCCTCACAATCCAGAAGTGCCCCTGGAGGTCTAACCACTGTCCCTCCTGCTGCAGGGCTCTTGTCATCCACGGCAGCTCTTTGCACGCACGTGCGGATGCGTTCCACGCTGCGCTCATGCCCCTTCTGCCTCAGCCCCCACAGGAGGGGTGTGGACACTCTGAGACCCTGGTCTCAGAGGAGGGAAGAGCTCGGCTTGGGTGAAACGGCTCCGGGCCCCAAACCAGGTATGTCTGCCTCACCAGTGACTCAGGCCTGGGTGCTATGCGGGTGCTAGCACTGGGTGCTACCTCTGACTGCGAAAAGCCAGCTCCTCAGGCCGTCCAGCTGCAGCACCAAAGGTCCTGTTCTGACAGAGCTGGGGGCGGGGGGCTTCCTGGCCCAGCCCCAGCCCTGCAGCCACAGTCCCAGGAAGCAAAGTCACAAGATCGCAGGGTTGGGCCACCCCTCTGGCTTAGCAAGCCCCTCAAAGAGGAAGCACATCCGTGGGTCCGGTGTCGCGAGCATGTGCCCGAGGAGGTGCTCTTTGTCAGTTTCTGAGCGTGCACGATTGCGTGTGTCTGCGTGCGTCTGGGGGGGGGCGGGTGCGGGGGGGAGGGTGACTGTGCATTGGCTTCTGTGCTTTGTGTGATTGTAGCTCATGTGTCTGTGTCTGACCGCGTCTCTCGGTACCTGCATGAACGTGTCTGTGTGGCCCTGGGGCACTGTCCCAGATGGGGCACCTCGTCATCGTCGCCAGGATCAGCATTGCTATCCCTCACTGAGTACTCACTGTCACTGGGGGCCGTGTGCTTTACCTACGTGTTGTCGTTTATGCCTCACAAAACAAACTTCCTGACTCCAACCCCTTGCCAAGCCCCATGCATATGGGGTCTCAGAGGCCAGGCCAGCTCAGATTCCATGGTTTTGGTCTTTGAGGTCCCTCACATTCTAGCTCAGAGCGATATGCCAGACTGTATCTCCCACAGTCCCCCTCCTCAGCCAGGAAACTACCCCTCACTCTGCCAGACCCTGCTTCCTCGTGGAAGCACCACCAGCCCCCCCTCCTCCACAGCCCTGCCACCTCCTCCAGGAAGCCTCCCCTGATTTGCCAAGGGTAGGCAACTCTGATGCCCCAGGCAGAGCCTGATTCCTCAACTAAACCTCCAGTATATGGTAGGTGCTCAGGAAGTGGTAACTGAGCCTGTGACGCTTGCCTAGGAGTAAGGGAAGCAGGGAGGTGGCCCCGTTTCCCTTCCTGAAGCTTCCCCCAGCTTCCTTCAAGGATGCAGCTCTGCTCTCTCTCCTGGCTCATCTGTAAGGGTCAAGGTGCCTCGTCCGAAGCAGACGATCCGAAGATGCCCAGACCCGGAGAAGCGACGTAGGGGTGTGCCCAGAGCAGGCACAGAACCCTGCTTGTAGCTGAACTCTCCCCTTTTCCCCAGACAGCTGCTACCCGCACCCCCCCACCCAAACCTGAGACCAGCCACAGCCACCACCCCTCCCTGTGGTCTCTGGGTGGCCTCCAGGAGGCCTTCCTTGGAAGGGGGCAGAGCAGAGGGAGAGGAAGGAAGTGAAGCAAAAGCAGGGACAGACGAGGAGCTCAAAGTCCAAGGAGGCTGCCGGAAGGGAGGGAAGGAGAGGCAGAAGAGAAAGGGGGACTGATCGTTTATTCCTCTCTCCGTGTCTGCAGGCTGATGCTTCCCCCTGGTTAACAACTGCGGTCCAGGCAGCGGCCCCAGCCCCTGCTAATTACCATGATTAGCACTGAGCAAGCTGCTGCATTTTATGACTCTCCAAACCAAAAAAAATAATTAAAGCAATTACTGTCATTAACACTCTGCCCTCTTCACCACCTTCTCTGAGAGTGAGCAGCCAACAGGCCCCTGGGAGTCGTGATCAGACCCTGGGTGCCCTCCCCTCCCCATTTGGTGCCCCACCACCTGCCACCTCCAGGAGCAGCAGCCTGGATAGTTCAAGCCCCAGCAAGCCTGGAAGGCCACAAGGCCTTGGTGGGACCCCAGGCAACCCCCTGCGAGCCTGGAAAAGCCGGAGCCAGGCCCCCGGGAAACTGCACAGAGAAGCTGCCCTTCCCAGGCAGGAGCCCACCAGACACACACACACACACACACACACACACACACACACGACAAGGAGGACCCCTGCAGCCCCTGCTCCCTCCTGTCCCCACAGCCTGACTCAATGCTCCGCCACACCCAGCTGAGTGCCTGGGTCACCTAAACCATGGAGCTTCAGTTTCCTTGTCTGTAAAATGGGCTGCCTAATCTGCTTTGGCTGGTATTTTATAGCCAAATAAAATGGGGGTGTTTTGAACAACAGACAGTTGCTTCTCACAGTTCTGGAGGCTGGGAATCCAAGATCAAGGTGCCGATGAACTCAGTTCCCTGGGAGAGCCCTCCATCTGGCTTGCAGAAGGCTGCCTTCTCACTGTGTGTGCTCCTACCCCTTTCCTGGTTAGTGCGCTAGGGATGGGGGAGGGGGAAGGAAGCCAGCCCTCAGGCGTCTCTTCTTGTCTCTTCTTGTAAGGGCACCAATCCCATCATGGGGCCCCCAACCCCATGTCCCCAGCTAAACCTAATTACCTCCCAAAGGCCCCACCTCCAAATACCACTACACGAGGGGTGGGGGGGGTTTAGAGTTTCAACATATGAATTTGGGGGGCGGAGGCAGGGGTGGCTCCATTCAATCCATAGCATGGGCTTTTGAAATGTCTGTGAAACAATGCCTTCCTCGTGAGCCTTTGAAGATTAAATGAGCCGATCAGCAGGATCACCTAAAACAATGCCTGGCACGTAGTAGGCCCCGAATCAGCAGTTGTTCCCTTCAAAGAAGGACTGGGGGAGAGCAGAAGGAGGTGCTGAGGAGGCTGGAGAAGGGACCAGGCTCTGGGCTGGGCTGCTTTCGTAAACCACGGTGCCTGTGACCCAGGGTTGTTGCAAGAGCCTAACTGATCTCCCTGCTCTGTCCCTGCCTCCTACCCTTCCATTTATTCTCAACACACAAGCCAAAGTGAATCTTTTAAAGCATAAGTCACAGAGCACAGAGGATTCTTAGGGCGGTGGAAATACTATGTAGGACACTATAATGATGGATACATGTCATTACACATTTGTCCGAACCCATAGAACGTACACGGAGAGTAAACCCTGCTTTTTATGGTCTTTGGGTGGTAATGATGTGTCAGTGGAGCTTCGTCAATTGTAACAAATGTACCACTCTGGTGGGGGGGGGGGGGGGGGTGGAGCGTTGATAATGGGGGAGGCTGTGCATGAAGCGGGGCAACAGGTGGAGGAGAAATCTCTGTATCTGCCTGTCAATTTTGCTGTGAACCTAAGCCTGCTCAAAAAAAAAAAAAAAAAAAAAAAAAAAAAAAAAGTCTTTAAATTGCCTCTCCAAAAAAAGTAATAAATACTTTAAAAAAAAAAATAGGGGTGCCTAGGTGGCCCAGTCGGTTAAGTGTCCGACTCTCGGTTTCGGCTCAGGTCATGATCTCATGGTTTTGTGAGTTTGAGCCCTATGTCGGGCTCTGCACGACAGTGCGGAGTCTGCTTGGGATTCTCTCTCTCTCCCTCTCTCTGCCGAGCCCCCCCCCCCCTCCGTTCATGCTCTTCCAAAATAAATTTAAAAATTTTGTAATAAAAAAATAAAAGCATAAACCAGATCCTATCACTTTTCTGCTCAGAATCCTGCATGTATCCCCATGTCACTCAATAAAAGCAAAAGTCCTTATGATGATCTCCCTGGCCACTTCCTCTCCTGCTCCCCACCCCCACTTGCTCTGACCTCAAACATACCTAACACACTCCTGCTCTGGGGCTGCCCCATCTCTCAGGAACGCTTTCTCCAGATGCAACTCACCTCTTTCAGGACTTTACCCAATAGCTTCCCAACGAAGCAACTCTCACCTACCTCCCAGTCCCCTGCCCCTTTTACTCTTCCATTCTCCCATTGTGCTCAACACCTTCCAACACACCTTGCAATTTACTTGTTTATTGTGGTCATTGTTTATTCTCTAGCCGCCAGAAAGGCAGGGATCATTGTCTGTTTTGTTCTGATGATTTCCTACATCAATGCCTGGCACATAGTAAGGCACCCAGGAAATATTTGTCTGGTCTAATTGAGGAACTAATCTTAGCCAAAGCATTATGCTTCGTCTGCAAGATCTAGTGGCGCCCCCTGGAGGGACGTGAGCCACCAGAGACCTCAGCATAAGTAGCGGATAAGCAACGGGCTTCGGACAGTGCAGGACTGGCCTTCAACAGCGACGCCGTGTGTCGAGAAGAAGCAACAGCAGGGGTGAGCTTTCTTGTTTCTTCTGGGCGTGGCCAATGGAGAGGGGGCGGGGAGATTCTCAGCTGGGCTTTCTTCTAATAAAGGGCAACCAGCAATTGTTTTAAAACTCAAAGTGCACATCCATTAGGATGGCTATTACTTAAAAGCAACAACCAGATAACAAGTATTGACAAAAATGTGCAGGAATTGGACCTCTCATGCGTTGGTGGTAGAAACACAAACTGGGGCTGTGGGAAATCCATAAGGTGGCTCCTTGAAAATTCAAACACAGGCTTATCGTATCATCCAGCAATTCCACGTGTAGGTACCTACCCAAACTAATTGAAAGCAGGGATTTAAACAGATGTTTGTGCATCAGTGTTCATGGCAGCATTAGTCACAATAGCCAAAAGGCAGAAGTAGCCCAACTGTCCATCAATGAATGAAAGAATAAGCATCATAAGGGGGCGCCTGGGTGGCTCAGTCGGTTAAGCGTCCGACTTCAACTCAGGTCACGATCTCTCAGTCCGTGAGTTTGAGCCCCGGGTCGGGCTCTGTCTGGGCTGATGGCTCAGAGCCTGGAGCCTGCTTCAGATTCTGTGTCTCCCTCTCTCGCTCTGCCCCTCCCCCGTTCATGCTCTGTCTCTCTCTGTCTCAAAAATAAATAAACGTTAAAAAAAATTTTTTTAAGAATAAACATAATAGGTAGATACATACAATGGAATATTATTCGGCCTTCAAAAGGCATGACTTCCTGGGCGCCTGAGTGGCTCAGTCAGTTGGGCATCTGACTCTTGGGTCATGATCTCACAGATCGAGCCCCAAATCGGGCTCTATGCTGGCGGCAAGGAGCCTGCTTGGGGTTCTCTCTCTCCTTCTCTCTCTGCCCCTCCCCCACTCACACTCCTCTCTTTCTCTCTCAAAATAAATAAGTAAACTTAAAAAAAAAAAAAAGGAATGATACCCTGCCAGACACTACAACATGGGTGAAGCTTAAAGACATTATGCTAGTTGATGGGAATGCAAGCTGATGCAGCCACTCTGGAAAACAGGATGGAGGTTCCTCAAAAAATTAAAAATAGAACCACCCTCCGACCCAGCAATTGCACTACTAGGCACTTATCCATGGGATACAGGTGTGCCGTTTCGAAGGGACACATGCACCCCCATGTTTATAGCAGCACTATCAACAATAGCCAAAGTATGGAAAGAGCCGAAATGTCCATCGGATGGATGGATGAATGGATAAAGAAGATGTGGTATATATATATATATATATCTACAATGGAGTATTACTCGGCAATCACAAAGGATGAAATCTTGCCCTTTGCAACTACGTGGGTGGAACTGAGGGTATTATGCTAAGTGAAATTAGTCAGAGAAAGACAAAAATCATATGACTTCACTCATATGAGGACGTCAAGAGGCAAAACAGATGAACATAAGGGAAGGGAAACAAAAAGAATATAAAAGCAGGGAGGGGGACAAAACAGAAGAGACTCGTAAATCTGGAGAACAAACTGAGGGTTACTGGAGGGTTACTGTGGGAAGGGGATGGGCTAAATGGGGAAGGGGCACTGAGGAATCCACTCCTGACATCATTGTTGCACTATAGGCTAACTAATTTGGATGTAAATTTGAAAAAAGAAAAAAGAGGATTAAAAAAAAAAAAAAGACATTATGCTAGTTGAAATAAGCCAGTCACCAAAGGACCCACACTGTATGATTCTGCTTGTACAAAGTACCTAAAGTAGCCAAATTCAGAGAAAGCAGAATGGTGGTTGCCAGGAAGTAGGAGGAGGGAGGAGGGGGGAGTTGTTGTTTCATGGGGACAGGGTTTCAGTCTGGGAAGACTGAAAAAGTTCTGGAGGTGGATGGTGGTGATAGTTGTGGAACACTGTGAATGGACTTAACGATGAGCTGTCCACTTTATTAAAATGGTACTGCTTATATTATGCATATGCACATTTTACCACCATAGAAAAAAGATTTAATTTTTTAAGGCAGAAAAATACAACAGGAAGTAACAAGGTGGATGCAACTCTGAGTCCAAGGAGAGATGCTCCAAAGCATGGCGCGGGGGTGGGTACAGACCATATTCTCCCCTCCCTCTGCCCCACATGGAGCCTTCCAAGCCCCTGGCACCAAGGGCACCTACCTTCATGTGCCCTACTTCACCTTGTCGGGACCCAAGTTTGGCTCGTATTTCTTTTCGGGGCCCATCCGTAGTGACTCTGAGCTCCTGAAGGTCCAACTGCACAAAATATGTTCCTCTGTGAAGTTCCTTTCCCCTAGCCCTATTCAAAACTTTGGAAATAGGCAAAGTGACAAGCCTCCATCTAAAGTCAGCTGGCTCTAGGGGCACCTGGGTGGCTCGGTCGGTTAAGTGTCCGACTTCGGCTCAGGTCATGATCTCATGGTTCAGCTCAGGTCATGATCTCCTGGTTGGTGAGTTTGAGCCCCCTCTGGGCTGACAGCTCAGAGCCTGGAGCCTGCTTCGGATTCTGTGTCTCCCTCTCTCTCTGTCCCTCCTCCACTCATATTCTGTCTCTCTCTCTCTCAAAAATAAATAAAGATTTAAAAAAAAAAATTTTAAGTCAGCTGACTCTAGAGCATGCAGCTTTGTTTGATACTCTAATTCCTATTGAGTAGGGCCCACACTCTGTGGAGTTAGACATTCATTTGTAGAAAACTGACAGGGTCCAGATGCTTTCCATCCAATCAGTAACACCAAAGATTGTGGGGCGGGCAGGGGGAGGCGGTTGCCTTATAGGATATTAACCAATTGGTATCTCATTTAATAATCTTTATTCCATCATTGTTTTTCAAATGAGTTTCCATATCCTCCATTGAAACAGCTTTGTTGGAAGATTCTCTTCATTGGGTTAAATAACACTTTGATTGTGTTCACTAGGTATTGTATGAGAATTATGTTTTTAACATTTTGAGAGTTATACTTCGGCATCTGAGGAAACTGGACAGGTGCTCCTGTGTCCCAAACACAGTCCTGGGACTGCTTGTCACCTCTCTGCCTCAATGCTCCTTCTCCTGACTCCCCTCCCCTGCCTTGCTCCCTCTCTCTCCCTCTCTCTCCCTCTCCCTCCCTCTCCTTCCCTCCCTCTCCTGCCCTCCCTCTACCTCACTCTCTTTCCTTCTCACCTTCTCTCTCCATCTCTCTCTCTCTCTCTCTCTCTCTCTCTCTCTCTCATCTGAAAATCCCTGTTCTCCTGGGCTCCTACCCCAAGCAATAAAACCAGATCACATCCACAGCAAACTTTGTTTGAAAAGTGGTCATTACGAAACAGAATATTTACCATCTCAGTTTGCCTTCCTACACTTAGATTTCTCTTCAGTCTCTTGCTAGAAAAACGGATGATATTTGCCTTACTATGTAAAGGACCCATCCTGTTGATTTTCTTAAAAAAGTGTGAGGGGAGCCATCTAATTCAAGGTCATGGGTGTGTCTACACCTCCAGAAACCAACTATCCCCAAATGAGCTTCCTCGTTGTCTTTTTTTTTTTTTTTTTAAGTAGGCTTCACATCCAGCATGGAGCCCAATGGGGGCCTTGAACTCATGAACCCAAGATCAAGAGTCAGATGCTTCACTGACTGAGCCACCCAGGTGCCCCTCCTCATTGTCTTTTTTTTTTAAAAGTAAAAACTGCCTCCTATAGATAACCCATTGTAATATTTTAAAACTGTTTATTGTTAATTACAGAAAGAAGCTTTTTTCCTTATTTTTATTATTTTGTGTCTGACATTTTACTAAACTCTTTTATTAACCATAATTAATTGTCTTGAGTTAATTTTATTAGGTTTTCCGGTGATAAAATTGTGTCTTTGGCAAATGATGATAATTTTCCCACAGCTAAGTTTTGTAATCATGTTTTCTGTCTTATCACATCGGCTGTACTATGTCTTCTTTGCTACGATTAAACGTGCCGAGCTTTTGAATAGCTGTCGAGAAAAATTTATTGGTGAGCCAAGAGGCTAGGGACTAAGTTAGCAGTTAAAAACAAAAACAAAACAAAAAAGACCGGAGTAAACTGTGTGGGGTGATGGGGGGAGCCTGGACCAGTATCATGTCTGCAAGGGAGGAGCCATAAGGAACAGAAAGTTTAGATGAGGAATCAGCAACTGGGGCAGAAACCGAACACAGCTGCAGGTCCGCACACCTGAAGCCCAGAGGTCCACCCGAGCGACCAGGTACAGTAGGCGCCCCTTCCACCTTCCTCGGTATCCCAGTGATCATTTTACGAATGGGCATTTGATCCAGACCCACACCAAATAGGCCCTGATGTTCCCCACCCACATGACCCAACTTGGTCCAAGCAGAAGTGAAGCTCAGGAATTCTGTTGGATGGTTGGCCAAAGGGCATCCCGTCTCTCTCCCAGAATTTGAAGGAAGCAGCCTAGGAGCCACTGGCATCCAACACAGAGAAGCCGGCCTGAACATCAGGTGTAACGCACTCTGGAGCAGACCTATCGAGGCTCCTGCTACCCCCGGACTTTCCAATCCCATAAACTCTACCTTGCTTTTACTGGTTAGGCCCCTTTGCAATGGGTGTTCTGTAATTTGCCATATAAAGAGTCCCCAGCTGATAACGCCAGGAAATCGACAATGTTTTCAATAGATCCTATAATTCTTAGAGTGTCTTCATCTGAGAAGAGGTGTGAGGGTTTTGGAAAAGTAATTAGAATGCTCAGTTTATAAACATTTCCTAAAATGTGAATTCAAGAGAGAAATTAGCAGATATTTTAATTGTCTACTCCATTTCCACATCCTCACACTTGGTCTACCTACTCTCTCAATGTATTCATTAACATTTTTATAAACACTTTTCCAGCTTACAATTCATCTTCACACATCTTGACTCATTTGGTTCCCACAACAAACAAGAGAGATGGGTGGTTAACAGCAGTGCCTCATTTTGTGTAGCTCCGTACGGTTTGCAAGGTTCTTTCTCTTGCGTTATTTGGTGTGGTACGGGCATGCCTGGTTCTTGCATGTTCTGGACTCTGGGAAAACTGAAGCACTTGTGGCCAGTTCTCTTAGCCCACAGAGAACTGGTGTGCACTTCTGTGTCCCCACTGGTGTCCCTCGGTCAATACTGTCCCTCCCTCGTTCACCAGGTGAACTCCTATTCATACCTAAAAACCCATTTCAGAGAAGGCACATCGTGTGTCTCTCTCCCCGGAAGTGGACAGGTGGTGCGGTCCTCAAAAACCGTTGCCTTTGCCAGATTTGTCAAGGTCAGCCAACTGGTTGTTGGGATGGAACAGGGGAGCTCTGGCCAACTGCTTTGTGGTTTGGTAAAACTTCATCCATCACCGGAGGAAAGACTCCAGCCACTCCAACAGCCCCCTGGCCAAAAGAACGTGCTTCAAGCTGGGCCAGACTTACTCTCTTTGTTGTGTTGGAGGAAGAAGGGTCAATATCAGCCGTGGCCTGAGGCCGTTTTTATGGGTTTCAAGCTACCGGCCCTCAGGCCATCCCAGACAGGGTTTGGGCCTTCAAACAGGCCTCAAAGAGACTTACAAATAAACCTCAGACAGGTTCTCAAATTGGTCTCAAAGAGACCCTCACCTGGAGCCTCAGATAGACCTTGGAGGGACCCTTCAGAGCACACACCTGCATCACAAAGCCTCTTCCTCTGACCTTAAGTTCCCTCAAAGACACTCTCCCAAGAGAGCCAGAGCCTGGCACCCCCTGTCGGGAACCCAGATGGAGGTCTCTCCAGGGCCTGCAGGGCTCTGGGGTGTGTTTATGGGTCCAAAGGCCTGGCTGGGGAGGACAAAGCGTCCCGGTGGCTTCCAGCTCCATTTCCTGACTCCGGGCAGGTGGGGCACGTGGCTTCCCCCATCTTACTGCTGCTCTGGGGACTCTGGTAACCAGAGTGGCCCTCTCCCTAGAGTCAGGGGTCAGAGGGCAGAAAAGGTGGGGAGAAAGCTGCCCCAGTGGGGTTCAGAAAGAGTCAGTGGGGGGAAGGAGGGAGGTAAAGGGATCAGAAAGGGTAGTCCAGACCCTTTCTCTGAAGCTGCGAGCCCTGCATTCTTGGGGGCCGGCTGGGGCTGCAGGACCCCGCCCCGGTAGTTACAGGACCTCCTTGTGACTGTCAGTGTGAAATCTACTCCTGTATCCCCAGCACAATCAGGTCGATGGGGGAGGGGGGGGGCGGGTACCATACTGAATTCCTCACCTTCCATCCTGCTCCTCCTCCGGGGCTCCCCAACTCAGAGGAGGGCCCCACCCACTCCCAAGCCTTCTCTCCCGGACCCCGGCAGCCACAGGTCACCAGGACCATCCAGCCTGAGGCCCTCGGCGCAGCCTGGACTAAAGCCACTACACCTAGCTGACGCCTCCTTCCCCTCCCACCAGCCTCCAGAATCGGTTTTCCAGAAACCACCTCCGACGGTATGTATCAACCCGCTTTGGAACTTCCAACAACCCTCACTGACCGGGAGATAAGGAAGCTCCTCCTCCCACTCTTAAGCCGGCCCCGCCCACCCGCCTGGGCTGCCTTCCCCCCCCCCCCCCCCCCCCCCCGGAGCTGTTCGCTCCTCCCTCGCGGGGGTCCCCAAAGCCGCTCTCCCAGGGCGGTCCCACCGACACTGGCCCTCCCTCCTGGGATCTTGGGTGGCATTTTGCACCTTTTCTGCCAAAAAAAAAAAAACAACAACAAAACCCTGCACTGGCTGATAAGCTCTCTGAGTGATTCACTGGTCCATTACTCTTGTTTGCTCAAATAAAGTCATTGTTCAGTCACCGAGGATTTGGGGGGGAGGGGCACCTACCACACTCCTGGCGCCGTCTGGGACCTGGGGCACGGCCACGATCAAGACCAGGCCATCGCCTTCAGGGATGGGACTCATACTGTCCCTGAAGAGCACTATCGAGTGAATTCTGGCCCTTGCCGAGGCCTTAGCTGTATGCACGGCTGTCTCCCCAAACTCGGGGTTCAGAGCGCCGGGAATCTGAAGCAGCCATCCCCTGTTTGCCCACCCCCACAACCGCCTGCCGGGTGACTGTGCCAAGGTCACCCGCGCCTGGGGTGCTGGGTGCAGGGCGGGGGCCTGAGGCCTGCACCTGCTGTGTACCCCCCCTCCTCCCCCACCCCCACCGCGGCCCGTCTGAGCACCTCCCCCAGCCGCCGCGAAGGGCTCCCTGCACACCGCGCTGCTGATGTTTAATTTTGCTGAACACCGAGTCCCAACCCCGTGTTAATTGGTTTTACTCCAGCCTTTTGTGCCTCCCATTAAATGAGGAAATGCCACCCATAAAATTTTAATTTTAAAAGCCAACTTGTTTGTTTTATATTGAAATTCCCCGGGCAGCTCCAGCAGAGGGAAACAGACACATTTTCGTTTCATTAAAGCAACTTGAGTGAAGATAAAAAAGAAGCTGAAAAATTAGATTTAAAAACAGAGAGCGAGAAGCATTTAAACAAAATGAATGAAAATGAGCTGCCGCGGAGAGCGGCAGGAACCTGCCCCACCTCCGTGCGGCCCGCACCCCTGCAGGGAGACCACAGGGGAGCCGAAGGGGCAGTCAGTGGACGCTCTCGCCTGGTGCCCCCAGAAGGCTGAACCGTGGACTCCGGCCTCCCTGAAAATCGGCCCGCTGGGTGATAGAAGAATCAAGCTGGAGGGATTCGGCCCCCCACCCCCACCCCCACCCCGGGGCCAGCAGCCTCCTCTTCCGTCAGGACAAGCCTGGTGGGTAAGCCAACGGCGTGGCCTTGACTCTACCACTTACTAGCTCTGTAAGAAAGGGCAAGTGACCTCAACGTTCTCATCTGTAAAGTGGGAATAGTAATGTTAGTTTAGAAAGTTGTGGTGAGGACGAAGTAGGTTGATACGTTGAGAAACCCTTAAAACAGAACCCGGTATGCAGTAAGTGCTTCATAAATGCTAGCTTTTATTATATTCATTCTGCTGCTACTCTTCCACTCCACGCTCCTAACGCATTCCCCTCTGCTGAGTGCACCTGTCTGCCTCCCTCTCTACACATCCCCTTACCACTCAAAGCCATCCTTTTAATGATGTCCCTAAGCTAAAGCCAGCTAAGAGAGACTAGGGGCAGGTCTGAACCGAGGCTTGGGGAACCCCATTCCATGGCACGATTCTTGTGGTCCAAACTAACCCATTAACATTTTATTATAATCCTTCCAAGGAGAGCCAGTCTCCCTGGGTTCAATCCCCAGCTCCACCAACTGCTACCAGCTGTGTGTTCTTGGGCAAGAGTCTTCTGGGTCTCAGTCTCTCCGTCAATAAAATGGGAACGGTAACTGGATCCGCCACGTGTTGTCATGGAAAGCCAATGAAACAAGCTTCACAGAGTGCCCAGCACAGCCAGCTGCCCAGTGAATCGCTGCTGTTCTGTATCGGGTCCAGGGGTCTGGGGTTTCGGAGGTAGAGAAGGGGCAGGGCAGGTGGTTCCATAACAGAGTGACCTTACCACCCATTTCTTGGCTGTTGCCACGGCATAATTATTAATGGCACTCCCTTTCATTCTCAAAGGTGTCCCTGGTGTGGATGACTCACTGGATGGTCATCCCATTTCAAATTCCCCACCCCAGTGAGGGGCCTCAGAGCTGGCCCCAGGGTGCTGGGGAACGGCCCTGACCCCTGCCCTGTCTTCTGCCTGACTACTGAATCCTAACCCGAAGCCCTAACCTCACACTCGGCTCACATGGGGCTGGGAGAGGCCTGGGGAAAGACCCAGGGCTCAGGGAAGGTGCTGGGATTGGAGTCTGTTGGGACTCCTGGCCTCTTCTCTGCACACCAGAGGGCAGTTTACGCCACCTCTGACCCTAACTTCCTCTTCTTCCCTTGGTGGGTGGGGGCAGTGGATTATCTCACCAGGGGTTGCAAAGATCAAACCAAACCAGCAAACAGATGCCAGATGAGTGACATCTCCAGCCAGCAAAACAGAATTCCCAGGTTCTGTTCCCGGATGTGAGCAGAGATGGGGACACAGAGAGTTACAGAGGGGAGTGATGGAGAAGGGGTCTGCCCCCCACCCCAGCACATGCAAGCCCCGTAGCTCACAGCCGATGTCCTGCAGACCCTGACCCGCTTCCTGCAGGCCCCCACACCTGCCCAGGGCCCCCCAGTGACACCTCCTTGGCCGAGAGCCACCGCGGGTCCCCAGCTCCATCAACCTCAGGGCAGAAGATGAGCCAGCTACCTCAAGGGCTGCTTCTCGGAAAAGCTCCGAAAGGACACCTTAGTCCCCGCAGAACGGTATCATTTCTTCTTGGCAGATTTCTTTTCCAGTGGTTCCCAAACTGTACACCAAGGAACCCCTAGCACTTAATGACGGTTCTGAGACAATGGGGCCAAGTGGGCGGGGTTCCAGGTATACTCGCAAGCTCTCTCTCTCTCTCCCTCTCTCTCCGCCTTCCTCCTGCTCTCCCCTTCTCTGTTCTTTTCTCCCTCTCTCTTCCCCCATCTTTCTCTATCCCTCCCTCCCTCCCTCCCTCTCTCTTCAACCAGAGCATCTTCTATTTTACATAATCCAAGATAATTGCTTGCACAAAAGTTTCCATGGTTAAAATGTTGTTTTCAAAAACACTGCTCTGTTCCTCCTCTTCCTCCCTCCCTCCCTTCCTCCCTCCCTTCCTTCCTTCCTTCCCTCCTACCTTGTCTCCCTCTCCCCCTCCCTTCCAATGTAGGGCTCCCTCCCTTCCCTCCTTCCTTCCCTTCCACCTTCCCTCCCTTCCTCCTTTCCTTCCTTCCTTCCTTCCTTCCTTCCTTCCTTCCTTCCTTCCTCCTTTCCTTCCTTCCTTCCTCCTTCCTCCCTCCCCCACCCATCCTAAAGCCCTTAAGTACAGCAGAACAAGGGAGACACCTACTTGCAGGGAGGCGGGGTGCAGAAAAGACAAGCAGGGTTTCAGAGTAAGGTGAGGAGGGATCCACGTGGGAGGCAGCTTGGCACAGGCATCAGCGCCCCTGCAGGGTGAGGGAGCATCTGTTACAAACCGGCAGCCTGTACCAAAGGGAGGTGTCGGCGTGCAAATGGGCTGAGGGGGCGCCCACGCGCAGGGAAGCCTGGAGTGGGTGTCAGAGCCCAGGAGGGTTAAGCAGGGCAGCCGCGCTGGATGGATGGGCCCAGGGTGGGTAATCAGAGGCCGAGTTGGATGAGGAGGGGTCCATACATGGGCCAGCCTGGAGTAAGCGGCTGTCTGAATGGAGGGAGGGGTAACCCTGCCTGGGAGGTCAGAGCCTGAGGGGCCCGGGACGCTAGAGAGGGACGGCCCAGGTCCCTCATCGGTCAAGCCTCAGGGCTTGGCCTCCTTCTCGGCCTGCCCAGACCCTTTCTAAAACCAAGGAAGACCTGGGACACCTTCCCAAGTCAACTGGAGTCACCAACCACACCCTGAACACCACTGACGTGCCAGGCAGCGTGCGTGGTGCTGGGGAGAAAGCCGGGCTGGGGGCTCGCAGCCCGGCGCCGAGGACAGACATGGAGCCACCATTCCAGAATGTGAGTGGTGGGAGCATGGAGGGGACAGTGTGACCTCTCATGGGAAATCAGGAGCCGTCCAGAGAAGAGGCGAGCTGAGGGACGGAGGAAGATGAGCCCGCAGGATGAGGGCGGCAATGACTCTGGGCCTGGTTCCTTACCCTGCCCGTCCTGACCTGATTTTCTAAGGCAGAGGGGAGGGCAAGCTACCCTCGGCTGCCCCATCAGTCTTCTAAGGGCCCCGGGGGAGATCCAGGTTAGACACCAGAAAGGACTTCTCTGGTTCAGAGACGAGAGGCCTGGCGTCCCGGGCGCCCGGCCTCCCTGCGGTCACCAGGAGGGGGCGCCACAGGCCAGCCCACGGGCCGTGCCACCGGAGGACCGGGGCCGCAGAGCTGGGAGCCAGCGAGGGTCTGGCGGGCCCTGGGAGCGCGGGGACCGGGGCAGCGGGACAGATGCTGGAGGAGCTAGGCCACTGGGTCGGGTCGGGGGGTGGGGTGGGGGGGGGCGGGCGACACAGCCCCGCGCCCTCCAGGACTCGGGAAAGGGAGCATCGCCGGCCGAGACGCGTCGTCCTTGATGTCAGCCCTTCAAGGGGCTTCGTCCCAGCAAGCCCCGGGCTCCAGGAAGGGGAGTCGCGGGGCCCAGAGGTTACACAACTCGCCCAAGGTCACGTGGGAAGGGACCGGCACGCCAGGGGGTTCGAACCCGGCACGGTCCGCAGGTGGCCGGGCTCCACGCAGCACCCGTTACAAACCCCGCGGCCAGAGCCCACCGCCTTGGCCTAGCTTCCTTCTTCCCGTCTCTAAACGCTCTTTCATGGCAGGATCTCCTTGGCAGCTTTATCATAAGAGCCTCCTGAAACCACACACGTTTCTAGATGAATTCAGGCCCCCGGTCCCCGGAGTGGGGTGGGGAGGCTTTCAGCAGGAAGGGTAGCTGCCCTCCTGCGAGCCCAGCAGCGACCTGCCAGCACGCCTGCGGGGACACGAGGGCCCTCGGCGGCGCGGGAAGTGTCTGCTTTTGCAAACTCGCGGGTCCTTGGACTCTGAGTGGTTTTGAGTTCCGTCCATTACGGGAAATCTCCTTCTGAGGATGGGCATTCAAATCCAGATGTTGTCCCCGCAGAACAAAAGCCTCCCTCCAAATTCTCTTTATGGAGCAGGGCTCTCCTTTGAAGGAGTAACATCTCGTGATAAGTGGGGTATTTTTCCCCCTCCCAGCCAAGAACCCGATGTTCTGAATGTTTTAAAACCGATTTAATAGCCTGTCTCTATTCCACTTCAGCTGCCAGGACGCCAGAGACAGGGTGCAATGTCACCTGCTGATGGATTCAATAGAATCACAAAGAAGAGAATGTTGGGGTTGTTTTGTTTTTTTCAAATATTTATTTAGGTAGATTTCTGATGAAATACACATTGTCGAGAAACTTTGCCAATGGTACACTGTGCCGATTCAAAAATGCTCGAATAACAACTTCTCAGGAAAGAAGGATGCATTAAATTATACATATGGATGGGGCGCCTGGGTGGCGCAGTCGGTTAAGCGTCCGACTTCAGCCAGGTCACGATCTCACGGTCTGTGAGTTCGAGCCCCGCGTCAGGCTCTGGGCTGATGGCTCAGAGCCTGGAGCCTGTTTCGATTCTGTGTCTCCCTCTCTCTCTGCCCCTCCCCCGTTCATGCTCTGTCTCTCTCTGTCCCAAAAATAAATAAACGTTGAAAAAAAAAAATTATACATATGGGTTGTAAGACAGTCCCAACTTCAGTAAGATTTATTTTTAAAGATACCTTAAGGGGCGCCTGGGTGGCTCAGCCGGTTAAGCGTCCCACTTCGGCTCAGGTCATGATCGCACAGTTTGTGAGTTCCAGCCCCGCGTCCGGCTCTGTGCTGACAGCTCAGAGCCTGGAGCCTGCTTGGGATTCTGTGTCTCCCTCTCTTGCTCGGCCCCTCCCCTGCTCATGCTCTGTCTCTGTCTCAAAAATAAATAAACATTAAAGAAAAATTTTTTTTTAATTTTTTGAAAGACACCTTAAAATAGGGGAAAAATGGATTACACATTTCTTGACCCTACGATGTGTATACAGAGCCAAGGAGGAAGGCCCAGTGTTTTTGCTTGAAACTATCTGAGAGCTCAAAGCAGGAACCCTTCCCTCACTTGACTTGCACACCCGCTCCTGACCCCATCACAGAGTTGATTCTCATTCTGCCCTGGAGACAGGCAGGGCTATACTTCTGCTTCTGCTCCTAGATCTTGTCTCCAAGATCAGTGCCCCCAGTTCTCTATCCTTTGCCCTCCACAGACTGGACTCTATAGTCTCTCCTTCTCCCCTCAGAAGTATGGCGACCAGAATTGAACACAACCGTCTAGCTATCACCTCCCTTATCCACAAGCCTATACCTCTATAGATGCAGCCTGAGATCCCATTAGTTTGGGGCAGCCGTTTATCGTGGGATTATACTGAACCTTCAGCCAAAATCTTTTGCATGAAAAATCTTTTCGCTTTCCATCCATGCCTGTTCCATTTTACTTTAGGGGGAGTTAGTCTATCATTTCATCTGCTTCAGGTGCTTTTTTTTTCAACGTTTATTTATTTTTGGGACAGAGAGAGACAGAGCATGAACGGGGGAGGGGCAGAGAGAGAGGGAGACACAGAATCGGAAACAGGCTCCAGGCTCTGAGCCATCAGCCCAGAGCCTGATGCGGGGCTCGAACTCACGGACCACGAGATCGTGACCTGGCTGAAGTCGGACGCTTATGCTTCAGGTGCTTTTGAACCCTGCTTTAGTCACTTAAAATACCAGCCACTGCATCTAGGTTTAGGTCCTTCTGCAAAATGAATAAGCAAGCCTTCTGTTCCTTCACTCCAGGTAAATATGTTGCGTGGTGATCTTGACCCAGCCGGCCACAGTCTCTGTGAGACCTCAGTTTCCCTATCTGGTAATGAACAAAAGTGATAAGTGATTAGCTCTATGAATAGAGCTCGTGCAGACACTGTGCTAACATCGTGACATTTAATTCCTTACATCAATTCTCTGAGGGAGGAATTATCATCCTCCTCATTCTGTGCATGAGGAAAACAGGGACTTTCAGGATTCGAACCCAGTTCTGCCTGGCACCCAATCTGTGCTTTTAGCCACAATGGTTCACTGTCCCCCTCAGAGAGCAGTATCTTCAGTATGGCCTAGAATCGGGCCCTCTGAGAGCAGTCTTCTTACAAGCTGCTAAACAGCGTTCCTTGGGCACCCCTCAAAGACCCCCAAGTCCCACGCACGGGTCAGAAGCCGTGGAGAGAGGAAGGTTTACAGGGGCTTCAGAAAGAACGCCAGGTGCCTCAACCATGACATGCGTGTGCATGTGTGTGCAAACAGATGATTGGAGACAAATAATGACCCCAGAAAAATGGACCCCTTCCCTCCCCTCAGGCCTGATTTTTCTTCAGAGCAAGGCAGATTAAAAACTTTAAGGGGGCCTGGGTGGCTCGGTCGGTTGAGCAGCCGACTTCAGCTCAGGTCATGATCTCACAGCTTGTGAGTTCAAGCCCCACGTCGGGCTCTGTGCTGACAGCTCGGAGCCTGGAGCCGGCTTCAGATCTGTGTCTCCCTCTCTCTCTGCCCCTAACCCCCTCACATTCTGTCTCTGTCTCTCTCAAAAGTAAATAAACATTAAAAATTTTTTTTTTAATTTTTAAATAATAAGTAAAGGCACTACTAGCATTTGCCTCTATTTCTACACTGCAATCAATTAATACTTATTTATTAATTTTTTAAATATTTATTTTTGAGAGAGAGAGAGAGAGAGCTGGGGAGGGGCAGAGAGAGGGGGAGGCAGAGGGTCCAAAGCAGGCTCCTCACTGTTAGCACAGAGCCTGATGCTGGGTTCAAACTCATGAACCGTGAGATCATGATTTGAGCCGAAGTCAGCTGCTTAACCAACTGAGTCACCCAGGGGCCCCTATCCGACTGCTTACCAAGTGAGCATTCACAGTTCTTCAGTCTTTTTATCATGGCTGAATACTGCTGGCCTCTGGGGTAGCTTTGCCTATAAAACTGTTTTGAATTACTTTTATTATAATAACAAAGTCTTAGTCTACACCCACAATGGACCATTGGTTAAAGACAAAACTTCTTTTTGATAAAAATAATGCTGAAATACAATTGGGACTTTTTTTTTTTTTAAGATTTTATCTTTGAGAAATCTATACACCCAAGATGGGGCTCGAACCCACAATCCTGAGATCAAAAGTCACATGCACCCACTGAGCCAGCCAGGTGCCCCAGATAGGACAACTTTTTAATGAAAATATTTCTGTAAATTCTGCCTATCTACACACCGCTTATATCTGCTTACCATTTTCACACGTTATTGATAAATGCTGTTGGGACCACCAAGGACCCACCAGGATGACTAGATCGGGTCCTGACCTTACACCTATGCCGAAATTATGTTCCAAGGGATTAAAAAAAAAAAAAACTATACATAAAAAAATTAAACCGTTGTCCATCAACTGATGAATGGATAAAGAAATTGTGGTTTATATACACAATGGAATACTACGTGGCAATGAGAAAAAATGAAATATGGCCTTTTGTAGCAACGCGGATGGAACTGGAGAGTGTGATGCTAAGTGAAATAAGCCATACAGAGAAAGACAGATACCAAATGGTTTCACTCTTATGTGGATCCTGAGAAACTTGGCAGGAACCCATGGGGGAGGGGGAGGAAAAAAGAAAAAAAGAGGTTAGAGTGGGAGAGAGCCAAAGCATAAGAGACTGTTAAAAACTGAGAACAAACTGAAGGTTGATGGGGGGTGGGAGGGAGGAGAGGGTGGGTGATGGGTATTGAGGAGGGCACCTTTTGGGATGAGCACTGGGTGTTGTATGGAAACCAATTTGACAATAAATTTCATATAATAAAAAAAAAAAAAATTAAAAAAAAAAATTAAACCGTGTGTTAGGGGAAAAAATGGGAGAATTTGTGTCATTATCTTAGAGAAGGCCTTCCTAAGTATCACAGAAATCCCCAAAACCATAAAAGAAAATGATCTGTTTGCATTAAATTGAAATTGTTTTTCCTGGTAAAGAAAAAAGAAAAGAAAAATAAAACAACCCTTATGCACAAAGTCGAATAACAACTTAAGAGGAAAAGCAGATATGTGAAATACATCACAAAGAGTTAATTTCCCTTGTCTTTAAAGAGCTCCTACAAATCAATAAGGATAAAAAGACCAAAATAATCTAGTAGGAAAACACGCAAAGGATGTAGACAACTGGTCACCAAAATAATGCAAATCTGTCTGAAGTGTAAGAAGAAAGAACCCTTATCCTCACTTACACTAAGCAAAATGCAAGTGGGACTAAAACGAGATGCCACTTTTCATCTACCGGACTGGCAGAGACTAAAATGTCTGATGCCTCACTCTGCCGGCGAAGAAATGTGACACAGACCATTTTCATCATTGCTGGGGGGGAAGGAAGGTAATGTACAATTCCTACGAAGTGCGGTTGAGCCACACATTGAAAGGCAAATGCTCACATCCCCTTTGTTATGGGTTGAAGCGTGTTTGCCTTCCCCACCCAAACTCCAGTGTCGAAGTCCTAACCCTCAGGACCCCAGAATGTAACTTTATTTGGAAATAGGGTCATTCCAGATGTACTGGGTTAAAATGGGGTCATACTGGAGTGGGGTGGGGCCCTGATCCAGTATGACTGGTATCCTTATGAAAAGAGGAAATTCAGGGGCGCCTGGGTGGCTCAGTCGGTTATGACTCATGGTCATGATCCCGCGGTTCACGAGTTCGAGCCCCGCTTTGGGCTCTGTGCTGACGGCTCAGAGCCCAGAGCCTGCTTCAGATGCTGTGTCTCCCTCTCTGTCTCTGCCCCTCCCCTGCTCAATCTGTCTCTCCCTTGAAAATAAATTTTAAAAAACATTAAAAAGAAAAAAAGAGGGGATTTGGACACAGACACGCACAGAGAGAATGCCGTGCAAACATCGACGAGGAGATGAGGTGATGCTTCTATAAGCTAAGAAACACTAAAAATTGCCAGCAGACTGCCAGAAGCCAGATTTACCCTCACAGCCCCCGGCCCCACACCTTGATCTCAGACTTTCCAACCTCCTGAGGTGTGAAGTAAGGCATTTCTATTGTGTAGCCGTCCAGCGTGTAGGACTTTGCAAACTAAGACACCCTTTGATGCAACAAGATAATTTAAAAAAATTTTTTTAATGTTTATTTATTTTTGAAAGACAGAGACAGAGCGTCAGCACAGAGCCTGATGCGGGGCTCAAGCCCACGAACCGTGAGATCATGACCCGAGCTGAAGTCGGACGCTTGACCGACTGAGCCACCCAGGCGCCCTGCAACAAGATGAATTTATCCCGCTATATACTTGCACAGAAGCAAAGTGCTGAGCAGACGGGGGTCCACACTGCAGTATTTGTAATCACTAATGATTAGGAACACCTAGATGTCTGCCAAAAACTGCCTAACAAATTATGAGACACCCCTACAAACGTAATATTTTTCAGCTGAATGTTTTTCAGTAATGAGGCAGCATAACATGTTGGAATTATCTCAAAGGTTTATTATGAAGTGAGCAAAAGCAAGGTGCTGTTGGTTGTAGAGAGGGCCTCATTTCTGTAAAAATACCGAGAAAGCTAGCAGGATATATGGTATATGCACAAATATTTGCTTGTAGATGCATTGATGCTGTCTATGAAGATATATAAGAAGCTGCTAACTTCTGTTGTTCTTAGAGAACCAAATCACTTTAAGGACCAAGAAAAGGAGGCTTTGGCTCTACTATAAACACACCTGTACCTTTTGAACCTTTTACATTATGTATTACCTGTTCGGGAAAAAAAAAATCTTATGTGTAATGTCAAAATGGCTTTAGTACTTCAAAAAAAACAGACTAAGAAGAGAAAATATAGCCATTTTAGGTTTTCATCTTTTGGAAATAACAGCTATTCGTCCCTGAAATGGGTTATTTGAGGAGATCATATCTCTTCTCTTATCTCTTCTTTTAGAATCAAAGCACAAAATTTGTTTTTAAAATAACTAAATAAATCACAGAAATGAGGCACAGAATGCAAGAATTCTAAACGCACATGTAGCGAAAGCAGAGTATATCTATTTTTTTAATTCAGCATGTAAATTTCTGTCTATGAGGATAATTTCAGCATATATTCAGTCCTCAAACCAAGTGTGACAAAATATGTTTAATTCATTTGTCTATAAGTCTTACTTTTCTTCATAAAATTAATTTAAATTCTTTTAACAGTGGGCATTACTTACTAAATAGAAAAGGGTCAAAAGTCACTTTAACACAATAAGAAATCATAATTGGGGGCGCCTGGGCCCTCTGATAGCTCAGAGCCTGGAGTGTTCTTTGGATTCTTTGTCTCCTTCTCTCTGTCTCTCCCTCCGCTCATGCTCTCTCTCCTTTAAAAATAAATACACATTAAAAAAATTAAAAAAAAAGAGATCTTAATTGATATGAATTTTAAAAAATATTTATTTTTGAGAGAGAGACAGAGCCTGAGCTGGGGAGGGGCAGAGAGAGAGGGAGACACAAAATCTGAAGCAGGCTCCAGGCTCCAAGCTGTCAGCACAGAGCCTGATACAGGGCTCGAACCCATGAACTTCAAGATAATGACCACAACCGGATGCTTAACCAACTAAGCCACCCAGGTGCCCCTATATGACCTTTTTAATACAGTCTTTGGGATCAGACTAATGTAAAATAAAATGAATTTTCTCCAAATATCTTCTCTATCTTGTGAAAAAGATGAAATGAATTTTTTATTCAAAAAAGTGTTTTCAAGGTCATTTATTGCTATGAAACCAGTTTAAGGGTTCAAACATGTTGAGAATTGAAACCTAGGCTCACCGTGTATGGTTGCGCATGCTGTGAAATGCACAACTCCAGGGGGCACCATTCGGATTATAAGCCAAATTGTGCAGTGCACCACCTGTGCAGCTGTGCATATCAATCCCATGACTACTGAAAACGTTGTGGAGCCATGAAAGCCTTTTGGGTAGGGGAGGCTAGGTGTGAGAGCTGGGGCCACATGGATTGTGAGGCCAGACTCTCATACATACAGCTTCCTCTCTCTCTAGGTTGACCTCCTCCCTTTTGGAGGCACTGGCCTAAGTTTTCTCTAAGCCTCATACCTTTGGTCTTCCTAAGGCTGTGGGGAAGGACCATCTGCCAGGGCCTGCAATCACTTCCTTGGCTTGTACAACTCAAAGTCCTCTGTAATCACTTGGCAACTAAGAAGAAAGGCCAGAAGAAGGCCCCCCCACCCCCGCCATGCCCCTAATCTTTACTGCTACCCTAATGGAGGCAGAGGTGGAGGGAGCTGAACTTTAAGTGACATTCAGGTCATTTGGCCTCCAGACTTTTCTGTGTGATCTTAGCAAATCTTTAAGCGTCTCTGGGCCTCTGCCTCCCTATTTGCAAAATGAAGAGGACCTATTGCCATTCTTTCTCTGCCTCGTGGAAAAACCGACAAGAGAGAAAAACAGGTAGTGATGATTTCACAGGAAATGCAGAGAAATTCAAGCACCCCAATTATCATCATTACACATCAAGAATTAGTGGACTGAGAGCCAGGAGGCCCTGCGGAGCAGCTATAAAACCTCGAGCAAATCTTATGACTTCTCTGGGTCTTACCAGGTGCCAAACAGCAGACTTTGAACTAGATCAGCAGCTTGCTGGCCTTTTCACCACTAAGAGTCTGTTTTATTATTTCCAGACATCCCCCCCAGACCTCATATTGTATAAGATTTTATCCCCTAAGCTATATTTAGGTAGTTATGACAAGCTTAATAATTATTAAATTATTGTTGCCACCATAATAAAGGATATTTTCCGTTGGAAGAATTATGTGCTTACACAGCCGAAAGGCCTAGAACTGGTAATGGCTTCAGGCAAGGCTTGATCCAGCAGCTGTTACCAAGGACCTACGTTCTTCCAGTCTCTTGGCTCTGGCTTCTATGATGTGTCACAGGGTGGCTTCCAGAAGTTCCCGGCACTACCTGCTTTACTCATTTGTGATTGGCAAAAATCAGACAGCTTGCTTCCCAGTTAGCTCAAAGACAAGACCCAGAATTGAGACTCAGTTTACCCTGATTGGCCTGATTTGGGTCATGTGCCTTTTCCTGACCAATTGCTATAGCCTGGAGGATGAGATTATTCTGACTTGCTTAAACCAGTTAGGCCCCGCCCTTGGAATGGGGTCATTTCCGGCCATATCACATGGCTGGGAAATTCCCAGTACTGTTAGCAGGGGAATCAGGCAAGGGTGCTGTGGAGCCTACGAGCAGGCTTCCTGCTGCATGTTTAGCAGTCAGTGAGACCTCAAACGGCCCATCGCCACTTCCGAGTGGCATGTGAGCTACTCACTAGTGACCTCTGGGATCTTGTGAGTTGGGTCGAGAAGGCAACCCCGTCTGTGGGCGGCCACCTAACCATGTGAGCTGACGTCAGCCCAGCTAGCAGCAAGCTCCCTACTCTGTGGTTAGACCTGGCCTAGATGCAAGTTCACCCATGTCCAGCTTCCAGTTCTCCGTCCCCATCTGAGCCTTCACAAATGGCTCAGTTGGGGACCCCAGGTGAACCTCCAGCTCTCCCGTTCCCAGGCCTACGACTGCCCTGTTCAGACACAAGGTAACACCGATGAGCTGCACTGGGCAAACAGGGTACGACAGAGATGCCCACGGCCAAACATCCCTGGAACCACTGGGGCTCATTTGTCCATTGACTCACCATACGTTGACCAACATCTGGGCCAAATCGTGTCCCAGGGAGCCACAGTCAGGTGGGGAGACAGTGATGCCCCAGACCATTACAATTCAGTGTGGGAACACAGTGTGGGGGGCAGTGGGGGCCCAGGGACAGGGACAGACCCCTTCCCTTCCCAGGACAGAGACGTGAGCATCCACCCCAGCACACTCTTAGCAGCAAGGTCGCCTTGGCCCAGCCCCTGCCCTCCAGATCCTAGGGAAGCCCAGGGGCCTCTCTGGCAGCTCCGAGATCAGCAAAGTTGTGTCTGCCACTATAGAAAAATTTTTTTAATGTTTCTTTCTTTCTTTGAGAGAGAGAGAGAAACAGAGTGTGAGTGGGGGAGGGGCAGAGAGCCAGACACAGAATCCAAAGCAGGCTCCAGACTCCGAGCTGTCAGCAGACCTCGACATAGGGCTCGAACCCACAGACTCGAGCCGAAGTCAGGGGCTTAACTGACTGATCCATCCAGACGCCTCTCCCCCAGTACAGAATAGGAGTGTTCAACCCGAAACTGGGGACCTGACCCCGTAGGGCTTTACGGAATTCTTTCTGGCGCCTTCAGTGCAGCTCTGGGGCAGGGGCAGGCCGACTCAGCCTTCTGCCCACCTTCAGATCCCATGTCTTCTTGGATCTTCAAAACCAGGTGGGGTTCGCTGGTTAAGGGGGTGCACGGTGGGGAAAACTTCCGCTGCACCCACCCCCTTTAACAGACACTTGAGATTCAACCATTCCTTGGTGTTAGGCACTCCCCGGACCTAGTCCCTTAAGTGAGTCACTGGTACTTCCGAGCACTCGTGTGGGTCTGTGGCGAATCCCAGGGGTGCCTGGGATGGAGAAAGCCTGGCCAGTCCCCTTCTCAGCTTTGCCCAAATTAACTTGCTGTGCGGCTGGGGGCAAGTCCCTTTCCCTGTCAATCTCCTCATCCATAAAACAAGGGCTCCAGGCTAGTAAGTCTCTCTGGGGCTTTCCAGCTCTAACCATGCAGAATGTGAGCATTCACGGTTCAGAAAAGAGGCAACAGGGGTAACTGAGGTGGGGGGGGGGGGTCTAGGGAGGAGGGGAGGCAGGAGGGCCATCTGGCCAGGGCCCCATAGACCAAAGGCCCCAAGTGTGGACTTTGGATGCTATCTCCAAACGGAATTACACTCAGGCACAGTATACATACAAACCCATAGAAACGAACAAACACAGGGGCGCCAGGGTGGCTCAGTCAGTTGAGGGTGGGACTTCAGCTCAGGCCATGATCTCTTGACTCGGTTTGTGAATTCAAGCCCTTCATGGGGCTGCTTGCTGCTGTCAGCATGGAGCCTACTTCCTGCTTTGGATCCTCTGTCCCCCTCTCTCTCTGCCCCTCCCCAACTTGTGCGTGCGCGCGCTCTCTCTCTCTCTCTCAAAAATAAACAAACAAAAAGAAATGAACAAAGACATCAGCCTCCTTGCCAAAATACACCACCTATAAGGCCCATGAAGTTATAAATACAGGGATTTTTTAAAATAAACTTTTTATTTTTGTAATTAATGTGAGATTTACAGAAGAGCTGCAAAGAGTGTAGAGTTCCCATACACCCCTTACCCAGTGTCAGTTTTCCTAATATTATCGTCTCACACCTCAGTGGCATGTTTGTGAAAGCTAAAACAAAACAACATTGGGGTGCCTGGCTGGTTCAGTCGGTAGAGCATGGAACACTTGATCTTGGGGTTGTGAGTTCGAGCCCCACGTTGGGTGTAGAGATTAGTTAAAAATATTTTTTAAAAAATATTAAAGGGGCACCTGGGTAGCTCAGTCGGTTGAGCATCCAGCTCTTGAGTTTGGCTCAGGTCACGATCTCACGGAGTTTGTGAGTTTGAGCCCCACTTTGGGCTTCCTGCTGATGGTGCTGAGCTTGCTTGGGATTCCTTCTCTCTGGCTCTCCCCTGCTCACGTGTTCTCTCTCTCAAAAAATAAATAAACTTAAAAAAAAAAAAAACCTTGGGGCGCCTGGGTGGCGCAGTCGGTTAAGCGTCCGACTTCAGCCAGATCACAATCTCGCGGTCCGTGAGTTCAAGCCCCGCGTCGGGCTCTGGGCTGATGGCCCAGAGCCTGGAGCCTGCTTCCGATTCTGTGTCTCCCTCTCTCTCTCTGACCCTCCCCCGTTCATGCTCTGTCTCTCTCTGTCTCAAAAATAAATAAAAACGTTAAAAAAAAAAAAACAAAAAAAAAACAAACCTTAAAACAAAACAATTCTGGTACATCTCTGTTGCTAAAGTCCAGACCTTATTTGGACTTAACCAGCTTTTCCATTAGCACTCTGTCTGATCCCGGAACCTACCCAGGCAACTATATTGTATCCAGTCAGCACATTTCCTAGCGTTCTCTGGTCTGTGACTGTTTCTGTCTTTCCATGCTTTTTATAACCCTGTTTTGAGGAGTCCTGGTCAAGTGTTTTATAAAATGTCCTTCAACTGGCGTCCGTCAGAGGTGTTCTCCAGAGTCATGGGTTTGGGGGAAGAAAACCACGGAAGTGACATGCCCTTCTCATCACATGATATCAGGAGTACACGACATCCAGTCCACTCACTGCTGGTGACGTTAACCTTGATCACTTGGCCAAGGTGATGTTGGCCAGCATTCTCCATTGCAAAGTTACTATTTTCCCATTTTCCGCTCTGTAGTTGAGAAGCTAGTCGAATGTCCAGTGCACGGTCAAGGGAAGGGGAGGGGTAATTAGGTTCCATCTCTTGGAGGGGAGAATCTACATAGATTAGTTGGAATTCTTTGGGAAGGAAAATTTATTTCTTCTTTCCCAGTTAGCTATCTATTCAATAATTTATTTCTACCAGTGTGGACTCATGGATGTGTATTCTATACTTTTGGGTAATAATCCAATAGTCTCTCTGTTATTTCTTTTATTGCTCTAATATTTGCAATTTGGGCCACCGGAGTGATTGGGCTCCTGGGTCCCTCTGACACAACTCATTCTTTTGTGTTTTGAGTACTTTCCAATTCTGATGCCTCCACATGTTCCAGGCTCACCTTTTCCCTCTCCCAGCCCAACAATCAGCCATTGCTCCAAAGAAATAGTATATTTTTAAAACAAATCCTCCATGGGGCGCCTGGGTGGTTCAGTCAGTGAAGTGTCCGGCCTCATCTCAGGCCATGATCTCACAGTTGTGAGTTCGAGCCCCGCGTCGTGCTCTATGCCGACAGTGTGGAGCCCGCTTGAGATTCTCTCTCTCTGCTCGTCCCTTGCTTGTGCTGTCCCTCTCAAAAATAAATAAACATTAAAAAAAATTGGGGGGCGCCTGGGTGGCTCAGTTGGTTGGGCGTCCGACTTCGGCTCAGGTGACGATCTCGCAGCCTGTGAGTTCAAGCCCCACGTCGGGCTCTGCACTGATAGTTCAGAGCCTGGAGCCTGCTTCAGATTCTGTGTCTCCCTCTCTCTCTGCCCCTCCCCTGCTCTCGCTCTGTCTCTCTCTCAAAAGCAAAATAAAAACATTAAAAAAAATTTTTTTTTAACTAATTCTGCAATTACTGTCTTGTCAGTGGTCCAAATACATCGCACTGCATTCGAATACATGATGAAAAAAAGTTATCTTGTTCAATTACTGCTTAAAACACACCTTAATTTTGTTGCAGCCCTACTGTGATGTCTTTTTACAATATACTAGGAGATGGGGTGCCTGGCTGGCTCAGTCAGAGGGGCATGTGACTCTCAATCTCGGGGTCGTGAGTTCAAGCCCCATGTAGAGACTACTTAAAATAAATATGTGAATAACTTGGGCCACCTGGGTGGCTCAGTCGGTTCAGCATCCAACTCTTGATTTCAGCTCAGGTCATGATCTCACGGTTCATGGGATCAAGCCCTGCCTCAGAGTCCGGCTCTGCACTGACAGCATAGAGCTCGCTTGGGATTCTCTCTCTCCCTCTCTCTGCCCCTCCTCTGCTCTTTCTCATACATACATACGTATGTACATAAATAACTTAAAAAAGTATACTAGGAGCATAGAAACAGGGGAGGGACCTGTGATCTTTTCTCCACTTCCAGGAGTCCTTGATGAATTTAACCTCTGTGTTCTGCTAACGCTTGGGTCACCCTTCCTACAGAGGTGACCTGGCTCCTGGGTCCTCCCCAGTCTGAGCTGCCCAGAGGAGCTATCAAAGGCCAAGGTAATTCCTGGATCCTTTCTCTCTCCAGGTCCCCCATCCCCCGCCAAGGGGATAAGCAGTCCTGGACCTCTGCAGACCTCACCCAGGCTGGCCAGGTGCAGGCAGGCTCCAGGAAGGAAGCTGGCAAGCCCAGCCACCAAGACAGATAAATGTGGGCAGGGCACCATTACATCCAGAGTGTTCCTGGGAATTAGGGCCAAGGTTTGCAAAACCCAGCCGTAAGTGGAGCAGGGGTTCCCCGGAGCAGCCCTGGGTTCTGCAGAAGAGTCAGCTTCTCAGGAAAGAGCAGCTTTCATGAGCCGGAAGAGGGCGAGACTTCAGCTCACGGCTCACTTTGGGAGGGGACATAGCTGCGTGACTCATCACCCGGTCGTGCCGGCTACAACTGGCCCAGCGCTGGACCTCCCAGAGGAGGTCCCAGGCAGGCAATCAATGCCGCAGGTAGGGACACAGGCCCAGTGCTGGGGGAGCCCTGGGGAGGAAGGAAAGTAGCATTTGAAGAGTCTCAGGCAGGCCTCACAGAGGAGGTGACATCATCAAAAAGATGAATGGAATTGGCCAGGCAGCAGTCCGGAGGGAAGGAGGGGAGGGCACTCCCAGCCAAGGAAGAGGCAGATGTAAAGGGCTGGCACAGGGCCCGTGGCCTAGAGAGTAGTCCATAAATGCGAGGCATTATTGTTGTGGTTGACTTATCATCGTGACGGTTGTTAACCTGGACTTGTTTCTTAATATTTTTACTATCTTACAGGTACTTACTACAATGAATAAACGCTGAATGTCACTGAGTTTTTCTTACCTATAAAAGGGCTGCTGTGAAGATTAGGGGTACAGGGGCACCTGGGTGGCTCAGTCGGTTGAGGATCCGACTACGGCTCAGGGCATGATTTCGTGGTTCATGAGTTCGAGCTCCATATCGGGCTCTGTGCTGACAGCTCAGAGCCTGGAGCCTGCTTCAGATTCTGTGTCTCCCTCTCTCTCTCTCTCTCAAAAATAAATAAACATTAAAAATGTATATAAAAGGGGCGCCTGGGTGGCTCAGTCGGTTGAGCGTCCGACTTCAGCTCAGGTCACAATCTCACGGTTTGTGAGTTCGAGCCCCGCGTCAGGCTCTGGGCTGATGGCTCAGAGCCTGGAGCCTGCTTCCGATTCTGTGTCTCCCTCTCTCTCTGCCCCTCCCCCATTCATGCTCTGTCTCTCTCTGTCTCAAAAATAAATAAACATTGGGGCGCCTGGGTGGCGCAGTCGGTTGGGCGTCCGACTTCAGCCAGGTCACGATCTCGCGGTCCGTGAGTTCGAGCCCCGCGTCGGGCTCTGGGCTGATGGCTCAGAGCCTGGAGCCTGTTTCCGATTCTGTGTCTCCCTCTCTCTCTGCCCCTCCCCCGTTCATGCTCTGTCTCTCTCTGTCCCAAAAATAAATAAACGTTGAAAAAAAAAAATTAAAAATAAACATTAAAAAAAAATTTAAAAAAAATGTATATAAAAAAGAAAACATAGTAACACATTAAAAAATGTTTTTAATTTAAAAAATTAAGATTAGGGCCACAGCATACACAACGCTCAGTGGAACAGCTGAGACCAGCTGTGGCCCCCAGTGGCCTCGTTTTCCCTCTCTCCTTGGCTGGTGGCCAGCCCCTGGGGTTGTGCATGGGGGGCATAGGAGGGAACACTTTGGGATCTTTAAAGTTGATGGGCAACAAAACAGGGACTTGGGTAGGCAAGGTCAGGCAAGCCCAGGGGAACAGCTTCAGGGACCGGGTACAAATGCACGCTCCCTCCGCCTGGGCCCTGAGTCTTCTGTGGCCTCCTAAAACCAGCAGGCACTGGAGGCTCGCTGCCTCAAAGAGAGCTGTGTGACCCTGGGCAAGTGACGTGTCTTCTCTGAATCTCTGAGTTTTTTGTTTCCTTAGCTCTGCAAGTGCATTAAAGCCATGCACAACAATGTCCAAAGCCCACTCCCTGCAACAGCTATATAAACAAATAAATAACGAATCCTAGAAATAACATCCGATAACAGAATGGATTAACGACTAGTGGTATATTCCTAAAATGGAATATTATTCAATCGTAAAATAAATAAGTCATAGGTATATAGGCAATAGAAATGTATTTTTTTTTAATGTTTATTTATTTTGGGGGGGGGGAGGGGGCAGAGAAAGACAGAGACACCGAATCTGAAGCAGGCTCCAGGCTCCAAGCCGTCAGCACAGAGTCCTGACAGCACAGAGCCCGACGCAGGGCTTGAACTCACAAGCAGTGAGATCATGACCTGAACCGAAGTCGGACGCTTAACCGGACACTTAACCGACTGAGCCACCCAGGAGCCCCAACAGAAATGTATTTTAAAAAACAATGCTAGGGGTGCTTGGGTGGCTCAGTCGGTTAAGCGTCCGCCTACAGCTCAGGTCACGATCTCGTGGTCCATGAGTTCGAGCCCCGCGTCCGGCTCTGGGCTGATGGCTCAGAGCCTGGAGCCTGCCTCCGATTCTGTGTCTCCCTCTCTCTCTGTCCCTCCCCCATTCATGCTCTGTCTCTCTGTGTCTCAAAAATAAATAAACGTTAAAAAAAAAATTCAAAAAACAATGCTAGGGGCGCCTGGGTGTCTCAGTTGGCTGTGTGTCCGACTCTTGATTTCAGCTCAGGTCATGATCCCAGAGTGGTGGGATGGATGGAGTCCTGCCTTGGGCTCCACACTGAGCCTGCTTGAGATTCTCTCTCTCCTCTCTCTCTCTCTCTCCCTCTCTCTCTCTCTCCCCTTCTGCCCCTCTCCCCCACTTGCACTCTCTCTCCAAAAAGTTAAAAAAAAATGCTATGTTGTGAGTGTCTGGCTGGTTCAGTGGGTAGAGCATGACACTCTCGATCTCAAGGGTGTGGGTTCGAGCCCCATGTTGGGTATAGAGATTACTTAAAAAATAAAATCTTACGTAAAAACCAACTTCAATGCTGTGTGAAAGAGGGGAATCACATAATCACAGAATGATTCCATTTGTACACAAAAAAGGAAAACTCGATATATTATTTAGGGATTTACACAAAGGTGGCAGAACTAAGAGAAAACCAAGGAAACAATTAGCACAATTAAAGCAAAATTCGGGAGGGGCGCCTGGGTGGCTCAGTTGGTTAAGCATCCGACTTCGGCTCAGGTCATAATCTCACGGTTCGTGGGTTTGAGCCCCGCATTGGGCTCTGTGCTGACAGCTCAGAGCCTGGAGCCTGCTTCCGATTCTGTGTCTCCCTCTCTCGCTGCCCCTCCCCCACTCACGCTCTGTCTCCCTCTGTCTCAAAAATAAATAAACATTAAAAAAAAAAAAAATTCGGGAAAGTGGTCCTTCAGGATGGGAGGGAGGCTGCACCGGATGCATGTGGAAGGTCTCAAAGGTACTGGTGTGGGTCTAGTTTTTATTTTATTTTATTTTATTTTATTTTATTTATTTATTTGGGGGGGGGGTCTAGTTTTTAAATTAGCTAGCAAACACATGGATGCTTGACTGTAATTAATATTAGCCGTTAAACTGCACATGGTGTCTTTCGCAATAAAATTTTCTGTATATAACACTAATACCTACCTTCTAGGATGCAGGCCTCTCTGATAGGGCAGAGAAAATGTGAGTAAAGTATTGGCACAGTAAGCTCTCAGTTTTGAGTGCCTCAGTTTCCCCAACTTCAAAGTAAGCTGGTGGCACTACTGCGGCTTTGTCCTCCAGCTTGTGGGTTCTGTGTTCCCTTTGTTCACACACACACACACACACACACACACACACACACACACACACACACACACTGGAGGGCAGGTGTCAGGCCCCATCCTCTCTCCAGTCTCCCCACTGCCCTACGTCACTGGTAATTTCAATGTTTATTTATTTTTGGGACAGAGAGAGACAGAGCATGAACGGGGTAGGGGCAGAGAGAGAGGGAGACACAGAATCGGAAACAGGCTCCAGGCTCTGAGCCATCAGCCCAGAGCCTGACGCGGGGCTCGAACTCCCGGACCGCGAGATCGTGACCTGGCTGAAGTCGGACGCTTAACCGACTGCGCCACCCAGGCGCCCCCGTCACTGGTAATTTCGAAAGTGGCAAAGATGACACCCGGGGCCCTGGAATGGGAGCTCCTAGCCCTAGTTCCAATCCTTTCCAAATGGGGCAATTAGGCCTTTTCTGAACTTCTCGAGGGTAAAATAGGCATAGCAATCTGTTTTCCTCCTCTAAGCCCATGGGTTAACAGTGGAAAGTGCTGTGCTCCAGTAAGAGACCATGACTGGTTGACCTGGGAACCTAAAAGCGTTCTCACGGTGGGGGTGGGTGGCATCCGTGAGCCGTGAGAGACTATTCTGTGACCGCTCACACGGTGATTGGTGTAAACGTACCTCTTTGCCCGGTTTTCCGCCTCGGTCACTGAGTACTTCCTGGTTGTACTTTTCTATCCTGCTAAGTGTCCTCACCACGACCCCACCGCTGTGTACCTGCTCCAGTCACGGTGTGCCTGTTGACTGTCCCTGTCTCAGTCTGAAAGGTGCCTGTCTTTGCAATTATGGACCTACCCCCAACGCTGTGTACACCAACCTCTGTGTACCTGATTCACTCAGCGCGACCGTGACTGTCCCGCGGTCGGTCGGGGCGGACTTGTCGGGCGCTCCTAGGTCTCAACGTGCGTGGCTGTACCTGTACCAGCCCTCGCATCGCTGTGCGCACTCCGGTGAGTCCGCGCGCACCTGGCTCGGCCCACGCCTCCCAGACGCCGGCGGGCAGTGCGCTCCGGTCCCGCAGACGTCGGCGCCGCGGGGGCCCCGTGCCGCGTCCTGCGTGCGGCGTCCCGCGTCCCCGCCCCCCTTCGGGCCCGGCCGGCTGGCGCGCACCGGCTGCGGGGGCGGGGCCGGAGGCCGGGGCGGGGCGCCGCGGGGGCGGAGCAGGAAGGGGCGGTGGCCGCTCCGCCCCCTGCCGCCCGGGCCGGCAGCCGCCTCCCCTGCCCGGCTTCCGCGTCACGGTGCCGAACGCCACCTGCCTTCTCCGTATAAAGGCGCCACCGGCCTCGCCCCCAGGACTCGGCCCCATGGAGACGCCGCGGGCCGCGGCTGGCGCTCGGCGGGGTGAGGCGCGTGGTGGGGCGGGGGGCGCGGACCCCGGGGGCGGGTGGGTGGCGCGGGGAGGGCTCCGGCCGGTCCGGAGGGGAGGGACGTGGGGCGGGTCTCTCCGATTTCGCCGGTCCCCGGGAACCCCTCTAACTTAGCCCAAGTTGGGGGGAGCCTCGGGGAGGGGGGCTGAGGTCCGGAGGGGGGCCGAGGGGCCGCGGAGCTCGGGGCCGCGACAGCCTTCGCGTCACCCGCGCCCGGCGGCCAACCAGAGTTTCCCAGCAACTTTTCTCGCCAGTGGGTCGCCTCGGAAACTTCCCCCCCCTCCCCCCCCCCTCCCGGCCGGGGAGTCCGGCCGCGGGCCCTGCGCCTCCTCGGCCTGGGCTCCGAGCGCGGGGCGGGCGGAGGCGCTGACCTCAGCGGGGAAGCCCCCGGTACCCCCTCCCCCCCCCCCCCCCCCCCCCCCCCGCCAGCGCCCGTCCAACCCCGGGTTTCCATCAGAGAGCCCCGCCCCGCAGCTGTGGGGGCGCGGCGACGTCCTCCGAGGCCTCCCAGGACTTCTGGCTCCCCTGGGTTGCCACGGGACTAGGGGCGGGGTAGGAAGTGGAGTCAGACAGCGTAAAGTCAAGTCCTTGCGCCACCAGCTAACAGCTGGATGACCTTAAGCAAGTTCTTGAAGTCTGTGGCTCAGCTTCATCCTGTATATACTGGGAATGATGACTCCTAGCTGGGACAGCTTTCGAGAGGGTAGGAGAGGTGACACGTGCGGCCGGCTTTGCCCGTTGCCACCAGTCAGTGTGGTCTCAACCTGTTGGGTGGGGTAGGGGCTGGAGAGGGGTAGGAGAGAGAGCCACTCCCATCTTTAATTCTTGGGGTTGTCCTACAGGAGCTGTGACAGGTGCTTTCCATCGGTGTGAGCTGTGAGTGGCAGGTGGAGAGAGGTCCACTCAGGAAGCCAGCCCCACCATGAGTCTGTGGGAACTTGACAGTCGTAGCTGCCAAGGTACTCCCAGGCCGGATCAGGAGCCCAGCACTGAGGAGGCATCGGCTGTGGAGCTACAGATGAAGGTTGATTTCTTTCGGAAGCTAGGCTACTCATCTGCTGAGATCCACAGTGTCCTGCAGAAACTGGGGGTGCAGGCCGACACCAACACGGTGCTGGGCGAGCTGGTCAAACATGGGTCAGCAGCCGAGCGGGAGCGCCAGGCTTCCCCGGACCCCTCTGCTCAGCTCCCCCTGGTCCCCCGGGGTGGGGGCACCCCCAAGGCTCCCACCCTGGAGCCCTCGCCCCCAGAGGAGAACAAGGAGGGCAGTGACCTGAGGCCTGTGGTCATCGATGGGAGCAATGTGGCCATGAGGTACGTGTCATTTCTGGGGCTAAGACCAGGGCCTGTGGCTGGGAATGGTGGCCATGTGTCTCTACACCTGTGGTAAAGAGGCCTTCAGGAAGGAGTGTGACCTGTTTTCACAGACCCATCTAGAGGAAGGGAAGGCCTTTTATTGAGGCTCTTCGATGTGCCAAGAGACTCCCTTAATCCTTATGGCGTCTTGGAAGTGGGTCTGTTAGGAATGTTTTAGGGACGAGAACAGAGGCTCAAAGACGTGCTCATGGGCTCAGTATTGGTAAGTGGTAGAGCAAGGATTCGAACTTAAGCCCTTCTGTCTCTGGAGTTCACCTTATGTACTACGTCTCTCCCTGAAGGCCAGCACTCAATCTCAGTTCCTCTCCTGTGACATCAGGCAGCTTGGTGTAAGGGGAGTAGACTGTGGGGCCAGCTCCTCCGTGTAGGAGCCAGTCACTTGATGTCCGTGAGCTTTCTCTGCTCATCAGTAAGACCCAGCCAACCCCTGCTCAGGTGACATTTGTGAGGAGGGGCGGCACAGAGCCTGGAGAGAGACGGAAGCTCAGTAAGCTGTAGTTGTTCTTACTGCTGTTACTTAGGGTCTGGGGCCTCTGAGGCCTTGTTGTCCCAGACCTGGACCCCCAAGGAAGCAGACCCAGGTACTGACGCCTTTGTCGCTGTGACCAAGAGTGACCTCAAGGATCTGGCTTACATGGGGGGTGTGGGCAGGTCAGCTGTGACTTGGGTTGCCTCTGCTACAAATGAGGCACCTGGGCCCCAGGGCCAAAGCCAGGACTCCATCCCCAGTAACAGTCCCCTCTTCACAAAGACCGTCACGGGGAATGGGGGCAGGTGAAGGCAGGGGCCACGGCTGTCACTGACCCCACGGAACACAAGCCTGCTTTCGATCCAGGCTGATCCCTCTGGCCCTGCTTTCTCCCGGTCCTTCCAAAGTGGTTGCTGAGTCAGGGCTGGGTGGATCATTCACCAGGAAAAGTTCCAATGGGCGTGGAGAGGGAGACCCCAGACTCAGGGTAGGGCCTGGAGAGGGCTCTTTGGTGCCAGAGGGGTCTCCCAGGTGGGCTGCCTAAGGCTTCAGTACCCAGAGCCCCTCCCACTCCCGGCCCAGCTGAGCCAAGTCAGCTGTAGGGCTGGTCCTGGCCCAGCTCAGTACGGATGCAGGTGGCCTGTTCTACCCACCTTTGGATCAGTCTTCCCGTCTCGGAAATGGGCTGAGCCTAGGTAGGAGGTTGGGTAGAGCTGGCTGCCACACGGCTAGCGGCAGCTGGTTACAGTCTGTGCTTTGAGCATTAGGGGTCCCTTCTCAGGCTCCAGCAGCCTGTGGCTGGGCGAGGAGCTGCATAGGTCTGTGACTTCTTCCCCTGGAGGCTTGGGTGGGCTGCACCAAGCTAAGGCTGCCTGCCAAGGACTGTCTTCCCACCCCCTCCCTCCCCAGGGGCAGCCATGTGCTCTGTGTGTTTGTATCCAGGCAGGAGGAGGAGGGGCCTGGGCGGGAGGAGGGGGGTGGCCCCGAGAGGAGCTGGGCCAGAGAGGCACCGCCTTGGGGGTTTCTGAGCTGGGGCTGTAGCAGGAGGGGAATTCCTGCCTCAAACTTCCTGTCTCAGCTGCTGCTGGGTTCCTGCCCTGCTGCCCCCTCCCCCCCAAGGGCAGACAGACCAGCCCCCACCGTATGCAAATCGTGGGGAAATTCACCTCTGTTTCCTTCTAAGGGAATTTTTCTCTTGTAGCTGGGCTCAGCCCAGGCAGATCTCTTTACCTGGGTAGCCTGGCCTAGCCCTGCCCTCTATCCTAGGGTGGGAGCAGCTGAGCCCCGAGTCCCTACATCCTCACACATCTTAGCCAGTCCCCTCACCTTCTGGGCGAACGGGACTGCGGTGGGGGAGGGAGGATGTCTGGTTTTCCTGTGCCAGCACAGCTTCCTCCATTGCAACAAGAGGGACTAAAGTTAGCTCTAGGGAGGCACTCCTGGCCTGGCTTGACTTGAGGGACTACATCATGGGCTCTACTCCTGCCAAGAGCAAGGCTCTCCCTACCTGCCTCAGGAGTGCTTTCGGGGCTAGGACAGCTGCGGGCAGACTTGTCCCCAGCTCAGGCTTTTGATGCCCAGAGGCAGTACTCTGTCCTTGAAAGCTGTGGCATCCCATGAAGTCCTAGGGCTGGCAGATGCTGGCCTCGGATGGGCCATGTGCACGTACGTACGTGTGTACAGAAGCAGGTCAGTGGGTGCATGTGCTGACTGCTTACCTGAGCCAGGGAGCCGAGCCAGGGGATGATCACGTTCCCAATGCGGAGACAGCAGAAGGCCCAGGGAGGGGCATCATGAAGACAAACCAGGGACCTAAGCCATACTGGAAGGTCAGGGAGGCTTCTCCGAGGCAGTGCCGTTTCACACGGGTCCCAAAGAGCAGGAGTTTGCCTGCTGCACTCTTGTCTCTTGTTCCCAGCCTGCCCCTACCTCTTAGCACCTTGTTCAGACTTAAATTTGAGGGCTTTTCCTTCTGCTAGATAAGCTTCAGGTGTTGCCGTTAAGGGACTAGAACAGCAAGCCGGTAGCCCCAGATGTGGGTTCAAGTTCTGTCTCCTACCACCAGCTAGGGAACCTTGGGTGAGTCGCAGAGCCTGGGTTTCCTTCATTGTGGCTTTGTTAAGGATGAAGACAGAAGGTGCGGGCCTCATCTGGCCCCCTGTAGGAGCTTGGTGCCCGCTGACCGCCATCTGCCCCAAGGCCAGGGCTGGTACTTTGTACCTGTCTGAGCATCAGCACCCGTGGTGGTTATGAGCACAAGCCTGGGGCTCGCCTCTCTGTTTCACCATTGCCACAACTTCTGTGCTCTGTAGACCAGTTTTCTCATCTGAATGAAGGGGAAAGGGGCCTTTGATGATAGCACCCTCCTCAGAGGCTTGCTGACAATTCAGTGTTAAGCACTTTGGTTAGAGCCTGGCTCACAGCCCTCAGTAAATGTGAACTTTTTATTATCAAGAAGCCTGGTGGACAGTGGGGAGGCCCCGCCACCTGGTAGGGATGAGCACTGCCTTCAGCTGGACTTTGCCCCCCTACGATTTATGGAGACCTTCAGACCCGGGAGCCCCAGCCTATCCCCCAGACAGCCTCCGTGCCCTGCAGCTGCCCCACCTGCCTCTCTATCTTCTCGTGGGGCTATCACCCACCCCAAAGCTACCCACAGGATGTGGTTGGCTGTGGCCTTGCCTCCTTTGTGTAACGTTTATTCTGTTTAATTTCACCAAGCGTAAGAGACTGAGAGCTGTTCACGGAGGGGTGAATGAGGGGTAGGGGCTGTTGAGGAGGGAGCTGCAGCTGGTCCCGTCCAGCGCCCCCAGCCCGGGCCTAGAGCCCTTCTACAACACCCAGGGTTCCCTGGGGGTCCCCTGGCCTCCTCTTATCCTCCCAGGAAGCCTCCACTTTGCTGGACTGTCTCTGGCCTCAAGCAAACAGGAAAGTTATGCTGCTGACATGGGCCCTTCTTTCAGAGGCTGCAGGCTATCAGGCCCATTTTACAGATACGGAAACTGAGCCAGAGCAAGCCAGCAGCCCCTCAGGGCTGGCTTCTGGATCCAGCCACATTTGGACGGGGGTGAAATCTAGTCATCAGACCACAGCAGGGAGTGTCCCATCTCCAGCTCCCCTGCTAACAGAGAGAGTCCCCTGGTGTCTTCCTGACTGTCTTTCTGCCTCAGGTCGTGCCCTCCCCAGAAGGGTGAGGAAAGGACAGGGCGGTCCGGGTCTGGGCGTTTGGGGGAATTGGTAGTCTTGGGAGGAAAAGCAATGCCCTTTCACTTTCAGACTGAAAGGCTCCTCAGTGGCCTCTCCCCCTCTGTCACTGCTGGCCTGTGTTGGACAATGGATCCTGGCTCCTTCCCCTTCGCCCTCCTGAGTCCCAGCCCCTGGGGCTTGTGTAGGACTGAACTTTAATCCATGTTTAATCCAGAACAATCTGGTTTCTCTTCAGTTAGCTGGGGCTCGTCCCTTCCCACCCCCACCGCAGCACCGCCCAGCGGCCGAGGGAGGGGTGGTGACTCAGTGTGCCTGTGTGCATCTACGTCCCCGTGGTCCCAGCACCCCCGGGTGGGGCGGGAACCAGAAGGCTGCCAGAGCCTTTCCCCCACCCCCAGGTGTGTTGCAAGCGGCCTGACCCTCCCCCACATGGGAAGCGGGTGCCGCCAGATTCCTGGGCGTCTCCTCACTGTCGGGAGATGGAACTTCAGGGAAAGTCCCCGGTCTGGCCATCCCGGACGCTGTGGGAACCAGCAGGGAATGCAGGCCTTGGGCCAGAGGGCAGTGAGCTGAGCCCAGGGCAGAGGCCTGCAGAGCCACGCCCTCCTGCCTGCGGCTCGGGATGGCAGGCCAGCCACCCTCCAGGGCTGACCCTGTGCCCCTTCTTCTTCCCAGCCACGGGAATAAGGAGGTGTTCTCCTGCCGGGGCATCCTCCTGGCGGTGAACTGGTTTCTGGAGCGGGGCCACACAGACATTACGGTATTTGTACCATCCTGGAGGAAGGAGCAGCCTCGACCTGACGTGCCCATCACAGGTGAGTGGCACCTCTGGTTGGGGGTCGCACTGCCCCAGCCGGGCTTTTTCCCCAGGGAGACGGTTTGGGTGTGACTGACCACTTCTGGGCCTCAAGCAGGGACCAGCTTGGTTTGTTTTTGTTTTTGCTTTTTACTGTTTGTTTATTTTTGAGAGAGGAAGCGAGCATGAGCGAGGGGGGTGGGGAGGGGCACTGAGATCGGGGACAGAGGACCCCAAGCGGGTTCCGGGCTCTGCACTGACAGCAGAGAGCCCAACGCAGGGCTCGAACTCACCAACTGTGAGATCGTGACCGAACCAAAGTCGGATGCTTAACCGACTGAGCCACCCAGACGCCCCAGGGACCAGCATTTGTTTTCCTGGCTTCTGCTGTCCTCTGCCCCTGCCTGCCTTGGTGTACCTGGAGTTCGGAGCTCCTGTGCCTGGCCACCCAGAGGCTCTGGGTCCAGATGGGGCTCTGACCTGTGCTGCCACTGCCTCCCAGACCAGCACATCCTGCGGGAACTGGAGAAGAAGAAGATCCTGGTGTTCACCCCGTCGCGCCGGGTGGGCGGCAAGCGCGTGGTGTGCTATGACGACCGCTTCATCGTGAAGCTGGCTTTTGACTCCGACGGCGTCGTGGTCTCCAATGACACGTACCGGGACCTCCAGGGCGAGCGGCAGGAGTGGAAGCGCTTCATCGAGGAGCGGTTGCTCATGTACTCCTTCGTCAACGACAAGTACGTTCCTGGCTCCCGGGCCCCGGGGTCCCGGGGGAGAAGCCGGACGTGTCCCTCTGGCACGGGGCTTTGTTGCGGGGAGCTCTGCTGGGGCCGCGGCCTTGTATCCAGGCAGCTTTGGGAGTGAGTGCAGGGGACTCACCACCAGGTAAAAGGGGCCAGGCTAGGCCAGGGGATCTGAATGTGGAGTTGCCGAAGCTTCTGTGATAGGTAGGATCTGGTCAGTGGTTCCCAGCACTCGGTCTCTGGCCAGAGGCCGGCGGATGGATGCAGCCTTAGTTTCAGATTTTCAGGTTGCTGGCCTCCCCACGCCCTCAGGGAGTGCCCAGCAAGAGAACTGCCCTGGCGGGGTCCTCCTCCCCTCCCTTGGGGCATTCCCGCCCTGGGCCCAGAGGTGTCCTGCAGGACGAACAGCAGTTTCCGGAGCTGCTCTCCCACCTACCCTGCAGGTTCATGCCCCCCGATGACCCCTTGGGCCGTCACGGGCCAAGCCTGGACAACTTCCTGCGGAAGAAGCCACACACAGCCGAGCACCGGAAGCAGCCGTGTCCCTATGGTAAGAGACCCAGCTGCCCCCTCACTCCTTCCCCTTCCTCTCTCATCCAAGGCAGCCTGGGCCCCCGAGTGCTTCCTCTCCGAGACCACCCAGCCCCACGTTTCCTGTGCCCCACCTTTCCCCCTCCCAGCCCTGGTTCTGGAACCCCTTGCTTAGAGACCCCCTTATTCTCTTCCAGGGAGGAAATGCACCTATGGGATCAAATGCCGGTTCTTCCACCCAGAGCGGCCCAGCCGCCCCCAGCGCTCTGTGGCTGATGAGCTCCGTGCCAGTGCCCTCCTCTCACTCCCTAGGGCCCCGAGCAAGGAGAAGAGTGGCCGGCGGCCTTCACCTTCATCCCAGCCCAGCTCTCTGCCGGCAGAGCATGAGCAGGGCAGCCTAGATGGGAAGAAGCTGGGAGCCCGGGCATCGCCAGGGCCGCACCGAGAGGGTCTGACACAGACCTTCGCCCCAGCGGGCAGGAGCCTCCCACCTAGCGGGCGCAGCGGCAGCAGCTTTGGGCCCGCAGACTGGTTCCCACAGACGCTGGATTCTCTCCCGTACAACTCCCAAGAGTGCCTGGACTCGGGCATCGGCTCCCTGGAGAGCCAGATGTCAGAACTGTGGGGGGTCCGAGGAGGAGGCCCTGGAGAACCCGGCCCGCCTCGGGGCCCTTATGCTGGCTACGGCCCCTACGGGGCCGAGCTCCCAGCCGCTCCAGCCTTCCCTACTTTTGGACGGGCCTTGGGTGCCGGCCACTTCAGTGTCCCTGCTGACTATGCCCCGCCGCCAGCTGCCTTTCCACCCCGAGAGTATTGGTCTGAGCCGTACCAGCTGCCCCCACCCACCCCAGTCCTGCCGGAGCGGCAGGTGCCAGGCCCTGGGGCCGACCGGGGCCCGTGGGCCGGGGCCGGGAGCCTAGCCAAGGAGCGAGCCAGTGTGTACATCAAGCTGTGCGGGGTGTTTCCCCCGCACCTGGTGGAGGCCGTGATGGGGCGCTTCCCTCAGCTCCTGGACCCCCAGCGGCTGGCTGCCGAGATCCTTTCTTACCAGCCCGGGCACCCCAGCGAGTGACCCAGCCGTGCGGCTGCCGGCCCTAAGGCTGGACAGAGGGAGGAGTAAAGTAGGGAAGGGAACCCGCAAACCAAAGATAATGTAGGATTGGTCCTGGCCCACCCGGCACCTGGAGCCGGCTGCCGAGTGGGGCAGGAACGATCACCCTGTTGATGCACATTGTATCTGTAGTTTAAGGAGACGCCGCCGTAAAGGCGTCAGTCCGTGGCTGAAGCCCAAACCCTCCTTTCTCTCAGAGGGCGGGGAGGGAGGTGGTGGGGAGCAGAGGCCTGGGCTGGGGGCCCTGCGCACGACCCCCCACCTCCGCCCTACCCCTGGGATGCCGGCCTCGGCTGGCTAGTTAGGCACTGTGTGCCTGCCCTCCAAGGGCCCCTCCTGTACGCCAATGAGGCCTCATCAGTGCTCTCGCAGGGCACCGGGCCTCATGTTAGTAAGCAAGATGCTTCTTAATAACCCACCTTCTGACCCACTCTGTTTGCAGCGTCCTTGCCCCCGCGGGGGGTGGGGTGGGGGGAGCGGGCCAAGGGCCCTCTGTCCCCACCCCCTCTTCCCTTCCTTCTATACTGAGTCCTCTCGCCCTTCCCCAAGGGTGGGGACACGTATTTGTGTGTGTACAGGTGTCATGTTAACTACTTTAAGTGGAAGTCCTCGCGCTCCCTTAACACGTCAATAAAGTACAATGTGAGCCCCTTTAAGAGATGCTGGTCTTTGTTGTACCCGGGGGTTGAGCCGGCCTTTGGGCAACGGAGGTCGGCAGGTGGGCACCAAAGTGCTCAGCCCCCCCGGGGGCGGAGGCTTCCTTTACTGAGAGAAGGCGGTGGGGGGACACAGGATCGGGCTGTTCCCCTTTTCTGTGCTGGGACCGGAGCTCAGGGCAGAAAACTATCTGGCTGAGAATAGGGCTTCCAGGAGAGTTTGGGAGAGAAGGGGGTGGGGAAGCCCTTGGGTGCTCGGCTCAGGCACCATCTTCCCAGACACTGCGGTGTTCTAGAGGCCGAGCTGCACAGCGGAGCAGGGGGCGCCTGGGGGGCAGCCTGGAGAGGCGGTGCCAGGCTAACCTCCAAGCAGGAGGTTAGGGGTCCTGGTCCTAAACTCAAGAACTGGCTCTGCCACCCCAATTATGTCACCTGGGGCAAGTGACCACCCCACTCTGGGTCTCCCATTTCCTCATCTGCGAAGTGGCGATAATGTGCCTACCTTACAGGGTTGTAGGGGGTACACAAGAGCATGCTTGTTGAGTGCGTGACCCAACGCCTGGCACATAGTAAGTGCTCATTAAAGAGCCTCTGGCGGCGTTCTCTGTGGGCTGTGTTCACCTCACCATCTCAACCTTCTTATCTGCCCCGAGAAGGACGTCAGCCAGGAATATATGAATTTTTTCTTTTTTTTTTTCCCCCAGATGGATAAATGAGATATAAATGTTAAATATTTTATGTTTTTAAAAAATTTTTAATGTTTATTTTTGAGAGAGTGAGAGCGCCAGTGGAGGAGGGGCAGAGAAAGAGACACAGAATCTGAAACAGGCTCTGGGCTCTGAGCTGTCAGCAGAGAGCCCCGGTGCGGGGCTTGAACCCACGGGCCGTGACATCATGACCTGGGCTGAAGTTGGACGCTTAACCGACTGAGCCACCCAGGCGCCCGGAATGTTAAATATTTAAGTGAAAAGTGGGGCTGTCAAATCATCCCCAAACACCATCAACAGGGCAAAATGGAAAAATACAGTTTTAATAATTCTATATTTGAACATCTCACCTAATTTGTATTGTTTATGAAGCTTTTATAGTATCTGTAATTTTTTTAGAAACTGTTCTAGCACAGAACAGCTGTGCAGCAAGTTGAGGAAAATGCCACACTGGCGATCTCCCTGCACATTAGGCCCCCGCTTTGTTCTTCACCCTGAACATTCTTTAGAAGCCTGCACTGGGCAGGAACCCAGGCGCAAGGTGGGAAGGATCTCAGCAAACATTATCTCGAAACCTCCACACCTGCTCTTCAAGGCGCCCCGTGCCCATTGCTTCCAGCCTCCTTCGAAGGTTTTATCTGCACGAAGAAATGTCATTGCCTTATTTATAAAATACTTTCTTCCCATCAAGTACTGTATTCCAGATAAAAGGCTTTTTTATGGGCCTCTGTTGCTTTGTATGGAACAGGAAGCTGCTGCTTGTGTTTTGAGGGATGGGGGAAGGGTCCTACAGGCCGGTGGCAGCAGGCAACGGGGCTAGACCGGGGGTGGCTAATGTCTAGAGGCTGTGCCTGGCCCTGCTGGCTCGTTGACCGGCACCAACAAGGACAGCAGAGCCCATGAGGCAGGTGCCAGCCGAGTCTGGGCTCCGGCGAGGGTTGAGTCAGTCCTGTGCCAGCCATCCGGGGCTTGGAGCTGCCCTGTCCAGGGCCTCTTTCTCAATCTGGCAGCCAGGCCCGATGCCCAGGATGTTTCTTTCCCATGACTTGGGCTGTCACTGCAAAGCTCCACGCCACCTCCTGCCCTGCCTGCCGAGGCACCTTTCCTCACAAGGCCTCAGTGTTCCCACCTGTAAAAGGGACACAAGGATCCCTGCATCTCTCTAGACTGACAACAGGATACCTCAGTTGGTGTGGTGCCAGCCTGAGAGGGAAAAGTCCTGGCCCTGTGGCCTTGGGCCGCTCACGTCCCTCAGCTCCCTGGCTTGCCTCACAAAAGAGTTGTAAGGTTCCCACAGGCTCGTGGGAAGGAGAGGGTGCCAGGGCAGGAACTGATCCTGAGACAGAAGTTCAAGCCACTGAGGCGTGGAGAGGATCAGACTCAGGTGGCTGCCCCGCGTGCCCTTTCCTCCTCTGCCTTCCTGGTTCTAGAAGCTGAGAAGCTGGTGGGGAAACCAGTGAGTATGCAAATCCTTGCCCTGTTGGGAAATGATCCTGGGGAGCTCCCGGTGCATGGCCTCCTGCCAGCCCTTCCCGAACCCGCTCCCACACATCCCCCACCTCACCCGGGGGCTCTTACCAGCAGGGGCCAGGCCCTGAGTCTCCTTGCCAGCTGTCTCAATGCGGGTTAACCCTGCTGGGGGCACAGGGTGACTCCAGAAACCTTGGCCTCCCTGGCAGAGAATGACCTGGCCCCCAACGGATGAGAGTCCCTGCCCACTCTGCCCCCATCCCACTTTGTTAGCCTGAGGAACACCCAGTGGTCTCCGAAGAGCTGGGGAACTTCAGTCAGGAGCAGGAGAGCTCTGAGGCTCCAGGGGAGTAGCTGGTTCTCCCAGGCCACCCCCCGAGACTGCTAGCACCTCGAACATTGTTGGTCTCCCTCAGGGTGGCGTGGGGCAGTGGCTGAGAAGAGGCCACCGCTGACCATGCAGTTGCCCCTTCCTTCCCTCATGTCCCCTCCCCTACAGAGAAGGGCAGGGCCCCCGGCGCAGAAGGAGGGGGTGGGCAGGCCTCCATCAGAGAAACTGGGACCCAGTGAAACACAAATCTAGGAGGTGGGTGTGGGGAGGGTGGTGGAGCCACCAGCCCAAGCCCCAGGCCCAGCTGGTCCCCTGGGGGCTCCTGGTCCCCTGGGGGCTCCTGCCCCCAAACAAGGCGGTCTCAGGATCCTAGCACTCTTTCTCTGGGGCTTCTCAAATCTCTGGCTCATTTTCTTCCCCCTAGACCAGAGCAGAGTGGGTGGAGTTAAGAGCAGTGAGTAAGTGCCTGTTCAGGGGACCTCCTTGTTCAAGGGAAGGGTGTGGGAGATTTGGCTGAAAAAGACAGGAAGGAAAGCCCTGCAATTAAGGAAACTCAAGCCATCCCAGGCCAGGATATGTAAATCCTTCCAGCTAGTTCCGGGATGGGGAGGAGGCCTCAGGCTGTCCTCCTAGGATGTGGCTTCCTGGAGCCCATCTCAAGGCAGCTGCTGGCCATCTCAAGTTGTCTGCCCATGTAAGAAATGGCTGCAAAGGTGGAAGAAAAGAATCAGGCAACCCATAGCAACCCACACTGACTCCGGCATGTTGCTGGGTCTGGGAAGGGTCCAGCGGCTCAGATTCTGGCTGCCGTCCAGAGAAGAGCCCCACTGAAGGCCAGGGGTGCTTATGGTGCTCTGCCTGCCACCTGCTGGCACCTCCTGGTATGACTGTCTGTGCAGCAGGGGGTGGCTCAGCCCTCCCAGCCACCAGCACTGGCCTGAACGAAATGCCAAGAGACAAGCATCTCCCATAGGATCTGAAAACAAGAATTTAAAGAGAATAATATGGAGAGTGCTAAGGCAAAAATGGGAATTCTTTTTTTTTTTAATACTTTTTTTTTTTTTTTTGGTAACACTTATTTTTGGGAGAACGCAAGTGGGAGAGGGGCAGAGAGAGGGGGACAGAGGATCCTAAGCGGGCTCTGCGTTGACAGACAGCAGTGAGCCAGATGTGAGGCTCGAACTCACGAACCGTGAGATCATGACCTGAAGTTAGACGCTCATCTGACTGAGCCACCCAGGTGCCCCTCTTTTTTTTTTTTTTTTTTTTTTTTTTTTTTATGTAAGCTCTACGCCCAATGCGGGGCTTGAACTCATGACCCTGAGATCGAAAGTCAGTTCTACCAACTAAGCCAGCCAGGTGCCCCAAAAATGGGAATTCTTAATGGCGTCTGCAGCTCCACCTGGCAAAGCGGCACCAGACGTCACGGTCACGCCTTCTACAAAACGGGAAGCTCCAGAAAATTCCAACTGCTATGGGTAACAAATAACCCAAGAAAAATCCTCAGGAACTGGAGGAATAAGGAAAGGGAGAAAAACAAAGCATTCACATTTCAAAAGTGATTGGGGCGATAAAAATCACAGTGAGATCCGTGTTTTAACCCCTTGGTACATTCTCTACAGCTCAGCAATCCCACTGCTAAGAATCCTATTTGCAAAGCCTAAGGCGCCATGATACTGCCCGAAATGGCAAAAGAGGGAAAAGAGCATTCATGCCATCAGAAGACCGGTTACATAAATTTTGGTGTAAGCATATAAAGGAATGTGAAGTAGCCGACAGAAGTGAGGCGGCTGCATTTACAGAACACTTTCCAAGCTGGGTTACTAGATCAAAAACGTACGCCACCATTTTTGTAAAAGCCACATACGTGTGTGCGAATAAACTCCTTTGGGAGGACACGCAATGAACTGCCTCTGGGAAGGACAACTAGTCGCTGAGGGACAGGTGGACTGACTCTTTTCCTTGACCCTACTCCAGCCCTATTTGAATGTATGTCGTTTGCATGTGTTACTCATTCAAATGAAATATTTTAAAGCCTGAGGAAGGTACAGAAGTAAGTTATGGGGGTGGGGGTGGGGATCTGAAGAGGGTTATTTTGGCCGGGGCGGGGCGGGGGGGGGGGGTTCCTCTAAAGTTTATTCTAGTACACGAACAGCCAACACTTAGAGCACAACCTGTGCGTGTTGTTAAAACATGACAAGTGCCCATTCTGAAGATCAAAACGGTTGAATGCCAGCGACTGCTTACGGTTCAAATGAACGTTTATGAATTATCTACATGTACTAATGAGTATTTACGGAGACTGTATCACAACCCATTCAGAGAACCAAAACAGGCTGAGCCAGAAAATGGATACAAATCGGAGGCCCGATATGTTCTTCCCACCTGCCAGGAGCCATCCTCCATACCCTCCTTCCTGGGGACCACCACCCAGAGCTGAAGTGGGGATCAGAATCCATACCACCGGCTGTCTTAGCAGTGAGAACCTTCACTCTGCAGAAGCAGTTTCTTTTTTCTTAACTTTTTTTCAACGTTTTATTTATTTTTGAGAGAGGGAGAAAGAGTGCAAGTGGGGGAGGAGGGAGAGAGAGGGAGACACAGGATCCGAAGCAGGCTCCAGGCTCCCAGCTGTCAGCACAGAGCCCGATGTGCGGCTCGAACCAACGAACCCCGAGATCACGACCTGAGCTGAAGTCAGCCGCCCAGCCGACTGAGGAGCCGACCCAGGCGCCCCTGCAGAAGCAGTTTTTGAAGCAAAGTGAAAGCGGTTTCAAATCATGAAGCTTCCCGTTTAGAAAATTCAGACACGAGAACATTTACATTAACACAGGAATGAGACTCCCAATTCCTTCCGACTCTCTCCGCGTCTTCCACGCACACCACCTTCCCCGGGCGCTGAGGAGGACACCGATCTGGGAGAAGTCACTGTGTACAAAGAAGCACAAGGCCGCTCTCTCTCTCTCCACACTGTGCCAGGGCAGTGGCCCTGGAGTCGGGCTTCAGAGGTGAACTTCTACATGTAGTAATTAATGCCTCAGTCATTTGGAGTGAGGCTGAGGGGCAGAGCAGTCAGGAATAAAAGCAGAACAACTAGCTCACAGCGTGTTTCAAAACAGCGTATTTACTCCTTTCAAAGTTTGGCCATTTTAATATTTATTTCAATGCCCTTATTCACCGCACGGGTCGAGATATCGACAATACTCTCTACAGACTACTTAACAGAGTATTCTAGAGCACCCCAAGGCTCAATTTGTGCAAGCACTGGAAAGGCACCCAAGACACATACAGCAGCTCTGAAAAACCTACGCTCAGCTTGTACGGGCCGGATCCAAACTTACGGCGCTTCCCTCGGCCCCTCCCCCAGAAGAGCTTCCGATCTTCCACTTGGTGGGTTGTCCCTGCTCTCCATCTTCAACTTTGTAGGGTCAGATGCTTTTGAGAACATTTTGAGTTTCTTTTTTTTTTTTTTAATGTTTATTTGTTTTTGAGAGAGAAAGAGACAGAATGCGAGTGGGTTGGGGCAGAGAGGGAGGCACAGAATCTGAAGCAGGATCCAAGCTCCAAGCTGTCAGCACAGAGCCCGACGTGGGGCTCGAACTCACGAACTGTGAGATCATGACCTGAGCTGAAGTCCGATGCTCAACCGACTGAGCCACCCAGGCGCCCCGAGAACATTTTGAGTTTCAACAAACTATTTCCTCAGCCCCTGGAAGAGCATACTTGAGACTCCCTAGGGAGCTCTGTACAGACACCTCCCTTCCAGGAGAAGACACAAAATACAACTACCAAGTGCCTGGGTGTTTTAAAATGTCTCGTAACTACCAAAAGGAGCGAAGGACAATCTCTTCCCGATGTGGACATGAGAAGGCTAAAGGCCTAAAGCAAAATACCATTCCAAACCCAAGTAACCTGGTGAAGACCTGTCCGGAAGGAAGCCCCTCTCAGGGCTCCTGGCAGCTGTTCCGGTTCCGAGGTCATCGGCCCAGTGGATGTTTGTGGACAAACTTAGTTAATAATCAAAGTTACAAACATCACAAGCACGGTAAGCGGGATCTCTTGGGTTTCTTTCCTAAACCTCCCCAATCTAAAGACACAAGCAGTCTCTCAGGACGTAAATATCTTCGGTCTGTGGCCAGCTTTCAGGACAACTGGCAGGTCCCCTAATCAATGATTAAAACTTTATAGAGAAAAGAAGTATAAAGCAAGCAGCCTACTTCTAACCATGATTATACATACACATGTGTATTCACATACAGGGGTATGCTTTTATTTATTTACTTATTTTTTTTTTAATTTTAACTGTTGATTTATTTTTGAGAGAAAGAGAGAGAGGGTGAGTGGAGGGGAAGAGAGAGAGAGGGAGGCACAGAATCCGAAGCAGGCTCCAGGCTCCGAGCTGTCAGCACAGAGCCTGATGCGGGGCTCGAACCCACAAACTGTGAGATCATGACCTGAGCCGAAGCCGGAGGCCTAACCGACTGGGCCACCCAGGCGCCCCAAGTATGCTTTTAAATAATACATCTTTTTAAGCGCAATCCGACTAGATCTCCAGCAAATGTCAGAGAGTCAGAAATATTTTCAGGTTTGCTGTGTGCTTTTCCTTGGGATCATGGAAACTGTAGGAACCCCCGCTCCTCTCTTCCGGGAAAGGGAGAAACTGACAAAGAAGGACAGAGAAAGCTTCTGGTTCCCATCGTTTTCAGTTTTACAGTTGTTTCTTTCTTTTTTTAAGGAACAATCTAAATCTAAGAAACTATTTTCTTAAAAATGCAGACACCGGAGTCCTCTTACCAAAGACATAGCCAAAGACATCTAATTAGCCACAGAGTAAAAAAAAAAAAAAAAAAGTTTATTTGAGAACAAGACTGAAAGCGTTTGCACATCCGACAAGGTAGACTCATTCTGATAACAGATGCCATCCGTATTCAGCTCTACCAATATTATCACAATGGAACATATTTTTTCTAACAAAGGTATGGGCATAAATCAAGGACTATGACTAAACAGCATCAAAGGAAAGGTGGGGCCCCAAATCTTATCCCACAGACTGATTCGCAACATAGGATTTCAATCAAACACTCCTAATGCAGTGGTTCGCAACCTGGCTTCTTATCAGAATCCCAGGAACTCTTTGGAAGGAAATCCCCAAAACTAGACTGCACCCCAGTCAGAGTCTCTGGTGGGGGGAGGGCCCAGGCATCGGTAGGTCTTTAAGCTCTCCAGGTGATTCCAGTGAGCAGCCGAGGTAGAGCACCACTCAAGAGGCAGGTGACAGTTCAACAAATCGGCAAGATCCTCAGCCCGGCCGGCCCGGTGAGGAAGGGGGTCTGCCGGGCATCGCTGGCTCTCGCGGATCCTATCTTTCACTCTGCTCAAGAACTCCATACGTTACTGGCTTTGGGTGCAACTGAGAGCCTTTCCATATGCCTTAATGATTTTTAGAGCAATGTTTAATCAGGCAGATACCAGCAAAGAGAGAAAAATGGAGAATGAAAGAAATTTCCATCAGGCATGATATGAATAAATAAAATAAGTGAAAAAACAATCTCAGGTTTAAAAGTAAAGCATGAGAAGTTAACACCTGTGAAATTTTATTTATATAAAAGAATAAAAATATTTTAAAAGGATTGATTTAAACTTAGGTCTTTCAGCTTTTCCTGTTCCTTGAACATGAAACTGCTTCCAACGCAGAAAGATTTAAGATAGGTAATTATTAAATAAACACTCTTTACCTTTCCCCTGCAAAAAAAAAAAACACAAAGCCGCGTTTCCCATCTTATTTATGGTAAACCAGATCATTCTCTGTTAAAAATAGTGGCAACTGCGCGAAGCGGACGATCAGATATGCCAGCAGGAAGGTATGAGCTGTACAACGGCATTACAAAAAGTCCCAAAAGAAAAGAAGATGGTAAAAACAATAGAAAAATAATAAAACACAAACCAAATAGGAAAATGCCAGATATTTACAGCCTCCCTCTGAAATGTGACCTATGTTCTACTTTCGGCATAAAACAAAACCGGAGAACATGTCTCAATGGGTATCACAGACGAAGAAGCTGGTGCCAGCCAGTTTGGGGGGGGGGGGTGGAGGGGGGGAGACACTCATTCCAAGAAGGGAAAAACGCACAGTTAGCAACTTGCTGGAATTGTAACCACGTCTTGGTCTTCTTGCTGTTCTGTTACCAAAAATGACACAAAGTAAAGCATCCAATGTGGTCTTACAGAAATGACTTGTCACCACGGTTCAGAACAAACTATTCAGAGTCACAGGCACTGGGTCTGGGAAAGCAGAGGTGGGTGGCCGCACACTCAGGTGAGGGATATTTATCTTTGTGAGGTCGGAGGAGGGAAGCAGGGCTCTATAGCCTGGAAGCTTCTGCACTAATGAGTCTTCTAATAGTCCTAAAGAGAGAAAAAAAAGTCCCAACTTACTCTCAGTAGAACATCAGTTTGAACCTGGGGGGGGGGGGGGGAGGGGAACCTCACCCATAAAGAACCCTGCTAGGTGGTTGCTCTGTAGCCAAATATTCTACTTCAAATGTAACAGACAACACTTCACATCTGAAAATGGCCTGTCTTCCAAGTCCAGAGAGGGACCGAAACATCAACGCTGCCCTTATCAGGCCCCCTGAGCTCACCGATCAGAGAAAGAAAGAAAAAAAAAAAAATCCTAGTAGTAATTCATTCTTTAATCAAAGGGACTTTTTCTTCAGGAAAAATGTGTGACCGCTTTCTCTACCCAAAATACAAAAGAAAGTAACACCTACAAGTTGAAATGTACCCAAATGGACACCCCGGCCTTCAAATTGAGAGCTGCAACCCGAGAGAGACAAGAGAGACGAGACAGAGAGAGAGAGAGAGAGAGAGAGAGAGAGAGAGAGAGCGTTCATGCAGGAGCACTCGGGCTCTGAGGACAAACACATGGTTCTAATCATCTACAAAATCACCAGTCTCTCTGAAATGGTCTGGCTGATACTTACAGCTCGTGGTTTTTTGTTTAACTTCAGATCAATCCTGTGATAGAAAAGATAAAAGATATTTGCATTTTAATTTACAGAAAAGGGGCCAGGAATCAGCTACTGCATAGGGCACAAGCTATAACAAAGACTATTTGGTTAAGTAAAATCCACATTCTTCATTAGACTATGTCACATTTAGTTGTTTACCCAGATATTATTGAGCAAGTATTTAAAAACATAAGCAGATACTCTTGCCGCAAGGCAGACGTAGATGACAAAAAGAAATATACAGCAGTTACGAAAGCCGTATCATTTTAAAACTATTCAAAACTAGGCGTTAAAGAGACTGGATTAAGAGGGCATGCTCTACGTTAATGTGTTAGCTCTGTAACTCTATCACTGATAATCACTGAGACACATAATGATTAAGAACAGGAAAGAGACTAGCAGTTTGTATTTCTGGACAGGAAACACAAAAGAAATTAAACAAATTTCAATTTTTAAGTCTTTCCAAAGCAAAATATCAAGATCTTAAACTATTAATCTCCTTACGAAGCAAAGCCAGAAAATCAATTTAAATGTGAATTAAAAGTAAAGGTTATCTACTTTTAAAGAAATTAAAATGCATAAGAGTGAAGTTTACTTAATTTTGCTTAAGTTATTAAATAAAATGTTACCTCCATCACGTTTTTCTGTTTTTAAAAAAAACTTCCCAGCCTAACCTAATATACATACCTACAATTGAACAGATAAACTATGGGTTAGAAAGGTCTCAAAAAGGCATATCGGTCTCTACACACTAAACAACACAGCACAAATACTAATTCAAATCAAACTTACTCAAAGTCATAATCAAACATGCCAGACGGGCTGAGGGGCAGCATTTGAAAGGAAGAAAGCAATAGAAATTAATATACTAATTGAATAAATTAGTCGATTAGCCACCCTAGCAAGATTTGTAGAAACAAAATCAGCTTTCAGAATCTTAAGCGATAAAGTTTCAAACATCAAAGCACCCAAGATTTTGTGGTTGGGAGAGTCCCTTCCCTCCTGGATTTTGTATCAGAGCAGACTATGAAAGGAAAAGTTATTTCATTAGGAAACGAGGTAACTGCAGGCCCTCTATTAGCTGCCAGACTCAGAGTTAGAACTTGTAAAATATTTAATTGTCATGAAGAATATAAATAGGGCATTAGAAGAAATAGAGAAAGAAGGGTTTAGTCATACAATGAAAGGTGCTTCAAAGACAGTACTAACAATTCAGCACAATATACTTTGACCAACATAAGAGATAAAAACATCATACATTTTTAAAAAGAAAGCATTTTGCAACTTTGAACTCAAGTTCTATGTTGGAGGCATGTCTGGGGAACACGGTCCTCTTTCTACAGCATTCATCCTAGAGGCCCAGGGTCAAACGAATCACCTCAGTGCTAGGCCTGCTCCAGAAACTGCAGAGGCAAGTCACTTTGCCCCTGAACTGGCGATGACAGCCAACTGTTCCTGTCAGGGCCAGGACTTCGAACACCCAAACCGACGGCCCCCCCCTACTAAAACAAAGGAGAGCAGATCTCCCCAAGCCCTCAAGCCTCGGGGATCTGCAAGGGAACGGTGAAGGGGAGGAGGCTGTGTAGGCCATCGCTGCTAACAGACCACGGTCCGGGCAGACCTCCAAGGCAAACATGAACCCTGAGCATGACACTGGCTCCTTGGCTGTTGTAACACCTTTTACACCGTAGATAGGTGCTGGAACAATATGCAAAATGCTGTTATTTTCCTCCTAGCCCATGTTTGCAAGAGTGAAGCTGGAAGAAAGCATAACTTCGGTATCCCTTATGCAACCGTGTCACTTACGGCATCTGGGAAAGGGTACACAGTGTACCAACCGGGAACTATCAACAACCTAACTCTCGGCCTAACTTAATTTTGTTCGCAAATTAAAGTAGACTGTTCCCACCTAATGAAAACTTCGCAAACTACCTGGAAGAATTCTAGGGTTTTGTATATTAGCAAAGACCTGTAAGAACAGCTGTAAGTTATTATTGCAACTTTCTTCCTTACAGCCGCTGGGACTTATCGTTCAGATACCCTGTAAAATATAAGAATTCAGGACAGGGTGATCATCTGTGAATGCTAAACATTATTTGATAAATGTTCATATTCCTAAGGAGGACAAATCCAAAAGTTATTCCTTTTTGCTCAAGTTCCATATTTATTTCCACTTTGCTTTACTCAGCACTAAATAGGGCCTGGCACACAGTGGGTACTCAGGCATTTGCTGAAATAATTTACAACTGACTTCATCTAAATAGGTGGGGGGGGGGGGGTGGCACATTGCGGGAGAGATACAAGTACCGTTCGGGGTGCAAACGTTCAAATGTGTACAAACACAGCACTCCAGCCCCAGCCCTGCACCCACTAGGAGAGACATCAGTCAGGGGGCAAGGGGTCTGGACACTTCCTGACCAAAGATGGCAGGAATCTGAGAACTTTAACTGGCCACTGAGATGCCACTCCAGTGCACTGAACCTGTTTACACAGAAAGAAGGCAAATCAGCTCCACTCTGCTCCCTTGGGGCACGTAAGCACCTACAGCCAAAGGGAGGAGGCCGGCCAGATACCACACCAGGCGGGTGACAAAAGGCTCCAGCTTTCCAGACAGAAAATGTCATTTGTGAAAGCAATAACTAACATCGAAGATCTTTATAAATCCTAGTATTTATAAAAATGGCAGGAAGAAATGCTGTTTCTATGGAAATCTACTAGTACTAGAAGCCTGCAGGAGGAAAGTTAAGTTCATGCTTAATTCCCTTTTATCAGTCAGCTGATCATGGCATTAAAAAAAGGGAAGGATTGGGGCACCAGTCGGTTAAGCGTCCGACTTCGGCTCAGGTCATGATCTCACGGTTCGTGAGTTCAAGCCCCGCGTTAGGCTCTGGGCTGTTGGCTCGGAGCCTGGAGCCTGCTTCGGATTCTGTCTTCCTCTCTCTCTGCCCCTCCCCTGCTCACGCTCTGTCTCTCTCTGTCTCAAAAATAAATAAAACATTAAAAAAAATTTTTTTTTTCAAAGGGAAGGATTACCTATAATAAACAGTAGCTATCTACTGTACCACAAATGGAAGAAACATCCAGAAACTTTCAAGGAATGTTCCCCCTACTCAGGACACTGTGAAATAGGAAAAGAGTAATTACTTTAAAATGACACTGGAGTAAATTTAATCAAAGCAACACAGAGCATGACAATTATCTTGCCAATTTAAAAAAATATTTTGAGTATGGTTCGGGGGGTGGGGGGTGGCCGGGGTGGCTCAGTTGGTTGAGTGCCTGACTCTTGATTTCTGCTCAGGTCATGATCCCAGGGACATGGGATCACACCCCACATCAGGCTCTGCACTGAGCGTGGAGCCTGCTTAAGATTCTCACTCTCTCTCCCCCTGCCCCTTGTTCCACCCCTCCCCCACTCATGTGCTCTCTTAAAAAAAAAAGAAAAAAAAGATTATGGTTCCCTGCTACTGTTTGTGATCAGTTAGCATTAGTCCTACCACAGTGATTATATAGCCTATAACCTACACACAAAAAAAGATAAGCAATTTTTGCTATTTGTTACTGCAGTTACCAGATTGGCATAGTGATTTTTGGTTTGCAGGAAAGTGCTGAGCAGCAGTCTTGAGTCACCATTTGGAGGAAATACTATTTCTGCAGTCTAAAAACCACCACCACCATTGACAAGAAAAATTTTTAAAAGAATTAAAGAATCTATTGATGCCTAGGAGGCTTAAACTAGTTTAAGTTCATTCTACATTATCCCCATGTGCCATAACCACGAAGCTAACATTGTGAATGCCTTGGGTGAGTGTGAAGGAACATCCTACATGTCTGTGGAACAAGCCAGCCCAGAAGCACACTGGAGGACAGGGAGCTCCGCCCCTTCCTTGCCCTTCCCCTTTCCTCTCAATGTGCAGCCTCCTGGGGCGCCTGGGTGGTTCAGCCAGTTAAGCGGTCCACTTCCCTTCAGGTCATGATCCCATGAGTTCCAGCCCTGAGTCGGGCTCTGTGCTGACAGCTCAGAGCCTGGAGCTGCTTCAGATTCTGTGTCTCCCCCTCTCTCTGCCCTTCCCCTACTCATACTCTGTCTCTGTCTCTCAAAAATAAATAAAAACATTAAATATATATATACACACACACACACATATATATGTATACACACATACATATACATACATATATGTGTATACACACACACACACATCTATCTATCTATCCACACACACACATATATGCAGGCTCCCACGAGGAGCAGGACAAAAGCCAGCCTGTGGATACCTGGTTTTCATGCCTCCCAGAAGAAGGTTTGAGGTCAGGGCAAGATTCTTCTAGAAACTATGCCATTACCCTCTCTGAGTACAGCTGTTTAATTTCCAATTATCTGAGTTAATAGTCCCAGGCAGAGTGAATGCTAAAATCTTCTCTGGATGACACCTGACCTCTCTGTCCACTGATGTCATACCTATCTCATTACACACTGTAAAAACAAAAGAAACCAAAAGACAACCCCCACCCCACATACACAGTGGACATATATTATCTAGAAAGGCACTCTCATATCTTACAGACTTTATATTACTCCTCTCTGATATCTGAAATCAGCATATTAGAGAGATATATAACAAATCACAAGCAATCAAAAAACTTGTATTTAAAGAGAAAAAAGGCATGTCAGATCAGCTCTCTCCATCCACAAGCGAGTAACTGTAGGCAGGGACCAGGATTAAGAGCAGAAGACTTTCTCCACTTTTCCAGCTTCCCAACATGTACTCGTGGCATTTTCCAAAGACTATTACACACATTCCATTTCTACTTCCCCTTTTGCCCTTCTAAAAGGATTCCAAATTCACCACATTAAACAAAGTTTTCATAGAATGCCATTCTTCTACACTAGAACAGTGGGAAGGATGTCTTCCTTCATGGTTACTCTAAATGCCCACCAATTCCTCCACTGGAGAAAACTTCTATTTCATTTGGATCAAAGCAATCTCTCCCCATCTGCAACACAAAGAGGGCACCAATCCCAAAGAATTCTCACTCTGGTACAGACCCTTAACAGCAATGGTCACGGAGGCTGGGGGGGTAGGGGGAGTGGGCAGGGGGGGCAGGGGGGCAGGGGCGGGCGGGGAGGGGAGGCCCCTGCCACTGACCTGTGCCGGTTTTTATTCTTTCGTTTTTTATGGCTGCTGTGATGACTCCCTGAGGAAGTAGAAGAAGCAGCCTTCTGAGGCTTCACTCCCTGCACAGATCCATCCAGATCCTCAGGGTCCTCCTGGCTGGGCTCATTTTCCTGATTGTGGAAGTCTGGAGAAGTATCACTTTCCGTCCCGCTTCCCGGCTCCCCTGGAGGGAATAAACACAGGTCCCAGAAGCAAGGTCAGCATTCCTCAGGCAGTCTGTCCGGCAGCCAGGAGAGATGTCTCGGAGCACTAATACACAGAAAAAGAGACTATTTCCTATCCTCAAGGACCAGGCATTTTACCTGACAGGAAAATACTTGCAGACAGAGAAGGTATGTACCCTCAAGGCATCAGAGTTACCAGTGTTCCTGAACCAGAAGTCCTCTGAGACACGGTAACCAAAAGCAGCCTTTCTAAGCACTGCTGGGAGATGGGACCATACAACCAGGAGTTATTTAAACACAGAATCCACGAATGGGATTAATAATTATACAAGAAGCCTGGGTTCCTTCCCCAAACTGTACAGAAATCCTGTCTATCAAGAAAGGGGGCTTGGGATGCCTGGGCGGCTCAGCCGGTTAGGCCTCCAACTCTTGGTTTCAGCTCAGGTCATGATCTCATCAGGTTCTGGTATCAGGCTCCGCGCTGACAGTGCAGAGCCTGCTGAGGATTCTTTCTCCCTCCCACCCTCTCCCTCCCCAGCTACGTCTCTCTCTCAAAATAAATAACTTTATAAATAAATAAATAAAGTGGTAATATTCTTCAGCTGACACATATTCCCAATTTTAAAACATCCTTTATATGTTAAATAAAAAATTAAAAAACATTCTGCATAAACAAATGCTCTTTAAAACATTTATTTATTTATTTATTTATTTATTTATTTATTTAGAGAGACCGCTGCGCACACACATGCGACAGAGAGAGAGAGGGAGAGAGAAATCCCAAGCAGGCTCCATGCTGTCAGCACAGAGCCCAATATAGGGCTCAAACTGACAAACTGTGAGATCAAGACCCGAGTCAAAATCAAGAGTCGGACATCTACCCAAATGAGCCACCTGGGTGCCCCATAAATACTTTTAAGAATAATTGTATATACTCTGGCAAATGTATACCTAGGTTTTTCCTGAAAGGAATTTCTTGAGACCTTAATAGATGAGGACGGAAGAATACTTTCACTTTACTCAACTATTGAAGGACCCTAAGTATGTACACGTTTTCTTGTTTTAAATTATTATTTTTTTAATGTTTATTTATTTTTGAGAGAGAGAGACACACACAGACAGAGCGCAAGTGGGAAGGGGCATAGAGAGAGGGAGACACAGAATCCAAAGCAGACTCCAGGCTCTGAGCTGTCAGCACAGAGCCCGATGTGGGGTTCGAACCCACAAACCGTGAGATCATGACCTGAGCTGAAGTCAGACGCTCAACCAACTGAGCCACTCAGGCGCCCCTAAATTTTTTTTAATTTTTTGTACACTATCCGTTTGTAAAAACTGTCAAGAGGGGTCTTGTGGACAGCAGAGCCAGACCCCAATTTTTTTCTTTTTATACCTTTGTATTATAAACTGTTGGGAAGGATTTCAAATCGAGTAGGCCATGGGTATAAGAAGAAAAGAAAGGGATGGTCCCAAAAGAGCGGAAGGGAGAAATGGAACCAGATCTCAGAAATCATGAAACCCTACTTTTGAACACTTCATGAGAGCAACAGAAGAGGGAGCCCTACAACCAGGAAACCAGAGAAAGCGTGCTGGTGAACTGTGCTTCTAAGGTTCAGGGAAACCCATTTCATGTAAAAATTAGCAAACAAACTTCAAACTGCAGGAACCACGACTGTGGGGGCACTGGCATAAGAAGAGACCTACAGATCAAAAGAATTCAAAGTCCAGTTACAAACATTTTTACATTTACAGTCCAATGATTTTCATGGGCGACAAGACAATTCAATGAAGAAAGCGTCGTCTTTCTGATAAATAATGCTGGGACAAGTGGATGTCCACGAAGGAAAGAATGAAGTTGGAGCCCTGTCTCACACCAAACATGAAAATTAACTCAAAATGTATCACAGGCCTAAATGTAAGTAAGGGCTAAAAACTAAAACTCTCAGAACTCATTTGATTAGGCAAATGGTTTCTCAGATAGGACCGCAAAAGGAAGCATAACAAGGAAAAAAAATGTAAATTGAACTATATTGTTTTATTATATAAAACTCTTGAGCTGCAAACAATATTCCAAAAAAGTAAAAAAAAAAAACAATTCACAGAACGGGAGAAATATTTGCAATTCATATATGTGATAAGACCTTTTTTTTTGTTTGTTTCTACTTCTGTTTACAAATCCTTATGCCGAGGGCTGACTTTTAGTAGATTGCAGCGAGGGAGGTGCTCTGCCGGGAACGAAACCCCAACCCACAAATGGGCTGTCTACAAATGGCTTAGCTCTAGGCTCTCCACGAACATATATCGTGTGACGGGCGAGGGAGCAGCCCCTTTCTGGCTGCACCCTGTTTCCCAAGACAAGAGGCTTTCCGTACTGGATTTAGAGGCATTCAGTCACCATCCCGCAGTTGGTAGCTTCGCCCTGTTGGCTCTTCAGCCAAGCACATATACCAAATCTGATGAGGCCTCATATCCAGAATATATATAAGAACTCTTAGAACCCACTAATGAAAAGAGAAAAAATAATTAAAAAATCGGCAAAGGATCTGCACACATTTCTCAGAAGAAGATACACAGTGGTCAATAACACGTGGAAAGATGCTTAACGTCATGAGCCATTAGGAAAATGTAAATGAAAACCACAGAGATACTAGGAAGATAAACAGTAACGAGTGTTGGTGAGGATGTGGAGAAACTGGCACCCTCATACACTGCTGATGGGAAGAGAAAATGGTGCAGCCACATTGGAAAGTCTGGCAGTCCCACAAGTCCCGTGTGAACGAAAACAGGCTCACACAAAACTTGTCATGGATATTCACGGCAGTGTTACTCAACAGTAGCCAAGCGACCATTAACTGATGAACGCATAAATAAAATGTGGTACAGCCATACAATGCAATATTATTCAGCATTAAAAAGAAACATAATACTAATACACGTTCTGTTTTGGGTTTGCTTGTTTGTTTTCCTTGGTGTGGTTATAGTGTTAAGAGCCTATCGTTTACAGAGAACTACCATATCATCCAGCAATCCTACCTCTGGGCACTTAACCAAAAGAACTGAAATCAGGATTTTGAAGAGACACCTGCACTCCCAAGTCGACTGCAGCATTAATTCACATCACCCAAGGTGTGGAAACAACCTTCAGGTCCATCAACAGATGAACGGATAAAGAAAATGTGGTATATACCTATAGCGGAATATATTATTTGGCCTTAAGACAAAGAAGGAAACCCTGACATATGCTGCAAGGCTGATGAATTAGGAGGACGTCGTGCTAACTGAAGTAAACCAGTCCCAGGAGGGCAAACACCGCATGATTCGATTCCGGTGAGGGGTCTAAAATAGACTCACAGAAGCAGACAGCAGGATGCTGGCAGCCTCCAGGGGGAAGGAGAAATGGCAAGCGGAAAGTTTCAGCCAGACAACACGAAGAATCTCTAAGAGATCTGCCGTACAACACTGTACCAGTAGTTAACAATACTGTATCGGGCACTTAAAAATCTGTGTGGCTCAGCTGGTAGAGCATGTGACTCTTACTCTCAGGTCTGGAGTTCAAGCCCCAAGTTAGGCGTTGAGCCTACTTAAAAAAAAAAAAAAAAAAATCTGTGGAACCCATTTTTAGTGTTCTTACAACAATTAAAAAAAAAACTCTATGAAACATGTATACAAGAAAAATAGTATGATGTTTAGGATTTTCAATATAACACAGGGGGTGGAAGTGAGAGTACGGGGGGTGTGAACACGGCGCTGACCGTGTTCTGATGATTTGGGGGCCATGTGCTAGATACACAGGGGTTTGTCATTTTACGGTCTTTATCGGTCTAGATTCAAAAATTCACTTTGATAAAGAGTTGAAAAGTACTCACTTTTAAGACATCCAGATGGCCAACTGACACATGAAAAGATGCTCAACATCACTCATCATCAGGGAAATACAAACCAAAACCACAATGAGATACCACCTCACACCTGTTGGAATGGCTAACGTTAACAACTCGGGCAACAATAGATGTGGGCAAGGATGCGGAGAAAGAGGATCTCTTTTGCATTGTTGGTGGGAATGCAAGCTGGTACAGCCACTCTGGAAACAGTATGGAGGTTCCTCAAAAAATTAAAAATAGAACTATCCTATGACGCAGCAATTGCACTACTAGGCATTTATCCACGGGATACAGGTGTGCTGTTTTGAAGGGACACATGTACCTCCATGTTTCTAGCAGCACTATCAACAATAGCCAAAGTATGCAAAGAGCCCAAATATTCACCAACGGATGAATGGATAAAGAAGATGTGGTGTGTGTGTGTGTGTGTATATATATATATATATATATATATATATATATGATGGAATATTACTCAGCAATGAAAAAGAATGAAATCTTGTCATTTGCAACTACGTGGATGGAACTAGAGGGTATCATGCTAAGCGAAATTAGTCAGTCAGAGAAAGACAAATATCCTATGACTTCACTCATATGAGGACTTTAAGACATAAAGCAGATGAACACAAGGGAAGGGAAGCAAAAATATAAAAACAGGGAGGGGGAAAAACAGAAGAGACTCTTAAATATGGAGAACAAACAGAGGTTACTGGAGGGGTTGTGGGAGGGGGGATGGGCTAAATGAGTAAGAGGCATTAAGGAATCTACTCCTGAAATCATTGTTGCACTATATGCTAACTAACTTGGATGTAAATAAAAAATAAATAAATAAATAAATAAATAAATAAAGTACTCACTTTTCCATGTAGTTTACCCAATAATATCTACAACAGGCCTTCCCAAGCTATGCCTTTAGGAATGTAAATGGTGACACTCTTTTTGGAAAGTCTAGGGTGTTTTCCAAAACCAAAATCCCATTCCCCGATTCTCCAGACACCAACAACTGGATTCCATTCTGACACTAACTACCAGAGTTAGGGCAGACCCACAGCTTAAGGGCTCAATCCCGTAAGAGTGCCCCACTTCAAACACCAGTCCCAACTCCCAGGCCTCCCATACTTCTGACCAACTGGCTATAAATCAGGGGTACCCTAAACCCCTTCCCTAAGCTTCCATAATTTGCTACAATAGCCACACAAACTCAGGAACGTGATTTACTTACTGTTAACGTTGTCTATTATACGGGGTACAGCTCTGGAGCAGCGAAATGGAAGAGACGCACGGGGCAAGGTACCCACGCCTTCTCTGGGCCTACCACCCTGCCATTCACCAAGAAAAGCTCCACCGTTTAGGGGTTTAATGGAGATTTCATTACGCAGTCGTGATTAATTAAGTCATTGGCCACTGGTGACTCACTCAGTCTCTAGCCCCTCTCCTTTCCCCTCTCTCAGAGGTTTGGGGGTAGAGCTTAAAGTTCTAAGCCCCCATCCTGGAGCTCTCTAGGGGCCCCCAGCCATCAGTCACCTTCATTGCCATACAGAAATTTCTCTTGGGGGCACTTGGGTGGCTCCGTCGGTTAAGTGTCCAACTTCAACTTGGGTCACGATCTCACAGTTTTGTGAGTTCAAGCCCCACATCAGGCTCTCCACTAACAGTGCAGAGCCCACTTCAGAGCCTCTGTTTCTCTCCCTGCCCCTCCCCTGCTCTGTCTCTCTCTCTCTCTCTCTCTCTCTCTCAAAAATAAATAAATAAACATTAAAAAACATTTCTTTTGCATGCTAGTCTTTCTTTTTTTCAAAATTTATTTATTTCAGAGAGAGAGAGAGAGAGAGAGAGAGAGAGAGAGAGAGAGAGAGAGAATGCATGCACACATGTGCAAGTGGGAGAGGAACAGAAGGGGAAGGAGACAGAGAATCCCCAGCTGACTCTGCTGTCAGCACAGAGCCCAACTCGGGGCTCAATCCCATGAACTGAGAGATCACGACCTGAGCCAAAATTAAAAGTCGGATGTTCAACCTATTGAGCCACCCAGGCACCCCACCTGCTAGTCATTCTTATCGCTCTGGAGATTCCAAGGGTTTTAGGAGCTGTGTGCCAGAACAGGGGACAAACACCAAATATATATTTCCCATCACACCACAGAAAGTAACTGTGCTATATCATGAAAATCACCCTTTGACACAGTAGTGCCACTTTTGGGGCACTATCCTGTAGAAATAAAGTCCATTACAAAAAAGCAAGCGGACAAGGAAGTTTACTGCAACCTTGTTTAGCGGGGGAAAATGGAGACAATGTGAATTCTCACCCACAGAGGAGGTACCCGGTATTTTTCAGCTTTTAAAAAGAATGTGAGGGTTGCCTGGGTGGCTCAGTCAATTAAGTATCGGACTCTTGGTTTCAGCTCAGGTCATGATCTCATGGTTCGTGAGTTTGAGCCCCGCGTTGGGCTCTGTGCTGACAGTCTAGATTCTCTGTCTTCAGATTCTCTGTCTCCCTCTCTCTCTGCCCCTCCCCTGCTCATGCTCTCTCTCTCCTTCAAAATAAATAAACATTAAAGTAATAATAATAATAATAATAATAATAAATAAAAAGAATGGTGAGATTATAACAATAGCTAACACAGTCCCTACTAGAAGCCAGGCACTGTTCTATACACTTAAAAAAATTTTTTTTAAATCTTTATTTATTTATTTTTGAGAGAGACAGCAAGCAGGGGGTGGGGAGGGGCAGAGAGAGGAGAGAGAGAATCCCAAGCAGGCTCCACAAGAGTCAGCACAGAGTCCGACATGGGGCTCGATCTCACAGACTGTGAGATCATGACCTGAGCCGACATCGAGAATTGGGACGCTTAACCAAGCCACCCAGGCACTCCCTCCACACTTCAAATATATCACATCTACAACCTTCACAGAAACCTCTACAACCAAGATGACCACTTGACAGAGACGGGAATTGAGGCTAGAGGTTAAGAAACCTGCCCAAGGTCACACAGCTCGTAAGGTGAAGATTCGGAATTCACACTCAAAGACAGTTTGGCTCCAAAGCCCACGCTCTTCATCACGACTCTACCGTTTCGCTCTATGCACACTCAACCTGCAGGAGTGCATGTGCTAAGGGAAAAAGCAGGTAATATGCACTGGGAGAGCCAATTTTTTCTTAAAAAAAAAAATCCTCTTTATGTACATAGTTAAAATTCCAAGTTAAAAAAAAAAATCCCCAACCCTGTGAGTCTGCATCTGTGTGTGTGTGTGTGTGTGTGTGTCCCAGATGTGTTAGGAATAGTGTTAAGCTGTTAACGTTGATTACCTCAGAAAGTTGGGGGTGAAGCAGAGCATGAGGTAATTAACCTGTTTCATATTCACCTCTAAACAGTTTGACTTAGTACAATCTGAATATATTACTTTAAAATTAAAAAAAAAAAAAAATCTAATGAAATCTACAAAAATGAGTTTAAAATGGAGAAGGATGATTAGGACAGCCTTCTTCTCCCAGAGCCAGTCCTATTTTTATTTAGGTAAAAAAATGCCATCTCTCAAACTGCAAATGGCGAAGGCGCTGGCCAGGGCAGGAATGGGTTGCTGGGCCATGAGGTCATAAAAGCTTTGGCTCACGGCTGGATGACAGAAGGAGCACAGGACTAACTGAGTAGGGGCTGGGCACAGGGAGAGAAAGATTATCTCAAAAAGCGGGAGACAAGAAAGAATGGCAAGTTAGAGCAAATCTGGCCAATATTGCAATTCTATTAAAAGACATTAATAGGGGCGCCTGGGTGGCTCAGTCAGTTAAGCGTCGGACTCTTATTTATGGCTGAGGTCATGATCTCACGGTTCGTAGGTTCGAGCCCCACACTGGGCTTTGCACTGTGAGTGCAGAGTCTGCTTGGGAGTCTCTCTCTCCTCTCTCTCTCTGCCTCTCCCCTGAACTCACTCTTTCACTCTCAAAATAAATAATAAAATAAACTTAAAAAAAAAAAAAAAAAAGAAGTGAAGCTCTGTCTAAAAAAAGAGAGATTAATGGGCAAAACAACTGTTTACTCATTTTGGACCAGTTGCTACGGGAGTACTGGGTAAATGGATCAGTTGGTCATATTCTGTAAGTACCTGTGTGGAAACACATACAAAAGAATGAAAATCAAATCAAAGCCCTATGAATGGAGAATCCACCTGTGTTACCTCTCTGACGAGGTAACATCCCAGGGAGTAACAGATGTCCCGAAGCACTGATCTGGATATTAAGTATCATGGGAGCCAGAGAAGAAAGAGCGGATTGTTCAGGGAAAGCTTCACTGAGGGGGTGGAATTTAAACTGGGCCTTGGAAAATGAGAAGCCAAAATAGGTACAAAAAATAGCACAAGCAAAAGTGCAGAGGTGAGGAAACATAAGGTACATTTTGGACAAATAAATCAAGTATCTCTTGAGCAGACCCTTAAGAAATGAGAGGAGAAATGCAAAGACAGGTTAAGAGCCGTGACTGGGGGGCGCATGGGTGGCTCAGTCGGTTAAGTACCCAACTCTCGGTTCTGGCTCAGGTTATGTATGATCTCATGGTTCATGAATTCAAGCCCCACACTGGGCTCTGCACTGACAGCACAGAGCCTGCTTGGGGTTCTGTCTCTGCCTCTCTCTCTCTCACACAAAATAAGTAAAGAAAAAAAGAAAAAAAAAAAAGAGCCATGAGTGTCAGATTTAGGGATCTGATCTAGGGAAACAGTATGAGGTGATGGTTAAGATATGTGACTTGTTGCTGAATCTTTCAGACACTGTTCCTCCATCTGTAAAACAGGACGCTTCTCTATACTGAGTATCTCTTATGGACAAGGCATTGGACTAGACACTGGAGTTCCAGCAATGTTCCCTACTTTCAAGGAGTCTATAATCTGTACTTATCCCCAAGAAGTAGCTTTAAAGAATAAATGAGATAATGCAAGGGTTTGCATAGTGTCTGGAACACAATAAATGTTTCAATCTCAATATCCTTGAGATCCATAAATATGCAAGTCAAATTCTAACACAGTAGACAATTTGCCATAAAATAGTTGTTACCAGGACATAAGGAGAAGTCATCGAGCCATTTCTAAACAGAGAAGTGACACTGAACAGTGAATGTTTACTGAGTTCTCTGTATAAACCCATGTTTTAGGATTATCAGGCTACAAATGGTTTATAATAGGGACTGTAGCCAGGGAGACTAGATTAAACACTGCTAAAACACAAAGTGCAACCACAGGGTAAGAATCATGGTCTTTTTTGGGCTCCCGGAAGCAGGGGAGGAGTGAGGCCAAAAGGGCTGGGTTAGAGCACCCCGAAGTACAGCAGCAGTCAGGCCACCCTGTGGTGCTGTCACCAAGAAAAGACACCTGTTTGCTTCTCCCCGACACAGAAGAAGGCAACTCGTTTTTAGAGTAAAGAATGCCAGATTTGGGGGTGCCTGGGTGGCTCAGTCGATTGAGCATCTAGATGACTCTTGATTTCAGCTCAGGTCACGAGCCCAGGGTTGTGGGATCGAGGCCCACCTCAGGCTCCATGCTAAGCGTGGAACCCTGCTTGAGATTCTCTCTCTCTCTCTCTCTCTCTCTCTCTCTCTCTGCCCCTGCTCACTCTCTCTCAAAAAAAAAAAAAAAAGAAAAAGAAAAAAAAAGAAAAGAAAAAAAAACGAATGCCAGATTTTGATTAAGTGTAATAAGCCTACAAATGAGACACTTTACTTATTAAAACAACAACACCACCACCTACTGAATAGTACTAGGCACTAACTTCTTTTCAGCACAAAAACTTTAATTTTTTTTTTTTTAATGTTTTATTCATTTTTGAGACAGAGAGAGACAGAGCATGAACGGGGGAGGGGCAGAGAGAGAGGGAGACACAGAATTGGAAGCAGGCTCCAGGCTCTGAGCCATCAGCCCAGAGCCCGACGCGGGGCTCGAACTCACGGACCGCGAGATCGTGACCTGGCTGAAGTCGGACGCTTAACCGACTGCGCCACCCAGGCGCCCCTCAGCACAAAAACTTTAAAGGAGGCAAGAAAGATACCCAAAGTAATGCTTCATGCGGCCCTTTACTTATCCACTGGAATGATGAGAACACTCAGGGGAGATGTGGTTTGATGAAAGCTTCAGAAGAGTCTGATAAAACAGTATCAACTATGCTGATCCTTTAAAGGAAACTGGATAAAATCTGCCTGCTTGTCTTTTACTTTATTCTTTTTACAAAAACACACAACGCCTCGCTAATTTGCCTAAAATTCCCCTTGGGAACCATGCTAATCCACTCTATCATCCTAGTTTGGGTAGGCAGGCCAAAGGAAGCAGAAAGTAATGCATTTTTTTATTATTTTTTTTTAATGTTTCTTTCTTTATTTTTTTTTTTTTGAGAGAGAGTGCAAGCGGGGTAGGGGCAGAGAAAGCAGAAGACACAGAACCTGAAGCAGGCTCCAGGCTCTGAGCTGTCAGCACAGAGCCTGACATGGGATTAGAACTCACAAACCACAAGATCATGACCTGAACCGAAGTCGGATGCTTAAACAACTGAGCCACCCAGGCGCCCCACAGGAATGCATTTTTTTTAAAACGTTTATTTATTTTGAGAGAGAGAGAGAGAGAGAGAGAGAGAGAGAGACAGAAAAAACACAAGAGGGGGAGGGGCAGAAAGAGAAACTCCCAAGCAGGCTCCTTGATGCCAGCGCAGAGCCCAGTGTGGGGGTGGGGATTGATCTCACAAACTGTGAGATCGTGACCTAAGCAGAAATCACGAGTCAGATGCTTAACCAACCGAGTCACCCAGGAAGCCCGAAAGTAATGCATTTTAAAAGAAAATTTTCAGAATGGTTTGGAAACAAAATGCCAAAAGTACAAAACTCCAAAACCCTTGAGATCTAAGAATTTGCAATTCAAAATCTAAGACAGAAAAAATGTTCAGTTCATCACCATCAAAAAACAAGAACACAGGAGTCATTCCACAAGATCTGTTATACAGAAATCTGGAGACACTGGAGACCTTCTGTGCAAAGGAAGAAGTGCAAAAGGCAAAGGAGACCATTCCCCTCGTGGAATGAAAGCTTGGTTTGAATCACCTGGCTCTTTCAGGGACCTTCAACTTGGTTTTTTTTTTTTTTTTTTTTTTAATTTTTTTTTTTTTTTTCAACGTTTATTTATTTTTGGGACAGAGAGAGACAGAGCATGAACGGGGGAGGGGCAGAGAGAGAGGGAGACACAGAATCGGAAACAGGCTCCAGGCTCTGAGCCGTCAGCCCAGAGCCCGACGCGGGGCTCGAACTCACGGACCGCGAGATCGTGACCTGGCTGAAGTCGGACGCTTAACCGACTGTGCCACCCAGGCGCCCCTTCAACTTGGTTTAAAGTGATCCAGCCACCCATCAGAAGAAAACATAAAATCTTTGGAAGAGAACAACTTCATCCTCACTCTCAAATTACTCAACAAATAGTTTAAGTTACAGCGAGCGGTACACCGTCAAAGATAAGCACACAGGGAAATTAGACTTTGGAAGCAAACTACAACAGAAACAGGTCTTTAAAGACTTCACAGGTTGGGGAGGCTGCGTGACTCAGCTGGTTAAAAGTCCGACTATGGCTCAGGTCATGATCTCACGGACCGTGAGTTCGAGCCCTGCATTGGGCTCTGTGCTGACAGCCGAGAGCCGGGAGCCTGCTTCAGATTCTGTGTCTCCCTCTCTCTCTGCCCCTCCCCTGCTTGCACTGTCTCTCTCTCTCTCTCAAAAATAAATTAACATTAAAATAAAATTTTAAAAAAGACTTCACAGATTGAAATTGTTATTATTGTTTTATTTTTGAGAGAGAATATGCACGCGCACAAGTGGGGCAGGGGCGGAAGGGGGAAAGACAGAGAATCTTATGCATGCTCTACATTCAGTGCAAAGCCCAATGTGGGGCTCGATCCCACGACCCTGGGATCATGACCTGAGCCAAAATCAAGAGTCAAACAAACGTTCAACGGACTGAGCCACCCAGGCGCCCCCACAGAATTACACATTAAACACAGAATGTACAGAATTAAAAACAGAATCTTGTACAACAAGCAGGCTTACTTACTCTGCTTAAAGAAACAAAAGACAAGTTTAAAAATAATTGCAGGGAAAGCTACTGAAAAATTACATAGCAGATTTTAGAAATAATTAAGTGGAATTTTAGAAATTAAAAAGGTAATAAAAAATTTAAAAATCAAGGAAAGGTTGGGGCGCCTGAGTGGCTCAGTCAGTTAAGCATCCGACTTCGGCTCAGGTCATGATCTCACGGATCATGGGTTCGAGCCCCGCGTCGGGCTCTGGGCTGACAGCTCGGAGCCTAGAGCCCGCTTCAGATTCTGTGTCTCCCTCTGTCTGCCCCTTGCTGCTTGCACTCTGTCTCTCGCATTGTCTCAAAAATAAATGAGCATGGGACGCCTGGGTGGCTCAGTCGGTTAAGCATCCGACTTCGGCTCAGGTCACGATCTCGCGGTCCGTGAGTTCGAGCCCCGCGTCGGGCTCTGGGCTGATGATGGCCCAGAGCCTGGAGCCTGCTTCCGATTCTGTGTCTCCCTCTCTCTCTGACCCTCCCCCGTTCATGCTCTGCCTCTCTCTGTCTCAAAAATAAATAAACATTAAAAAAATAAATAAATAAATAAATAAATAAATAAGCATTAAAAAAAAAAAAAAATCAAGGAAAGGTTTAACAGCAAGTCAGACTCAACTGAAAGGAGAATTAGTAAACTGGCAGGCGGCCCAGAGACAAAGACAGAAGACACGGAGGAGCTAATAAAAGACCATGTAGGATAAAATGAGAAAGTTTAACATACAGTTAAGTAGAGTGGGAAAGGAGAGGGGAGACAGCATGCAGCAAATGCATCATCTGAAGAATACTGGGAATTTTCCAGAACTGATGAAAAATACCAAGCTACAGCTACAAGAAGTTCAACGAAACCCAAGCCAGATAATTAAAAAGAAATTCATACTTAGACACATTGTAGTTGACTGTAGAAAATCAAGATGGAAATAAGACTCTTAAGAAATAGCAGGAGTAGGGGTGCTCAGTGGCTCAGTCGGTTAGGTGTCCAACTTTGGCTCAGGTCATGATCTCATGGTTCGTGAGTTCGAGCCCCGCGTCAGGCTCTGTGCTGACAGCTCGGAGCCTGGAGCCTGCTTTGGATTCTGTGTCTCCCTCTCTCCCCGCCCCTCCCCCACTTGAGCTCTGTCTCTCAGTCTCTCTCTCTCTTAAAAAAAATAAACATGAAATTTTTTTTTTTTTTTAAAGAAATAGCAGGGGGGCGCCTGGGTGGCCCAGTCGGTTGAGCGTCCGACTGCGGCTCAGGTCACGATCTCGCATTCTTGAGATCTCGCATTCTGTGGGCCCGCATTCTGTCGGGCCCTGTGCCAACAGCTCGGAGCCTGGAGCCTGCTTCGGATTCTGTGTCCCCCTCTCTCTCTGCCCCTCCCCCACTCTCACTTTGTCTCACTCTGTCTCTCAAAAATAAATAAATGTGAAAAAGATTTAAAAAAAAAAATAAATAAATAGCAGGAGGAAACGGTAATGACAGGTGGTGAGACAGAACACAACAGAATTACTTTAAAGGGGCTCTGACCATTTGAATTGATGAACTCCAGTATTTATGTAATTCCCTATTCCAAAAAGAAGCCAAAGCCGCTTACCAAGATTCGTATAATAAAATCCATACAATAAATTTAAAATGAGACAAGTAAAACACAGAAGGACAGAAGACGTCCGTAAGCTGGATGCAGTAGTAAAGATTCATTCCCAGAATGCATGGTCTAGGTTTGGATTTGCTTTCTAGAGGAGAACCACACATTTGGCTTTAAACATTTTAGCACCTGGGGTGCCTGGGTGGCTCAGTCGGTTAAGCATCCGACTTCGGCTCAAGTTATGCTCTCACAGTCTGTGGGTTCGAGCCCGGCATCGGGCTCTGTGCTGACAGCTCATAGCCTGGAGCCTGCTTCCGATTCTGTGTCTCCCTCTCTCTCTCTCTCTCTGCCCCTCCCCCTGCTTACACTCTGTCTCCCTCTCTGAAAAATAAATAAACGTTAAAAAAAATAAAAAAATAAAACATTTTAGCGCCTACACAAATCAAGTCCATCATCAGATTTTCAGTAAAAACCAACTAGTTGTTCGGGGAAAACAACTAGTCCTAAAAGACATAATAATTAGTAACGGTAATAAATATCTGCAACATCCTATCACAATAAATGCAGTGGCACATTTAACGGGACCAAAATGTAATTCATCAAATGCAGCTTTAGAGGGAAGACCAAGGAAGACCAACAGGATCTATTCCAGGGGCGTGGCCCAGTTCCAGGGGGAAGATCTCAGGGGAATGGATGGCCTGCATGTGTTTCCGAAAATCTTTAATACGTAAGTGCTGGTCTCAGCCAAGCTTCCGCAAGCAGTGGCATTGAGCGTCATTCCTTCACGAGTACCTAGGTGTGTACTTGTGTGGCTAGTGAAGTACAGGGCCAGATGCTGAACGACGCACTAAGCCAGGATGAGGATTGTAGGCTCTTGTGAAAACTGAGCAGTCAGTAATCATTCCATCTCCACTCACAGCGGTGGGGTCCAGGCTGTTCCTTAACCAGTCTTGTGACTTCAGAGAGCAGATAACACTAGCTCTATGTCCTAGAAGTGGCATTAACTGAAAAGAAGTAGGATTTAACGTATTTGAGCCATAGCAAGAGAAAAATCAAAAGGACTTGCTATAATTGTTGGGGCTGGCAGAAAGGAGTCAAAGATACCTACAGAGTTTTGAATGAGGGGGAATGGAAGTACTATAACGGAAAAAAACTGGGCAGACAAATTTTGAAGGTAATAGAACAGTTCCATCTTAGATAAAATGTTTTGAGCCTGAAAATCTGAGTGGAAATGACTCGCAGACATTTTCTAGCATTTTCTACATATTTAGAAATCTGTACCCAGAGGTAATAATCAAAGTCACAGTGTGGTTCTAATTCCCAAACTACCAAAATCCCTTCTCCTCCAAATCACTGGCCCACTGCAGACACAAGAACCAGATCCTACAAGATACATCATCTGACAGAAGCACACAGCCACAGTACAAAAAGCAGGTTATGCTTTGGAGTGATTCAGTGCACAGGAAGAGTGTTCAATACAGCTACACCGAGTCTGACTCGGAAAGATGAATGTATAGATCTATATCCTATCACTTGACATCAGCAGAGAATTAGACTGTATGGCTTACGTTTGGAGAATGATACAATTTCTTCACAAAGTAAATACTATCTACTCTCTGTTTTATATTTAAGAACACTCAGGTACATTCTGTTCCCACGACCAGAATTTCCTAAGAATTATTAAACTGCGAACATGGAGATTTATCAGATATATCCAAAATTTTCCATGAGAAAAGGTTTTCTTTCTAAAAAAAAAAAAAAAAAAAAATTCCCCTAACACTTAGCAGTGGGGAAGACCTGTCTTTGTGTCTTTGAGCAGGGGAAGTCACCCTCTGCATGACAGAAGAGGCAGGAGGGACATGATAGTTTCTTCCTCAAAAAACAAACAAGCCAACAAATAAACAAAAGGACACGATTAACGAGACTCAAGAGGGTGCTTATCTTCTAGAAAGGAGAGGCAAAAGTACGAGAGATGTAGTCTTGAGACCTACAGTTGGATACGAGTTAAATACAAGGGCTCCTGTAGCTTAAAAATAAAGTAGTAAAACAGTGAAAAAATAAATAAATAAACTTACTCTTTTCAATGAGCTGATCCTGAACTCCCGCCAACGCGCTCACTGCCTAAAAGACAAGAAACCACCCGTTACTAGAAAAATTATCAGAGCCCTCAGGAGAGCACTCGGACAGCAGGGAAAGGGAAAACTCACAGGAATTTAACTGAGGTTTCCCTCAACAATGGGCCACAGAAAGAGTCCCCCCACCTCACTTACAGCTGCTGAAGTAACTGAGGATTTACTGAAGAGCCGCTCAGCTTCCTTAAACTTCCGGTTCCTTCGATCGTTTTTGCTATTGGAGTTTCTAAAACACACACAAGAAGCTTCGTAAGCAGCAAGCGGAGGACGGCCCTGGATGTAAGGTGTAAGAACTCTCTCTCATTGTCTCTCTTAGACAGAAGAGAGACAGCCTCTGGACGCAACACCTCCACACCAGGTGGATGGACCAAAACGTCCGTTATCCTGAATGCCCGAAGGGACAGGCTCCAGTGGTTCACGACCATTTTCATTTTAATATGTATTTACTTTAATACTTACTCAAAACAACCGGCCCAGACGAGTGATATGAAATGTTTCTGTCAGATAAGCTTAATTTTTAAAAACTGAAGAACAGACCAGGGTTCCTTAAAGAAAGGGCTGGTACCAGTTCTGGGATAAGGAAAAGGTGAGTCTGAGACACCACATTGGGACAGAAAAGAACCAGAATGCTCAAGGACTGATAGGGTCATGTCGAAAGGACAAAGGCATCAGCATGAGGAGGTTCCCACTGGCCGCGTTTGGGACAAACTAAGCATCAAAGAGGATAATGGTGGGTGTGTTTGCTTTGTGAAAAGTCACTAAGCTGTGTATGTATGATGTGTGCAATCCTCTGTATATATTTCAATAAGTTTATATTTAAAAAAAAAAAAGCCTCTACAATGCAAAAGTGACAGTACTAATTCCAATACGCTGATTTTTTTGTTTGTTTGTTTTAATCCATGGGTCTGTAGTGATACTAAAGAGAGAGGTCTGGAGATACAGAATGAAAGGGAGAGAAGATAAGAAGGGAAGATTCATCTTTCCAAATGCCAGTAAGCCATGTACACAAAGAATAAAATTAGAATCAGCAGTCTGTTAAGTGATTCAAGTAAAAAATCAACAAAAGATACTAACATTGCTGAATAAAAATGTGGAGGATCGCAATATATTCACACCGTGTACAAGTACAACCTCCAAACTACTTACGAATTACAGAGAGAAAAATGAATTAAAAAAACATTTTTTTTAATGTTTATTTATTGTTGAGAGACAGAGATAGAATGTGAGGGGTTAGGGGCAGAGAGAGAGGGAGACACAGAATCCGAAGCAGGCTCCAGGCTCCGAGCTGACAGCACAGAGCCCGATGCGGGGCTTGAACCCACAAGCTGTGAGATCATGACCTGAGCCGAAGTCGGACGCTCAACCGAGTGAGCCACGCAGGCGCCCCAAGAAAAAACAAATTTTTAACAACGGAGAAATCAGATGCTCAAACTTAACAGTACCAATAATGGGGCAATCTGACATCATGTGCCTCCCAATATAACAGAGGTAAATGACACACGAGGCACACAAATCATTTTTGCCAGAAATGTCTAAAGGCTCCCTCATGAGGTCACGAAAAGAAAAATCTGGAACTGGGACGGTCTGCAAGGCAGTGTCATCAACAACAACTTCGCCACTAACAAGGGTGGGAGACTGTCCTATTATCGAGAGACTAAAGAGACATAACAGCCAAATACAATACACGAAAACTGCCTGGATCAAAACAAGGGCAGCCAAGCATGCTGGGAACAATTAGGAGAATGTGAATAAAGGCTGTAGGGGATGATACTATTAATGTAATGCTAATTTTCTATGTGTGGTTAACTGTGGTTAGGTAAGAAAAATATTCTTAGGAGGTAATTGCTGACATAATTAGGGGTACAGTGTCATGATATCCGCTTGAATGGCTAACAACAACAAAAAGTATGGGGGAAAGGGAAGATGGAACTATAAAGGGGTAGCAGGAGGGAGAGCTTCCCATCGATGAAATACTTCTGTATCTCGACTGCAGTGGTGGTTACAGGAATCTACACACAGTGACGGAATTACACATACACATTGTACCAATGTCCATTTCCTGGTTTTGCTATTGGGCTGTAGTTACATAAAACCCAACCATTGGGAAAAACTGGGTGAAGAGTACACGGACCTCTCTAATATTTCTGCAACTTCCCATGTGCCTGTAATTATATCAAGACTTTTAAAACTTTTAAGTATATAGATATAGGTTTGTGTATGTTTACAAGCATCAGAAAAAAAAGAGAGAGAGAGGCAAAGGTGGCAACATGTTAACAAGTGATGAATGAAGGTGAAGGATATCAAGTGTGCACAGTTCTATTTCAATCTGAAATATTTCAAATCGGGGCTCCCGGGTGGCTCAGTCAGTTAAGCATCCAACTTCGGCTCAGGTCACGATCTCATGGTTTGTGAGTTCAAGCCCCGTGTCGGGCTCTGTGCTAACAGCTCAGGGCCTGGAGCCCGCCTCGGATTCTGTGTCTCCCTCTCTCTCTGCCCTTCTCCCACTCACGATCTGTCTGTCTCAAAAATAAACATTAAGAAAAAAAATGAAATATTTCAAATCTGAAAATTTTCAAAAAGCTTAGCAGGTTTTCCCTATTTCCCAGACGTAGGATTTGTCTACAATTACTCAGTGAGGAAGTGACCGAGCCAAAGTCTAAGTTCAACCCCAGACTGCCTTCCACACCAGCACTGTGCTACCGCCTCCCTGCAAAGGTGCTACCAAGAACACATATAGCCCAAAACGCAAATATTACTAGAGCACCATACAAACACCACAGGCTTCTGACACTCACTTTTGGTTGGTCAGGTACCGATCCCAGCCACGAATAATATTGCCATACATCTGAGTGTCTTCCAAGTAGCTTCCTTCAAAAGCATAGATCTGTCTTTCCAAGTTTGCCAGTGTTTCCTGGGAGAGGAAAAACAAGGAAACGGATAATGCCTTTCAAATGCAAACATTAACTCCGACAGAATCAAATTCTCTGACACTAGCCTTAGACACTCAAGCTCCATTACGCTAAGCCCTGGTGGAAAGACATGACATGGGGAGAGGAAAGCTGTTTTAGATTAAGACAATCTAGACCTGTCTTGTTGGAACCCTTGGAGAACAGAAGGGAAGGGATACAGCCTGTCTCCAGAAAAATGCACAAAATTTTGCAGATTCTTCAGAGGGTTCATGGAAACCCAGTTGTCAAGAACCCCGGCTCAGGCAGAACGCGGGCAGTCTCCACCCCCACGCGCAAAGGTATTGCTACTGAAGAGAGGAAAGGGTGAGCAGCCTTCCAGCGCCAACTCGCTCCCCTCCCCGCGGGCTCAGAAAGAAGGCCGGCCCTGGGCTGTCAGTTGCCATGGAAACCTGGAAGGGCAGCTTCAGGTGAGATGGCCCTCCCCGGTGCCCAAGCCAAAACACGGGGGAGGGGGTGGCCACCAGGGTGGATAGGACCCGGGGTGCATATCACAGTTCTCAATTCCCTGGGCTGAATCCCTTCCTCTCGCCTGTCAGCTTCTGGATGTTCCCCCAAAACATCACAGCCATGCCCATCAAAAACCCCATCCAACGGATCTCCTAATCCTCAAAAGGACATGCGCCCCTCCATCCTCCAAAGGCCAGACTGGATGACCGTGTCCCCCTCCCACACTCGCCTCTACGCCACCCCCTCCAAGCCACTGGCAAGCCCGAACCGGTCTCCTACGGCCGCCCCCCCCGACACGCCCGACCCCACCCCTCAAAGAACACGGACCTGCCGCCCTCACCCACCCCGCAAAGGCCAAGGACACCACCGCTCCCAACCCCAAAGCTCACAGACACCTTTCTCGAGCTCCCACACTGAAGCCCCCCATCCTCAGGTGCCTTCCCGCCTCCACGCCCCCGCCTGTCCCGGCCCCCTCCCCCTCTCTGCTCCTTGCCCCGCCCCCCGGCCCCAGCTCCCGACTCTCGAGCCGCGCAGCAGAGAAGCCGAGGCACCGGCGGGCCGCAGAACGCGCAGCCGGCCTCAGGCCGCCGGGCTCCCGGGCGCCGCGTTGCGCCCGGGGAGTAACGGCCTGGAGCGATCGGGCGGGGCCCTGGAGGCGGCGGCAGGCGCGGGGCCCCCACCGGGCGCCCCCGCTGTCGCTCTCTCACCGCCAGCTCCTGCTTCCGCTTCACGAGCTCCGCCAGCTCCCGCCGGGTGTCCGGGATCTGCGGCGGCGCCGCCTTGTTGTGCATCGCCATGTTGGGCTGAGGCGGGCGGCGGCGCCAGGCGGGGGGCGGTCCCTGCGCGCCGCCGCCCGCCAGGGGGCGCCCGCTCCGCACTGCGCCTGCGCGCGCGGTTTCCGGAGCCGCGCGGCGCGCCGCGTCGGGGGCCTCGGGTTCGCGCGCGCCCCGCCTGGACGAGACGGCAGTGGGCCTTGCTCTGGGTCCTAGCCGCTCTTGACCCCCTCGGTGGCCGGCGGGGCGTCACCGACACCACAAATTCACTTTGTCCAAAACCAGACTCCTGGCAAGTCACCTCAGTGAATGACTTCCACTGTCCGCCGAACTGCCCAAGTGGGAAACGTGAATACCATCGTCGCTGTCCTCTCCCATGCAAAATCCCGAGTCCTGAGGACTCGCCTCCGGAAGAGCCAGCAGCTCACTTGCTTTGTCTGCCACCTCGCCTTCGTCCAGGCCCTGTGTTTGGCCCCATTATCCCCACAGCCTCCTGTTTCCACCCTTAGCTCTCTTTGATCCTTATCCACAGTGGTGCCGAGGGGATCAGCGTTTGGAAAGCAGGTGTGGTGTCACTCCCCTGGTTAGAATCTTTCAATGGCTTCCCGTTGCCCTTCAGAGACCAGTTTGTGTAGTGGTTAAGATCACAAGCCAAAGCCAGAACTACCTCGTTCAGAATTCTGCCTCTACCATTGATAAGCTGTGCCATTTGGGGCAAGTAACTACATTTCGCTAGTCAAAATCCCTCATCTGTAAAATGGAGGTAATAATAGTACCTACCCAGTACCCTTGCCGGGAGAAGTAAATCCCTTCACGTAGGGGCTTGGCAAGTAACAACGATTATGCAAATACTCGTTTTTATCATTAATTCCAGTATCGTTAACTTTGTTTTCCTTTGGCCCTTGCTTACTTCACCAGCCTCCACTCTCCCCATTTTTCAAGGTTCTGCAATTTCACTATCATGAATGGGATTTTTGGGGGGTGGGGGTGGGGGAGTCTGGGTTTCTACAGTCTGTGTGGATTGGTATCTTCCACTAGTTCTGGGAAATTCTCAGCTCGTTTTCTTCAGATATTTCTCTGCCTCATTTTCCTCTCCTTCTGGAACTCGGATTAAACCTAATAATCCTTTATTTTTGTTAACCCACTGTTTTTCCCCATCTTTTTTCTCTGCAGCATTATGCATAATTTCTTTTGTGTGTTGATCTTGTAACCTGAAATCTTGCCAGACTCCCCTATTAATTCTAGGAGGGTTTTATTGTAGATTCCTTGGGATTTTTTACATAGACAATCATTTCATCAGCAAATAAGGGCTTTTATTTTTCCCTTCCCAATTTGTATGCTTTTTTCTTTCTTTTTCTTGTCTTACTGTGCTAGGTAGGACTTCCAGTTGTAAGAGTGGTCATAGTGGACATCCTTGACTCATTCCCTATTTTAGGAGGAAAGTATTCAGTCTTTCACCATTAAGTACATTAGCTGTAGGATTTTTGTAGAAGCTCTTTATTAAGTTGAGACAGTTCCCCCTCTACTCCTGGTTTACTGATAGTTTTATCACGAACGGGTATTGAATTTTGTCAAATGCTTTTTTCTACGTCCAATTGACATGATCATGATTTTTTTCCTCTAGCCTCTTGGGATAGTGGATTATATAGATTTATTTCTGTATGTTGAACCCGTCTTGCATACGTGGAATAAACCTCACTTGGCCATGTTGTATAGTTCTTTTTATGTATGCTGGATTCAATTTGCTAATAGAATATCCAGGATTTTTATGGCTAAATTTATGGGATAATAGTCTGTAGGGTTTGTTTTTTTTTTTCTTTTTCTCTGCCTCTCTCTCTTCCTTTTTGGGATCTCCTATCTGGCTTCAATAGCAAAGTAATACTGTCCTCATTAAATGAGTTAAGAAGGTATTGCCTGGGGCGCCTGGGTGGCGCAGTCGGTTAAGCGTCCGACTTCAGCCAGGTCACGATCTCGCGGTCCGGGAGTTCGAGCCCCGCGTCGGGCTCTGGGCTGATGGCTCAGAGCCTGGAGCCTGTTTCCGATTCTGTGTCTCCCTCTCTCTCTGCCCCTCCCCCGTTCATGCTCTGTCTCTCTCTGTCCCAAAAATAAATAAAACGTTGAAAAAAGAAAAAAAGAAAAAAGAAGGTATTGCCTGATATTCTAATTTCTGGCAGAGATGGTATAGAATGGTGCTAATTCTTCTTAAAATTTGGTAGATGTCTTCAGTGAAACCATCACCATCTAGGCCTGGATTTTTCTTTGGAAACTTTTTAAATTATAAATTCAGTTTCTTAAGTAGTTATAGGACTATTCAGATGTTCTATTTCTGAAAATTTTTTTTTTAACGTTTATTTATTTTTGAGACAGAGAGAGACAGAGCATGAACGGGGGAGGGTCAGAGAGAGGGAGACACAGAATCGGAAACAGGCTCCAGGCTCTGAGCTGTCAGCACAGAGCCCGACACAGGGCTTGAACTCACGGACTGCGAGATCATGACCTGAGCTGAAGTCGGCGGCTTAACCGACTGAGCCACCCAGGCGCCCCTCAAATGCTCTATTTCATATCAGGTGAATTTTGGTAATTTACAGTTTTTGAGATATTGGCCCATGTGATTTGTTAAATTTATATGCCTGGATAATTTCTATCTTCCAGTTCACTAATTCTCCCTGAAGCTTCTGTTAAAGCCATCCACTGATGGGTTTCCAGATTGTATTTCTCATTTCTAAAAGTTTTGGTTGGTCTTTCAAAAATTTTCCACTTCACTTTTTGCCATTTCTTATTCCCTGAATTTGCAAGTTACCATTTGTTTCTTTGAAAACAGTAACCATGAACATTTTATAGTATCTTAAATCAAGTATCTAAAATCTTTCGAGAACCAGTTTGTTATTCCTGTTGGTTCTCACCTACAGTACCTTTTCTTTTATGCTTTAAAAAAGTAATTCTATCTCTGCAGGAAAAGAGTGTGGAAAGAACGGGAGGGGAGATAAAGAAAAAAAATCCCTTCCTCCAAAAAGTAAATTTCATTTCTTCTATCATACACCGGAAGGCATCAATAGTACAGGGTCATCTTAAACCAAGTTCAAGGCTTGAATTTTTCTGAGCTCTCAGGCTGCAAGTCCCTGGGAGGATTTGATTTCTGATCACCTCTTTTACTGTGACAAGGATAGATAGCCCTTTGGCATGCCAGCTTTTTGGGGGAAACATCTTCTAACAGTCTATCCATTGTATGTGGGCTCTGGATTTTGATTCTGTCCCATTCAACCTAGGGTAAGGTCTGATTTGCTGAAATCAAATGTGGTTTGCCTTTAGATCAAATGTGGTTTCCAGGCACCTGTGCTCCATTTTTCCCTGGACTCTTGTTTTTCTTCACTTTCGGCCTGAAAACATTTTTACTAATTTGTCCGTTCCTGGATGCTTTCAGAAATTTTTTTGCTTATATTTTATCCAGAGGTTTCGGCTTCTTGCAGAAGGAGAGTTAAAAAACAAACAAACAACTTAGTTCATCATGAACAGACACCAGAAATCTGTTTCCCCTATTGAACTTCGAATGCTTCCAAAACCTCATTAGTTTATCACCTCAGGCAGTTCTAAGTGCCAGTCTGTCTGCCTAGAAATATTCCTTTCTCTCCTCAACCCCACTGACCTCTTCTGGCTAACTGCTCATACCTCCCTGACTCCCAGGGCTTTGTTAAATCCCATTCCACTATGCTTCCACAATCCCCAATTTTCTCCTATCTAGTAGCCTGTAGCTGCTGGTTATGTTGCTCTGCAATGGCCAGACTTTATACATTTCACAACTATTCAAAAGGCAGTGTATCACAGTGGCTAAGAGTGTGGCACCTGGAACCAGATTGGGTTTGAATCCCAATGCGACCTTAACCTCTTTGTGCTTCAGTTTTTGCATCTGCAAAATAGGATAACACAAGCCTGCATCACAGGGTTATAGGATGTCAGTGTATGCGTTAATGCTTATGAAAATGGTTAAAATTGTGCCTTGTACATAGAAAGTGCTCCTTATTGAAGTATCGGCTCACGGCACTTGTTAGGCACCTGATTATTGAATGTCTGTATATTTTTATGAATGAACATGATGATTTCCGAGCAGCTCTGACGTGGTGAGGTTAAGATTTTCCTGAGCCACTCTCCACCCCTGAAAGGCTCATCCACTGTGGTATCTTTGAACCCACTACGAATCAAGCAGCCTAATAAACCAGTTGTCTTTTCCAAATCCATCTACTAAGCACTGTTAGGGAGGCAGGAGGAACAGTCTAGAGAAAATGACCACTGAACCAGGACGGAGGTGATTTCTTATCCTAGCTCTACCCCTGCCTGACTGTGGGACTTCAGGTAAACAGGTTCATTTTACAGGACTCCTTCTACATACTCCGCTCCAGTCCTGCTGTCCCCTGGACTGCTCAGTCAGAAACAATGCCAGCCTCTACTACTGGGTTCCAAATCAACCTGTGCTCTAAGGCACACCTCAAATGCCAAGTCTCACACAAGGTACAGCCCACCTCCAAATGACTGCCGTTTCTAACTCACAATTGTAAACCAACTGTTAGCATAGTATGCTTATGCAATTGTTCGTTGGATTAACTCACTTCAACTTTGGAGTAAATGTGAGCAAATCAACGGTCTTTTTCAATTGCTTCCCATTTGATAAATGGAAACTTTACCCAAGAGACCAGATGAAGCTTTACCTTGCAAAGCTTTAATTTAAGTCAAGCAGGCTTCTCACCTGTACAAACGCACAAACGCAGGAATGTTGTGGGCTCAAAACGCCATCACACAAGCAGGCACTGCTGGCATGCTGTATGCGTGCCCCGCTTAGGCTTTCACTAACATGCCATCATCTCATCGCATTCCCCACATCCACACCACAACTAATTTCCACAAAGGGGAGGATGTTAAAAAATATAACCATCTGTGCACCGTATCAAATAATTATCAACCTGAAATCTGTATTTCAGTTGTAAGCCTTTTAAAATCAAGCTCTGTTGTATACTGGCATACTCCATACAAGAATACAACTCCAGTTATCTGAATTGATTACTCTTTTACTTATCACCAGGTTACAATCAAAGTATTTGAAAGCTACATCACCAGGTGCACTCAACAAGCGAGGGGTCCTTGTCCATGTACTAATAGGGAACTAGGGGCCTAGGGAGAGGCTTGATGGGGAAAATCTGCAGATTCTGTCCTACACCACAGCAGAACTGTAGATCATCAGAGAGGATTTAGGGGAGGGGCTCAGAAACAAAGGGCTGTTTTGCAGATGGCTTGATTTTGACAGCAATGATTTGCAGCCAAGGTGGAGAATAGGTGGAGAATAAAGAAGTTGCAAGAGGAAAGCTTTAGGATTATGTCAACTTCAAATGAGAAGTCCGCTGGTGATATCTGGTTTTAGAGATGGGCCGGGTCTCTTGAGAGAGACAGAAAGAGAGAGAGAGGGAGATAAAAAATATACATGTATATTTTTAAAGAGGGAAGACAGCACGCTGGGGAGAGGGGCAGTGGGAGAGAGAGAGATTAAGAGAGAGAAAATCCCAGGCAGGCTCCACACTGAGTGTGGAGCCTGACGTGGGGTTCAAGCCCATGACCCTGGGATCATGATCAGAGCCAAAATCAAGAGTCAGACAACCAACTAAGCCACCCAGGCTTAAAGGAATTAAAATTCAAAAGGATGCCCAGATATTTGGCATCAAGAATCTCTGAACGCAGAAAGTTATTCCTCTGCTAAAGCAAGTTTACTTCACAATTGGGACCCCTTCTTGAAGAACATAGGCAAAGTGGCCATCTATCGTGTTGCCCAGCACGATGGTGTTTCCAGCGAAGTCCAAGGCTACCTAGAAGCAGTAGTAGGAGCACAAACTGAACAGGAGGCCCTAGAGGCCAGGTTATTGCCTAATCCCAGCAAGAGAAAGCCATCAGTTTGGATCCATCAAAACAAAACCTACCTTTGAGACGGGCACAGGTGCAATTAGGGGTCTATGGCAGATAGGAAAGTTGGGAAGGTAGCAGTTACCGTGGCCAGGGGCCAGGGTGGAGCACATGGCAGAGGCAATGCTAACTGCTCTTTGGTTGTTAGAGCTTCCCTACATCTAACTGACCTCCTTTCGTATTCACTCTTTAAAGGGAACATCTCCTTTCTTTTGCATAAATGTTAGTCAGCTGTCCCTCCTCCACACTAGTCAGCACTTAGCCCCAAGTCCACATGGGTAGGTGGGACCTCAACGGAAAAACAATGGTGAAGAAGACAATCTAACAACATCATACTTTTCAAAGAGGAAGGCAGACGGCAGCACCAAGTTGCATTGCCGCTCCTTTCTCCCGCCAGGTGACCACCTGAGGGCAACAGAGCAGGGACAGGGGTCAACTGGGGCAAGACCTGCTATGTATAACCTGCCCCAACGGACTGTTCTGGAAAGGAAGACCCTTTCACTGCCAATTCAGAAAACACTGCTGCTTCAACAGGACTAGCACTCACTCGCTGACATGTGAGGGTCTGGCTTGCAGAGCTGCTGCTGGTCCCAAGTTCACTCTTCCTGGTGTCACCCCTGCCCCTCTCAAGTCAGCCCCTGCAACTAGCTATTTTTACCTCACAAATACTAAGATTCCCGTAGCTGCAAATGGCCCTATAAACACAAGGCCCTCTATGCTAGGAAAGGATAACCTTTTGAAATGGGGCTGTATTTACAAATTTTATTATTATTTTTTTATCCCAAAAATACATATAAATGAAAACCTGCTCTTCAAATGCAGGGAGGCCTTTGCCTATAATGTAGTATTACATTTACGTCACAAAACATTCCCATATGAAAATCAATATGCAGCTCTTTCACACGCAATGTTATATACACACACATACGCACAAACACACGATATATGCAAGTAGTTAGGACTCTGCTACTTACACATATTCCTCTGGTGGAAAATTAGGAAACAGGGCAATTCCCTTGCTTTCTGGCCTTGGGAAGGTAAATACAACCTCTCTGAACAGTTTTTGAAAAGATGAAATGGGTAAACTACACAACCTCCTTTAGACATATATATATGTTGTTAGAATAAAGCAAGGACCCTGCTACGAAACTGACACTGTTTTGCAAAGAAGGAAGGAGATAACATTTGAATGAAAATGCAAAGTTGAACAGATGATCAAAATTGTTCTGTACATGCTCTATGGAGAAATCAGAACTCTTCACAAGAAACAGATCTATGCTCCAGTTCAGCTTCTTGTGACATTACATCCGCACCCACTGGCAGAAGCCAGGACCTTTACAGTCCATGCTGAAGCAGGTTCCATAAAGCATCTGTTCAAGTCCAATTATCAATAATGAGGTCATGTGGTACATTCCCACCCCTCCCCCCCAAAATGAAGTGCAAAAATCAACTTCTGTGACTCAAGAGCTCAACCAGGTCAAAGCTTTGGTATATACTGGAGGCTGTTTTGGTGACAACCAAAGCTTAGTAAGATTCTCTGTTCAGGGGGTTGCCCCCAAAACAAAAACAAACCCAGTCCACGAAGCTTAACACCTATATAAATAAAGTAACTGTACAAAGAGAACAAGCCACAGTTCCCCTTTATCCAAGGGTTCATAGTCTCCTAGGCAGCAGTTCTGGAAGCACCAACTAAAGCCACAATGCTTCTACTGAAACACGATGTGTTGGTGAGACTGTTCTGAAAACAAATGCCCATAGGCGAGTGGCTGATGTGCCACAGGAAAAAGTTCAACCAAACACAGGTCAGTTTTCTTATACTAGAACATACGCTGGTCAGCAACAGAGGAAAGACTTAAGGCAATAAGAGGCATTACAGAGAGCACCCTTGTACTCTCTGAGTCAATCCCAAAACCTTCAAAGAAAGAAGAGGTCTCTCCAGAGTTTGGGTTGGTTCTTAGTTTGCTAGCTGTCAGATACTTCCTCCTCCTCCTCGTCATCCTCATCTTCTTTCCTGTCTACTTCGGAGGTGTCAGAGGACTCGTGAAGCAGGACATACTCTCTGCTGCTGAACCCAAATTTAAGTACGTCCTTTTCCTTTAGTTCATAGTATCTCTGTGGCTCAATGCGCTTGTTATTCAAGAATGTTCCATTGCCTGAGCCAAGGTCAATGATGTAGGGCCTCACCCTTCGGCCAACTGTACCATCAGCACGGGTATATTCCACAAGCCTAGCAGAGATAAAAGAGAGAAACCTGTGAGCAAAATCCCGTCTCGAGGCCCTCCCGTATTTTCCTAACACAGCCTACACAGAGGATGTCAATTACCTGGCTTGAACACAGTTCGAGTCAATTCCAGGAAATCAAGGGGAATGGTATGGCCCTGGATTTTTAAATTACAAGCAAGTTAATAGATATATTCAGTAGAAAAGGTGGGAACTGGCTGCTGAGGGAGTGGACCGGGAAATTCATGGCAGATCAAAAGTTTAACATCAGAATCCAAGACCTCTTGTTGTGATTAAGAAAAAACACTTTTAGGGGCGCCTGGGTGGCTCAGTCGGTTGGGCATCCTACTTTGGCTCCGGTCATGATCTCATGGTCCATGGGTTCGAGCCCTGTGTCAGGCTCTGTGCCAACAGCTCAGAGCCTGGAGCCTGCTTCGGTTTCTGTGTCTCCCTCTCTGCCCCTCCCCTGCTCGTTTTCGCTCTCTCTCAAAAATAAATAAATGTTAAAAAATTAAAAAAGAACAAGAAAAAGAAGAAACACTTTTGTGCTGTTAATAATCAACACGATGCTTCTTTCACCCATGTTTCAACCCATCTTATCTCCTGTCCCAACGGGAATAAAGCAGTGCATTTTGACTCCAGCGTCAAGGGCGCTAACTCTGAAGCTGACCTTCAGTCTTCACACCTGTCAAATGGGGATATTGATGTGTGACCTGTCCTCCTCAGAGGATTGTCACAAGCACCAAACGGTAACAGACGCACTCCACAAACTGCCAAATACAGACGCGGCTAACACAGATGCCACACACATTCTCATAATCTAAGACAAAGATTAGATCCGAGGAGTGTGGCATTCTGGCGCCAAGCACGTGTACACAAATGTTAGTAATCCTGACACTGTCGGTGTCTACCCACACTCCTGGTTCTTCCTACAAACACTCACCGATACTGAAAGACCGCGTGCTGCTTTGAGCAGGAGGGATGATCGATTGGGATGTCCGCTATGCGGCGGTGCCGGCCCAGGAGGTAGGCGCTCTGCCGATGGATGTACATGACGGGAAGCACCTCATCATTTTTAAAGGGGTAGAGGCGCCACCGTTTTTTGGGGATCCGTGCTTCTGGGGGCTCACTGTATTTAATGACGACACCCCGGAAAGTGTTGGTATCCTCAAGAAGTGCCCCAGAAAGTTCAAAGCTTGGCTTTTCTTTAGCGGGCGCCTCTTTGTCCTTACTGTTGCCACCAGGTCGGGGAGCCAACTCCTGAGGCTCATTACCGCCGGCACTAACTTCGTTCTTCTGGCGATTCTCCCGTCGTCGGGCATTGTAAAACTCCCGCTCTGCGTCCTGAGCCTGGAGGTTCTGAATGTCTCGGTCCCGTCCCTGAGCCTGCCCACTCCCAGGCCTCTCATTAGAGCTTCTCCTCTGGTGGGAATGGCCCCTGTGTCTGTCACGGTCGCTATTCCTAGCTCGCCTGTGTTCCTGGCCTGATGGTTCCCTGTGCTGCCGATCTTCCCGTCCTCTCCGGGGATGATCCTCGCGTTCCTGAAATTCAAAAAGATCCAGCAAATTAAAGGCAGCCCACAACCTGTGAACAAGCTGCATTCAAAAAGCCATTTGTGATTTGGACTTTGGCACTCAGAGCAAAATGTCCCACAGAAATAAGGTGGGCAGCGGTGGTTATGTTCCCTTGCAAGGCTACACAGACTATTTCCATGCTGTCACCAACTACAGCTCTATCACTGCAAGCCCAAGCTCAGAGCCCTAGAAATAAATGGAGCTATTGGCAAACTTGTAAGGAAGCACATACAGAAAATACAACTAACAGAGACAGTTAAGTAGTCACATACAAGATAAACATGTGAAGAAAGAAAGCCAGTTTCCTCTTGTGTCAAAAATGAGAAAAAAGTAATTATAATTTTAAAAGATCTCATTTCAACAATAAAAAATATTCAATACTCAGGAATACATTTAAGAAATATGTAAGGCATGTAAAAAGAAACCTATAAAAATTTACTGATAGATGTTTTTTAAAAACCTGAAAAAATGAAGAAACATACCACGGTTTCTTGAAAAAGACTCAGTATTGAAAATCAGCCTGATATAAACTGTTTGAAACATATAACATCTATTAATATATCATTAAAAAAATAAATCAGTAACACAATTCAACAGAAAAAAATAGGCAAAAGAGATTAACACGTAATTTTCATAACAAATAAGTATCTAATGAACACATGAATATAATAAGCTTATCCTTACTAATAACCAAAGCATCGGAGTTCAAGACAGAGCCCCGCACACTATAAGCAAGGCTACCCCACCCGGAAAGGGTAAAAAGGTACACCTGAGCACTGAGTTCTCCCCGCCTCCCGGGCTCCCAAGGCCTTCTCCTGGCCGCCCACTCTCAAGAGTGGGCCTGCTTACTCCTAGCAGGACTCTGGTTTTTGAGACTTTTTAGCCTCCAAGACAAGCATCAAGAGGAGGTTTCCAATGCCTATCCCTCCTACCTTAAGATATTCACAAGCTTGCCACCACCACTTACCTTGAGTACATTTGCCAGGACTAATCTCATTATGTCCTTTGTCCCTGATTAAATGAGTCACAACAAGCCACAGACTCTGGGTCATCACCCCCACCTCCTGTGAATTCTAATTCCCATAAGGCTGTATACACGCACTATTCCAATGACTAATTCTCAGTCTTCATTTCAAATACGTGTGGACCAAGCAAAATTAGCAAAAACTAAAGAAAAAAATATGACAAATTACATAACCAGATAATACAAAATAACTAAAATTTCAATTATTGATAAGCAGTATAGTATATATAATATGGTTCCATTTTTTAATTAAAAATTCTGTGGGGTGCCTGGGTGGCTCAGTCAGTTCATGATCCAACTTTGTCCCACTTGGGGTCAGGTCATGAACTTGCAGTCCATGGGTTTGAGCCCCGCACTGGGCTCTACGCTGAGAGCTCAGAGCTTGGAGCCTGCTTCGGGTTCTGTGTCTCCCTCTCTCTCTGCCCCTCTCCCACTCAAACACACACACACACACACACACACACACACACACACACACTCTCTCTCTCTCTCTCTCTCTCTCTCTCTCTCTCTCTCTCAAAAATAAACATTAAAACAAAAAACAAAAAACTCTGTATGGGAGCACCTGGGTGGCTCAGTCAGCTGAGTGTCTGACTTCAGCGTAAGTCATGATCTTGTGGTTCATGAGTTCAAGCCCCCATGTCAGGTTCTCTGCTGTCTGTACAGAGCCCACTTCGGATCCTCTATGCCCCTCCCTCTGCTCCTCCCCCAAACAACTGCATGTTAAGACACATACTAAAACATAAAAGAAAAAAGTAATGGAGTCTTGAAGAATAAATATCAAACTATTAAAATGGTTGCCTCTGGGGCACCTGGGTAGCTCAGTCAGTTAAGCATCCAACTTTGGCTCAGGTCATGATCTCACAGTTCGGGAGTTTGAGCCCCATGTCGGGCTCTGTGCTAACAGCTCACAGCCTTGAATCTGCTTCCAATTCTGTGTCTCCCCCTCCCCCCCACTCTCTGCCCCTCCCCAGCTCACGCTCTGTGTCTCTCTCTCTCTCTCTCAAAACTAAATAAACATTTAAAAAGTTAAAAAATGAAAATAAAATAAGTAAGAAATAAAATGGTTGCCTCTGGGGACTCAGGTGATTTTTCTGTTGGGGGCTGCAATTGGGGATAACAGGAGAAGTAACCACACATTACGTATGCCATACTCTCACCTTTCATTTCACATACTTGGGTGTTCTTACAATGAGCACGCAATTGATAAATTTATTTATTAAATGGTCGTTCAGTGGTGGAGAAAAGAATACCTGCAAGCACAAGTCATGCCTGAGTCACAGGCCGTGTGCATTCCTCCTTAGGATTAACCCATGTGAAAGTCATTATTTTCAACTGTCAAGCCCTTTTGCTTGAAAGTCATTTCCAAGTTTCCAGCTGATTAATACACAGAAAGTAGCTTTTAAAGAGATAATTTAAGGTCAGGAGGGAAGTTAGCACAGATAAGCAAATAAAGATACTTCAAAGACAATAAGCACAGAAAAGTTCCATTCTAAATGTTTTTATGTATTTTTGAGAGGGAGAGAGAGAGAGAATGAGCAGGGGAGGGGCAGAGAGAGATGGAGACACAGAATCCGAAGCAGGCTCCAGCTCTGAGCTGTCAGCACAGAGCCCTACACGGGCCCAAACTCATGAGCTGTGAGATCATGACAGGAGCCAAAGCCGGACGCTTAACTGGCTGAGCCACCCAGGTGCCCCAGCAAAGTTCCATTCTAAAAGTCTCAGGATTTGGGGAACCTGGGTGGCTCAGTCGGTTGAGTGTCCTACTTCAGCTCAGGTCATGATCTCACGGTTCATGGGTTCAAGCCCCACGTCAGGATCTGTGCTGACAGCTCAGAGCCTGAAGCCTGCTTCGGATTCTGTCTCCCTCTCTCTCTCCACCCCTTCCCCCCTCACGTTCTTTCTCTCAAAAATAAATAAAAAACATTAAAACAATAAAAAATAAATAAAAGTCTCAGGATTTATTGTAAAATGTTCATTTAGAAACCACAGGTAAAGGGCTGCCAGTTGTACACTGAAAAAAACAAAAACCTGAAAAAGTACAAGTGGTTTGACAGGCCTAGTATGGGTGGTGTGGTTCTCGTGGCTGTATCCTGAGACAGCTAGGGCAGGGCCTGATCAATTTATATGCAGACCATCAAGGCTGCCTGGCTTTATATCTTTAAGGTAGCAGAAAGCTGACCCATAGCATGTCAAATTAACACAAAAATACATTTTCTTAATGCCTATTTGCATGCCGTTAACAGAATTTCTTTAAAAAGACTGAATGCTTGTCTCTCAAGATTGAGGGCAAAGCAAGGGTGTCTGCTCTCACTACTCTCATTCAACATAGTGCTGGAAGTCCTAGCTAATGCAATAAGGCAAGACAAGGAAATAAAACACATACAGATTGTAAAGGAACAAATAAAACTGCCTCTATATGAAGATATGATGGTCTATTTAAAAAAAAAAACCCAAGAATCTACAAAAAAGTCCTCCTGGAATAAAGAAGTTGAGTTCAATGAGGTCACAGGATATAACAAAAACACAAAAATCAATTATACATACATGTTTTTCAAGGTTATTTATTTTGAGAAAGAGAGAACACTAGAGCACAACGTGAGCAGGGGGCGGGACAGAGAGAGAGAATCCCTAACAGGCACCCCAAAAACTCATTATATTTCTATATATTAGCAACGAACAGAACATGTGGACTGCAGTTTAAAGTATCACTCACCATCACTCCACCAAAGAAAAAACTTTGTGTAATCTAACAAAATTTACGTAGAACTTGAATGCTGAAAATTATAAACGCGGAAGAAATAAATCAAAGATCTAAATAGGGGCACCTGGGTGGCTCAGTCCGTTGAGCACATGACTCTTGGTTTTGGCCCAGGTCACGATCTCACAGTTTGTGAGATTGAGCCCTGAGTCGGGCTCCGTGCTGAGCGTGGGGCCTGCTTGGGATTCTCTCCCCTACCCTCTCTCCCCTACCCCCGCCTCGTGCATGTGCACGTGCATGCGTGCGCTCTCTCTCAAGATAAATACATACATACATACTTTAAAAGAATTTAAAAAAAAAAAGATCCAAACAAATGACACGTACAGTGTTCATGGATTGGAAGAGTCAATCTAGTAAAAAGCCAATTCTTCCCAAAATACAGCTTCATGTGATTTCTATCCAAATCCTAGCAAGATTTTTTTTTTTAGACACAGACAAGATTGTTCTAAAATTTATACGGAAAGACAAAGGAACTAGTAAAGCTAAGCCATTTTTAAGAAGAAACAAAGAAGAATCCATCTACCCAATTTCAAAACTTACTATACAGTGACAATAATCAAGACTGTGTGGTATTGGCAGAATGAGAGAGATCAGTGGAACAGAACACAGAATCAGAAATAAACCCATGCACATACTCCCAACTGATTAAGGAACAAAAGCAATTCAAGGAAGGCAAGACAAAAAATGAACCTCAACCCAGGCCTTGCACCTTATATCAAAACAAACTCAAATCATGAACTTAAATGTAAAACTTGTAGGGAAAAAAACACGTCTTCGGGATCCAGAGCGAGGCATAAAGTTCTTAGACATGACACCAAAAGCACGATCCATAAAACATAAAAAGTAAAAGCTGACAAGCTGAACTTCATGACAATTTAACATTTTTGCTCTGAGAAAAACCCTTCTGTGTGAAGAAAAAGACAAGATACAAGACTGAAGGGAAGTATTTGCCAATCACATACCCAAAAAGGCCTAGTATCTAGAATATACAAAGAAGTCTACAAACTCACCAGTAAGGAAGCAAATATACCAACTAGAAAACAGGCAAAAGCCACGAAGGGACATTTCACCAGACAGGATATACAGATGATAAATGAACACATGAAACGATGTTCAGCATCGTTAGCCATCAAGGAAATGCAAATTAAAATCGCAATGAGATATCGTTATACGGCTGCTGGAATGGCTGAAACAAAAACACGGTCAACACCATGTGCTGAGAATGCAGCAGGGAGGATACAGAGAAAGTGGGTCACGCACAGTACCGGTGGGAACGTGAAGCAGCACGGCCACGGTCATGGACTGAATCGTGTACCCCCAAGATGCATCATGTCGAGTCCCAACCCCATCCTCCGAATGTAACCATTTTTGTGGAATTTCTTGTATTCTTTCTCCCTCCCTCCCTCCCTTCCTTCCTTCCTTCCTTTCTTGCTTTCTCTCTCTCTCTCTCTCTCTCTTTCTTTTTTTGAGATAAGGTCTTTAAAGACATGGTTAAGTTAAAATGCCAGCAAAGCATTATCCAATATGACTAATCCAATATGACTGCTATGCTTACACGAAGAGAGACACCAGGGATGAGCCCACGGCGGAAAGCCCATGTGAGGACACAGCCAAGAAGGCAGCCATTTGCAAGCCAAGGAAAGAGGCCTCCGGAGAAAGCAAACCTGCTGACACCTTGAACTTGGACTTTTAGCCTCCAGAGCTATGAGAAAATTCACTTCTGTTGCTTCAAGCATCCAGTCTGCGGTGTTTTGTTATGGGAGCCCTAGCAAACTAATGCAGCCAGACACTCCGGAACACGGTCTGGCAACGACCTTACAATCTAACAACTGCACTCGTGGGCATTGATCCCAGAGAAATGAAGACATGTCCACACAAAAACCCGTACACAAATGTGCCATCACAACCTTCTATGTAATAGCCCCAAACTGCAAACAACCCCGATGTTCTTTAGTGGGCAAATGGTTAAACCCACACCAGTGAGTGTCACTCAGCAAAAAAGAGGAACGAACTACCGACAGATACAACAACCTGAACGGATCTCCGAAGAACCGTGCTGAGTGAAAAGAGCCAATCCCTAAAGGTGATGCGTATGACTCCATTTACATAACTGCTCTTGAAGTGACAACACTATAGAACTGGAGAACAGATGAGAAGTTGCCAGGACTTGAGGGCTAAGGGTGGGAGGGATGTGGGCGGGACTATAAAAGGACAACAGGATGGGTGGTTGTGGTGACGGAAATGTTTCGCGTCTTGACCACAGCGACGTCAACATTCTCCTTGTGATACTGTACCAGAATTCCGTAAGACGGTGCCAGCGGGAGTAACAAGGTAAAGAGAGCCCCTCTGCGTTTCCTTTTTTACAACTGAATGTGAATCAACAAGGATCTTAAAACACAAAAGTTTAGCTTAATAAACCAGCAGAAAACAAGCACAAAAACCCAGTTTCTAGAAAAGCCCATCACAGGTGCAGGTAAAACACACACAAAGCACTCTGTAGTTACGATGGGAAGAGGCTCTAGATGTGCACCTAGCAGCAAAACATCTCAACGCACTTACCTGCTTCACTTTGACTGTCGAGTGGTGAGGGCTTCGGCTTCTCTTACTTCGTGGAGACTTGCTTCTTCTCCCTGAGGACTTGTTTTTCTTTTTGGCTGGGGACCTTTTCAGAGCATGGCACACACAGGGTTTTATCTCAATTTCCCTTCCCCCATATACATTCCCTTCAAGTATCAAGCTTACCTACTAACACAAACAGCACATTTGTGAACGCCTCTGCTTTTCACACTAAAGGAGGCAGGGGCTCCACTCTCCAAGCCTTGATGTCTTCCTGGCGTTCCAGACCCACATACACAGCTGCCTGCTGAACGTCCTCACAGAGCATAATCCTTGCGTCCCAACCCCTCGACACCCTTTCCTCCCTCGGTCTCTGCCATCTCAGTAACTGGCACCACCATGCACCCTGTTCCTCAAGCCAAACACCCAGAAGACACCCTTGACTCTCTTTACTGTCACCACCAGCGGCTCCCTACCCCCCCCCCCACCCCCAACAATCACCTCCACCCGTCAGCAAGTCCCTGGCTCTATCTCCTCCCTCTCCCACCTCACTCCTACCACACTCTCCTTGATCACTAGACGGTTTGTGCTCTTTTTTCTATTTCTAGAACAATCACGTTCATTCTGCTTCAGGTTCTTGGCACGTAGGGTCTCCTCAGCCTGGATCTTTACGAGGCTAGATTATTCTTATTTGGGTCTCAACTCAAATGGCACCTTTTCAGAAAGGCCTTCTCTCACTTGCCTTCAAGCTCTATCCCATTCCTGTTTTAACCTCTTCCTAACACTGGTTACTAACTGACACTATTTTCTGTTACTTTGTCTGAAGGCGAGAGCACAACAATTTCGCGAGGGCAGACACGGCTCATCTCCTTCACCTTTGAGGCCCCAGTACCCAGGGCAGTCTTTAACAGGCAGTAAAAACTATGTTGAAGGAATAAATCAACGGGTCTATCAAGAGACCATTTTTCTTCTAAACCTCTACCAGGTAGGTCGCTTAGGCTCTCGACGGGAAACATCTGGAGGCAGATCAGTGGAAAGCCAACGACAGCACTCCATTTGTAGACAGATGGGGCAAATCTTTTATTTCAACTTGATCAATGCTACCTGCTGGGCCGTACTCGGACACGTGCTAGGCACAGGGATGAAGGACGGGGCGGGGATCCTGCCCATTAGGCATCAGGCGCTTAACGCAAGTGACACGTACCGGAGTAAACATTCTTTAGCACAAGCACGACCGGGTCACTTCCACCACCTTAGGATTAAATCCAAGCTGCTGCGCTCAGCATTCAAGGTGTGTTTCTCACGCTAGCCCTGTCCTTTCTCAATAAGCCCGACCCAAGTCCGTCCCGGGCGCCTTCCCACTTACCGGCTACCTCCTCGGGCTCGGTTCCCTCGGTGACCAGGGCGGCCCGGCTCGCCGGCCGGCGGGGACGCGCTACCGCCAGAGGAATCTGGGCGGCGGTGGGCGGGAGGCGCGGCTTCCGGGCTGAGGCGCTCCTGCTTCACCTTCACCACCACCGCCGCCGCTGCCGCCGCCGCCACCATGTCCCCGTCGCGGTGCCTCCGTCGGCTCCCTCGCTCCCGCTCGCTCTTTACCTCCTTCATGCTGAGATATCAGCCGAGCGAAGGAAAAAGAGAGCCGTTGCGCTCCTCTCACTAAAGGAAATGACGGGTGACCCCTGGACTTCCGCTTCCGGGTCCGTGCTCTCCCAGAAACCCTCGCGGCGGAGAGCTAAGCACGTGATCACGACTCTGCGGCGGCGGGCGGGGCTGTAGGGACCCGGTCCTGTTGGCGGGAGTTTTAAGGTGTCAAAAGCAAACTTCTGGAGAAAAACTACTCTCGAAGCTGTTTGTGGCGCCATTATTAGTAATTACTAAACATGGAGGCAATCTGAATGCCCACCAGGAGGAAACTGTTTAGCCAGCCGATCGGTGGTCTGTCGCCATTCGCAATGCTATTTACACACTGTGACAGACAGAGGAATCCCTGACTTGTTCAACGAATGAAGCGGGATAAAAAATTGTGCGCAAACTGTGATTACGTTTATCTTTGGAAACACGAACTTAAAAAGAGACGGAAATGCAGTCGCAGCTGGCAGCCAGTGGGCAAATCATTAGTATTTACCCCTCTGTTCTTGAACTTTCTGTTATGTTGTCATTTCTCCATTTAGTTAAAAACAAATACTTAAAAAAAATTTTTTTTTTCAAGTAATCTCTACACCCAATGGTGGGGCTCGAACTCAACCCCGCGATCAAAAGTCACAAGCTCCACCCCACTCACTGAGCCATCCAGGCGTCCCCGCAAAAGATATACTTTTTAATTTATTTTTTATTTATTATTTTTTTTAGTTTTTTTTTTAAATATGAAATTTATTGTCAAATTGGTTTCCATACAACACCCAGAGCTCATCCCAAAAGATGCCCTCCTCAGTACCCATCACCCATCCCCCATCAACCCTCAGTTTGTTCTCAGTTTTTAAGAGTCTCTTAAACTTGGCCCCACTAGGGGCGCCTGGGTGGCTCAGGTCATGATCTCACGGTTTGTGAGTTCGAGCCCTGACAGCTCAGAGCCTGGAGCCTGCTTCTGATTCTGTGTCTCCCTCTCTCTCTGCCCCTTCCCCACTCATGCTCTCTCTCTGTCTCAGAAATAAATAAACATTTTAAAAAAATAAAATAAATAAATAAAACTTGGGCCCACTAGATGGCTTCCTTTGGAAATCTCCTGAACCCTTCACTCAGGAGTCACATGACTCCCATTTTGCAGGTGACAAAATTGGGGGACTGAGAGGGTGACCTGCCACCTCATTCAACTTGCGAACAAGATGAAGCGCAGGAACTTGAACTCCTGTTTTGCCTGCTTCCAAGAGTATCAAGGCGACTCGCTGAACAGGAGGCCTGACAAACTGAGTGCAAGGAGAATTCTTCCGTAAGGCTGCTCGGAAACTCGCGCTCTGCTGGCCCCGCCCCACTCCGAGGCCCCGCCCAGGCCATGAGGCCGGGAGAGGAGGTTTCCATGGAGACGGCAAACAAGGCGCACATTTGAGGGGCTGCCGCTGGATTACTACCCCCGTCGCCGCCATGATCCCCCCTGCGGACTCTCTGCTCAAGTATGACACCCCGGTGTTGGTGAGCCGAAACACGGAGAAGCGGAGCCCCAAAGTAAGGAGGGGTCTCAGGGGGCGTCTCAGGGGGCGGGGGAGCCTAGAAGCTCGGATACAGAAAGGTCCCGGCGTTGAGGAGGGGGACTCCCGAGGGATAAGGTTTGCAGCAACTGGAAGAGAAGGGAATTGGGATGGGGGAAGGAGGATGGGAGAGCGGAACGAGAAACCCAGATGGGGGACCCCAGAGGGCAGATTTAGGATGAGAAAGGAAGTCAAAGAGATGGATGGGGCTCACCCTTTTTCATAAGTAGCCTGGTCCAAGAACGGATCTGGTGGTGACTGCTCCATCACTAGAGGCGTGAAAGCAGAGGGCTGAGCACCCTTGCCAGAAACGTCGTTCCAGGAGATACAAGCCTTGGGTCAGGGTGGGACCAAAGACTCTTCATGGCTTCCTTCAGCTAAGACACAACTTCTGACCAGAGGAGAGATGGGGGAAGTGGGGAGGGGTGTTGAGTAGACCTGGAGCAACCCCAAGGGCTTGGATGTGTGGATTTCAGTGCCTGAATGACCTCCTGCCCTATCTTGCCTCTTCTCAGGCACGGCCGCTGAAAGTCAGCCCCCAGCAGCCTGGACCCTCGGGTCCGGTCCCACAGCCACCAAAGACCAAGCTTCCCTCAACATCCTGTGTCCCAGATCCTACGAAGCAGGCAGAAGAAATCTTGAATGCCATTCTGCCCCCAAGGTAAAAAACAAAAACAAAAACAAAAACAAAAACAAAAAAAGTGGGAGCGGTGGCTGACAGAAAGCCCAGGTTTTGCATTCCAGTGCTCTGCAACTTAGGAAGAGGCACCCTGTCTCTGTTCCTGGCCAGAATTTCCTCCCAGCATCCCAGAACTCCTAGAGCTTGCAGATGGCTGGATCCTGGGAGGATGGGGGGCACCTCTTCTCTGCCATCCTCATTTCCCAAGTGCTCTAACCCAAGCCTGCGGCTTTAAATACCATCTATATGCTGATGGCTCCCAAATGTGTTATCCCCAGCCCTGTCCTTTCCTCGAAACTCCAGACCCATATGTTCTGCTTTCTCATTATCTTCATGAAGGTGCCTCATAGACATCTCACCCTTCAGCATGTCCAAACGAAATCACAAGGCGTCCCTCTCCCCACCTACTCGTCCCCAGTCTTCTCCTTTCTACTAGTAGCTCAGGCCACCCTGCGTTCCTTTTGGTCTCTCACATCACACGTCCTATCCTTCATCAACTTGTTTTGGTTCCGCCTTCAAACGGACATCCCCAATCCAACCACTTCCCACCGCCTCTGCTTCCACCATCTTGTTCCTCGTCACTGTTTGTCACCTACAGTGGCCTCCTGTCTGAAAACCTTGCTTCTGCTCTCTGCCCCTACGATGTACCCTCCGAACAGCCCCGAAATCACAAGCCAGATCATGCCAGTCTTCTACCAGGAACTCTTTACTGGTTTCCCATGTGACTCAGGCTAAAATCCAAAGTCTTTAGAATGACCCGGAAGCCCTGGCATGATCTCGTCCCTCACATACCCATGATCTCGTCCCCTGTTATTCTCCTTCTTGTTCAGTGTACGAATGCCATAGGGGTATCTGCTCACTGCTTCTGAAACACCTTCCATCACCCTCAGGGCCTTGAGGGTTGCTGTTCTTACTGCTAAGGATACTCTTCCCCTGACGTCCACCTCGTTCCCTTTGTCTCTTTCCTCGGGTCTTGCTCAATTGTGATTTCCTCAAGGGGGCCTTCCTTGCGGATCCTTGTAAAAGAGCACCTTCTGCCTTCTTCACCATCCCCTTACCCTGCTTCTTCCTCCTGCAGCCGCATTGATTGCTATCTGACATGCTTTGTTGATGATTCTTATGGAATCGGTTGACAGTACGGTTTCGAAAGCTGTGATGTAGAGAGACTGCAGTCTCATCTGAGATGGAAGTCAAAGAAGGGAGGGGTGATTTTTCAGGTGGTTCTTTCCCATCAATAAAATGGAAATCCTCGGGGTGCCTGCATGGCTCAGTCGGTTAAGTGTCTGACTTCGGCCCGGGTCATGGTCTCACGGTTCATGAGTTCGAGCCCCACGTCAGGCTCTGTGCCGCCAGCTCAGAGCCTGGAGCCTGCTTCGGATTCTGTGTCTCCCTCTCTCTGCCCCTCCCCCGTGCGCTCGTGCGCGCGTGCTCTCTCTCTCTCTCTCTCTCAAAAATAAACATTTAAAAACATTTTTTAAATAAATAAGTAAATGGAAATCCTCCCCCCACAGTGATTCTACCCTCAGGCTCCCTCCTCGTGGTTCTGGAACCCGGCCATGCCTCTAACACGAGGTCTACTATAGTGGGGGCTGGGGGCGGGGGCCACATAGGCACACACCTTCAGGCACACACCTCCCCACTGCACACATCTGCCCCATTCTGGCTGGCAAGGCTCATGGTGCCCTGTGCCTCCCACCCCACAAGTCAGTGGGAGAATTCTCACTGGGCCTTCTGTTCCAACCAAGCAACAATGCCCATGAATCTGTCCTCAACCCACTAGATTAAGATCTGGAACACAGGTGATGTTTTCACGGGGAGATGCAGGAAGGTAGAGTTGGCCCACAGCTAGGGGCCCCGTGGAGGTGGCTTCGTGGGTGTGGCTCTGGAGCCATCCGCTCCTCAAGGAAGGGGGGGGGGTAGAGGATTGCGGCGGGCTGGGGACCGAGCTGCCCCCTCGCTCCCGCTCAGCCAGAGAGCTCAATGGGCCGCCTCTGCTCGTGTCCCGAAGACCCTGTGGTCGATGGGCCTGCTCAGCCTCGCTGTGTCTGTGCCACAGGGAGTGGGTGGAAGACACGCAGCTGTGGATCCAGCAGGTGTCCAGCGCTCCCAGCACCAGGATGGATGTAGTACACCTGCAGGAGCAGCTGGACCGGAAGCTGCAGCAGCGACAGGCCAGGGAGACGGGCATCTGCCCCGTGCGCAGGGAGCTGTACTCGCAGTGCTTTGGTGAGTGGCGCGACGTGCACGGTGGAGGCTGGGGTGGGGGGAATCCGACGCACATCTGCCGCCCCCTCCCCTTCCCTTCGAGCACAATCCCCAGCCCTGAGCGTCCCTGAGCTGCAAGCCCACCCCATCCCGGAGTCGTCTTGTGTCCCCCTGCCTGCCCCACACCCAGGAACTGCCAAACGCGCCTCCTTCCCGCTCTTTGCCCGCCCACCTGACAACCCGGTTCCTAACCTCTCGGCAAATGTTCGGAGGTAAGATGAGAACTTCCGTTCTAAGTCTTTTTCTTTTCAAAGATTTTTATAATAAGCATGTGCTGATTTTTTAAAATCGGAACAATTAACGTGCTAGATTCGTATCCATCGACCAATATTCCAGCCCTTGGGCTGGGGAAATATTTCAGGGTAACTTACTGTTAACTGACAGTCACGAACGATTTAAGTGATCGTGTCAAATGGCTGTCCCCCAACCAAACTCACTGGCCCCTGTGGACTCTGACGTTCAGACGGCCTCCAAACCCTGAGGCAGCTGCAGGGGCTGGCAGGCTCCCTTCAGTGTGAGTGTGATTAGGGTCTGCTCTCCAGGTCGGCATTTATGGAAGAGATGGGTGGGCAGGCTCTAAATCCTACTGTTTCCAGCCCCAAGCCCGTCCAGCTAGAGGGCACACAGGATTTCCCTGCTGCTTTAAAGCAGACGTCACGGGGCGCCTGGGTGATTCAGTCGTTTGAGTGCCCAAGTCTTGAGGTCCAACTCATGAGGGTCATGATCTCACAGGTCGTGGGATCAAGCCCCATGGCAGGCTCCGCACAGTGTGGGGTCCTCTCTGCCTCTCTCTGTCCCCCTCCCAAAATAAACATTAAAAAAAATAAAAATGAAGCAGTCATCACCTTCAAACTGAAAAGTCCAATTTCTATGACTAGTACCCTGGAGGTTTTGCCTGAGGGTGGAAGAGAGGGGCCTCATGGCCGCAAACAAACCTGGGGGCGCCTGTCTCCCTCTGTCCTGGGCCCCCAAGTGCCAAGTTCAGAGCAGTGGCTGTATGGCAGGGCTCCTGGGGCCTCTGTCTCCAGGTGAGGAGGACACACGCTAGCACCCTCCCCAGGAGGGAGGGTGGTTAGCCGGAGACGTGGTGCACTTCCCTCCTGCCTGCCCTCCTGACCTCGGTGTGTGTGTGCTTTGGAAGATGAGCTGATCCGGGAGGTGACCATCAACTGTGCGGAGAGGGGACTGCTGTTGCTACGAGTCCGGGACGAGATCCGCATGACCATTGCCGCCTACCAGACCTTGTACGAGAGCAGCGTGGCCTTTGGCATGAGGAAGGCGCTACAGGCCGAACAGGGGAAGTCAGACATGGAGAGGAAAGTGAGTGGGGTTGACCCTGGAGCTTCGGCCCTCTGTGACTCTTCTGTCAACCTCAGGGTCACATGCTTGTTCCAGACGACATTCTGACGACCGAGGGTGCCATCCCCTCAGAGGGCGCCCCCCGCCCCCCGCCCCCTGGGGTTCAGCCTGGTCCTGGCAGGGCTGGCTCCTCTTGGCTGTGCCGTGCCAGTCACTGACCTCCCACTGGGTGGCAGTACAGACCCGGGCCACATCTCAGGTTGGACAGCTGTGTCCCAGGTCCCCTCTGAGGCCCAGGCACTCACACCGCCCCATCCTCTTGGCAACGTCCCAGGATGACGGGAGGTTCTGTCCTCAGATTGCAGAATTGGAAACGGAAAAGAAAGATCTGGAGAGGCAAGTGAACGAGCAGAAGGCCAAATGTGAGGCCACCGAGAAGCGGGAGAGCGAGAGGAGACAGGTGGAGGAGAAGAAGCACAATGAGGAGATTCAGTTCCTCAAGCGGACGAATCAGCAGCTGAAGGTGAGCCCCGTGCAGGCCCGGGTGGAGGGGCTCCTGCCCGCCCCCTCCCCCAAACTCCCCTCCCCCCCCCCCCGGCCCCATGGCTCCGTTTCCTGCAGGGGACTCCGAATACTTGTCCACATGTACTGCCAAGGACTAAAGGAAGCTGGGGGGGGGGGGCGGGTGGTGCGGGGGGATGCTGGGTGAGGGGTCATTACACAGATTCTCCACCCTTCTGTCTCTGGAGGGGGGCTCTGAATTTCCACGACCCCTCAGCCTGGCTCCTCAGCCCCTCCAAGTGGATGGTTTTGTTGCCCTTGGAAAAGTTGCCCAGCGTCCAGGAGAGGTGGATATGGCAGAGTGGAACTTCTCTCCCATTACGGCTGGCATTCTGGAGCCTTCCTAGAGTGGGCGGGATGTCTTCAGCAGGCTTTCTTGGGGGTGCCATCCCGCCTGCAGCCCCCTCTGAGGCACAGCATTTGGGGCCGGCAGGGAAGGAGAAGAACCATTTGAAGTCAGAAACCCTGCCCGGGTGTGTGGTCAGAGGAACTCAACTGTAGGTATTTTTCCTCCAAGCCCCTTTGCCGGTGGTTTACTTTTATCCAGCTGAGCTGAGATGGGGGCCAGGCCTCCCAAACTCCAGGCTCTCTGTGGGATCTAAGGGTTCTCAAAGGCTGTGCCCCCAGAGCAGCGGCAGCATCACCCGGCAACTTGGAGAAATACCAATTATTGGGCCCATTCCGGATCTACTGAATGAGAAACTTTGGGGTTCGGGCCCAACAACCTAGCCAGGTCTGCAGGTGATTCTGGTGCTTGCCTAAGTTTGCGAACCACTGTTCTAGGTAGGGGACCTGTTGTTGAGTGGCCGTCTCCCACGGCCCTGGCCGCAGGGGCCCCTGGGTGGATCTTCCTCCCCTCCCTAGTCTCATGGAAAGCTTACAGTCTTGCGATTGGCAGGCCTGTTGGGGCTACACCAAGGACAGGCATTTGAGATAAAGAGGGCTTGTATTAACTGCTAGTGCAGGATGACAGATTCTCTCGTTGCTGAGCTTCACGAAGGAAAGCTAGACACTTCACAGCCGGCCACGAATCTGTTGACTTAGCAGCCTCTGAAGCTGCGTGCCTTATCTGCCATGTCCCTTGATCACCAGCCCGAGTTCTTCAGTTCCCCCTACAGTACCCGCAGCCAGAGCAGAGCAGAGCAGAGCAGAATATCTTGGCATCTTTCTAACATTTACAAGCAACCTTGTCATCCCCTGGGTGAAGGACTCTTTAGAAGTGAGTTATTTTTATTGGCTCCAAGCTGCACTGCAAATAAAGCAGTGTTTGCAGTCCCCAGGATAGACCTACTTAAAGATCTGTCCACACACCATGATAGTAAATTATGTTACCGGCTGCTGGAGGAGCAGAGTATAAAACTCCCAAGGGCCTTGAGCTTTACATACAAGATGGACAGCTCCCTACTTACTGGTAGCAATTCTCTCTAATTGGGTGTCAAGTTGTCTCGGTGGCTGAAAAATTGCTGTTTCCCAAACCTCTTGTCCCAGCACAAGAGCTCCCAGGATCCCAAACCAGAGAGCCAAATGTTTAACTTAGCATTTCAGGCCTGAAATCTGAGCCACGAGAAACCACTATTTCAACAACTTTTATTCAATTTCCTTTTCAATGCTTTATGTTCTACACTGAGCCATTATTGTATGGAAACCAGGACAGCTCCGGTTTCTCCTAATGTAGCAAGACCGTATGCCAAGCCAGACATCAGCTAATCTAGAAAATATGGAATTGGGAATGAAGGGAAAAACACTTGGAGGGGCAGCGTCGGATTCTTCTTCCCAGAGCCTTTTATCACCTCTCAGCTATTTGTTAGGCTGCAAACTTCAAATAATTAACGGAGTTTGTTTTTGTTTTTCAGGCCCAACTGGAAGGCATTATTGCACCAAAGAAGTGATAATTTCCATATGGGTCTCAGCAAGCACTGCTACCCCATCATAAGCCCGTTGTAATAAAAAAAAAGCTAGTCTCCTGAGTGAACAAGCCATACCCTCCCCTGATCACCACCCACACGTTTGTCAGAAGTCACACGTGGCCCCAGTGTCATGAACACCTAGGTCTGGCAGCCAGGCTCTCGGCCGGGCAGCGGAAGGTGGCACAGTCTCTGTACGTGGCCAACCTTGGGATTCGCCAGCCGGAGCAGTCAGGCTTTCTGCCCCGTCCCTCGCAGGTGAGGCAACGGCCCTCCCGCCACTGCTCCACGCTGGCACTTATTTCTAGCCCAATGAAGCTGCCTCCCTGCCCTGGTCCTGGTCCACGATTCATCTTAGACCTGAACTTGGGCTTCTGGGGCCTGTCTTTCCCTTACTTGGTGTCTTTCACCATCCCTACCCCAGTGCAGTTCTAGTGGCTCATTTTGGAGATTTGGGTTTATATGATGTTGTTTTATCCCTGCCCACCTAGCCCACCACGCCCACTTCCCCAGTTAGCCCAGTTGAGGAGGCGCCAAAGGCAGAGTCAAACCCGCCTTGAGAAAGTAAATGTTTGCTGGGAAGAAATACAAGTCACAAGGTCCCCGGTGAGCTGCCTGCACCTCGGCCCCTGCCCGCCGATTTGGTTTGTTCATCTTATTCTGCAGAAAACCAACCCCTGACCCTACACCCCTAACTGGCTGGGGTTTAACAACTGGAGAGGTACCCAGACCTCACATGCAGCTCTAATTATTAGTGGTTAGGCTACGGCCTGTAGACTGCACTTTAGTATTCCTTGTAAGTAAAATCCAAAGTTTGGAGGCCCGTAAACCCAGAAGAGGAAGTTAGCGAAACAAAGCTTTAATTTAGGGCAATCCGGGTGGGCCAGTGCAGCAAGATGACTCCATCATTCATTTAAATTTCACAAGGAACACACCTAAAGAGGCACTGACGTGTCCACTCGGTTGGAATGCCTCAAGCTGCATTCCCAAGGAGCCAAGAAGGACTCTCCTTAGTGGAGCTGTGACCCGACATCATCCCAGTGAAGGCTCCAAGGCTCCCTGGAAGAATCGCATTCCTACAGGAAGAGCTGTGTTCCCAAACATGCCCCACACAGCTCTAATCTCAGATCTGAAGTCACAGCTTTCACCCTCCTCCGGGTGCCCTGAGGGGACTCTAAGACCCCACCATAAGAGCCTGCCTGGGCTGTCACCGTCGCGAGACAGAACTCTGCTGAGGTGTGCTGGTTCCAGGACTCCTTGGATGTCAAGCACCTACGTCCTGTGGCCAGCTAACAGACAGAGCGACAGACAACTGAAGATGCTGTCACTTCTTCCTATTTTAAAGCTTAGGCCGTGTACATTACATCCTTGAGATTTTCTCGTTTTTACACTTCTGTTTCAAACTGCTAATTGCCAGTGTAAGAGAAATGCCGCTCTCCATTCTGTGGACCTCATCTGTTTCCGTCAGACGCGCAGGACATGGCTACGCTCTGGAGGAACCAAGAAGTGCCAGTGGACCCCATCACGGAAAGCCCTGGGGGCGGACAGACTGTTTTCACCAGCACTGGTGAATGGTTTCAACTGTCAAACCTCAGAACAAAAGCATCATGGCCTTAGAAATGCCAACCGGGGGGCGCTGGGTGGCGCAGTCGGTTAAGCGTCCAACTTCAGCCAGGTCACGATCTCGCGGTCCGTGAGTTCGAGCCCCGCGTCAGGCTCTGGGCTGATGGCTCAGAGCCTGGAGCCTGTTTCCGATTCTGTGTCTCCCTCTCTCTCTGCCCCTCCCCCGTTCATGCTCTGTCTCTCTCTGTCCCAAAAATAAATAAACGTTAAAAAAAAAAAATTTTTTATAAAAAAAAAAGAAATGCCAACCGGGCATGAAGAAAATGAACACAGTTTCTAATTGCCTATTTCTGTATAATTTAATAAACTTTTAAAATGTTACTGCTTATGTTTGAATTTTTTGTGTCTGTGTTTCTGTCCCTCTGAGTCACTGGTCTTCTTTTTGTTCCTGTTTCTGTTTTTCACGTTGTGTGTTTCATAGTAGCGGACGCCAACTTTCTTGGATTGCTGCTGCCGCGCTGCTCGCCTCCGCTGAAAAAAAAAAAATGGCAAAGAAGACAAACCAATCAATCGTGGAAGTCACAGAACAGGCCCCTCTGTTCCTCTGTGCCCCATTCCTATGCTGCTCTCCCAACCAGTGGAAGCAGCACTCACAAGGGAGGGCTCCCCTCCCAGACCCAAGTGTGCCCTCCCACTGTAACCCGCGACAGCTCTACAGACTGTCGTCGGGTCATCCATGCTGGAATCTTTCCTACTGCGCTCCCGACCAGTGGCCCTCTGGTCTAAGGGTAAACACTTCCAGGAACAAGCTCTTCCCTTCCCAAGAAGGCCCACTCCAGCTCTGAAGAGCCAGTTACTACACTGAACTTCACAGAGGGCAGGGATCTATCGGCCTGAACGGCTCTGCTCATCACAGAAAACCAAGGGGCCACATAAAACCAGAGGACTTTCTAGAGGACAGTCTACATGTTTGAGGGCAGCGATGAGAACTCCTAAAGCGTAAGACATGAACTCAAGGACCTTCATCCAGTGGGCCAACTCTTGATCCTGTCTAACTCACCTCAACTAGGTCACTTAGGACTGGGGTTCCTAGAATTCAGCTCCAGACCATCACTTTTAGAGAGCGTCGTCTCTTAGGAAATGGATTTCTCCTCTCTACTTTCTAGACCTGGGTGAAGTTTAAGACCAAAACCAAGACCAAAACCACGTACTTCCTTAGATGTAAGCATCCTGCGAGTTTTATTTGAATGGTCCTCTTCCCTCTGTGCTTTCCGCTTCCTTCCCTTTTTGGTAGGTGCTGGAAACAATACATGAGCACAAAGAAAACAAACAGGAATTCTCTATTCAAAATGTGTCTGTGAATCCTAGGGTGGGAATGAGCTTGACGTGCTGGAAGACCAGTATGCATGGAGCGTGGGTGGGCACAGCACAAAGCGGGGTGAGATAGGGCGCCTGGGTGGTTCAGTGAGTTGAGTGTCCGACTTCGGCTCAGGTCATGATCTCGCGGCCCATGAGTTTGAGCCCTGCATCGGGTTCTGTGCTGATAGCTCAGAGCCTGGAGCCTGCTTTGGATTCTGTATCTCTCCCAATCTCTCTCTGCCCCTAACCCACTCACATTCTGTCTCTGTCTCTCTCAAAAATAAATATTAAAAAAAAAAAAAAAAAACTATTCTGGAAAAAAACACAAAAAGAACAAAGTGGGGTGAGGCCGGGAGGGTGCCAGGCTAGAAGGGTCCTGGTGGGCCATGGTAAGATTGGCATTTATGTCATAGAAACGCACTCCTGATGTAGAAGCTGTGAGTCCCAACGGAGTAAAGAATAAATACCTGGTCTACCCCCCTCCCCCCCAGAAAATCTGCTGACCCACCCCTAGATTATAAGGTTACTAAAGTACTCTTCTTACAGGAAGCTTCCTGAATTAATCCCAAGAAACGTGCAGAATAAAAAGTGAATAATCCAACCTGTATCATAAACAGTACATGGTGCCAGTTACGATAAATATCTGTGTGGATGACGGCACGAGAGAGGACAGAGAGATTAAAGTTCGATTCCGCATAGTTCTGAAGACGCAAATCGCATGCCAGTGGTTGAACTATTTTACCTGTATCTTCCACTTCTTCAGCTGCTCCTTGCTCTTCAGATTTTGCAAAAACCTTCTCACTTAGTCCCTTGGATATTCTGAAACAGAAAAGCCAGGACACAAAGCTGCCCGCCAGCCCCCTCGACTGCCCAAATCACGTGCCCACCCGGGGGCTGTGACCACCCGGCGGACCACCTTCTGCGCACGGTTGCCACGCCCAGCCCGCCCAAAGCCGCTGGGCCTCTGCTGAAGCCTGAACTAAAGCTTCTCACACTTCACGGAGCTGCACCTTAAAAACCTACAGATCGCTTTTTAAAAATGGCAATAACTCCCTTTCACGCCCCATAGAGCCGTGGCTCCAGTACGCATGGCAAGTGTTTGAGAAAAGAACGAGCAAACCACAATTGGTGAGATGAGGCTGCTACCTGACTGCTGAAAACTTCTTAGCTTTGGCTTTGTTTAAAAATCTCTGATATTTAGCGATCTTCTCATCCAGGGCTTTAATAACCGCCTTGGTGTCATTCTCCGTGTGTTCTTCCTGGGACTCCGGGCAAGACTCCTCCTCTTCGTCTCCTGGTAGCTCCTGTGCCTCCTCCTCCCCTTCGGAAAAGCTCTCAAGCTCTTCGTCAATATCCGACATCTCCAAAGGGACCAGGTCATCCCCCGAAAACTGAGGCACGACATTGATTTTGCCAAAGTTCTGCCGAACTCGTGCCAGGATCTGCTGCATTTCCGAGTCAGCGTCACAGCGACTGTTCTCTTTTTCCTTCTCAGTGACGGGCTCCGATGTTTCACCTATAGCTGCCGTGATTTCCTCTTCTGGGTTCTTCTGGCTTGTTTCTGTGGGGACTTCCAACGACGAGGAGGATGGGAGCTGTTGAGGCCAAACAACGGGGTGCAGGTGGGGGAGAGAGACGGGATCAGAAAATGCAAACCGTTTCTGGCCTCACACCTGGCTCTCAAACGAGGGAGTCCTCTCCCCGGGACTAAGGAAAGTACTGAAAACCCCACACTCGAGTCGTGTCGTTCATCTCCCGGGAGCCACGGTGCGTCAAGCCCAGAAGCCGGGACTAAAGGATCAGAGGGACTCGGCTGCGGGGCCCAAGGAAGAGCCAACTGTGGGTGTTTAACCAGTCACGCTATCAGCCATTCCCCACAGTGTGCGACTCCCTCCGCCCCACCTGAGGAGGGCAAGGGACGGGGGTGCTGAGGTAAGCACGCACAAGAGGGGCGCACACAACCGCCCGAGAGCGAAAGCAGAGCGCTGCTCGGGGCGCAGGGACAGGCCCCGGGAGGAAAGGTGTGACCGGGAGGGGCCGAGCCGGGGGACACGCCTGTCTGAGGTAATTAAAGGTGAAGGAGAAGCTCGTGCCAGGCTTTATCCCGGCGCTTCGTGCTTGTAGCATCGTTTTAACCTTGCGACGGAGACTCCTGGACTTTAGTGATTTTTCCGAAGGCAAGGGTGGCTACACAAAGCGCTAAATAAGTCAGGAATTCAGAAAATTCAGGAAGTTGCATACAAAATTCGCAGGTACGTTTTTATACCCTTTTCCTCAGCTAAGCGTATAGCGTTTGCGTTCTGAAGGAGTGTCAGCCACTACCAAGAAGAATAAAAGAAGAAAATCGCAGACTGGGGGAACTAATGATCTGACACACTCAACGACCAGACACGAAGAGTCCAAGATCACCCCACCGTGTGCACACAGGGTCGCAGCAGACCCTGCCAACGTCTTCCTCCCTCACGTCCAGCAGCTGGCGAACTCACGACCATCCTGCAGCTTCCCACCACGTCGCCCTGCCCTCGCCCACGTGGGTCTGGGTCTGGGTCCAGCCCCACGACCTCTCCACACCGCGACCGCAGCACACTTGCTCCCACTCAGGTGCTCCGGGTGGGGGGCAGCCTCTGCCCGCACCCCTCTCCCCTCAAGATACCCGCAGGGCTTCTGCCTCCTACCGTTAAGGGCTCCACCAAAACGCCACTTCCTCAGAGGCCACCCCCAGCCACCCCACGTACAAGAACACTCTCCCATCTCCCAAACCCACTTCCCTGGTCCTGTCCTCCTCACAGTCACTGGTACCTCCCGACGGAACGTATTTATCTATCTGTCCCTGTAGCATAATAACGTATGTTTGGTCTTCACACCAGAACTCTAAAACCCTCTGCATCTCCTGGGTACAGAAGAGTGTCTTTTGTTATTCATAACGAGTCCCTCTCCACCACCCCAGAGTTTATCTGAGGAGATGCTCATGGTGGGGCCTTGCTTCAGAATGGGGGCTGGTCACCAGACGGACCAAGCACTTGATGAGAGGACTAGAGATGGAGTTTGATCACCGATGGCCAATACTTTAGTTAATCAGGCCTACGTAGGGGTGCCAGGGTGGTTCGGTCGGTTGAGCATCCGACTTCGGCTCAGGTCACGATCTCACAGCTTGTGAGTTCGAGCCCCACGTCGGGCTCTGTGCTGAGAGCTCGGAGCCTGGAGCCTGCTTCGGATACTATGTCTCCCTCTCTCTCTGCTCCTCTCCTGCTCATGCTCTGTCTCAAAAATAAAACATTAAAAAAAAAAAAAATCAGGCTTACGTAATAGAACCTCCACAAAACACCCTGAAGGATGGGGTCTGGGGAGCTTCTGGGCTGAATGGATTGATATGCTGGGAGGGCACCATGCCCAGAAAGGCCACAGGAACTCCATGCCACCCACAACCCCACTCCTGGCCCTACACATCTCCTCCATTTGCCTGTTCCTGAGCTGCGTCCTCTACAATAAACTGGCTATCGTAAGCAAACCCTTTTCTGAGTTCTGTGAGTTGTTTCAGCACATTACCAAACCTGAGAACCCTTGAATTTGTAGCTGGCTGGACAGAAGTGTGGGTGGCTGGGGAAGCCCATCCGCAGCTGGCCTCTGAAGCGGGGACCATCCTGTGGGGCCGGACCCTAGACCTGTGGGCCTGTGCTAACTCTCGGAGATAGTGCCAGAACTGAATTACTGGACACCCAGCGGTGTCAGAGCATTGCAGAATTGGTGCGGACAAACGAAATGCATCTGGTATCAGAAAAAACCACAAGCTCCTCTGCCGCCATCCGTATACATGGAAGTGCGATAGGCAGGGACTCCTCTAGTTTCACTGCAATACCGCCAGTGCCCAGCAGAGTGCCCAGCACACGGGAGATCCTCAGGACGCTTTTGCTGAATGAACCAATCAATGAGTGAACAAGGAACTGGGTATTTTTGGCTGTTTGGTGGCTTTAGGGGGAGAGGAAGAAAGAACGCCAGTTTCAGGTATGGTGATGCTGAAATGCTGGAGAAAGTATTCAACTGGAAGTTTCTAGCTAATAACTGAAACGCGGAACGGATTTCAGGTAAGAGGGAACGAACCAAAGCTACACAAACCCGAAAGATCAGCATGGAAGTGAAACTTAAAGCCCCCTCTTCAAAAGACTCGGCAGAGCTCTGAAAAAGAGCCTAGAAACAGAAAAGCAAAGGGCCACGGTTGGAGCCTTGTGGTGGTCCACTGCCAGGGGGAGGGAAATCCAACAGGAAGGAAGCTTCTCAATTCAGCCCAGAGGCCCCAAATCTAAGACTTCTTTCCCGGACTATAAACTGTACCACTCTCCTTTTCCCCCTAATTACCAGCTTCTTGAGGACAAAAAAGTTATTTATTCCTATATTCCCTGGGCCTGGCATATTGTCGGGCCTCACAAATGTTGAGTCAATCTTGGAAATGTTCCTGTTCCTCAAGCATAAGGACAGACCCAGTATTGGAAAAGCACTTATAGTTACAGCCCTCTTTGTTCGAGGCCCCAAAGGCTGGTATTCAACCTCGGACTTCCACCACACATCTGCTTCCGGGTCTCCAAATGCCACCCCCACCCCCACCGCCACCCCCCACAAGGTCATAGCCACGGCTCTATGGAAGGGGAGACACTGGCACGGACAGACCACACAGGAAAAAGGCGCTCCACAAAGGGAGGCAATCAAGGCACCACGCCTAAGGCAGGAAGCGTGCTTTCCAAGAGGCAGGTCTGCCCCGTTCTTACCTGGGAGGCTTCAGGGGGCTCTGCGTTGGGCGGCTTGACAAAGAAAGGAATCCAGCCCCTCTGCCAGTCATTGAGAACCATCTTACCCACAGTCTGCAAGTCTGGCTCTCCACCCTGAAATGCCACAGAAAGACTCCCCATTAAATTCACAGGCCAAAGCACCTGCTAGTGTGGGGGCACGTCAGCCGCCCCAGGTGCTCGTCACCACCGGCCTGCCAAGTTTCGTACCGCTCCCACCACACATACCCACAAAAAAGGTCCTCACCACATACACACGTCTGCCGTGTGACGTGCCCTGGTCTCAAGTCTCACAAACCCTCGCTCACCTTCAGTAACTTCCCAGTCCGGAAAGCTAGCTTCTCGAGAAAGTCCTCAGCATTCTCCCAAGAATCAATCTTGTATGTCTTGCTGATATATTCTGGCTTTGCCCGTTCAAGTACAGCACCAATGTGGTCTTCGGGAGTCTTAATTTTTTCAACTTGAACCTAGATGTTCAGAGGAAATTTCTGGCTTACGAGCTTTATATGGAAGCAGTGAAGTTCACATCTGTAACAGTATCTGAAAATAGATTTCAACACCACGATGCAAGGGGAGCCTGGCAGGGGCCGGTCTCCGAGGTGGCCAGACGTGGTCAGGGGAAAGGAACACCACCACACAGCGTCCAGCCAGGGAGCCCGGCACTCAGCTGTAATCCCAGCTCACCACAAACTAACTGTGTGGTTCCTTCCGCAAGCAGTTCAAAGTTGGACTGTTTCATGCTAGTCGCGTACAGAAATGGTTAAAAGCCTGCCAATCCCAGGACACAAAGAGAATTCGATAGTTTAAGCAAAGAGGGGAGGAATGCGCGCAGGACGTATAGCCAGCAGCACTGGTTAAGGTCAAGTGGAACCATTTAAAGTTTTTGGTCATATTCAGAAACAAGTGAGGAAATGCCTGCCTGAGTTCCAAAATGACTCAACCCATAAACCCTCGAAGATGAATTATCACTAAACATAAACAGGCCCTGCTTCCCTTTGGATCCTGTGTGTAAACTACAAACTCTTTTGTGGGATGACATTGACCAGATATGCCCGTGGCTCCACTGACTCCTCAAACAGGCTTTAGCGGAATGGAGAGGCCGCCCTGCAGAGCATCACGTTCCTCAAGTTTGGTCAGACAGGCTGACCCCAAACCGCCTTCCAAATGAGTGAAACGCGAAGGTATCCAGTGTTCCCCACAGAATGCTTCCCCCAAAAGGCAAACAAAGAGCCCGTCAGGACCAAAATACTCACCACTCCTTTTAGCACAATGTCTGTCTCTGAGTCTTCAGAGGGATAAACCACACCCGGACAGTCGATAAGGAATATCCGACGCATCAAGGTGATATACTGCCAGACCTGAAGTCAGTAAAAAGCCAGAGACTTCCCTGGGTCAAAACTTAAGAGCCCGATTTCACAAATCTCTGATGCTCACCAAGCTAGAAAGGGGTGGGGTCAGGGCTCAAAGAGAAGCAACCTGCTGAGTGACGAAGCAATAAAGCATCTCCTCTACTTGGGCCATGCACAAGGTGCTTTCTCTAAGTACAAGACTACAGCTTCCACCAGCCAAGAGTCTAAAATGAAGGCAGAGGCGGGAGCTCCGTGTGGTATCGCGTGATAATAATCCAGTAAACCTTCTCTGGTTTTTCAAGGTACTCTTGGGAGTCTAATACTGTCCGGCCCCTCCTCCTTTCGGGAGAACCACGTTGCTCCTCACTCTGCATCTCAGGGTATGTCCCCCCCAACTGCCAGAATCTACCATAACATCTGAGTTTTCTTTCATAACGCTTGCACCAAATATTCTTGGGTTAGTTTTATCAAAGAAAAAGGCTGGAGTGACCATTTAAGAGACTTAAATGTGAACGGCACTTCCCACATTGTGCCAAAGGCACACAGTGCCATACGAACCAGAAACTACTCTCAGTCTTACCAAAATGGGCAGAGACAACTCTGGTAACACTCCAAACTATTATATGGAGACCAAACTCCCATTGGTAGCCTTCACTCAAGAGAAGTAGGTAGAAATCTCCATGCTCTAAACAATCACCCTCTAGGGAAATACAATATGGAGAAGTAAATAAGGCACTTAAAGCTGGACGTACCTTTGTTTCGCCTGCAATGGGGGCCACACTGCAGACTTTCTTGGAGCGCAATGTGTTTATCACGGAGCTCTTGCCAACATTTGGGTAGCCAATGAACCCGACACTGATCTGCTTCTTGTCAGTGTGCAACTGTTCAAAAAGAGAATACACACCACACACACACACACACACACACACACACACACGGTCATGAACATCCCTTGAGAAAAACAGGTTGTGTTAATTTGCTAATATAAAGAAAATAAGGCAGAAGGGTTACTAGAACTTGATCTAAAACCTAGACACATGCCACCTACATTGCCTGATTGGGCTGCACACATACACTTATTAATAAATCAGACATGACTCATTTCCTCAAGTTGTCCATGTGCAATTGTTCTTGAATGTTTTAAGGTTAAAAGTATGTAGGTCGAGAAGCAAAGGAAGAAAGAACTTGTTAGTCATCAATTTAGAACATCATCCACGGATAAAATGTCTTAAGGGAAGAGAACCTCGGCAGATGGCACCAACTGGCAATCCCATGACCCACCCCTCCTTTGCTCTGCACATTTTGCATCTGCATTGCCAAAAATAAATGACAGAAGTTAAAAAAAAAAACAAAAAAAAACCCTCAGAAGTTAGACCACTGGGTGAAAGTCTCAAGAAGACAGAACTCAACAACTGCCTAAGGCTAGTTGAAGACTTCTGATTCAAGATGGCGGACCCAACGTCCACACTGGCCTCGCTCCTGCCACAACCTCCACTAGGATGACAGCAGTGGGAATGAGCACATATAGGAACTTACAGAACCAGGCATATAAAACAAAAGAATGAGCTGGAGATGAGACAATAAAAACAAACCTATAGGGGCACCCGGGTGGCTCAGTCAGTTGAGCGTCCGACTTCGGCTCAGGTCGTGATCTCGCAGTTCGTGAGTTCAAGCCCCGCATCAGGCTCTGTGCTGACTGCTCAGAGCCTGGAGCCTGCTTCAGATTCTGTCTCCCTCTCTCTGCCCCTTCCCCACTCATGTTCTGTCTCTATCTCTCAAAAATGAATAAACGTTAAAAAAAAAATAAAAAAATAAATAAGTAAATAAATAAAAACCTACAATGTTAATAAATCACTACCAGCTAAGTAGTACCCAACCTGGCTCACTACAAAGATGAAAGCTAAGTGACAAAGTTAGGAAAATTTACAACCCAGCAAAAATATTGCCAAAGAATCACAAAATGGAGAATGGGCAGGACAGCTACCACTGAGGGGGTCTGAAATCAAGACTAGTGAGAAGTCTGCAGAGCAGTGACACCACCCCACCCTGGCCTCCCCCACCAGGGGCACCTAGGTTCTCTGCCCCAGAACCTTACCAGACACTGATTTTTTGGAAATCCTACATCTCTGAAAACATTGCATTCTTAGACCTAAAAGGGAACCTGGACTTGTGGATAACAGTAGCTGAAGGCAAGTGTTCCCAATGTGATTAAATGAAAGTCTAAATAAATAAATATATGTTTTTAATGTTTATTTTTGGGAGAGACAACACGAGCGAGGGAGGGGCACAGAGAGAGGGGGGAACAGAGGCTCTGAGGCGGGCTCTGTGCTGACAGCACAAGCTTGGGGCTCAAACCCACAAACTGAGAGATCACAAATTGAGCTGAAGTCGACACTCAACTGAGTCACCAAGGCACCCCATGAAAGTCTAAATATTGATGAGACCCCCAGGTCCCTACTCCCACTGAGCTCCCGAACCCTGCAGCCAAGGGATTATATACATCCCCGAGCTGGAGACTGGAAGATTCCTTTACGGGGAAACTTACACTGACATCTAGAGTGCCCTCCGACAAAATATTGGCTTTTAACCTAGTCACCTGACAGGGAAGTCCAGTAGTCAATAGTCTACCCCCCGCATAAAACTTCTATTGGTTTTTTGTTTTTGTTTTTTTTTTTTTTTGAGAGCAAGAGAGAGCAGGCGAGCAAGCAGGGGAGGGGCAGATGGAAAGGAAGAGAATCCCAAGCAGGCTCTGCACTGTCAGCACAGAGTCCAACACAGGGCTAGACTGCACGAACCGTGAGATCATGACTTGAGCCGAGATCAAGAGTCAGATACTAACTAACTGAACCATCCAGGAACCCCTACGAGACTTTTCTTCAGTGGTTCACCCTTAGATATGAAGACAGGCGAAAATAACCAGACATTTGAAGTGTGACTCTAGTACTACAGACAGAAAAACACAAACTGGCAGGAAACAGAGTTAATACAGGGAGAGAGGAAAATTTCAAAATACCACCATCGTTACCATTCTCAGAAACAGAAAACAGTTCATCTGTGAAACAAAAATGGGGCAGGGCAATTCTTAAAAGTGAGAGGCAAAATAAATTTTGCGATAGAACAGCTAGATAATCAAGTCAGAGAAACTTCCCATAAAATAGAGCAAAACATCACAAAGGCACTGAAATAAAGAAAAGAAGATTCAAGAATTAAACCAAGAGAGCACACCCAATTCCCGAACCAGAGAAGAGCTGATGGGGTAGAGGGCGGGAGAATTTCCAAGAAATAATACCAGACAACATCAGGCAAAGTCCCATCCAATGCCTAACTCACTGAACAGTAAAAGACCCACCTTAAAACACATCAATGTGCAATTTTAAAACAGGAGTTTCTTTTTTAAGAGCTCCCAGCCACAAAGGACCAAGAGTTGGAATGGTCCCATTACTCAACAGCACAACAGAAACAGCACAACAGAAGCCACTAGAAGACGATGCGCTGGTGCCCTCGGCATTCTGAGGAGAAACAGTGTGAGGACAGAATAAAGGTATTTCTGAAATGCAAGGTCTCAAAAAATGTTCCTTCTAAGCACTCCTTCTCTGGAAGCTTTTGGAAAATATGTTCTATTGAAAGGAAAGAGTAAACCAGGAAAGACGAAAAACCAAGAAAAAAGATCCTGTGTGGGATCCCTTGATCCCAACAAAACGCTCAGGGTGGCAGTGAAAGGGAACTCCAGGAAGGAGGTTCCGTAGCCGGTCCCGATGGGAAGGGAGGGGCCGGACACTCTCCAAGTTCCCACTCTAGCAGAGGATCTGGTGACACATTAGTGACAAATGACACAGAGCTAATTAACGCCAGAGAAAACAGAAGGTTCCATCAGAGAGGAATTACATTCAGAGTGCTGTGTGGATCAGTCGCGACTGATATCGTACAGTCATGACCACGTAAACGCTGAAGGAAAGAACAATCTGGCCAGATGATGTAGAGCGATGCAGGGAGAATGGAGAGAGGGGAGTACGTGTGGGGACAGAACAGCCATAAGAAACTTAGTCCTCATTTTCCACAGCAGACTTAACATATAAATATCTAAAACGGCAGGTGGAAGGGCTGGAGGAGATGAGAAATAGAATCACAATAAGCATGTATAAAAAATACGGAAGAAAATACTAAAGGTAACTAACAGCCACGGGCCGGACATGTTCACTCCTGGGAAGCGGGGAAGGGTGGGACAAAGGACACCATGTACTTTGTCAGAAGCCAAGGTAGAATGAACTAAACACACGAACACCAAATTGAAGGTACAGAACGTGAAGCTTTGAGAATACCTACTAGGGCGACCTGGCTGCGGGGCTTCCCAGAGAACGACACGGGAGCAGGGACGGGCAGGATGCCCCGCAGGCAGAGGGGACAGAAACTGCACAGGCCTGACGGCAGAGGTGGCATGGTAGGCTCACAAACCCAGGATGGGGAACACAGCATGGGGAGGGGGTCTGTTCCCAAGCAGAAGACGGACCGTCAGGTGCCAGGGACACGGCAGAAAGGGAGGCAATGCCGGTCAAAGATAGGGGCGATGGTTGAGCCAGAAAACATTTTCCAAAATCCCTCATAACCCCGAGGCTCTAGGAATTTTTACGTTGGAACACACACGTTAGGAACACATACGTCTAGGAACACACACTTCTCATGGGCATGATGGGGGAGGTGAGGTGGGTACCCCTCTGCCACATGCTGGCAAGACAAATGCTTTAATAGCCCCACAGCTGCATGTTCCCGGAGATGGGTCAGGTCCCAGTACCTTTCCAAACTGCCGGAGAAGCTGAATGAATGCTCCTTTGCCGAAGGGGTTGGTAAGACTTGCATGGAAGGCAAGTGTCGGATAATCCTGGGAGAGGACAGCAACCCAACGTTTCTAAAGTGGGGAGAGAAGATGCTGGTGAGTTGTAACCTGTTTATTCACAATACAGGAAGAGTCGGTGCTGGAGTAACAGACTGCATTTCAAATACACAGCTGTCCTAGGAAATGGTAGCTGTAATTCTTTAAAATGTGTGTGTTTTTTTTTTTTAATGTTTATATTAGAGACAGAGTGTGAGCAGAGGAGGGGCTGAGCGAGAGAGGGAGACACGGAATCAGAAGCAGGTTCCAGGCTCTGAGCTGTCAGCACAGAGCCCGATGCGGGGCTGGAACTCACGAACCACCAGATCATGACCTGAGCCGAAATCGAAGGCTTAACCGACAGAGCCACCCAGGTGCCTCAAATGTTTTTTGTTTTTTTTTTTAAATGAAAGGTAACACTTTGTCTTTTGTCTACGAACACGGACAGAACAATTACAAAAATGCCTTCGTTGCGACTAAATGCAATTGATGTGACATAATATGGGACAGGCCAGCGGCTGTGGAAGCTGTCTCCATGCGAAGGGGCCTCATCATCCGTCCAGGGGATACTGGCAACTGTGCCTTCACCAACCATCAGGGGATAAGAGATAACTCTGCCCCCTGTCAGTGAAGCACATTTTGCTTCTGTTTTCAGTGAAAACACTTCCGTGGCTACTATGCGAGAAGTGTGATACTTTACTGTCTCAAATCCTAAAAACCGTGCAACTGAGTCATTTACAGAGAACTCAGCCTACGAGGAGCTGAGCGGCCTGGCAGTCTGGCAGTGGATAAGCAGCCGTACTTACTGTTGCCCAGGTTGGAACAAGGTCACATTTGTTAAGAACAAAAATAAGGTGCTTCCAGGGTTTTTCCTTCTTCAAGTAAGTCTCAATGTGAGGGGAACGGGTACCCATCGGATCTCTAGCATCAAGAACTTGAACTACAACATCTGAGGAATCTATCACCTGCAATTCAAAGAGGCAAAAGTGATTTGCTTTAGTGAAATGAGAAATGGGAGAGGGATGACATCTAAGGGAACCCAGGGAAAAGAAAGCAATAGTGAGGACTTCGAAACAGGAGTAGCCAATCCTGATGCCCAGTGATCAGAATTCAAAACTTTCTCCATCCTGTGAGTGTAAGAAACTTGTTGAATTTCAAACAGGAAAACTGACTTAGGTGAAACCCACCTTACTTCGTGACTACTATCGATTATTGAATGGAACCATTCACTTCTTAGATTTCTAAAAGTTTCTGCTGCCACAGCTTTTGTGTATTGTACAAAAACCTAAAAAATTTAGTTTGCCTTCAGGGTGCTGCTTTCCGGTTATGTTACTGTTGGATTATGGGACTGTGCTTGAAAGCCTCGGTCACCAAGGTTGATCTCTAGCATGTGGACATAAAACCCAGCCAGCTGAAGAGTGCTGGACCAGGACTCAGGACACAGAACCTCCCACTAACCAGCTGAGTGAGCTGGGTGAGGAATTCAATCTTTCTAGACCTGTGTTCTCGCCTGTAAACGAGACGGCTGGACTACGAAACTTAAAAATCCCCACACGGCTCCACCACATACGATAAATGTAAGGTCTGTGCATGGCAGCTGTTACTATTACGTGAGTAATAAAAAGAAATCGAATGCAGTTATCGAGAACAATGGCAGTACATACGTGGGCACACCTATCCCGTTTTTGTGAGGGAATGAGGACAGAATGGGCAGTGGAGTTTGTGCTTTATTTGACAGATCTTCGATACGTCAAGATTACTTCTCTCATAGAAAATCACGAAAGCCAAGGGGAACGCTCAACAAGAAAGAACTGCAAGTCTTACCTTATAGAGCTCACCCCATATTCTCTTGGACTGTCCCTTTTTATAGATCTCTTCTTGGGCTTCGTTTCTAAATAAGAAAACACTCAAAGTGAGCAAGTGAAGCCCTACAAAGGGTAAGAGGATGTTTAGGGAAGAGCCGGCCATGTGCCACGGGAAAAGGGCCCTAAAACTACTTGGAGACGGACCAAGAGCAAATTTAATTTAAAAAGTGACTATATCCAATCCAAATGTCCATCGATGGATGAATGGACTTAAAAATGTCTTGCAAACATAATGGAGTATTATTCAGGAACGAAAAAGAATAAAGTACTAACACAGGCTACAACATGAATGACCCTGGAGACATTCTGGTAATGAAACAAGCCAGACACGAAAGGACACACACTGTAGGACTGCACTTACTATCAAGTACCTCTCACAAGGGTAGTCAGACTCCTAAGAGACAGAGGTAGAATGGTGGCCACCAAGCACTGGGGAGAGCAGGGGAGGGGATGTTACTGTTTAATGGGGAAAGACTTTCAGTTTGGGATGATGGAAAGGATTCTGGCAGTAGACCCGGAGCAGGGACGGCTGCATAACCACGTGAACGTACTTAATGCCACTGACTTGCAGGCTTAAAAATGCCTGAAAAGATAAAATTGTAAAAAAAAAAAAAAAAAAAGGGGCGCCTGGGTGGCGCAGTCGGTTAAGCGTCCGACTTCAGCCAGGTCACAATCTCGCGGTCCGGGAGTTCGAGCCCCGCGTCAGGCTCTGGGCTGATGGCTCGGAGCCTGGAGCCTGTTTCCGATTCTGTGTCTCCCTCTCTCTCTGCCCCTCCCCCGTTCATGCTCTGTCTCTCTGTCCCAAAAATAAATAAACGTTGAAAAAAAAAAAAACTGTATGTCCAGTTTACCACAGTAAAAAATGTAAAATTTAAAATAAAGTGACTCAAGAAATAACAGGTGTTGGCAGGGATGCGGATAAAAAGGAACCTTCACGTACTGCTGGAGGGAATGCAAACTGGTGCAGCCACTTTGGAAAACACTATGGAGGGGGCGCCCGGGTGGCTCAGTCGGTTAAGGAGTCATCTGACTCCTGATTTCAGCTCAGGTCACGTTCTCATGGTTCGTGAGTCTGAGCCCTGGTCGGTCTCCGTACCAACAGTGCAGAGTCTGCTTGGGATTCTCTCGCTTTCCCTCTCTCTCTGCCCTCCCATAACTGTGCTCTCTTTGCTCTCAAAATAAACATAAAACCAAAAAAACAGTATGGAGTTTCCTCAAAAAATTAAAAATGGAGCTAGGGAGTGTAATGCTAAGTGAAATGAGTCGGTCAGAGAAAGACAAATACCATGTGATCTCACCCGTATGTGGAATTTAAGAAACAAAACAAAGTAACAAAGAAAAAAAAAGAGAGAGAGAAACAAACCAAGAAACAGACTTTTAACTAAAGAGAACCGATGGTTACCCAAAGGGGAGGTGGGGGGGCAGGGGATGGGAAAAATAGGTGAAGGGGATTAAAGAGTACACTTGCCATGATAAATAAATTTAAAACATTTAAAAATTTATGGGGCACCTGGGTGGCTCAGTCAGTTGAGCATCTGATTTCAGCTCAGGTCATGATCTCACCACTCATGAGTTCGAGCCCCGCGTCAGGCTCTCTGTGCTGACAGCTCCGAGCCTGGAGCCTGCTTCAGATTTTGTGTCTCCCTCTCTCTCTGCCCCTCTCCCTCTCATGCTCTCTCAAAAATAAACATTAAAAAAAATTTTTTAAAGAGAATGGTGTATCAATTAAAAACAAAATTAAAAAATTTTAAACCATACATAAAAAATATGGAAAAATTAAAACAAATATTTTAAAAAGCAACTGTAATTAGGCAACATGTCATAGAAGATTATGAAAAGGATTTGGCAAGACCTGAACCATAATCTACACTCCCATATGAAGTGAAATTTTTCTGATAAGGCTGAGAATCTGTTTATCCACTAGCCTCACAGATATTTACCCAGTGTCTTGGAAACAAAACCAGTTTTCTTCTCCCCTCCCCCCCCCCATTATATACTGCACCTTTGGGAGGGGGAAAAATTCACATCAGCAGAGGCACACAAAGTCCAAATACTTATTTTTATTTTAATGTTTATTTATTTTTGAGAGAGAGACAGCACCAGTGGGGGAGGGCAGGGAGAGGGGGGAGACACAGAATCCGAAGCAGGCTCCAGGCTCTGAGCTGTCAGCACAGAGCCCAACGTGGAACTCGAACTCACGAACCGTGAGATCACGACCTGAGCCGAAGTTGGATGCTTAACCTAAGGAGCCACCTAGGCGCCCTCCAAATACGTCTAAGAAGAAATGAACTTGCTACCTCTTTTGCTTGGCCTCAGATGGCCTGACTTGCTCTCCAAGAGACGCACAGTTAGAAAACAGGCCGCCGACAGCACTGGGGCAGCCCTAGTGCAGGTGAGCAACAGCACCTCTTTGCTGAGGCATCTGGGACACTCACGAGCGGTGAAGAGGGGACACGGCAATGCTTTCTGGAGGGCACTGGGCAGCTGCCTGTCAAAAACACCCATGCTCTCTGACACAGCCATTTCCCCCATAAGAATGTATCTTAGGGGAATAACTAAGGAGAAAGATTTAGTCACACGGATGTTTTACCCTGGCCTTATTTACCACAGGGCAAAACTACAAACAGCATAAATGTTCCACAGCGGGACTGTCGATGAGTACTACCATGGAAATCTATTTTTTTAATGGGAATTTATTCTTAATAATTTAGAAAAATATATTAAAATAAAAAGTAAGTTCAGGGCACCTGGGTGGCTCAGTCAGTTGAGTGTCTGACTTTGGCTCGGATCATGATCCCACCGTTCGTGAGTTTGAGCCTCGTGTCGGGCTCTGTGCTGAAAGCTCAGAGCCTGGAGCCTGCTTCAGATTCTGTGTCTCCCTCTCTCTCTGCCCTTCCTCTGCTTGCACTCCGTCTCTCTCTCAGAAGTAAAAAAAACATTTAAACATTAAGAAAAAAAAAGGGGGGGGGCAAGTTAAAATACACTCTTAAGGGGTGCCTGGGTGGCTCAGTCGGGTAAGTGTCCAACGTCGGCTCAGGTCATGATCTCACGGTCCATGCGTTCGAGCCCCAAGTTGGGCTCTGTGTCGACAGCTCTGAGCCTGGAGCCCGCTTCAGATCTGTGTCTTCCTCTCTCTCTCTGCCCCTCCCCGGCTCACACTCTGTCTCCCCCCCAAAAATAAACATTAAAGATTTAAAAAAACCAACAACACTCTTAAGGTATTATAAATGAAAACTGAGTGTAAAAAAGATCCAGAATAATACATCTAACAGTGACTAATTCTTGATACTTTTTGGGTATGAATTCTATGAGAATATGATATGACAAAAGGTATCAATCCTTCTCCTCCCCCTCCGCAGCAAACATAAAAATGACAAAACACTGCCACCTCTACGCATGTACATACATTTTCCACATTATCTTCAGAAGGTCACAGGAAATTCAAAGACCATCCATGAACCCCCAGTGGTCCAGAGTCTCTGATTAAGGAAGCCCTGACATTGATGATTTTAACAATTTAATAACATGGTCGGTGGGACTAGGAGTTCTTAGTTTTTGTTGCATTTCTAATTTAACTGTATATTCTAAATTGTCTACGACAGAATCTACTTCTATTATTATGAAGAAAAAAACAATCATGAAAAAAAGAGACCCAGAGAAAACAAGCCACCTCAGAAATTATTTTCCATCTGGCCCCAACGTCACAATTTTTCTAGCGTGAGGGAAGAAGATCACTATCTAGGAGGTAAGCACCAAGCTTCATATAGGTAAAATAAAGGTACAAAAATATTTTGTCGCAGGGCACCTGGGTGGTCTGTTGAGTGTCCAACTCTTGATTTTGGCTCAGGCCAGATCTCAGTTTGTGAGCTGGAGCCCCAGTCCGCCTCTGCGCTGACAACGCGGAGCCTGCTAGGGACGCTCTCCCTCCCTCCCTCTCTCTGCCCCTCCCCTGGCGCATCTTCTGTCTCCAAATAAACTCAAAAAAAAAGTTTTGTTGCAGAAGAGCAAATGATGAGAGCAGATGACACCCAAACCGTACCTCACCCCAGGGTCTTCGGTGACCAGGTCACGATCCTTGCCCTGGTCGTAGCTCTCGCTGGACATTTCTGCATTTTCTAGAAGAGACTGCATATCACTCGCACATAAGTTTGGTCGCTTCCTCTGTGACTTAGGGCCGAATGTAGTTTCAAAGCTTTCGGTGTCAAGAATGTGCACCCTGGAGTTCTAAAGAGAAAACAGAGTTTCGCGTAAAGCTAAGGAAAGCACTGAGCAAAAACAGACAGTTTAAAACCTACCCAGGAAAGGCTTTCCGCTTTTGTTTTTTCAAAGCTCAACCCATACCGAAAACTACAACAGGGATGCAGCCTGGTTTCAAATTTGAAATGCTTAAATAGCAAAACCACTTGTTCCCCAATCCTAAAGTTCTATAAGCCTCCTTGGAGAAATACAAAAGTAATACAAAGAGTCAAAGCAAATATGAATAGTTGTGTAAGACTTGCCAAAAACTCTGCTTTATTTCATTTATCATAAACTTTAGTCATATGTAATTACGGCCACAATGATAAAAATTAACTTATCTTTTCTTTTCTTTTTTGAGTTTTCAAACAAGTGCATAAAATTCGCCAAATTCACAGATTTTGTCAAGGACAATTATACTCAAATTTGTGTTCTTTTTTAAACCAACTGTAAATGCCAACTTTTTCTTGGAAGTTCACTTCTTTCATGGCCAAAAGGAATTGCTTGTTTTGTAAGATGCATTTTAGTTTCAGATAACATTTTTCCTAATTTAGGTAACGTTTTTATTAAATGCACATGGAAAGCCTTCAGATGAAAAACATCTAGCAGAAGTCCAAAGTAATAGTTTAGATGTGATAAAAGGAACCTGATACTAACTAGAACTTGATGTGCCTGTAAAGGAGTTACGGGCATAGGAATTTTTGAAGTAGGATAAAAGTCGAAGTCTGAGTTAGGATCTAACACGTAACAGAACGTTAACAGACGGCAGAGTATAGCCTCAAAAAAAAAAAAAAATCACCCTCTGCCCCTCAGTATAAAGCTCCTCTGTGAGCACCAGCCACTAAACACGGATGATGGACCGGCCCCTATGGCTTCTGACCCTGATCGCCCCCTCCAACTCCTAAAGATCCTTAAGCTGTTGTCATTTTTTTAAGATTCTCTAACCCCTCTCTTAGTTCAGTTTTACAGGGGAACCAGGTACTGATGTCAGCAGGAAAACTGTGACCAAAGTTATTCTTGGAAAGCTCATAAATAACCTATCAAGTACAGTACACACACAGATGTGTGTGTGTGTGAGCCCATACGTTAACGAGCATCATGCAGCCATAGCAGTATTTAACAAAGCACACAAATAAGTGACAGTATTTTTGCTGGACTGCTACAGAATTATAGTAATTATAACGCACATGTAGCTGACGACAGTGTAAAAGTTAAAGCAGATCTGATTGGACTCCCCTGCGCAGGGATCTAGGATTAAACTTTATAAGGAGCAGGAGATACCACACTAAAATAAAACAGGGAAGGTTTTTCAAGGCCAAAGCAGTAAAGGCATCCCGTACTCTTGAGTATTATCTGCATCAAAATACCAGCTGACTGGTGCAGCTGTCCATCCTTCACTCTATAGATCAGATACTTGGCGCTGAGTTTTAGAAGCACTGAACAACTGGAATGAGCAACAAAGCAATAAATCCATAATAAGCCCTCTCTGTTCTCCTCGTAAACAAGATTCAATAGTTTGTTAAAAGATGGCTTTAGGGAGAACAGACCAAGAGAACAAGGGAAATGAGCAACTTGTCTGTGGTTCGTGAATTACACTCATGTGTTTCCCTGAAAGAAAACAGTCATTCCACTAATAGGTGCCATTCTTCTAGTCCGTCATAAAACAAAGCATAATTGACAAAACCTGAGGCAATAACCAGGCCTTGGTTTTTATTTTGTTCTGCGAGTAAACAATTTGCTTTGAACTGTTTAATCCATGCATGCATGTCAATGTTTCCTTCCCCTCCTTACATTTGAACTGAGGCTTACGTACTGGCTACATTTCTGAGAATTAATATTCGATGCAAGTAAAAGCGTGCAAACATGAGGCCATTTCTTTGGTTCTGTGTGAAACTCATTCCACTCAAGCAGGATTCAGTCCTCACTGTCCTTCAACCACAGTGGTTAAGAACCAATCTGCCCAGCACCCTTTCCTTCACTAGAAAGAATTCCAAGGGTCTCACAGAAGCCGAAAGTACATAGCACCAAAGGCCTCCCTCCTACCAACCCAGTCCTAACTCTACATTTCCCCGAAGTTTGAAGGAGTTACCACTTAAACCAGTTTGCCTACCCAAAAAACCCCAAAATACAACTAGTGTTAGTAATAGCCATGACCTAGTCAGCTCTAATTAACGGCAGTGGGCTATGACCTCACTGTATGCCAAATGCTTCATCTGGTCACCCAAGGAAGTCGGTTTTCTTGACTTTATAGCCGGGAAGCAAAAGCCCATGGAGATACCTAAGGGTCTAGCAAGGGGGAGAGCAAAGGCTAAGTGGGACCTGACTCCCAAGCCTGCGCTCTGATCCACTGGGTAATGCGCCCTCCTGACACAATGCAATTCATACTAGGGTAAGGCCCTAACATAGATGAAAGGAGAAGTCTCAGAAAGTTCATCAGTACTGCATTAAAGCCACTCTTCCCTATGGAAAAACACAAAAGACAAACACGTTAGAGCTGGATCGGTGTGGAGTGTGCCCACGAAATTCCATTGCCAGGGATATCCTCCAACTTACGTGAGGCTGGATCCGATCGTGGAGAAGAGACATGGGTAGCTTGCTTTGCTTCATGACAACTTTGTATGGATCCTTCATAACTGTGCCCATTTCCTCTTGAAATTTTTGTAACGACGACTGTTTAATCACACGTGTGTTTCCTGTTTTATGGAAGAATGCTGTCATTTATAAACAACTCCTTTTTGATTCTGCATCCTTCTTCCCAAAGACACAGGGAAAGGCAAGACTCTGTTACCCTGGCTTGCCCAAACATCCGATACATCTGTCCCATGTAGCCATTTTCAAATTTAAAAGGGGGGGGGGGGGTGGGAATAAAACAAAAAAACTGCCTCTCCTGCACTCATACACTATGAACTAATCCACCAACCACACACACAAAGGGTTTCAAGAGTTTTCCAAGCCCAGTTTCCTGACTGGATGAAACTGAAAAATCAACATCACTGAATGGAACTGAGATTTGACAACTATCCTATACTTCCTGCGAGATCTGGCAAAGAAATCTGGAGCCAATCACAGCTGATGTACTCATATACAAAGGGAATCTTGAAGCACAGAACCTGAGTCACAATTACTGCCTTTAGGGTTATGAGGGTTTGAAGGGACTATTGAGTTCACCAATAAATCCATGCAAGGGAACAAAATAAAGCTACATAACACTAGCTGGGGAACTCCTTGTAAGTGAGGGAGTCTCAAACACATATTCAACGAAACAGCATGGGCAGCACAAATACAGAACTCAAGATGGTGAGGGCTAAGGGGCCGCTGGCTGCTACACTGCCCATGTTTCCCCCCACCTAATCCCCACCGCAGCCCTAGGAAAATAGGGACTATTTTTATCCCCATTTTAGAGACAAGGAAGTCAACCAACAGAGAAGCCTAATAACTTGCCCACGGTCACAGAAATGGCAGAATTAGGATTCACACCCAGATGGTCTGGACCTAGAGTCACAGTCTCCAGAGAGGCTAAAACACCTCTCTAAAACGTTTTCTCGGACACCTTCCCGTGTCGCCGCTTCCTAGAGGGTATCCCCTCAAAAGATGTGAGAGACACTCAAAGGTAGTTGTCACCTGCCTCCACGCACAGAGGTCAAACACCGAGCAAACCATGGGGTGTGACCTGACGTGCCCACGCACCTAGCAGGGACTGAGAGAAAGCCCGGCCTCAACTGGAGGCCGACTTTCCAAAGCAAGAAGCCCTGACTCCGCTCTCTTCGCTCCTGGGAAAAGGCCAACAAGAGACCCTTTCATGGCCAGTGTAGGTGCCCATGAAGAACTGTTTCAAAGGAGCTTCCAGCCAATGCGCTTGTGCTTCGAGTTAAAGGCACAGGCGTTACCTGCAAGGCACCCTCCGGGCCACCGGAAAGGACAAGATGACAGCTCTCAGGTTCTGTGAAAGCAGGTCACCAAGGACGGACTTATCTGTTTAAGAGGGTTCACTCACAATAAACAATGAGCTCTTTACACAAAGAACTTGTTGAGGGGCCACCTGGGTGGCTAGGCCGGTGAAGCGTCTTGACTTCAGCTCAGGTCATGATCTCGTGGTTCGTGGGTTCAAGCCCCACAGTGGGCTCTATGCTAGCAGGGCGGAGCCTGCTTGGGATTCTCTCTCCCTCTCTCTCTCTCTCTGGCCCTCCCCCACTGGCGCCTTCTCTCTCTCAAAAAAAAAAAAAAAAAAAGAGGAAAAAAAAGAAATACTTGTTTCTGGAATCCACCACCACCGCCACCACTACTTTTCTTAGCACTTTTCCCACTACGGGCACTTCTCATCCCTTTCTCCTATAACGCCTGACAGTACTACTCGCCCAAAAGCTTCTGCCTTTTAGACCCCTTTTAGGCCTACCTTTTTCCATACAGCGCACATTCGGTAGAACAAAGTGACAGGGGACAGTGACAGTACTCACCAAACCACTTAATATTTGGCTCCACTCTTGCCACCGTGCCAGAAGCCACGGTTGACTGATATTGCAGAGGCTTAATCACTTTACCACGACTGTTCCTAAATTGAGGAAATAACAGATTTTGGTTGATGACAGAAGAAAGGCAACAGAAAAGCTTGGTTTACAGAATACCCTTTCCATCAAAAGGACCTTTTTTTCTTTTTCTGGTTTTAAATGATCATGAAATACAGATTTCAGTAAACAAAAAGTACTTCTACATTTGAAACAGATTGTCCAAAAGCCATTTAAACCTCTTGCAACAGAGCACGTAATGATTTCTGCTGGATGAATAACAAATAACGCTGATGTCTGAAAATCTGTTTACTGTTTGTTTGCTTTTTTTAAAAAGGAAAAAAAAAACGCCACATACTTGAGTTTCTGCGGTAATTATTTGAAGGCCGGTTTAAACGAGTTTTAAGTAGAGGGTGATTTATGCTGGAACTCAAAATTTTAAAACAAACAGCAGAGTAGGTGACTAAGGAAGATTAAGTTCATTGACATTTGTGCTTTAAACACATCTTTCAGAATGGATGAAGAATCTAATTACCAAACAAATTAAGACCAGCTAGCAAAATGCCATGGTCAGCAAGTCCCTGTGGTAGAGGCTGCCTCAGCAGAACTCCCAGTTGTGATGAGTTTCCAAGTGCCACAATGTTGTGATCTAAAGTTTCGCATTAAAAAACAAGTTTTCTGGCTGCTTTCATAACTACAGTCCTATATGCTTTGTGAAAGAAAACCAGAGTTCTAGCTGAGGGATATGTAACTTGAGATTTCATGTGCCATTCGTGGAGGGTGAGGCTGTGAGGAATAAAACCTCGATTTGTCCTACAGTCTTGTGACACAATCACTGTTTCACCACCCACTACCCATGCCTTTAACCGGAACCTTACAATTTATCATAACAACACCCATATAGGATGACATCTGAAAATACACTACTGGTATTTGGGGAAAGCGAGTGTGGGAAGGTCATAGGTCATGAGGTCTCAGCTACAAGTCCGGGGCACGAAAGGAAAGGGGGCATGGCAGTGTGCAATGCTCACCTGCGTTCCTTCTGCCTGTACATATTCAGGCGCCGGATTGTGGCCCGGTCCCTCATGTTCTGGCCTCCTGCTCCCTGTACTCGATCTAGGAAAGACAGAAGTCGACTGCAAGCTATTTGATAACCAAGTTTAAATATGCTCATTGCCTCAAACGCACCAACTAGCTCACTCAAAGTAGGCAAGCTGCTGCCCCGCCTCACTGCAAAATATCTACTCTCCCCTACGTCGTCCCGACAAAATTATGATCACCGGAAGCTACATGGTATGACAAAGCTGACCTAACCTCTGACCCTCAATATGACTGTGTTTGATAAGAGTTAATAATTGTGAGCATTAATCGTGGCACTGTGTGATCCACAGTACAGGCATCATCTCATGTAATCCATGCAATAACCCTATCAGGAGAGACACGTTATCCTCATTCTGCAAGCTGAGAAACTGAGGCACAGGTGGCCAGACGCCTTGCCGAAGATCACACAGCTACTAAACGGCAGAGCCAGAATTTAAACAATAGCATTAGACCAATGTCTGTGCTCTTACTAAGACACCTACCTCTGTGGAACCAATACGGAGTGCCTGCTGTATGCAAGGCACCACGGAGACTACATATTTTGATACCTAAGTATTCCTTATGTACCAGTTTCTTAATTTCCTAATGTTTGAGTTTAGTTTCATCCACAGCAACATAGGTAGCAAATCTTGCCTTACATCTGAGAGAGAAGGACAAATAAGCATGTTAATACTGGTCTAGCTCTTCCCGTTGGGGATGTCTTCAAGTCACCTGCCTACTCCTGAAGTGATGCAGTAGAAAACAGGCTGAAATCCCAGTGCTGACGGCTCTACTCACCAACTTTGCCAACTGTGATGAGCCACTTCCCCAATTTTGGCTCTGGCTCCTCACCTACAACATTGTAACCCCTAAGGGCCTTTTTGGGTCCGACATTCTGAGATCCCAGGGTACAGAAATTGCATAATTTATCGGCAATCCAGGGAAAGCATTCAACATCAACTAAAGTCATCAAAAACTTTAAGCCACATTTTAAAAAAAAGGATTATTACGGGCACCTGGGTGGCTCAGTCGGTTGGGTGTCTGACTTTGGCTCAGGTCATGATCTCACAGCTGGTGAGTTCAAGCCCCATGTCTGGCTCTGTGTTGACAGCTGGGAGCCTGGAGCCTGCCTTGGATTCTGTGTCTCCCTCTCTCTCTCTACCCCTCCTCTGCTCATGCTCTGTCTCTCTCCAATGGAAGGGACTCCCCCAAAGACTACCTTGTTCATCCCGCAAGTGGAAGCTCAGCAAAGCGCACAAACATCTCCAAAAACATCTTTATTGAAATGATCATTACCCGTCTACCTGCAGGGTTTCCATGCGCTTTACCAGATAGGATGACTCCAACAGCCAAATGTACAATCCCTTTCTCATTTAAATGGTCAAAGCTAGAGTGGCAGGCAAGTGTGGTCAAGAGTAAAATGCCAGCTGGATCAGCCTACACCACTTTTAATCTGACTATCCAATTAACTCCTAATCATACAAGTCTGAAACATATTGGGAGAGAGGCTGATCCACCTAGGAACACAAGAGGAGGTCGAGATAACTGCCCTTTCCAACTCAGAGCTTCCCAGTCTCTGCATTTCACAACTGGAGATGCCCCGTGGCTGCCAGGCCCAAGGGTTCACTTTCTCCGACTTTAGAACTGGTGCGTGGCACCTGGCCCTGAGAGGCGTGCAAGATGTCAGCCCTCCTCAGTGCCTGCGAATGAAAAAACCACCTTCTGCCTTCTCGTCCCCAATAGCCACTCGGCTCGAGGCCACTCCAAGTTATTTGCCAGCCGGGTATCCCTCCTCCCCCTCGATCCCCTCGGAGCCCTCCCTACCAAGCTTCCTCCAAGCTCCACCCTCCGCGAGCCCCGCCGCCCGTACCAGGGTTTGTGCTGGCCTTGGAGGGGTTGATGGTGCTCCGTCCTTTGTAATTGGGCTTCACCATCTTGCCGACGGGACGGGCACCGGAGCGCTAGGTCCGGCCTCTGTCGAGTAAACGAGCTCGTAACTTTCCAGGTCCGGCCGAAACGACCCGCGGGAACCACGCTGGACCACGTGGGCACGGGCGACGTCACTTCCGCTCGCGCCCTTCGCTTTCCCGGCACGACTTCCTGCAAACGCACGGCGCGCGCCGCCGCTCTCCTGGCCCCGCCCCGGCCCGGCCGCTTAGCCTTCGCGGTGCGTAGAGCCCCGCCCCTCTCGCTCCCTAGCAACCGCCAAGCTGCTCCTCCCTGGCGGCCTCCTAGGTACCCTCACTTCCCAGGCCAATGGCACAAGCTTAAGTTCAATTATCTTTTGAGGTTGCCCTCTAACCCTTCCAAAGGTGGCTGACCAAACAGCAGCCAAATAGCAGTCAGACCTTGTCACCCTTCTTAAAATTCCAGTAGCGCATCACACTTAAAGAGAGAAAGAAATTCAAGACTCCTTGCCATCCCTACAGAATTCTGCACGATCTGGCCCCCGCCTATTTATCTAGCCTCACTTGTACCTCCCTCCCAGTGGTTATTCTGACATTCACTCTGGATCCCTACGCCTGCATCACTCTTTCCTTGAAACTTTGAACAGCTAGTTCCTTCAGGTCATTCCATTCTTAGCTCAGATGTCACCTACTGGTAAGCTTGGAAGATTTCCGCACATAAAAATACAGGATACCCAGTTAAATTAGGATTTCAGATAAATAATAATTCCTAGTGTATGTGCCATGCAATATTTGGGACATGCTTTTACTAAAAAAAAAAAAAAAAATTCATTGTCTATCTGAAATTCTAATTTAACTGGGCATCTGGGATTTTATCTGGCAATCCTTTCTACTGAGAGAAAACTTTCCTGTCTGATCTTTCCAAATCAGCTGCCTCCCTCCCTTCTGCAGTTATTCTGTGTTACTTGTTTCATGACATTTATCACTAGCTGAAATTATGATATTTACAGGTTTATCAGAGCTTCCCTAAAACTAGAATGTAATTTTCTCGAGAGCAGGGACTTTGTAGGTTTGTTCACTACTGTAATTCCAAGACTTTGAATAGCACTTGATACACAGTAAGGAGTCAATAAGTATTCACTGAGTGAAGGAATAGATAGATGGTATTTTAGCTCAGCCTGTTGTAAAAAAAAAAAAAAAAAAAAAAATATACCATGGACCGGGTGCCTTAAACAGCAAACATTTCTCACAGTTCTGGAGGCTGGGAAGTCGAAAGTCAGAGTGTCAGCAGAGTCGTATTCCTAGAACTCTCTCCCCAGCCTGCAGACAGCTAATTACCTCCCACAGGCCCCACCTCCAAACACCATCACGTTGGAAATTACAGCTTCGATGGATGAATTTTAGGGGGACACAAACATTTAGTTAATAGCAGATGGGAATGCCTCTTGCCCTGAGGGTAAGGTAAAACCCAGCAGTTGCTGTTTCTACTGCCGAAATATGGAAACGTCTGTAGATGCCCTTGTTTCAACCAAGAAGCCCTCCCTCTGTTTTTGGCACCTCAAGTTGTCAGGAAGTGCCCATCTATCACTGTGCCTTGAGGAGAAGCCAGAGAAGAGGTGGCCAGGCAGGAGGAAGGTGGGTTCCCACCTGTGGTGTAGCTTACTTGGTAAAAACAACTTGGTACTAAGTGAATACTCTTTGGGTAGGATGATTGAGTCTTTATTTCTCTGAGTCTGAAACAAACAAGCCACCAAAAACATTCGTTCTAGAGCAAAAACAGCGCATGTCCTGGACTACAGCGGGGGAAATACCTTCTCTTCCTTGACATTCACTTTTATTGCCCCAAGGACATGTATCATGAGATTAAACACAATTTTGCTACAAAGGCCCTGACCCGGACATGGCGTCCCGGAGGAGTCTCTGAGAGCCAGTCAGAAACAACTTCATGCCCAGTGAGGACCCAAAGATGTCCCCTTCCTCCTCATACTGTCCCTTTGTTCCCCCAAACGCCAGTGCAATAGCCCACTCCTGGAGTACAGACTAGCATAATGTGTTTCTGATGCCTCAATTTGGTTCAAACCAGAATAAACACGAATGGCAAAAATCAGCCCATGAGCTCATTCAGGCTTTGATCAGAGACATAATTTCATTATGAAATTTTGAATCAGGCTGTTGTGAAGTCTTGCCAAGGAGTTTCATTTTCCCAGATGATATGGTGGGTTGTTTCTCTCCTGTTCCCATAGTCAGCTGCGTTTATCGTCGGAACTTTCCATCTATTTTTATAATCTGATCCATCAATCCTTTCACAAGTATTTGCCGGTCCCAACAACCAACCTCAGTTCGACCAGCTGATAAGACGTTTGATCTAGGAAGGTCAAGCCAAAGTTATTGGTCTGGTTTGCTCGCCCTGCTCGCTGCAAATTGTAGTACAGCGACTATTTTTCACCCCCCCCCCCCTTCCTCGTGTCATGGTGACCAAAGGAGGCAAGATGCACCTCCAGGCCTATCATTCCTCAGCTTTTAAGCAGATGTATTTATTTAACGACTCTGAAAGGTTACAGTACGAGCATATGAATTACAATGTATGAAAGCATTGCAGACATCGTACAGAAGATGCAGATGGGTGCTTTCTCTTTTCCTCCAGACCCATGGTTAGCTCCTCACTCCCTGGAATCTTGCTCCCAGTGACCACAGGTTGGTCTGAATAAGAAGATCCCTACAGGAGCCTGCTGGAGACACGCCAGCTCTCTGAAACAGTCTTGTGCCACGTTCTGATAGGAAAGGTTGGCTTGGTGTGTTCACAGGAGGCCGAGAATCTTGCTCGACCTCACGTCCTTCTTCATTCTGTGAAAACCTTCTCTTTGGGATCTAATGAGCCAGTAGCGGCAGCTTCTAAAGTAGCATTTTTCAGAGTGTGGTCGGAAGATCACCATGGGGGAAACTGATTGCAAATGCGGACTCCCGGGCTTCACCTGGGAGCTACTGCAACCAAACCCCCTGGGGGTGGGGATACCCCCCCAGGATATACATTTTAACGAGCTCCGCTGGTAATTCTGGTACACACAAAAGTTAGAGATCAAAAAAGCAAATTCTTTCCTAAAAGCTCCCCTCCCACCCCGCCCCCGGGCTTTCTGACCAGCTGACCAGAAGGCAGCTCCAGTTCAACCCCACTCCTTTCCCACCTACCTTAAATCCTCTTTTTTTTTTTTTTTCTTGCAGAGCCAGGGCAAGGAAGGCTGCAGCGGTGTCTAATGTACTCTGAAAATATATGTCTTGGCTCTGTCCCAAATGCCTTGATATTTATGCTGTAGCCTGAGGGTCGTTATCCTTTGGCAACGCTCCACTGTAAGGCCATTAGCTCTTAATTAGTGCCAGCTTGTTGGTTTATCCTTCCCAGTTGAACTGAGAGAGGAGGCTTCTCCGTTCAGTCTCCTGTGTCTCTCTCCTCTGGCAAGGCGGTGATGAATTGACCCCCCGCCCGCTGAGGCCAAGGGTTGGGCCCCTGGGTGGCGGCTGCTGGATGTGAGACAGTTAACTAACCCCCAGGCAGAGGCTCTGGGACCCTGGAAGAACAGAGAAGCACCCAGAAGAGAGTCTCAGACTTTGGTTGTATTGTTTCTTTTGTACGAAACAACAGGAGAGAGTCCTTGGTCACCTAAGCTCAACCGTTTATAAGGGAATAGTGGAAAACTAAGGTGTATTAACTGGGGGTTTGATGGGCCAAATTGCCCTCGGTTTTCAGTCGAAGATGCCTGGGAAGTTTGGAGACCAGGGTATGGCAAGCCGGTGGGCTGAATGGCTATGAAACGTGGCCGAGAAACTCAAGAAATTTCTCCACGTGAATGATGTATCTCATCACCACGTCTAAGTGGGAAAAACACGGTCTATATTGGTCTTGGCATTCATCTTATTGCCAGACAAGGAGCTCTTCGAAAAGATCCCTCGATTAGGCTTCAGAAAAATAACTAGCAGCAGTTTGCTCCTTCCTATCACGGAATCCTTGTGGCCCTCAGCGTATCCCACTTAGGAAAAATCTGAGACGCAATTTCGTGAAAGGCTATTAATGACTTGTAATTTTCAGCCTGGTTTAGATAACTCAAGATTGCTGGCTGCGTCCTGAAAAATGCATCCAGAACACACACCGATGTGGGAATTTAAAGTATAATTCCAAATCGTAGATAATTGTTTAAGCCCCAGAGAGACTGAAGGGCCCGTATTAAGTCATCTCCCCAGGATCAGTGTGTTTCCTATTACACTTGATATCTTATCTGTCCAGTGATCCTTTTGATTTTTAAGCCGTTAGACTAAATCTTTGTGTAATTCTTTACCTCCTCTCCTCCTGCCGGCCTCCCCCCTTTTCCTTAGGAAAACAGTTTTTAGAAATGTTAACCGGGTCCCTTGGATTGTTTGCAGAAGAACAATGTCACGTTAAAGAATCCGAAAAGTCAACTCCTGAAACCGGTGGGGGGGGGCGGGGGGGGGGCTCTCTGTCAGAAGGTCAGTCTTGCCCAGAGGCAAGCGTCTGCCCAGGAAGGCACTAAGGTTTCCCTTGGTCTCCTGCATCCCTCTTGTCCCCTTGTCTGGTCTAGTCTAGACTGGAAACAAAATCTGACCCCCGACGTGGAGACTCAGCCTGAGGTGTAGAAGAAAGTTAGGATGAATACCGTTTCAAGCAGCAGAGGAAGAACAGATCAAAATCTTGATTTAGGTAACTTTGGGGTCTGGATGAAAAAATGACAAGTCTACCACCCCCTCATCTCAGGGGAAAAGCAATCCTTCTGACTACTCAGTGGGCAACCAGGTTGGAGGAATCTTCTAAATTCCTCTCATTGAGAGATTTTATTTATTTATTTTTTTTTCAATAGATGACATTTATTGTCAAATTGGTTTCCATACAACACCCAGTGCTCATCCCAAAAGGTGCCCTCCTCAATACCCATCACCCACCCTCCCCTCCCTCCCACCCCCCATCAACCCTCATTGAGAGATTTTAGAGTTGTGTTTGGCTTCCAGCCAGAGCTGGGCAAGTCCCCAGGATGCCTGGACCCTGTGCCCAGGACCTGGGGATTCAGGTTTCTGCTGTGCCCTCCCTATCCTGTCCCACCTCATTGGCGCACCGGGCATAAACCAAGTAGCCCTAGACACCTGGGTGGTTCAGCCGGTTGAGTGTCCCACTCTGATTTTGGCTCAGGTCATGATCCCAGTCAAGGGGTCCCACGGGTCATGAGATGGAACCTCCTGTGGGGCTCCGTGCTGAGCGTGGAGCCTGCTTAAGAGTCTCTCTCTCTCTCCCTCTGCCCCTCTCCCCGCTCCTGCCCTCTCTCTCTCTTAAATGAAATAAAATAAAATAAACAACAACAGCAACAAACCCAAGCAGCTCATCTCCAAGGGCAGGGGTAGGCAAACTGTTATAGCCTGCCCACCAAATCCTGCCAGCCGCCTGTTTTTCTATGGCCCGTGAGCTAGGAATTTCCATTTTTAAATGGTGGGAAAAAATCAAAGTAAGAATAATGTTTTGTGACATCTGAGGAATACATGAAATGTAAATTTCAGCTCCGGCCTTGGCTTACACATGATCTACAACTGCATTTATTTATTTATTTATTTATTTATTTATTTGAGAGTGTAAGTGGGGGGGGGGAGCAGAGAGAGAGAGGACAGAGGATCTGAAGCAGGCTCTGCGCTGACAGGCTGATGGCAACAAGCCTGATGCGGAGCTTGAACTCACGAGGTGCGAGATCATGACCTGAGCTGAAGTCAGACGCACTGACGGAGCCACCCAGGTGCCCCTACGTCTGCTTTTGCACTGCAATGGCAGAGATGAGTAGCTATATGGATCTTTAGAGAGAGAGCTCGCCCACACCCCGTCCTAGGGTTCTGGTGCGTGTTCTGTGCATTGACTAAGCATGTAACTGACTACAACTGGCTGTCAGTTGCCATCGTCCTCTGAGAGTGAACGTTGCCTGTCCCAATATGGAGGTACATTTGGTTTTTTTCTGCCTGGGGGATTCAAATGAGGGGGTCAGATGCACACCTGAGTATAGCTGATGCTTTAGTGGACTAGGAGGGAGCTTGTATAGAGGTTTAACCTTCCTGGTGAGGGAGCAGAGGGAGCCTTGCATAGGAGAAAGGAGATCTGAGGGGAACAGCACTGGTCTGTCAGTCCCCTGGCAGAGTCCTGGGATTTTTTGTTTTTGTTTTTGTTTTTTCTGGGTCCTGAGGAGAATGAAGCTTCGGGCAGAAATCCAAAGAGCCCCTCTGCCCAGGGTCTTTATGAGACTACCTTCGATGACCTTGAGACAAAGCACAGCACAGGTAGAGAAGTGACTCTCAGCTTTGCCCAAAGTGGTCCTGGTGCATTGGAATCTTCAGGAGCTGATCTCGGGGTGCACAGCTGTAGGAGCAGAGCATCCCAAGGCAGTCGCCGCACCCGATGCTGGCACGCTTGGTGGCAGCCATGCGGTCATAAGGCAGTTGTGACCAACTTCATGAGCAACGGACACCAGTGAGGGGCTGGAGTGGAGAGCCCGTGAGGACCCTCTGGCGTTATTTGGGAGCTCATGTGATCTAGCCCCTGGATCCCATCCCTCTTCCTACCAAACAGATGAGACCTGGACAGGCTGGGCGTCCTGGCCCACAGGTGAGGAAGAGCACGTGCAAAAACGTGAGTTTTCACACAGCGGGGCCGCAGTGCAGCCAAACTTCCTGAGTTCCAATCCTGGCTCCACCATTTATTAACTGCGTGCCTTGGGTCACACACCTTCCCCAATTCCTGTCTCGGTGTCGTCGTCTGCAGGATGGGCATTATAACAGTGTCCACCTCCCAGGACTGCGTTGAGGATTAAGGGAGGCAATACAAGTAAAGGCCCGAGAGTAGTGTCAGGGCTCCATAAATGTTTGCCACGGGCGATTATGAGTATGCTTCCGGCAGCATCCACACCTTAGTGGGAGGTGGGTGGGGACAGGGAATTGCAACAATGAATCCCGCAGCCCCTGCTCTCAGGGGCTGGTGTGTGGCTGGGGGCATAGACGCCAGTGTGGTAAAGGCGCACAGACGTAGACATACGGAGAGGGGAATAACTCGCAGTAAGGGGAGCTTCTTCACACAATAATCTGGTCTCACCATGAAACGTAAGTAGAAGATCCACAGATGAGAGCATGGAGAAGTGCATTTTAGGGGGGAAGAACGGCGCACACAAAGGCACCCCAATTGGAAAGATTGTTTCTATCAGGCATCACTGAGTAGATGAGTAGGCAGGAGGGGGGCATGGGAGTGGCCAGAGATGACTGGAAAGCTGGGTTGTCCCAACCAGTCGTGGCCACATGACAAAAAGATCAAGGTCAGGTTGCTTTTGGTTCAGTGTCCTGACGAACTTTGATGCTGGTCTCATTTTTCATCCCGGATGGAAAAAAGAGCGTAGTGACTATCAATAATTATGCTCTCCAGGAATAATGTGAGAACAAACCCATTCAAGCGGGACCTTCGCATTCATTCACTTTTTTTGCATTCGTTCAACAAACATCCTAGGCTGTCATGACAAAACACAAATGCAAGTGGCCAAATATACAGGGGAAATATAGACCGGGCGAGCCACGGCTGGGAAGAAACTGTGGCTGCATATCAAAAAAAAAAAAAAAAAAAAAAAAAAAAAAAAGAAAAGAAAGAAAAGGTAGGAAGGGCCCAAAAATCTCTTGGGAGAGTCAAAATATCCAAATCGGCCAACGTAGAAAGGAATCAGTAGGACCAGAAGGATGAAGCAGGTTGGTTTTTGGTTTTGGGGTTTTTTAAGAAGGAAATAGGAGAAGGGCAAGCCACGGGAATGTTGATGAGAATGTGTTTGTGAGAAATCGAGATGCAGTGTCTGTGGACATTCTGTTGGTTTGGTGGCAGGAAAAGAATTATAAATATGCGTGATAGGCAAATACCTCGTACAATAAAGTACCTTGTAGAACAAATGTGAGGGCAGATGTCGAACACAGTCTATCGCTGGCGATGGTCCTGCCCCCGGGAGAAAGACCAAGTATATATTCGAGGCAGGTGTTGCTGGTCTCCCAGCCCCCAGGGCGGATTTGGAGTCTGAACCAGATGGGTTCTGTGTATCTCAGCAAGCAGCTGCTGGGCCGTCATCAGGCTTTTGGGAGCCCAGCCCTTGAGGTGGCCAGGGAGGCCGCAACTCCGCTCAGTGCCCAAAGGGAGGTGGCTCCGGCCTCAGCCCAGTCCCAGAGCGTGGCTCACTTCGGGCTTTACTCTGCCGCTGGCTCCCCAGTCCCACAGCGGGTTGGATCAAGTGAGTCCAGGGCCGCCGGATTGAGGGTGCGGTTTCAGCATGCCCCCCGGCGGTAAGGAACACAGAAGGGAGACACTGGCTCAAATCAGGCACCACTGGCCCGATGCAAAGCCCTCAGAGATCAATGTAGTGATTGAGATGCCCAGATGAAGCGGCCGGCTTCTGCGATCTGAGCCTGCTCTTTGCTTGGCCTTGACACCTACATCTTCCTGCTTGGATCCTCCAAGGCGAGACAGTGGAGTTCATCTGCCCAAGCGTCCATCCTCATGTGGCCACAGGGCAGGCCCGGGGCCAGGAGAGCCAGAGCTCACGGATGCGCTCACCCCACCGCCACCAGCCTCTTTCCACGCCAGTGTCTTGCCCCAGCTCCCAATCCTTGAGAGGACGCTTCCCCTGGCCCCCGGGATTGTGACACCCTTATTGTGACCACCTTTTGCCAAGTGAGCTTTCCAGGGCTGGCCTGGGAAAGCACTTTTCTTTGTTCCTTGAGCTGCCAGCTTGTTTGACAGGCTTGGATCTGGTCTGGCTGTTCCAGCATCACGGAACCCCCTCCGCTGCCCCCAAATCCCTGTCCCCCCCCCTCCTCCTGCTCCCCTGCCCTGAAGGCTGCCGGCTTATTCCTTTTGGAGATGAACTCATTGTTGACTTTAACTCACTTCGATGTTTCCCAGGGAAGCATGCTGGCGGGAAGCCCACCCCAGCTCCTTGAAGAAGACAGCCGGGCTAGTGCCAAGACTGGGTGCCAGGGGCCTTGGAACTGCCAAAATGCCTCCCATTTTATGGATAGGCCTCGCTCAACCTGAAGACATTCCAAGTATTTAATCAGCAGCCCATGGTACGTATTGGGTTGCAGAGGGAGCCCTCAGAAGCCAGCCTTTTCGGCCAGAGCAAGGAGCCGGCCTTCTCCACGGGCCAGGCTGATGCTCAACAGATGGCAAAAGTACATCCCGATCACAATAATCAATAATCAAAGGCTGGCAGCTGGGGTGGCCTGGCCTGAGGGGCCCTTGGGGGCTTGGCTGTGCCCTCTTTCCCGCAGCCGGCTGCGTCTAGCCAGGAATCCATTTCACCCACCTCCCTGCACCAAGCTCCGGGAGAGCGAACAGGCGAGGGAGGAACCATATTTCACATACTTTCTCTTTCAAAATGTAGCTCTGTTTCGCAATTTCCTACTTAAGTTCTGGAAGGGCTCTAGGGTAGGACCCAAGCCACCTTCTCTAGCCACAGGCCTGGGTCTCTTATCCTCACCACCAACCTGGCAGGCTCGAGGTGCCGGAGAAACGGGGGCACCAGAGTTTTGTAGCTCTGCCCCCAGCCCCTTCAGTGGCTGCTCACCCGGGGTCTATGCGATGCTGAAGGAGCCTCAAGCAAGCCTCCAGCCAAAACCTGTTTATTCTTCACCCTGTGTCGGTTCTTTCCCTCGGGAGAGCCAGGAGGCACACCACACCAAAGCAGGTGCACCCAGCTCTGGTATGCTCGGCCTCAGCAACCCTGGGGGCATCTCACCTTCAGATCTTCCCTACTCCCCTATAACGAGGCTTTTGTTCTGGCTTTTACCAGCCAGACTGTACTCCAACCCCCCTCACAACGAATCTCTTTAATCCTCCAAAATGGAAGCTGTCCTTGCTGGCTGTTTTCTCCTTCCTTTGACACCTTTCGCTGGGGTTTCCACCTGTCGTCCATTTCAGTCTGGTCTGGACTACAGCTATGGGAAGCCAGAGAACAAGATCAAGCACCTAAATGCCTGGGCCCGGGTCAAGGGCTTGAATCAAGGCCCAGGAAATTGACCCTTTTCCTAAATTCCCTCGCCGCCCTTCGAAACCAAACAAAACCAACCAGAGAGGGGGAAAAACCACTTTAAAAAAATCCAGAAAACAACTCCATCACTCAACATCCCGAAGTGGAAAACAAATCCATTCTCTAGAGACTTGGTCTGAAACATACCCACGCTGGCACTGGGTAAGGTGACAGAGATGTATTAGTCTGGGCAGATCTGCGACCTTGTGGAGGAAAAAACTAACCTTTCCCAAATGACAATGTGGGCGCATAACGGCCACATAAAAATCATGTGCTGTGTTTGCCTGAACGGGGAGGGGGGGGGTGGGGGGTGGGGGGGGTAGGGTTAGGAATCTCAACCACACTCCCTCTTTCCAGTGTGCCTGAAAATCACCAGGTGTGCCTTTTGGTCAATCCTTGTGGTCCACAGCCTCAGGTGGGCTCCATCTAGGGCCATGCACAGGTCGCTGCCCCCTCCCCAACCGTGTGGAACCCACACCCCGCCACCAGCTCAAAACCACATTCTTAGTCTTTAAAGGATAGAGTGAGACAGACAGGGGTAGGTCCAGGCGGGGCTAACTTTTCAAGAAGAGGTCATATCTAGAAGCGCCCGGCATATTGGTATCAGGAGAATTCCCTCCCACCCGTAATTCTGCAGGTGTGGAAACTCAGGCCCCACTGAACCCCGCGTCACGGTCCTTTCCTCATTGGCCTAGAGCTTCAGGAGCAGCCTAAGGAGTGGATGCGGAGAAGCTGAAGGTCTCAGAGTAACACCAAGGTGACACAGGAGTTGCTAAGATTCTGATTTTTTGCTTGGGTGTTTAGAGGAGCGCTGAAGGCAACGCACATGCCCGTGAGTTAACATGCACGTGAATTACTCGGGGCTCTAAGGCAGATTCAGGGTCTCTAGATGTGGGAGGGGCGTGAGATTCCGCGTTTCTAACAAGCTCCGAGGCTGCTGATCCATGGCTACGCTTTGCATATTGGGAACCCAGGGGATCTGGGAGATCAGGACCAATCAGAGCCAGAGGCAGCCAAGACGTGGCGGGGCTGAGGGTTGGTGCCCAGAAGGGAGACAGAAGAACAGAGAGAAACAACGGCGTGCACAACTAGAATCAGGGGCTGAGGTGGGAACAGAGAAAGATAGGGGGCCAAAAAGAGGGAAAGAGGAGGACTGTCAGAGAAACAGGGAGGGGCAGGGGCAGAGGCAGAGAGACGATCCCACAGGGTGTCAGGTGCACGCACCTGAGATTCCCCCACCTTCCAGACCTCTAACCTTCCCTCACCTGCACACACCTCTCCTGGCTGTTGAGCTGGCTCTCCGCCAGGGGTCTCCCGCTACTCGTTTCCCCTTTGCTCTCCTGTGGATTTGACCTCTTTCTCAACTGGACACTTCCCAGTGGGTTTTAAACATGTTCAAGTCTTTCCCACCTTTAAAAAAAAAAAAAAAAAAAGGACTCTCTCCACCCCCATCTCTCCTTCCAGCCCCTGTCCTGCTTCTCCCCTTTTCTGGGCTAAACTTCCTGGAGGAACCGTCTCTACCGATTTCTGCCCCCATGACCCCTCCAAATGGCTCTCGCTGAGGTGACTATTGGCACACGTGTTGTAAGTCCGACGGTTGATTTCCAGTCCTCCTTTACGTGGTCCCTGAGCACTTTAGATCCCCGTGATCTCTCTCCTGCTCGCTGGCTCCCTGGGTCCTTCTCATCTGCTTCTGCTGTGCGTCCTCCGAGATTGATTCCCCACTATCTGATCTTTGTGAGGGCCACACAGCTGAGTCCTGAGCACGCTCCTCCCCCGGCTCTCTTTCTATTCGACCTCTTCCAAACCCACAGCCTCAATTATCTGCTCTACACCAGTTTATGCTCCAGCTCAGACTTGCCCCGGACACGCTAGACCTACATCTGCATTTACACACCATCTACTCGCCATGGTCACCGGGATGTCTCAGAGGCACCTGACATTCACCATGGTCCAAACCCTCTCCTCCCAAACTGGTCTTCCTCATGGGTTCCCCGTCTCACCTGTGAGTGTTCCAGACAGAAATGGGAACTTCGTCCTTGAAGCCTCCTCTCCCTTTCGTCTCTCTTCCACATCCAGTTTATCACCAAACTCTGCCAACTTTATTCTCCAAATGCCTTTTGACTTTATCCACATGTCTCCCTTTCCTCTAGTCCGTGTCTCCAACACCTCTCACCTGGATGACAGCAATAGCCCCCTAGGCAGCTTCCCTCCAATCTGTCTTGTACACGACAGCCTCCAGGATCTTTGCAAATGCAAATCTGGGCATGTTGGCCTGCTGCTTAAAATCCTTTAGCAGCTTCCCCTGGCTCTCAGAATAAAGACCCAACTCTGGGAGATCTTTCTGGAATCCTCTCACCTCATTTACCCTCCAGGCCTTCCAGCTACATTGGCTTTTTTTTTTTTTTAGTCCCTTGAACACCACGCTCCTTTCTGCCACAGGACATTTGCATGTACAGTGCTCCCTATACATAATTCTGCTGTCCAACACAGTAGCATGTAGCTAGTGAGCCCTTGAAACATGGCTGGTACAACTGAAGACCTGAATCGTTCCTGTTATCTAATTTTAATTATTCAATTTAAAATTTAAAACATATTCAATTCAATAGTTGGAAAACCATTAACTACTCCTGAACCAGGAATTCAGTATGCGAATCTACTTTTCAATTTTTCTGAAATCTAAATACAAATCAAGTATTTCCGGTGAGAATTCCGTGTCCAAATTAAGATACGCTGTGCAGTGTAATCATACACAGAGTGGTGAAGACTTAGTTTGAAAAAGAAAATGTAAAAGATGTTGTTAATCATTTTTATGCTGATTACATGTTAAAGAGGTAACATTTTAGCATCTATTTGGTTAAATAAAAGACATCATTAAAATTAACTTCGCCTGTTTCTTTTTACTCGTTAAGCGTGGTCACTAGAAAACTTTTTAATGACATCAGTGGCTCATATGATATTTCTATCGTACAGCACTGGTCTAGAACGCCATTCCTTCTCTGTCTTAACTCCTACTCACCCTTCACAGCTTGACTCAAATACCACCTTCTCTGAAAAGCTTCCCTGAGATAAAGTCTTATTTCGATTCACCTTAATTCACTTTCATAGCTATGTGTACGTGCCAGGGGTTGCCTGGCCTCAACTCCACCCATTTGTGATTACACACTTATCGGAAGGATCCCTTGGTCCATGACTGTCACCCCTACCAACCTCTACTTCTGTGAGGGCAAGGTCCGTGCCTGGCTCCCCCTGGAAACCAAACACTGAGTCTGGGGCCCGGGGCCCACTAGGCTGCCAGTGGACACTTGGGGATGCCACAAGAGGTCATTCTATCCACTGTTCTGTCTTTGGGATCCAAGGGTTTCCAACCATCCCAGAGAACCTGGGCATCCCTGCCCCCTAGGGTGCCACTAATCCCCCCAGGATGCAGATTCTACCTCTCCCAGATGGCAAGTCTTCCTGCACGGCCGACCAGAACCCTTCCCGCGGCCAGGTGGCCAGGACCTTGGTTCCGTCCGCAGAGGTAATCAGAGCAGTACTTCTTAAACTCGAATGTGCACGCCAGGGACCTGGAACCTTGTTACACCGCAGATTCTGGTTCGTCAGGTCTGGGTTGTGACCCGAGACTCCCACTTCTAACGGGCCGCCCGGTGACGACGTTGATGCCGGTCCACAGACCACCACACTCTGAGTAATAAGGATGTAGAGAAGCTGGTTATCACCCTCAGAGTATCCCCAAAGTTTTCTTCCTGCCCTGGACCCTCCGTCCAGAAGGCCATTAGGGGATCTCTTCAAAACTCAGCCCTGTTCCTTCCTGCTCCCGTGTACCCCACCAACCCCTGGACCCTGAAAAGGAACGTGGTGCCTGTGGCTATTGTTGTCATTTGGTTTTGTTTTTAATTTGAAATAAACTTTTAAGCAGTTTTCAGAGTCGGGGCAGCCCTGACACGGATCATGGGTGTGTAACAATACTCTCCAATGATAAAGTCACACAGCTGGAGATGCTGAACAGGCCTTGAGCTTTGGTTCCTGTCTGCCACCCTGGACTGATCCTATCAGCTCCTCCAGAAGGCTCCACTCTGTTTGGGCTTGCACGCGGGGAAACGGTCTCTCTGACATGTCCCTTGGGAGCATCGCAAACCAAGTCTGTGACGCTGGGCCCTCTGCCAGGCAGAGGTGACCCCTCCACCTCCCCACCCTGTTCACACGGTGACATCCGGGAGATAAAAGTGTCATCCGGTGGCCTCGATTGTGTGTGTGTGTGTGCGCGCGCGCACGGATGCACACATGTACGCTGGTTGCATGTTTGGCCATGGACCCTTGTGTGTGTGTGTGTGTGTGTGTGTGTGTGTGTGTGTTTGTGTGTCCGTATACGTATGGAGAGCGTGTGAACGCTGTGCCCCCAGCGCTCCAGTTCAGTAAAGCTTTCATCACACAGAGCAGCGCTGGACTCTTTCTGCACGGGCCTGGAGGCTGAAGAATGTCCCTAGGCCCCTAGGTGAGCCCTGCAGGCGTGACCGGCCCCGCTGTCCCCTGGTGCTGCGGCTGCTGCTGGCCCTTGCGTCTCCGGGAGCCGGCGCCCGCCTCCTTGCTCTCCTTCCTGCCCAGGTTCCTGTTGGCGTTCTCCCGCCGGCCCTGGCCACCTTTCCTCCTCTTCTGCCCTGCAACCCCAACAGCAGGAAGAGTCAACAAAGGATGTCCCACAGCAAGCGAGGTGGCCCTGGGCATGGCCGAGGGCTCTTGGGGGGGTGGTGGTGAGGAAGCGGGGCGGGGGAAGCAGGGGGGCTGGAGTCGCTGCCTTTAGGCAGCTGGGGACCCCTCAAGGCTTCCTCTGACTGGCGGCTACTTCAGAGGACCCTGCAACATGGGCACAGAGACGGGGGTCCGGGAGCCTCTCACCCTCCACCCCTCGACGAACCAGACGCCCTCCTCATCCTCGTGACCTCCTCAGACCTCGGGCCCCAGTGGGCCAAGATGTTCGGTGCAGCTCTCAGGACAAGCAGGACAGCCCCCGACTCCCCTGCCCCCAGGGCCAGCTGCCCCATCATTGCCGCCTACCGCCTGTGTGACCTTGGTCACATCACCGCACCTCTCTGGGTCTTAGCATCCCCTTCTGTGCCCCCATCTGACCTCCGAGGGTCCCTCCGGTGCCAACCTCTGCTGGCTCCTGAGAGATGGGGAAACTGGAGGGATGTGGACACTGAAGGTCCCAGCTCCCACCACACAGAGTCCTGGGGACTGCTCTCTGCCGGGACCTGGCACCCGGAGTTGGGGTTCCCATCTGGCCCTGGGCGACAGGCAGGAGGCGGAAGCGGCCGCACCTCCGTGGCGGTCCCTGACTCCCAGCCCTGGGGAGGCCGAGGCCGCAGCTCACCCTCAGGACAGGGTGTCCTCCGCACTGTGCACCTGCGGGTCTCCTTGGTGTCGGAGCAGGCAGCGTGGTCTCCCCCGGGGGCGTGGAGCACCCTCCGTGTCCGCTCCTCAGAGCCCCTCCGGAAGCCGCACAGCCTCTTCTTCTTGGAGCACGGCCCCCACAGGGACCACTCACTCATTTCACATTGTGCTGGCAGGAAGCGAGGGAAGAGGGAGAGAAAGGGGGAGGGAGGGTCACACCTCCTCCCCCGACCCAGAATTCTCCACGGGAGTCTCCCCCACCTGCTCTGTGCCTGGAGGCATCTTTTTTTTTTTTTTTTTAATTTTTTTAACGTTTTTATTTATTTTTGAGACAGAGACAGAGCATGAACGGGGGAGGGGCAGAGAGAGAGGGAGACACAGAATCGGAAGCAGGCTCCAGGCTCTGAGCCATCAGCCCAGAGCCCGACGCAGGGCTCGAACCCACGGACTGTGAGATCGTGACCTGAGCCGAAGTCGGACGCTTAACCGACTGAGCCACCCAGGCGCCCCGCCTGGAGGCATCTTCAGTGCAGAGGGCAGAGAAACCCCACAGGGTCGTGGGTGTGTGTGTGGGTGTGTGGGGGTAAGCTTTGCTGCACGGCCCCCCCAAGCCCAGGCTTGCCCTGCCCCCCACACCACCCTGCCCGCCCCTCCCCTGGGGTCCCGCACCCTCTGCCCGCAGCTCCCAGCAAACTCACCAGGACTACTGCACTCCATGGTGCTGTTGGCAGCCGCCGAGCCCTCGGGACAGGCTGGATAGCAGCGGCCCTTGTGCAGGTATAAGCTCTCCTTACACTTGGTGCAGAAGTTGTGGCTGAAGCAGGCCTCGCAGTGCTCAATCTTGCACTCTGAGGAGAGGGCCAGATGGGGGCCCTCTGACTCATCTCCCATCCCCAAAGCGCCCCCCTCCCAGGGCAGACCTCCCCCCCCCCCCCACTTCCCCGAGGGCAGGACTCTGGCCTGGAGCTGCCATGACTGTGGGAGGGAAGGCAAGGACGGGGTGGGGAGAGGAGGCCGAAGTGGCCACTCTTTGGGTCTGCCAGGGACAGTCAGCTAACTCCACCCCAAACCCCACACCAGGCCCTGGAACCAAGGTGAGGCCCAAGACAGCTGTTTTCAGAGGAGGAGGGCAGGACACCTTGTGGGATCAGTGGGGACGAGAGAGAAGGGTCCCAGCGTGTCGTGGCACCCTAGAGGGCCACCCGGTCAGAGGGTCAGAGTCGAACGGAGGGATCAACGGTTTCCTCTCTCCGTTGCACCCACGACATCCCATGCTCTGGTTCCCCTCCTGCCCTGCGAAAGGAGTCTGCTTGGAGGGGGGCGGGGAGAGGAGAGATCCCAGGGCAAATTCCTCTCCCCCTGTAAGGCCTGGTTCCAAGAACCACCCCAGCTGGACTCCTGGGTCCCTCCCCATCCCCTCCTGCCAGCTCTCCCTCCTCTGGGGAAGTGGGGGGAGGGGGGGTTACAGGGCTGAAAGTAGGCAGGGCCTTTCACAATCTCTCCCTTCCCAGATCGTGGGCAGGACTAACTTCCTCCCAGTCTCTGGCACCTGAAGCTGGGGCTGCCACTTTCCCAGGAGCTGGCACAGCCAGGAACTCCTACCCCAAATATCCCGAGGACCAAGAGGGCAGCCCCAGGGCCCCACCTCTAGCCTCACAAGCTCCCCACCCCACCCCACCCCACCCCACCCTTCCTCTGTGCCTCCTGGGCTCTTGGCTTTATCTGTTTCTTCCGCTAGCCTCCCTCCTCTCTTGCTGATTCCTGGGTTTGGTCGCAGGTGAAATACAGTAAAGACAACAGCAGGTACCACTTACAGAGCGCCAGACATCTAGGGCTTTCTATATGCCTCTGATGACAACCCTAGGGGGGTAAAAACTACCACTCTCATTTTAAAGATGAGGATTTGAGAGGCTGCAAAATCCCGATGTTGCACAACGAATGAGAAGCAGAGTTGAGATTAGAACCCAGGGCCGATCTCGGGGCCGTCATTTCCCCCTCCAGGCCTCACCGTTGTCATCCAAAAGAAGGAACCCTGTCACTTAGGTCCCACCTCCCTCCAAAGGCTGTTGTGAGGCTCGACTGATAGGAGGTCTGGAAATGCGTTCTAAACTCCGAGGCACTGACCAACTGGGAGGCGCACCGGCATTGGTCACCAGAGTGTGTTCCCTGCCTGTCCCCCAGGGTGCCACCGTGAGCCTGAACAGAGGTGGGCCGGGCCGTGCCTTAGAGCACGCGGAGCTGCAGCTGATAGAGCGTTGCCCAGCCAGAGAGAAGACCTGGGCGGAGGCAGGGGAGGCTTGAATTTCCCCGCAGTCAGGGGAGCCCGGGGCGGGGGTTCAAGCAGAAGTGTCCTGGGAAAGGACATACGTCTCAGAAGCACCTGGCTTTCTGGCTGTGGTGTGGAGGGAGGGTGGGGTTGGAGGACAGATACACAAACTCCTGCAATATTCCAGAGGAGAGGTGCCAGGAGCCTGGGTGAGACCATAGCAGTGAGGATGGAGGGAGAGGGGAGGCGACGGGCACCATGTGGTTATGGGATGGACCGGAGGCGTCACAACGAGAGGCCGAGAGGCCGGCTCTCCAGTCGGTGGTGTGAGTGGCTCAGGACCCTGCGGGAGTGCAGGTGGGTGCACGTCCGGAGGCAGGAGATGTGGTTCTGAGGTGGACCCCCTGAGCCGGAGAGGAGAATGGACCCTCCGAGATGTCTGGCTGGCAGCTGGATTACTTGAATCAGGAGCCTCATCCCTGCCGCCCACCCCTTGGTGTCCCCTCTACTCCTCCTTGCCAGCCACCAACGGTCCGAAGCACCCTCCCCCGGGGGCCAGAGCCTTCTCCAGCCCTCCCCACACTCACTGATGCACTTGTTCATGTCGGGGTTGCGGGCGTCGAAGTAGCCAGGAGGGCAGGAGGGCAAGCACACGCCCACCTGGCGGATGTCGTTCCTCTCCAGCAGGATGAACAGCTTGGGCGAGCACTTGAGGCAGCCGTTGACTTCCGAGCAGAGCTCACAACCTTTGGCACAGGCCTGGCTCCCCTCGGCACTGACTGCAAGGGTGGGACAGGGGGAAGGAGGGGCTGTAGGCGAGGCCACCGTCTTTCCCAGGCCCCCACACGGTCGGGAAGCGAGTAGATTGGGGTTTCTTCCCGCGCAATGACTGTGCTTCTCAGGAGGCACATGCCAGGATGGCACCTCTTTAAGATGGTTTCATAGGGGCGCCTGGGTGGCTCAGTCGGGTAAGCGTCCGCCTTCGGCTCAGGTCATGAGCTCACGGGTCGTGGGTTCGAGCCCCACGTCGGGCTCTGTGCTGACAGCTCAGGGCTTCCGATTCTGTGTCTCCCCCTCTCTCTGCCCCTCCCCCGCTCACGCTCTGTCTCTTTCTCGAAAATGAATAAACATTAAAAAAAAATTTTTTTTAAAGACTGCTTTGTAAACCTCCCCAGCATCACCTCTCAAGGGAACTAGCACAGATGCCCGAAGCAAGAGCCCTCGTCCACCCTAAGTGTCTCTCTAGCTCCAGGCACAACACAGGCTCGCTCTCCGGGCTTGGTCTACCCTTCCGGGAGAAGCTGCTGAAGCCGCTCGCTTCCCAGAACCTACCCCTCCCCTCCCCAGAGGACGCAAGGTTCAGCCTCAGGTACGAAGGCTCAGGTATGGAAGGCGGGTATTTTTTAGCCTTGAGAAAGGTTTAAGGTCAAGAAGGACAATGGGTTAAGCTATCTGAGCAAAGGATCATCTGGTCAGAGACAGGAAAATAACTAGAATAACTATGTCCAGAACAGTGGCCTCAACCAGAGACGATTTTGCTCCCCAGGGGATATGTAGCAACGTCTAGGGACCTGTCACACCGGGGAGGGGCGTTGTTACCGGTATGGAGAGAGGCCAGGGATGCCACGAAACATCCTATAATGCACGGGGTGGCCCCCGCAAGAAATTGTCTGGTTCAAAATGGCACTGATGCTGAGGTTGAGAAACCCTGGCCATCCTTTGAGGCGGTGTGATCTCCAGCCCCCGCACGGGGTCTCAAACCTTCGATGTCATTCCTTTATGGACTTGTTTAACCAACACTCCCCGAGCCCCTCCCAAGTACCCTGTGCAGTGTGAGCGCCGGGGGCCTGGACACGAGGTCGCCTGACCCTCCAAACTGATCTTTCGGTGGTGCCGACAGACCTGCAGACGGGCAAATGCTGACAGCCGCAGGCCTGGCGATAGTGAACCCAAAAAAAAGAGAGGGAAGGAGTCACAAAGGAGGCGCCATTTGGGCGGACTCTTGGAGAATCCGTAGAGATTTGTCCATTAGGAAGTAGAGATCGCGGCCCTCTAGGAACAGGACCACAGAGGTGTAAAACAGCCAGGGGAATTGCAGATAATTTGGGGTGCAGGAGGGGTAGGGAGGGGGATGGCGAAAGAAAAGAGCTTTCGATATCATGCTAAGGAATTTGAACTTGATCCTGCCAGGCAGTGTTTCCCAAAGAGCATTCCTGGGACCATGGTCTCCCCTAGATGTTCATCAAAGGCTGTGGAGAAAAGGCCACTACGTCAGGTAAGACTGAGAACCGCCGGGTCCCAGAGGTCTAAGCAGGATTCTTTACTGTAGGGCGTCTTCAACCCTTTTATTATGCTCCTGTGCAGTGGCTCCCTAAGAGGGGGACAGAGGAAGCTTTGTTTCCCAAACATTTTGGCCACAGAACCCTTGTTTTGCAGAGCTTTTCCTGGGACATTTCTCCGAGCTGATTAGACAGGAGGAAGCTATCGGCAAGGTGCAGGACCCGGGCTGATTTGTACGTTGGAAGGTTCCTCCGGCAGCGTGGGTGGAGACCAGAGACTGAAGGGCCATTTGGAAGGAAGTGGACCAGCTCATCCAGGTGAGGAAGATGAGAATGTCTGAAAGAAAATTCTGCCCAGTTGGAGATGGACAGAAACAGATTTGAGAGAAGCTTAGGGACTATAACCGGTAGGCGGAAGTGACCAACAGGGGGGAGGAGTCTGGGGTGAGCGCTAGGGTAGGTGGCAGAACAGTGTGGCTGGTCAGTAAAGGAGGCTCACTCCATGGGAAGGCAAGCAGGTGGAGAAGGGAACAGGGAGAGAGGTTATGAGCCACTTAGGACCCAGCCTGCAGCGAGGGGCTGGAGACACGGGCTGCAGACGGAGGGCCGGGAGGATCAGAACAGACGGCAGGACCACTGCCACTACACGCAGCATAGTGGACCCCCAGCTCAGGCTTCCGAGTCGCCTAGAGCTGGAGCCAAGTCCCCAGCCTGTGACCCGGGGCGAAACACAGTGTCTAGTGTGCCTCCCTTGCCACCACCGGAGAGGGACGTGAGGATGTCCACTCTGGAGGGCTGCTGGGAGGAGTGATCCCTGAGTTCAGAACAGGAGAATGAGTTGGAGTTAAGGAGGCGAGCAGAAGAATCGAAAAAGACCATGACGAACACAACCATGTAACAACGCCGTAACCACGGCAACGGCTGCTAACTACCAAGCATCCAGAACTGAATCTGTCCTCAGAGGTCATCGAGTGTTCACTCACTTAACTCGCACAATCCATGAGGCAGGTGCTGTTATTATGTTATCCTCATTTTTACGGGGGAGGACCTGGAGAAGGAACGGGACTTGGCTAAGGCTTCGCGGCCCGCACGTGCTCCAGGCAGAGGGAACGAAGTTTAGGAAGGCCAAGGGCAGGACCACGCCGGGTGACGTGGGGACCAGAAGTAGGGGTCGATTGTTGTTGGTTTTTTTTTAAGTATAGAATTTAGTTGCATAGAGTCAGTGTTAATCGACCAGTGCACTTAACAATTAATATTGCTCTTGGTTTAGTTCTTCTAAAAGCAAAAATACTCACATGTTGCATTGGCGTTACGCGGGAGCCCTGGGGACTACTTTTCCACTTTGAGTCTTTATTCGGCTGTGTTACAAATTAATAAGGTACTGCAGATTTTAGGTACTGCTTCTACCCCCAAGACATTACATCCTCTATTATGCAAGATTCTTACTGAATACATTGTTGAAATGAATGTTCCCTCTATTCTTGCCTGGGTTTCTTTTTTGTTGTTGTTTAATTTTTTAATGTTTATTTATTTTTGAGAAAGAGAGAGACAGAGCATGAGCGGGGGAGGGGCAGAGAGCGAGGGAGACACAGAATCCGAAGCAGGCTCCAGGCTCCGAGCTGTCGGCACAGAGCCTGACGCGGGGCTCGAACTTGTGAACCGCGAGACCCTGACCTGAGCCGAAGTCGGAGGCTTAACCGACTGAGCCACCCGGGCACCCCATCTTGCCTGGGTTTCAATAATTGAACTGATCCAGGTGTCCCATTTGCCGGCCACTATAGCTATGTCCCCATGCTCATTCATTCCGTCCTTGTCACTTTTGTTAAGGACAGATTTGCAAAAGGCCCCTCAGAATACTGCGATCCTCCTCGCATTCAACCAACAACAAACCTCTGTGTGCATTTCTCTTCGGATCTCTCAATGACACAGCAAGAGAAAGCGTGGAGCACTCGGGGTCTGAAATCAGCATGGGGGGGGGGGGTGGTGGCGGACCACGGAGGGAGGAGTAAGACAGAAAGCTGGAGAGGGAAGCAGGCCCAGATGAGGAAGGGTCTTAAACCTGTACGCAGGAGTTTGGACACTGCCCTACAGGCAGTGAGGAATTAGTGGGGGCTTTAAAATCGGAGACGTGGTCAGGATCACTGTGCGGTATGGAGAAAGGGTTGCGGGGATGGCAGTCTGGAGGCAGGAAGACTCCTCAGCTCCAAGAGACACAGCTGAACCAAGAAGATGCAAAGGAGCAGACATAGGTAAGATATTCAGGTGGGAGAAGCAACCAGACCAGGTGATGGGCTGGACGTGGGGCCGAGAGGCTGGGAAAGTGCAAGCCGAGGGTGACTCCCAGGTGTTGGGCTTGCGTGACAGGGTGGCTGTTGGCCCTTCACCGAGAGAGGGACCGCAGGAAGAGGAGCAGGTTTGGGTGGGGGAGATGATGCATAGTCGGGTTTTGGATGAGTTGAGGTTGTGGTTCCTGTGGGGCATCCGGGGGAAGGTGTCTATGAGGGAGTCGAGCCCGTAGCTCTGGAGCTCGAGAGAAAAAAACACCTTGGCTGGAGACCTCGATGTGGAGTCCTTGGCACGAAAACAGTCCCGAAGGCATGGGGGCCCATGAGGCAGCGGACAGTGGGCACAGAGGGTGAGAGGAGGAATTAGGAAGTTAAGGGAGGGACAGAAGAAAGAAGGGCGGCTAGGAGGCTGCGAAGGGGCAACCGGACAGGTAGGGACCTAACTCAGTGGGAGCCAAGAGGAGAGCACCCTGGGCAGGACCCTGGCTGCTGAGGTGTCAGATAACGAGGCAGCAGCGGACAGGGGTTGGCGCCCCTGGTGGGGGCGAGGGCAGAGGGCGGTGGTCGAGGAGCAGAGGAAGGAGAGCCATCTCCTTCAAGAAATCAGCTGTGGAGCGGGGAAGAGAACCCGGGGATCTGTCCGTGGAAGCCGTGGGCATCCGTGGTTCCACCGTGGAAGTAGAGGCATTCCCGGGCAGAGGCTGAGCAGCCTGGCCCCACTTGCTTCACAGGCCAGCAGAGGAGGAGGGGCTCAGAGAGAAGCTGGGAAGTTCAACGAGGAAAGGGATGCTGGTCAAGAAGGATAGGAACCCAACGCTGTTCTCGGCTTAGTGAGACAAATGCACGGGCAGCGGGGCAATGGACAGCCATAGGGAGGGGGGCCTGTGTAGGGGAGAGGGGGGTCCAAGGAAGACGGTGGGTGTTGGGGGGCGCGTAATGATTCAAAGGGAAAAACCGAGGCTCGTTCATTCCACAGACGTTTATGGCACACCTAACACGTGCCCAGAAGTGCTAGGAGCTTGGGGACCTGGAGATATAAACAAAGGCCCACCCAGGGATGCGGCAGGCAGGGCTGGCTAGCACCGTGTAAGTGGATGAGTAATGAAAGGCACTCCCTTACCCAGCCGGCTAGGTGAAGAGGGTGTGCCAGACAGGAGGAACGGCCTGTGCAAAGGCTCTGAGGCACCGAACATCCTAGTGCATTCACAGAATGGAACATAGGGCTTTTTCCTATTGGCAGGGAAGGTGACCGCAGAAGGGCATGGCCAGATTCACCATACGAAAGGACCCTTTGCCTACGATGGAGGGAGGCGTACGGGGGAGGCAGCCTTGGAGGGCCGCAGTCTGGCTGAGGAGGTTGGGTGGGCTGGATGAAGTGGAGGGCACTCAGAGTAGGGATGGAGGCTGCTTCCCAACCTCTTCACAAAACCCTCTCCCACGGCTCTGCCTGTCTTCCCCCAAGTCCTCAGTGAAGCCCACTTCCCCAGGCCAGGAAGGCAAGGCTGTGCCCTCCCCCTGCCATTCCCCTGCGGCCTGTGTGGCTCCTTCATCCTTGTGAAAAACCCCTGCAAGTTGATATTCCTAAAACCAAAACACCCCTGCCCAACATCCCTCAATGGCTCCCTATTACCAGCAGAATTGAGACCCATCTGGCCTTATTAATTTCTCCACCTGGCCTGGAAAGCTTCCCTGAACTGATCCTACCCTCCTCATTTCTCAACACTACCCCTCAGCAATCCACAACTATTTTTTTTTTGGGGGGGGGGGGTCTGGTCACATCACACTATTTCACACCTGCGTGTCTTTGCTCAAATCGGTCCTTCTTCCTGGAACATTCTCTGCCACTTCCTGAGCCTGAGTAACTCTTTCAAGCCTCAGAACGAAAGTCGTCTCCTCCGGGAAGTCTTCCCTGATTTCATTTCCCCAGAAAGTCTGGATGGGGTTGGATGGGGGAGTCAGGGTTCAGTGAAGGAATGGGGGCTTCATGGGAGCAGGACTAAGCAAGGGGCCCAGGAATCAGTTAGGAGAAGGGTCTCAGTAAGGGGAAGGAGCCCTCAATGCCAGAAGTAGTGAGAACATGAGAGCAGGGTGAGGGGCACAAAATCCAGGTGGGAAGGCATTCAGGAGAGGGCGAGAAGACAAGAGGCGGAGTGAGTGAAGACGGGGTTCAGGGAGGGGATGCGTCCTCAGCGAACAGGAGAGGAGGAAGTCGATCTGCCAGGGTTCGTAACTCACAACTGAAGAGCACTTTGCTCAGTTTCTCCCCCTCCAGGCAGGGAGACCATCACACATGCGACCAGCCATTTCTGGACTCAAAACTGGTGTGTGCCTCCAGATCAGAGCCGCATGGGGTGGCTTCTAACAGCCCTACTGACACGCAGTTACAGATGATGGCAGAGTCGACTGACCAGAGGCTCACAGCACAGCCAGCCAGCCTCCTCTGCCGTCCAGTGGTTAGGAGGCCAGGGTAGCCACACACCACATCTTGGGCCTCTTTCTTCCCTCCCCTCAACCCTGAAAACCCGAGCGCAAGATGGCCCACACGTTGTTTATATAACAGTGACGTGCATCCCAAAGTCTATACAGAGCTTGGTGTTTTACAAAGAGCTCACGACACATAAATACACGTGAATAAAATCTCACGTAGACTAGGGGCGCCTGGGTGGCTCAGTCAGTTGAGCGTCTGACCTTGGCTCAGGTCGCGATCTCACAGTTTGTGAGTTCGAGCCCCGCGGCAGGCTGTGTGCTGACAGCTCAGAGCCTGGAACCTGCTTCGGATTCCGTGTCTCGTGTCTCCGTCTCTCTCTGCCCTGCCCCCACTCACGCTTTCTCTCTCTCTCAAAAATAAATAAACATTAAAAAAAAAAAAAGTAGACCCATCCAAATTGCTGCATTTGATGGCCCTTTGCAGGGACCGAGCCCTTTCTGCAGGCTCAGGCCAGTGCTGTTTATTCACTTATTTTTTTTCTGTACAAAAGTCTTGAACCCAGCTCTTCGACCCCTGGCTTAGGGAGGTGGGGGATGCGTGGCTCTGCTTGTGAGCGGGAAGCGTGACCGCCAGTGTGCGTCGCAGGAGCACGAGTCGTCCCTCCCTCCCGTTTGCTCTCTCTCTCTCTCTCTCCCATCTTGGAAACAGAGGAGACTGGTTATGAACCGCTAAACCGCATCTGGCCCATGGAGTCCAAAACGCTGGCCGCAACAGAGAGGAAGGGAGGAAAATCAAGGCCTCGCTGCTGATTAAACCTAACCGTCTCTAATTGTTTGTTAAGCTGGGGATTTTCAGCTTCACCAATTCTCTGAGCTTCTCTCCCTGGGCTGGGTTCTGGCCTTGGCCGCTCCCGCGGAGGCCCGACAAAACTCCACTGCCTTTCCACCTTTACTCGTGGGCCTCCGTCTGGTTGTGCCACACTTCTGTGGAGCCTCCGGCCTGGGGGCGTGGCATCTTTTATGGGGGACAGGCCCTGGGGTCTGTAACATCGGCCTCCTCCTTCTCCCTGGCACGGTCCCATACACACAGTGGCCACTCCCACTACATACTGGGCAGGTATGGGTCCCCCATTGCTGGAGCCAGGCTGAGGCCCGGGGGCTCTCGGGGCTGCCCAGTCAGTCGCGATTTCCATCAAGCTCTGTTTTTAGGAAGACTGGGCTCACGGGAGCTAATTACGTTCCAATACCGACCCTGTGTCTTTAGGCCTATTATCTCCTCCCGTGTCCTAGCCTCGGTTTCCCCATCTGTACAATAATAGAATTTAGTTCGGTTTAGTTTTTAAACTGGGAGGACCCTTCTTTCCAGTGACATCTTACGTGGAATCTTACCGAAAGCAGGGAAGAGTGAGGCACTCTGGTTGGGTGGGCAGTGGGGCCAGACGCCTTCCCACTGCCTCCCTTTCAGCCCCCCGTGCGGCTCCCTGAATCCCACCGGGCAGAGTTAAAAACCACGGGAGTGGATAGTCTCACGAGCCTCCGTGCTCCACTGTCTCTGCCCGGTGATCTGGGCAGGGAAAGCCGTTGCCCAAGCTGAGCAGAGTTCCTGGCCCCAAGGGGTTGAGGGCTGCACTCCAGCCAAGACTCAAAGAAAAGAGCCCTGAACTCCTGTCGGTGAGGAGAGGACCATGAACCCCAGGCCACAGCGGTAGGGGACACATCTCCATGGATACCACACAAAGCTGGTGTTATGTCAAAGGGGCATAATCCACAAACTGGATCCTCACAAGAGAGAGGTTAATCTAGAAAGCAGAGTCTACAAAGGGGAAAACAGACAACGTGGGTAATCTGCAGAGTGGGTAATCTCCCCCAAATCAATCCACAAGCTGGATAATCCACAAGCAGGATAATCTACCGAGGAAAGTACGAAGTGGTGATAGACAAGTAGAATCTGCAACGGTCATCAGAGAAGGAAACCACCGATGGCCCTCTAGTCCCCAGGCGGCCCCCGCCCGCTCCCAAGGCCAGCGGTGGTCCGGCCTCGCTCCATTACTCACTCCGCCTCTGCCTCTTCCCCTTGATCCCCCGGCTGCCGGCAGCGAGATGCATCCAGCTCAGAAACAGGGCCACCACACACAGCCCAAGCCGCATAGTCACTCGCCAACTCCAGGCCCCTGGTAGGAGGGGTGGTCTCTGGGGAGGGGGGGCGGACAGTGCAGGGCTCTTGCTAACGCCTGCGGGGTTGGGTCAGCAGCAGGAGGCCCAGGCCTGGGCCGTATCCCAAATCCACCATAATCTCAGCTGGGGACAGAGAGGGTGTGGGGAGGCAGCTTCTTCATCAGCCCATAGGGAGGTCCAGAGAGCGTTCCTCAAAGGCACCTTGGGGTGTCACGTGGGAGAACTCTTTGTCACTTCGGCAGGGACGCCTCCAAAAACCAACCTGGTAGGGGAGGAGAAAGAAAGGTTAATTCTGGGGAACCACGCGGTCCCCCCCAGTTTATACCTCCTACCCTCCCCTGTGGCTCTCCTCCTTAGCCAGGAGACTGGGAGAACTCAGAATGGTTGAATGTTACAAGCTACCCACCTGGCACCCCTGTAGAAGGAATCTGCCCCTTCTCCCAGGAAGTTTGCAGAGTCCCCTAACCTGGGACTGGAGCCGGCTACCCAAGCAGCTGGGATATGGTAGACACTCAGATCAAATCTGTGGATCACTGGGAACTAGCTGGCCCCACCCCTGCCCAATGTTGGCCGGGCTCTAACTGGAAGTCCTTCTTTAGGTCTATCCTACAGACGTCATGCTGCAGCAATCGCCTCTCTCTAGAAGAGGAGCTCTCTCTGCCCTTCTGGAAGGGACCCCTCAGCCCTCTCTTCCCAGTGCTGAGTCACCCCTGTGCCTTTCACCTGTGGGGCTAGAGCAGTGGCCCCCGACAAGCTGGCAGACTCTGCGTGGCCCTCTGGGCTTGGCGGGAGAAAAGGAAGTAAGGCTTCCCCCGGCCACAGAAACTCTGACACAGCAGGCCCTGCGGGCCTGGCCTTTGTGAGAGGATAAAAGAGGCAGCGATGCCCGCCCTGGCCAGAGACACAGAGAATGGGGATAATCCCCCAGCCCAGCGAGAGCCAGGTCTCTGGACCCGCTGGCCGGGTGATGGGGGCAGGGGGAGCTGGTCCCTCCCCAGTGAAATGTGTCTGGAGCCCGACCGACCGACCGGGGAGTCCGAGGCCGAAAACCCCGCTTCACGCTCAGGATCGCGCGCTCCCACACATTCTCCCAGCAGAGAGGTCTGCCCGAGCACTGCCCTGAACACTTTGGTGCGGACCCACCCACGCTCACCCAGGGATAGAAGGAAACAGCGAGCCTTCAGGAAGCTTTGGAGATGCCAGGGAAGCACTGCCCTCCCGTCTGCTGGTTAGATGCCTCTGAACGAGTCACTGAGCCTCCCTGACCCTCAGTTTCCTCATCTATAGAATGGGGACAAAGATGCCTATTTCACAGGCTTGCTCTGAGAGTTGGCTGAGTTTTTGGCTTACGAATGAGAAATCTGAAATGCTAGAGTGGCAGCGCCCCGCCCACCCCATCCCAGTCCCTTTCCCCTTCGCCTCTCAGGGAGGCCCCAGTGAGCCCACCTGCATGGGAGATAAATCATTATCCCACGAGGGAGTTCAGCACCTCCCTCCTCGGCCTCTCCCGCCCGGCTTTGAAGGCCAGTCACACTCAAGTGGTTAAGCTGCCCGGAGAAGTGTTTACACGAGGCTGACGGGTCCCACCTGGCGCTGCAGCCGCAGCCAGGGGAGACGCCCCCAGCCACCCCCAAATGCCAGCCCCTACATGCCCCTCCAGTACTCCCTGCGTGAACTGCCAGAGCCTCCCATGCTCCCCAGCCCCCACCACACACTTCCATCGCCTACAAATCACCGTCATCCGGCTGAGCTTATCGAACTGGGGTCTTCAGCCAGAGGTTGGCCCGTAGAACATACGATGGTTAAGGGCGGAAGTCAGATCACCGTATTGGCCACGCTATGTGTTAGCGGTTACCGCAGGTGGAACTGGGCGGTCGCCTCAGTGTCCTTATCTGCAAGAGGGGGGTTGTTTTTCAGGGCTTAAACGAGTTAATGCACGCCGCTGCTCAGAACGGCTCGCTCAGAGCGGTTGTATTTTCTGTGACCAAGAAGACACAATTTTGTGTCGACACGCCACTGGTCATCTAAAGAGGGAGACGGGCGTTTCATTTTGTTTTGGTATCATCTGGATCCCAACCACGATGCTGAGCACTGTTACGCAATCTCCATTTTTGGATCTTTATGGTCAGTTGCCTTGGCCCCAACGCGATCACTCAGCATGGCAGGGTTAACTTTTAATTGAGGCATGTGCGGAAGTGAGGTCCTGGGACCCCTGGCAGATACATGCTCGGGGGCCGTGAGTCCTTACACCGGACAAACACTGCAGGAGACGGCCATGCAGATCAACTGGTGTTAAATCCTGGGTCTCACTCTGCGATCAGTATCGATGGGGTCCTACGAGCAGGAAAGGTCTCCTATGCATCTCCTGTGTCTGCCTGGCTCGGTGCCTGGCACATCGGGCTTGGTGCTCGGCAAAGGTCAGCTCCCTTCCTTGCCCTGCCTCTACTTTCCTTCTATTCCCTTCAATCCTCCCCGCCCCCCACCCCCACCCACTCTGGCTTAGCTTTCAGCCTGGCTCTTGCCATGCTCACCCTGGCCCTCTCCCACCTGAATCACTATGGAACCACGATCTCAGCTGGAAAACGGGCAGGACGATCCACATCGGAATTTCACTGGAGCAAATGACACTGGCCTCCCTCACCTATCACTGGATGGGAAAAAGTTCAAGCACTTTCAGTTGATTGATTGTCGATGGGCAGAAATAATGGTTTCATACGGTCAGACCTTCTGATGTTTTTAAAAAGAGAAGCTGAAAATTCAGAATCGTATGTGAAATGCAATTTTTAAAGCTGGACAGGTCTCAGACTGAAAACACGGTAGAACCCAGCCCCAGAAGATCACAGGTGGGTGCATCCAGCTAGCTCCAGCCAGCCCCTGCCCGTCCTACCCCCCGACCCTCAAGGGCAGTGGACACACACAGACTACCCTGGATGGGCAGAGCCAGCGATGGGAACTGCTGGCAGTAATCAAGGTCTCAGGCACCCGGGGGGGTGTGTGTGGGGGGGGGAAGGAAGGGCATTTTGCCTCTGCCAGGGTCAGGGTGAAAGGCTCACATTCATCAGGTACCCGCACCACCTGCCATGCGCTAGGCCCTCATTCACTGAGCACAACTCTAGGAAGGAAGTAGAATGACTCCCATTTTTTTTCTGGTCCAGACAGGTTAAGGGTCTCAGGGCTACCAACCTTAGGACTGGGTGTCTGGAGGGCGAGACAAGGGACAGGGGAGCTGACCCCGGAGGTGGGGAAGGAACTGGCTGCAGAGGCAGAGCTGGGGCGGGAGACCCAGGAGAGAGGCGGTGCCCTCCCTGTTAGGTGGTCTCGCCAGAGAAGGGCACAGGCTGCGGAGGGGAACACAGCCGGGGGTGGAGCTGAGGGCGGGGACTCGGTGCCCCCATAAGGTTGGAGTCACTTTCACCTTCTTGCCTGTAACACTATCAGGATAAATTGGTACTCCGTCCGGGGCCGGATACAGACCCAAAAATGTAAACCATCCCGATAATTTCTCATTAACCCTCCCCGGGACCGGCTACGGGTGGAGAGTTTCGCGGCTGGCGGGCGGGGGCAGAAGCATTGCTGGGCGGGGGGCGGGACCAAGTACGCGCCTGCCCGACCTGTCGGGATTAGCGTGTCGGCCGGAGCCAAGCCAGGTGCTGGGGCCGCCCCCCACCCCCCAACACCGAGGGCATTGGGGAAAGGCTCCTTCACGTCCCTCCATCTGCGCCCCACGCGCGCAAATTCTTCTTCCCTCCCCACTATCCGGGAGAGGCCCAACAGGTGCAGGGGGAGGGGAGGCGGACCTCTGGCTGTCCCCCCAAATCCGAGAGGACTCTCCAAGTCCAAGGGGCCAGTTTCACAAGAAAAGCCCTGCCCCCAAGCGCCCGCACCCAGAATCCGTCGTTGCCCTCCTTTGAACCCCGGGCGAACACAGCCCCCACCTCTCCCCGACCAAGCAGCACCCCCCGTCCCTCAGCGCCCGACCCGCGTGGGTCAGGGAGTCGCGCCACCTCGCAGGGCACTGGGGGAGGCCGTGCTAGCTGCCTGCCACGTCGGACCCGGACCCGGGCTGCGGGACTGGGGTGGGGGGAACCGGGGCCATGGGATTCAGGGGGATCCGAGGCGATGACACCAGGGGATCGAGAACTTCTGGCTTGGGGAGGAGGGGTGAATAGGGCGGATGGGTTTGGGGAATCCAGAACGATCAGCTTCGGTCAGTTTCAGAGTCAGAGTCAGATGGGACGAGATTCAGAGTGAAGACGGTCACCGGGGGCTGCGGGGTTGAGGGGAACCCCGGGCAGCAACCGGGAGGGGGCTGCGCGTTGGCTTGAGGGATGACGGAGGTGGCGGGACAAGCCGGAGAGGCTCCGGGAGGTGCCCTCTCCCGCCCTCCGACCCGACAGCAGTCAGAAGTCCCCTTCCCTTCGCTGTCGCCCCTCGCCCCCACCCCCCCCCGCACTCAGCTCGGCGGAGCCCCGACGGCACGGCCCGCGGCGCCCCGGGTCCCGGGAAAGGGGGCGCCAGGGAGAAGGACGGGGCAGCTCCGGGGGCACTCACCTCCGCGCTGCCAGCCGCGGCGGGGGCAGGCCCGGGAGGGGCGAGGGCGCGGCCGGCTCACCCGCCCGCCCGCCGCAGGACTGTCCTGGGCGCCCGGCTCGCCCGCGCTCCGCCCGCGCGTTCCCAAGTTGCTCAATCTGCGGGCGGCTCACGCCCTCCGGGGCCAGCGCCCCACCCGGCGCATCGGTCCTTTGGGGCGGCTCGGTCCGGCCCTCGCTCTCCGCAAAGCCCCACTCTGGCGGTCCGCTCCCCGCTCTCTGCCCGGCGCTGGTGCTCTCCGTCGCGCCTCCGCTCGGCCGGAGCTCCCAGCCCGGAGAGGGGCCAGTCCTCCGCTCGCACGAGGGAGGGAATCCCCCCCCCCCTTTGCAGTCCCACCCCCCGAGCCGGCCCCCCTTGCCGGGATCCGCAGCAAAAAACGGACTGGAGTGCCAGGCCCGGGAGTCCGTAGCCCCCTCCCGCAAGCGCTTGCCCGCAGCTGGGGCGCTGCGCGTGGAGCGCGGGGCTGGCCGCGACACATGTCCTCTGGGGCCTGGCGCAGACCCTCTGCCCTTGCCTCCTTCCCTCCCCACGCCCCGCACCCTGGGGATTCCACGCAGCCGCAGCACCCGCCGCAGCTCCAGGCATCGTGGGGGTCAGAACTGGGTCTGAGAGCCTCTCGAAACCTCAGTTTCCCTATCAGGAATCTAGAAAGTGACAAGGAACAGGCTCGACAGGGCCCGTGGTCCTGGCCACGCCCTCCTCCTCTCAGGGTAGAGTCTTCAGAGCATCTTCCCAGTTCAGAGGAAATGTGAGGCTGTGAGATTCTGGTAAATCCGGGCGAGGACGCCTCCACACGGACATGCTGCCGAAGAGTGAGGGGGAATTCTGAAATAAAACCCAGAGTCAACCCCCTGCTCCATCACTTACCAGCTGTGTGGCCCTACCTAAGTGACTTAACCTCTCTGAGCCTCATCTGTTTTGAGGGTTCAGTGAAACGAAAGCTACAACAGCCTGGTAAGTGGCGGGGGAGCTGTGAATGCCTGTGGAGTGTCTTGAAGGGCTGCGGACACCCGCAGGGACCCACATGATGTTGAAGTCAAGCCTGATGAAGGGAGGGAGGGAGACTCACGTCTTGGGGCGGCAAACAGCTGTTCTCCAGCTTCATTTCAGACTGGTTAAAGGAAAATGGGCTAAAACTGTAGTTAGCAGGAGTTAAGTTAGAGCAGAAAAGCTATACGGATGGCGGGGGGGGGGGGGGGTTGGGGACACGGATAGGGGTGGTGAGTAATCAAGACAGGCTGTGGGATCTCCTCAGGACGGGAGGCGGGAGCCCTAACTATTGAGACAAGGGTGCAGGGTCTTTTACAGTGACAGGGGAATAGATGGAATGACCCCTGGAGTGTCCTGGTGGCCAGGGAACAGGGATGGTGAATGGCCAAAGAATGTGGAGCAGTTGGGTCCCAAATGCCCAGTGGCTGGGCTCATTCAGCCACAGCCTTGCCAAGTTTGCAAGAGGCAAACAGCCATTTCCAAGTTCCTCCTGCCCCCACCCCCGGCTCCCTCTCAAAGCCGCTCCCCTGTCCACTCTGCCCTGAGCTTTCCCTATGTCTCACCGGCCCTTGGCTCTGTTCCGTGCCTAATCAAACAGCCCCAAATGCCGAAAACGCAGTGTTTATTTTATTTTATTTTTTTACACACTTGCATAACTCCCTGACAAGCCACGCCAGGCGTTGGGCTTTTTGTTTGGTTTTATTTTGTTGCATTTAGGGGAAAAAAGAGAGAGAAGAGAAGGAATCACACAAACCATCCAGCCCTAGAAGATGTCTTAGGCCAGGCCGTGGGCTCGGGTTTCCTGCCTGAGGAAAAGTCTGTGGGAGTTGGGGGGCCTCACTACTAGGCTCAGGAATGAGTGAGAAAGGGAAGAAAACCACCTGGGTCAGGGAAGATAATGAATTAGAACCATGTGACAAAAATAAAGAGCATTTCTTGTGCATCTAATATATGCCAAGCCCTGTGCTTTGCATATATATTCTGTTGCCTAATTTTGCAGCCATTTGCCTTTCCTTTTTTTTTCTTTTTGTCTTACAAACGTGAGTTCTGAGCCTCAGAAACATCAAGTAATTTGCCCAGAGACATATGGCCTGTAGGTGGCCGACCGGGTTGCCATTACGCTAAATGACTTGTAATTTTCCCCGAGGGAGCCAGGTTGTCCTGAATTTGCATGTGTTGTCCATTTTCCAAGAAATGCTTTTTTTCTCTCTGACCCTTTCTCTTGTTGTCTTTCAAAATGCCCTCATGAAGTTTTACCCAGCCACCTTGCACGTCAGGCTCTGGACCTTGTGTAGACCTATACATCACTCATCACTGGCCTGTGATTGTCTCTCCCACTGCACTGTGAGCCTCTTAGGGGCAAAACCTGTGTCTGATTAATCCTGAGGACCCCAGCACCATGAACATACCTAACCGATGTTTGGTGAACTGAACCTCCGGACGGCTAGGATTGCGCCTTTTGCAGATCCTGCCAGCTGATTCAGATGACATCTCAGGTCATTATCATTCCTTACCCAAACCAAGATCACCCTTCTCACTAGAAGACCAAAGGTCAGTGGATCCAGGCCTGGGCTGTAGCTCCTAGAGATCAGCAAAGTTCCTTATAGTTTACGTCATCCTTTACCAGGTGAGAACTGTTCTCCCAGCTGGGTTGTCACCTTACTAGTATACCTTCAGCTACAAGTAACAGAAGACCAGCTCAAAAAAGCTTAGACAGCAGGGTGGTTTATTATCTCATCTATCAAGAAGGGCAGAGGTAGGAATGATCCAGCAGCTCAGCAACCACATCGAGAATCAGATTCTTCCCTATATTCTCATTCTATCATCCTCAGCACCACAGCTACTGCCCTCCTGATCACAAGATGGCTGCAAGAGCTCCAGGCACCACATCTTTCCCCACTAAGTCCAGCAACAAGTCCAGCAGTCTGTTTTTAAAGAGTTAACTGGCATTTTAAAATGCTTAAAATGGTATATTCTGTTACATATATTGACCACAATTTTCTTTAATTAAGTTAACCGGATCACATGTCCACCAGTTAACCAATTGCAGACAAGAAGGATGATGCTATCAGCTTAGACCAATCAGGAGTATGTGGGGAAGAGTGTTCATGGACAAAAGCAGAACTCTGTTGCACTGAAGAAGGGACAATGGGCTTCTGGGCAGGCAACCAACAGTGACCGTGGCCATCCCTGTTACACACACACACAAAACTGACTTTGTTAATATCAATTTATCACAGACTCCCCCACAAACCTTAGTCTCCCCGGCCCTGTTAATCTCCGAGATCTTGTTATTCTCTCTTTCATGGGGGCAATATAGGATAATGGTTGATCGCGTTAGCGATTAGCTCAGTTAGCCCTGAGTTCAAAGCCCATTTCTACCACCAACTAGCTCACCGTCCTTGGCGCAAGTCACTTCGCCTCCCTGAGGCTCAGTCCCCTCATCTGTAAAATGGGTATAAGGACAGTATCTACGCTACCCTTCTCATGGGGCTAATATAAAGTGATGGATTTATTTTATTTTAGTTTTAACATTTATTCATTTTTGAGAGACAGAGTGTGAGCGGGGAGAGGGGCAGAGAGAGAGGGAGACACAGAGCTCGAAGGAGGCTCCAGGCTCTGAGCTATCAGCACAGAGCCCGTCGTGGGGCTCGAACTCCCGAATCCCGAGATCATGACCTGAGCTGAAGTCAGATGCTTGACCGACTGAGCCACCCAGGCGCCCCAAAAGTGATGGATTTAAAGAGCTTAGCACAGTGCTAGGAATTATAGCAAGTACTTAGTACGCGCTGGCTCTTGTAATTAGCTATGAGTTTGTCCTCTAGTGCATTAAATATTAACTGAGTGTGATTGTATCCCAGGCACCAGGCTGGTGATGGAGGGTGGAGACACGAACGTCACACTGTCTGTCTTCCCGAGGGGCTCCGGGTCTAGTGGGACAGACCGATTTATAAGACAAGGGAGACTGGGAAAAGTGACAGCACAAAATAAGGGGTGATCACCACTCCTGGAGGGAGTCAGAGAAGCTTCTCCAGAGAAGCTTGAAAAACTTGTTGGCATTTTCTAGGCACATGAGATGGAAAAGGTGTTCCGGGCAGAGGGCGCGGTGCGTGTGGGGGTCCAGAGGCCTGATGCACGGTGGCACCCTCGGAGACCTCAGGAGTTCTGCCGTGTGGAGATTTAGGAGGAGAGTGAGGTGGGGGGAGGGCGGTAGGCGATAATTTTCCAAGGGGGGCTTGGGTACCAGGCTAAAGAGCAGGGACTTTACTTTGAGAGCAGTGGGCCACCCCCAGCGTTGACGAGGTGGGTGAGAGGCAGGTTGGGGGAGACATGGCAGGGGGTGAGGAGCCCCCGCGAGAGAGGATAAGGGGATCATCCCAAAGAGCACAGCTCTGTTTTTCCCCTTCCCCCCTCCACATCCCTTCCAGAGGGCCGGCTGTGTCCGGGACACCAGAAACACAGCCTCCCAGGTTCTCCATCTTGTCGTAACGGAGACGGGGTTCCCCTAACGCACACCTGGGACACGCAGCTCTCACCCTGAGGGGTCCGGAAAACCATTGGCTCTCCCTCACGAGGAGTGAGGAGCCAGCCTGTGCCAGCGGCCTCCTCTCCCCCCTGACCCTCCCTTCATGGCCCTCCCTCCACCATCCTTCGAATGCCCCCAATCCTTTCGATTCCTGCTGCTCTCCCTCCCCACCCCTCCTCACCCACGTTACCTGCCACAGGCCCCGTGGTGCTCACACAGGACTTTGACAACGGTCTCAAGGTCCTCTTCTCCACAGCAGCCTCAAGCATCACCCTGGGGACCTTCTCCACGCCAGCGCCACTGTCATCTCCTGGACCTCCCAGACGGTGCTGATATTCTCGTCCACTTCACTGCAGGCTCCTGCTCACGTGGCCGTGCCCTCTTGGCCCCCAAACTGTTCCATCACTGACATCACAGGCTCTAAGACCCACCTCCCAGAGCCCCCAGGCCCCCCACCATAACCTCCTTCTGCTCCAGACCCCTTGCTCCCTTCCTCCTAACTCAGGTTCTTGACATATTGACGACTCAGTGATGATTTCGGTGCTGGCCTTCCCCGGGCAAACCCTCTGCCTCTTCCTGCTGAGCTCCGCAGGACAGTCCCCCAGCTACCTGGGACGGGGGCTGCTGCAAATCCACAGCCAGGCTCAACTGGGCCCTCGGCCACCAGCGTTGACCCCTCAAGCCACCCGGGCCCCACCCTCGTCAAGACAGCTGAGACAGCCAGGGGACGCCTTCAATTTCCTTCTGCTAACACTAAACTCGTGATCCCTACCCAGAACCTCTTTCTCCCCAGATGCCCCCTTCTTGGTAAACAGCAGTGAACCTGATAAACAGGAAACTGGGAGTTGTTTTCATTCTCACCCCTCTCCCCTCCCACATCCACTCCATCTGCAAATCCTGTTGGGTCTACCTCCAGACCCGGCCCAAACCCACGGACTCCTCACCTACTGCTGCTGCTTACCTGGCCGATTGTGAGCGTCCCCTACTATCCCCCCTGCTTCCGCTCTATCCCCCCACCGGCACAGGCTTCGCACGGTAGCCGGAGAAAAACCTGAAAAATTATAAGGCAGATCCCATCACTCACTACCCTGTTTAAACCTCCCAGTGATTTTCCATTGTACTTGGAATCAAATCCAAACACCATCCCTTATAAGGCCGCATCCCTCTGGCTTCAGCTGTCTGCTCTCTCAGCCTCTGCCTCGCTGGGCTTCTTCGACCACTGCAAACCCTTCCTCGCCTCAGGGCCTTTGCACAGTCCTTCAGATGGACAGCTTCCTTGCTTCCTTCCACTCTCAGCTTCCCACCCCTGTGTCAGAAGGGCCACCCCGACCTCTCTGTCTCAGTAGCTCCCCCATCACCCCTTACCACGGCCTCCTTTCTATTGGACGTTGTGTTTGCTCATCATTTCCCTGTTTGCTCCCCTTCCAGCCTCCACTTCCCGGTGCCTGTGTGTGAAAGAGCCCTTCTCTCTTTCACAGCCCTCTCATGCCCTGCAAGGTCCATTGCCAAGGTCACGGACAACCTCCAAATCGTCCTATTCTGCAACTCCTTTGTCTTCCTCCTTCTCTCGCTCTCTGCAACTCTTGACGCCCCCTCCTTCTTGGAATGCTTCCCTCCACCCTCCTGGTCCCAGTTCCTTGTCCTTCTGCCTACTCTCCTCCAAGCCCTAACTGTAGGCAGGCCCAAGGTTATTGCTGGCTCTCTGCCCTTCCCTTCAACCATGAACTAATCATACAGATAAAAAACACAATATCCAATAGTAAGGAAAGTAAATGTGATGGTTAATTTTATATGTCAACTTGGCCAGGCCACGGTACAAACATTATTCTAGATGTTTTTACATGGGATTAACATTTAAGCCAGTGGAGTCTGAGGAAAGCAGATCACCCTTCATGGTGTGGGTGGGCCACATCCAATCAGTTGAAGGCCTTAATAGAACCAAGACTGACATCCACTGAGCAAGAAAGAATCCTGCCAACAGTCAGCCCTTGGCACTCAAACTGCAACACCAACTCTTCCCCAGGTCGCCAGCCTCCTGGCTTACCCTGCAGATTTGGGACTTGCTAAGCCTCCACAATTGTGTGAGACAATTCCTTAAAATACACACGCGCGCACGCGCACACACACACATTATCGGTTCTGTTCCTCTGGAGAACTCTAATACACTAAGTGATAACTTAAAGTTAGCCAAAACAATCCGAAACTCTTTTCCTTTTTTTTTTTTTAAGTTTATTTATTTGTGTGTGAGAGAGAGAGAGAGCATGCACGTGCCCGAGTAGGCAGAGAGAGAGGGGAGAGAGAGAATCCCAAGCAGGCTTTGCACTGTGGGCGTGCGGGGGCCAACGTGGGGCTCGAGTTCATGAACCCGTGAGATCATGACCTGAGCCGAAATCAAGAACAGGATGCTTAACTGTGCCATCCAGCGCCCCCCACCGCCGGGCCCCAAACTCCTTTCCTTAATAAGATTATTCTCACAGATCCAAGTCTGTTGGGCCTGAGAGTCCGGATATCTAGGCGTCAGTCCCAAGTCTGCCACAGGCTGGATGGACGATCTCATCTAAGCTCCAGTCTTGCTCATATCAATAAAAAGCACCTCCAGTCACCTGACCGCTCGAGGTAAAACCTGAGAGATTTGGTTGGCAGCTTTCTTCCAGGCCCCAGGTCTGGTCCATCAGCAAGTTGTCTCCCCTCCACCTCCAGAGGGTCTCCTGGCTCCAAACACTGGCTTCCATCGGCTCTGCCGTCATCCTGGTCCCCGCAACACCGCCACCTGCCTGCCGGAGCTGTCTGCCCCTTTCCCTCCTGCTTTACAGTCCACGGCAGCCAGAGCGAGTTTTAAAATCGCTCTGATTTCTAAAAAACATAAATCCTACCGTAGCGCTTGTATTAGTTTCCTGTGGCCGCCGTAACAAATCACCCCAAACTCAGTGGCTTAAGACACCCAAATGTATCATCTTACAGTTCTAGAAGTCAGAAGTCTGAGATGGGTTGCTGGGGCTGCGTGCCTTTTCCACCTTCCAGAGGCCGCCCACACCCTTAGCTCATGCCCCCTCCTTGGATCACTTTGACCTTTGCTCCTCTGACTCTGACCCTCCCCACGTCCTTTTAAATTTTTTTTTCCAACGTTTATTTATTTTTGGGACAGAGAGAGACAGAGCATGAACGGGGGAGGGGCAGAGAGAGAGGGAGACACAGAATCGGAAACAGGCTCCAGGCTCTGAGCCATCAGCCCAGAGCCCGACGCGGGGCTCGAACTCACGGACCGCGAGATCGTGACCTGGCTGAAGTCGGACGCTTAACCGACTGCGCCACCCAGGCGCCCCTCCCCACGTCCTTTTAATAAGGATGCTGTGATTAGACGGGCCCACCTGGATGACCCAGGATAATGTCCCCATCTCAAGATCCTTAACATAGGCACAGGTTTTGGGGATTCAGATACAGACATCTTTGGGGGGTGTCTAGCTCAGCTCTTTAATCCTCCCAATGGGTCCCCACTGCACTTAGAATTAAAAGCAAACATTTCCCCTGCTTTACAACACCCGCCCCCTCCCTGGGAGCCGGCCCGTATTCATCTACTCTGCCCATGGAGGCAACGTTGGTGTCCCCTGCATGCACCAAACACAGTCCTGCCATAAAGCCTTTCTCTTGCTTTCCTTTCTGACTCCAAAGTTCTTCGGCCCCGTCTTGTCTTTTAGGCCTCAGCCCTCCTCAGAGAGGCTTTCTCTGGTCCAAGGTGCCTCTCATGGGCCATTTGAAATTGTTTTCTTCGTTGGACTTAATCTGTGCCTGATGTTTTCTTGCTGATTATTTATTTGTTGGTTGTTCATCTCCCCCATTAGAACGCAGATGTCTTCAAAGCTAGGACCCTGTCGCTCCAGTATGCCGGCAGTGGAACTCAAGTAGTATTTGTTGAATACATCAGTGAGCCTTGGCTTCCTCATTTTTCTTTTCTTCTTCTTCTTCTTCTTCTTCTTCTTAATGTTTATTTTTGAGAAAGACAGAGTGTGAACAGGGGAGGGGCAGAGAGAGAAAAAGACACAGAATCCCAAGCAGGCTCCAGGCTCTGAGCTGTCAGCACAGAGCCCGACGCGGGGCTCGAACCCACAAACTGTGAGATCATGACCTGAACCGAAGTTGGATGCTCAATCGACTGAGCCACCAAGGTGCCCCTCCTCATCTTCCCAATAATCTTACTTTCTGTCTTATCAGCTTCTTTTGAGGAGTAAATGAGGTAATGATAGCTACCACTTTTTGTTGCCAATAATGAGTCAAGCAATGCACTAGGAACTTTACGTTTAACATAGAATGTTCATGTCATACGGGCACCTGGGTGCCCCTTAGGGTGCCCCTAAGACAATGTTCATGTCTTAGGAGCCTGCTTCGGATGCCGTGTCTCCCGCTTGCTCTCTGCTCCTCTCCCACTCATGCTCTGTCTCTCAAAAATAAATAAACGTTAAAAAAAAAAAAAAGAATGTTCACGTCTTAGTTCAAGGTCATCAGTGACAAGAGAAAGAAAGAAAGAAAGAAAGAAAGAAAGAAAGAAAGAAAGAAAGAAAGATAGAAGCCCTCTCAAGCCAGCTCAAGGAAAAGGGGGTTTATTGGAAGGCTGTAACCCATGATCTTCAAGCATCCAAGGAGAAGAAACAAAAACGAGAGACGGGCTGCTTCCTGAGGACCCAGAGGTGATAGCTGTCACCCTCCATCCCTCCCACTATGAGGCTGCCTGCTCGTTCATCACCACTTCTGGCTGCACTCACTGGGCCTTCTCTCTGAAGACCAGCTTCTTCTGCATACACATGGCCACCCATGGCTCCTCACAGCCTCAACTCTCTACTACCTTACGGCGTAGCTGCCCAGGATGAATTTCTGTCTCCCGGGGTCCCCAGCCTCTTCCAGAAAAAGAGCGTCCAATTGCCCTGAATAGAGTCCGCGGTACAATCACCCGTAGGCGGGATGTGGAGGTCATGAGGCACATGCGGCTGCCTGGGCACGTGCCTTCAGGAGGGGTTGTGGATGGGGGCCGATTCCAAAGAAAGGAGCGTGACCAGGTAGTGACCCCCCAAACACATCTGCTATAATGCAGAGCACTTGGCACAGCCCGGCACATAGTGTGTCCTCATCAAACATTCTCCCCTTCCCACCTCCCTTCCGTTTTACTGGCCCATAGTTCTCTGGCTTCCCAATACCTCTGTCTCCAGCGTGGCTCTCTTATCTTTACACATGTCAATACTACAGGCTTCCCTCCATGTCTTCAAATTCAGCTCAGAAATTGGCTCGTGTCCCTAGTTCTCCTGGCTCTGCCCCAGCCCAGCTCCAAACCCTGCGTCTCCCTTCACCCATCTGAGAGCCTCGGACAGAGTGTCTGCTTTCCTGTCCCCACCCAGCCTGCATGGTTGTCTCCTCTTGACCCCTGCCCGGTCCCCATCCCCAGAGAATGAGTGTGCACACGCACGCATGGCAGAGTGGGGCAGAGTGGTGAAGCCCCACGCTTTGGAGCCAGACAAACCCGGGTCCAAATGCCAGCACTGCTCATTTTGTCTCTTGAACTTGACAAGTTCGATCTCCTTGTGAGTGAAATAATAATATGACACAGGGGCGCCTGGGTGGCTCAGTCGGTTGGGCGTCTGACTTCGGCTCAGGTCACGATTTCACTGTTCGTGAGTTCGAGCCCCACGTCGGGCTCTGTGCTGACAGCTCGGAGCCTGGAGCCTGCTTCGGGTTCCGTGTCTCCCTCTCTCTCTGTTCCCCCTGCTTGCGCTCTGTCTCTCAAAAATAAATGAAGATTAAAAAAAAAACATTTAAAATAATAATATAATAGTAATAATATAATAATAATATAATAATTATTATTATAGTTCCTGCCTCACAGGGTCCTTGTGAGAACTGATGTCGTTCATGTGAAGCAGGCCTATGTATATTTTCTCAGCGACTGATTAGTTTCCCAGCAGTGCGCCAGGAAAACAAAGATAAGTGAGAAATAGGCCCTTTAAGAAACCTGAAGTTTCCTGACAGGTCTGCGTCACTCACTTGCAATAGCTTTTTGACTTCCTGCCTGGCAAGGCCCTCCTGGCAATACATGAACCATTAATTATAGTATATAGCTTTAATTATATATAACTAGCTCCCAGTTATGAGAGCAATTATAATGATTTAGAAAACATACAGGAGGATTAGAATGACCCTTAATCCCCCCTTTGCGGTAGAATCCGCTCCTTCCAGGTACGCTGTTTTGCAACCATTATATCGCTCGTCGTGTGCCGCGTGTATCAATGATCATTTTACAAGCATTGGGCTATGTCACGAAAGGGCTTTGAAGGGCCCCTGTAAGCAGCTTCTGTAGGTGAAGTGGCGAATGTAACAACACACATTTGCCCCCTTTGGTTGTCGGGACGCGTGGGCGGGCTTCTCCCCCACCACCAGTAATGCCCAATGGGTAGCAGGCCTTCACAGTCTCTGCCACTTGAGGCCTGGCGTTTTAGGCCTGCGGTTCGTTTCGTGCTCAGGACAATGCTGTGAGCGGATATCATTATCCTCATCTTACAGGATGAGGAAATAGGCCTTGACCATTCGGGCAGCTCCCCTGCGGTGCCGCGGCCACGAATGACACACTCCGGGTTTGGATCCACATCCGTGTGAACCACCGCCAGGCTCAGTCGTGTCAGTCAGTGTCATAGGCACGACTCCTTTTTGCATGGCTGGTGTGAGTCCTTTCCAGGCCCTTCGTCCATATTGCCAATGTGCTTACCAGAACCCAGACGGTGCCAGGCACGCGGTAGAGGCCTAAGAAGTACTGAATTGACACGTGAAAAGGGGGACAGTGTTTGTCTTTCTCATTATGGCTTCACTACACTGGGTATTCTCTTTAAAGGAAAAAAGGGGCGCCTGGGTGGCTCAGTCAGCGAAGCATCTGACTTCGGCTCAGGTCATAACGTCATGGTTCGTGAGATCGAGCCCCACGTTGGGCTCTGTGCTGGCAGCTCAGAGCCTGGAGCCTGCTTTTTGGATTCTTCGTCTCCCTCTCTCTCTCTGTCCCTCCCCTGCTCACTCGCTGTCTCTTTCTCTCTCAAAAATAAACATTAAAAAAAATTTTTTTAACAAAATAAAGAAAAAACGCTTTGCTAATTTGACAGGCAGAAATGTTATCATTGCTTTCACTTGCCTTTCGTCGATGCTTGAGAAGACATTTTACAAATGTCTCTGATTTCTCTCCTCTGAATTTTGTATCCGTATCGTTCGCCCGTTAATCTACCGGGGACTTTGTGGGGCTGTTTTCCCCCTTAAGTTGTATAAGATTGTCATATGGTCAGAATATTAATTATCTGCTTATCATGTTCATTGCAACTGTATTCGTCAGCCTCTCATGGGCCCTTCGCCTCAGATTACATTATTTTGTCTCCCAGGGCTCCTGAGCATGCATCCATTCGCTTGGTTAGACCATCAGTTTCTTAAATTTTTTTTTTTTCCAACGTTTATTTATTTTTGGGACAGAGAGAGACAGAGCATGAACGGGGGAGGGGCAGAGAGAGAGGGAGACACAGAATCGGAAACAGGCTCCAGGCTCTGAGCCATCAGCCCAGAGCCCGACGCGGGGCTCGAACTCACGGACCGCGAGATCGTGACCTGGCTGAAGTCGGTCGCTTAACCGACTGCGCCACCCAGGCGCCCCTAGACCGTCAGTTTCAAAAAGCAGGCAGCACGTGCACCTCAGACCTTTCCCGTATCTCTCGAATCCTTGTCAGGAGCCTGAGCACAAGCGGATTTCTAATAAATCGTTCTTCTGGGTCACATGACGTTTCGTGTGCTTTGTGGACACTCTCCCTCCTTTCGATCAAAGGCTCCCCCACAGGGAAGGGATTACCATTTCCATTTTGCTGACGGGGCACAGAGAGGCTGAGCGACCCACCTGTGGGCAGCACTGATTGTCGGCGGCCAAGCCTGGATCCGAATTCGTACCGCCTGACCCTCCGTCCGTGCTCCCTCCGTCACTCGGAGATGCTGGGGAAAGCCCAAATCAACAACGGGCAGCTGGCGTAGGCCCCCAACCCCTTTTTCTTGCAAGCTGGACTCACGGGCTCAGGCTGAGCTGTGGTTTTGCCCACTGTCCATGACCGTGTGTGTGTGTGTGTGTGTGTGTGTTGCATGAGATGAGTGGAGGGAATGAAATAAAGAAGAGAACGGGGCTGAGAACGGATTGTGGAAGGCCCCGAATGCCAAACCAGAGTCAGACTTTATGGAGTGAAGGATGCTCAGATTGACCACTCACATCCTCGCCCCTCCCAGAAAACAAGACCCAGCCCCGCCCAGACCGCAGGGCCCACAGTAGGGAAGCCCGAGACCTTGGGGGCACGGGAAGTGGCACGGCTAAGAAGGAACTTAGGAAGCACGTGGCATGGCCATCGGCGTCCCTCCACCTCACAGAGAGGGAGCCAGGCCCAGCAAGGGGAGGTGCCTTGCCCAAGGTCACACCGCAACTTAGACACTGGGAAGCCAGGTGTCCCCACTCCTCGCTGAAGCCCCCGTCTCCTAATCCCCCAGCCGCTCCAAGCAAAACCAGGGATGCAGACATTTCATTTACTCAGTTCATATGTGTGAAGCGTCTGCTGGATACCAACTTCTCAGCTAAGACCAAACAGAACTAGAAATAAAATGGCAACACGACAGTCTTCATCTCTGCCCGTGAGGGCAGCCCAGAGGAGGAGAGGGACAACGAAGGTAGCTATTACAATTCAGAGGGGTGGTGCTTCCTTTGGGATGAATTGGAGGTAGTGGGACCACTGAGCAGAGGTGGACAAGCCATAAAGATTCCTGAAGACAGTGACTCTCAAGCTGGCACCAGAGAGAGAGAGCGCACGTTGGTTAGGCCAAGAGTGGGGAGGAGAGGTCTCTCTCTCTATTTTTAGTGTTTTATTTACTTTTGAGAAAGAGAGAGAGCATAAGAGGAGGAGGGGCAGAGAAAGAGGGAGACAGAGAATCCGAAGCGGGCTCTGCATGGACAGCAGCGAGCCCGAGCGGGGCTCGAACCCACGAACCGGGAGATCATGAGCTGAGCCGAAGCCAGACGCCTACACGACTGGGCTACCTACCCAGGTGCCCCAGGAAAGGTCTATGAGGGCAAGAGCACATGGGAAGTCCTGGAGGCTGAAGGTAGATTATCATCAGAGACCCAGGAAGTAGGAGATGACCGAGTGCACACTGTGAAGTTGGAGTGACAAGAGATGATGCTACGTGAGCAGGGCTGGTGGGGGCTGCCTGAGTCTGGGTGCACAAAGGCTGTGCCTGCCCCTCCTCCGGCCAGCCTGCCCCAGGCAGGAGTGACCCAGAGTGGCCACGCAGCCTGTTAGGTTCAGGCGCGGCAGCCCCTGGACTCTGGGGAGAGGACAGCAGACGGCCCCTCACCCATCCTTTAGAACGAACCCTCAGTTCCATTCGGTCTAGCAGTTCAGGGCCTGGGAGAGCTCAGGTTTGGGGAAAGAGCGTATCGGTGGAGGGGCAGGGTGGATGGGGCAGGTGCAGGGGCAGGAGCTCCTCCCAGGATCATGAATCTGTCTGAGGACCTGCATACGTGTGGCCGCCTGCTATGTGCAACATGAACCTGCGTCCCTGGGGATGGGAGCCCGTGTCCGTGTGTGCGTCCATGCACGTTTGCACACGCGAACACGTGTGTGTGTGTTTGTATGTGTGGGAATCAATGGTCATAGACACGTGCTTGCACCCGTGCGTGTGCTTGTGCGACCGTGTGTACTTGCGTGTGTATGTGTTCTCACTTAACTCTAGATCTGATGCGCCCCTCTTTTTCTGGGAGTGGGGAGGAGGGTCAGCATTTGCCAACCCCGGCCCAAGCATTACTCTGCACCCCCGGTGTCCACCCCCGGCTGCCTGCTCTCTAATACACTCCTACCCGGTGGCACCAGGCCAAAAGCTGACTTCTTCTGCCTTCTTCGTGCAGCCTTCCCAGGACCCTGTTTTGTCTGTGAAGAGTTGAACCCCGGGGGCGAGGTGGGCCAGGGTCCCCGAGGCAGAGGAGCAACTCACAGCCACATGCACACGCGTGCCTACCCAACACGCCCACACGTGCAGACATGTGTACACGCGCGTGCACACCATGTATGAGGACAAAGACGCACACACATTCACACTCTTTGGGCACTGGTTCAAGAGACGGAAAAAACCAACCAGGTCGCAGTGTGCCCCAAGCGGCCCGGGTGCCCTGTCCTTGTCCTGCGTCCTACATCCCACGTCCAGTCCATAGTCAGTGGGTGCCCAGGTCACATGAAGCTGGGGTTGGTGCATGCCCGGGTTTCTGGAAGCCCTCACGGGCATGCTGAGACACAAGAACGTGTAAGGACTTCTGTGCGTGTCTATGAGACTGTGGGGGACAATGTACCCCTTCACAGGACACTCTCATGCCAGGGCACCTACCCACACAGAAGAGCTGTGGTCCTCTGGGCCTGTTTAACAGTGAAGGGGACAGAGCAAGGGCTTTATAGCCAGACAGGCCCAGCTCTACTGTTTTGTTTTGTTTTTTTTTTTAAGTTTATTTATTCATTTTGAGAGAGAGGGCATGAGCAGGGGAGGGCAGAGAGAGAGAATACCAAGCAGGCTCTGCACTGTCAGTGTGGAGCCCCACGCTGGGCTCAAACCACAAGATCACGACCTGAGCCAAAACCAAGAGTCGGACGCTCAACCGACTAAGCCACCCAGGTGCCCCCCCCCGCCCCCCGCCTCCCGAGCTCTGCTATTCACTTGGCTGTGTGACCTTGAGAGATTCACTTAACCTCTCTGAGCTTCAGGTGAAGATAATAACAGCACTTACCTCACAGAGTTATGAGAGCATGATGGGTACAAATTCCTTTGTTCAACACGTATTTACATGCCAGTCACTGTGCTTTAGGCACTGCGCTTACAACACTGACCAAAACGGAGAAAAATCTCAGCCGTCCTGGAGCTACATTCTGGTAAGTGCATACTAACATGCGCACTGTCCTGAAGCAATGCCTGGCGCACAGTAGGTACTCAGTAAACGTTTACTTGTTACCCTTTCCTCCCATCTGGTATCATTTCCCCGGCAAGGAGCCCCTCTCACTCCCCCTCCTCCCTCAGCAGTCTTGACTCCAGCCCAGATTCCTGCAGAAGCCTCCTTCAAGGGCAGGAATGGGGTGGGTAGAGCTGTGAACCCTTCAGGAGTGCAACAGTGAAAAGCACAGCAGTAGCCCGTGCTGCCCTTGGCCTTGGGGCAGGGAGGGGAAGAAGGGCTTCTGTCCTGACTGCCCTCCTTGCGCCTGCAAGGAGAGGTCCCCATCGGGGGTCACTAGGCAGCTCCAAACATCACCAGCACCACCTGCCACCCAGCAAGCGCCCCTCCTTTCCCAATGGCGTATGGTCCTTAGGATTCCGGGGACTGACAGGAGAACCGTAAGAGCCAGAAGAGTCTCCTTGAGGGACATGCTGCCCCTGCTCATCCAGGCAGGATGCTCTCCGACCGAGGTGGACGCCCACATGGGGGTGGTTGCCAAAGGATGGGATTCCCGAGGGTACAGCCTGCCCTGGACTGGAGACAGGTCTCGCTTCAGGATTGAGTCAACAAGCTTTTACTGAGCACCTACTCAGGGCCAGGTGCTTTGGTGACCTCAGAGGGTCCTCGCTTGCAAGGAAGTAAACCAAAGCTCGGAGGGGTGAAATGCTTTGCCCCAGATCACAGAGCAAGTCGATGGCAGAGAGGATCTGAACTTGAGTCTGTTCTGACTCTAAGAACAGAAGGAGGAGGCCCTGGTTTGCCTCAGAGCCCAGAGTGTGAGCAGGGAGCGGAGGGGCACCAGGGCACTGGCGGGGGCTGGAGGGGGGGGGTCTCTAGCAGGGGGGCTCACACGTGTGCCGAGTTCTGCTGGGGAAGGGGTGCTCTGGGCTCACCGAGATCTAACGAAGAAAATCCTCCCACCTGCTTTGGCGATCTGGGCTGGGGGAGCAGGGGCTGTGACTCATAGACAGGAGGGTGAGCTTGGGGGAAGCGGAGGGAGGAAGGGTGGGCCCTGGGGGCCTCAGCTCCTTGCTCTCTGGTTCTCAGAGCTCCTCAGTCCCACAGCAGCCCAGCACTGTGCCCGCCCTCTTAGGGGTTCAGAGAGTCTGCCTGGAGTGCCCCAGGCAGGAGCTATCTGATTTGGTCTGACCGAGCCATGATGGAAGCCACCTGTGGTTGGCGGGAATGCGGAGGGGGGTGGAAACTCTTGTTTCCAAGTTCATGGCTCAGATCTGGGAACTAGTGTTGGTGGACAGGAGGTGCCAACCCATGGACTATTTGGGCAGGGGAATCATCACCTTGACCCTTCACCCTCCTGATTCGCCCCTCCTCCCACAGAGCCTCCCTTTCACCTGGAGCTTCTGGAGAGTTCTCCTGGGGTGTGCGTGACTGGGGTGAGCTCTGCCACTCCGGGTGTTTATCATCTCCCACCCTACCCACCCCGGGCCCCCAGAGTCAGGGGGGCTGGTCCCCCTGTCGTAACGTCCCCAGCCTGCCCAAGAAGCAGGAGAGCGGTTGACTCCCTCCCTCAACCCAGTAACCACCTCCCTCATCTAATCCCCAGCCCCTCCCACCCCCCCAAAACCTCCCAACTGGGTGGGAATGCGTGAATGGGCTGAGAGGAGAGTGTGAGTGTGCACTATGGTGTGGGTGAGTGTGTAGGTAAGTGCGGGTGTGTTAAGGAGTGTGGATGTGGGAGGTTTCACTTCTGAGTACAGGTCCACTCGTTCACGTGCATGTGTATGCGTTGGGGAGAGTCTGGGCTGCCGAGCACGTGCGTATGCACAGCTGTGCTCCTCTGGGGTTCCGGAATCACGGAACCCCGTGTTCCCAGGGACCCTAGAAACCTTTCAGTCCCACCCTGTGCCCTTGCATTTAGTGGAGGAGCCAATATGCATGTGGGGTGCATGTGCGCAGGAGAAGATAGAACGAGGAACAGTTACAATAACCAGGGTTCTCTTCTAGGAGCAGCAGCTGGCCTGCTAGGCACCAGGCCAGGTGCTTGCACACAAGATTTTAAACAGCACAATAGTCCCATGAGGTAAAGAAGGTGATGACCACATTAAAAAAAAAAACTTCTTTCTTATTTATTTTGAGAGAGAGAGCGCAGGGGAGGGGCAGGGAGAGAGGGAGAGAATCCCAAGCAGGCTCCACACTGTCAGCACAGAGCCCGATTCAGGGCTCAATCTCATGAACCATGAGATCATGACCTGAGCCCAAACCAAGAGTCAGACACTTAACCAACTGAGCCACCCAGGTACCTGGGTGACGACCCCCCTTTAAAAAAATTTTCTTTAAAGTTTATTCATTATTGAGAGACAGAGGGAGACGGAGCATGAGTGGGGGAGGGGCAGAGAGAGAGGGAGACACAGAATCCGAGGCAGTCTCCAGGCTCCTAGCTGTCAGCACAGAGCCCGACGCGGGGCTCGAACTCAAGAGCTGTGAGATCACGACCTGAGCCGAAGTCGGACGCTTAACTGGCTGAGCCACCCGGGCACCCAGGTGACAACCCCCATTTTATAAACCGGGGAACTGAGAGGCTCAGAGGGCTAGAGCAAGGTCACAGGACTCAGAGGGTCAGCGTCCAGACTGGAGCCTAAGGCTTGATCCCGGCCACCCTCTGGCGTGCGAGGCTCACCTGGGACTCGTGAGTATTCAGATGGTGGAGGACCTGGGGGGGGCGGTGCGTGCGAGGCCCCAAGAGGGGACAAGTGCCCAAGATGTGTAGGCGTGAGGCTGTGCACGCTGGGCGGTGTGTGTCGACTTGTGCACATCTGCGGAAGCTGGGGCTCAAGGGTGGTGTGCGTACCCACGTGAGGGGGGGGTGGAAGTGAAGGCGACCTGAGAGTGGACAGAGCAAGGGAGCGGACCCTGAAGGTCTAGGGTGGTGGGGAGGGGGAGGGGGCTGGGGAGGGGGGTGCTAATGCATGTGCTTTTGAGTGAGGGTGTGTGAAGCGTGAGTTTTCCTTTCTTCTCTCTCTTCTCTGACTTCAACCAGGAACAGATGTCTGAGAGGCTAACGAATTGGAAACATCTGAAACAACTGTCCGAGCCGAAGTATAATAAATAGACCTTTCATCGCATTCCCTGCAAGGGGGTTGCTGGGGACGGGCTCCAGGGAGGATCCAGAGGGGCTGGGAATTGCCAGTGGCCTGAGGATGTGTGGGTGGAAGGACAGACAGACTGGCCTCCCCTCTCCCGGGAAGGAATGGCTGCCCCAGAAGGACAGGAAGGCCGACCTGCCCCCAGCTGCCCTCTTAGCAACCACAGAGCTTGGTACTTCTACCTGGGTAGTGGGCTTGGCGTTAGTTCTGGGGTCTGAAACATGGCATCCTAAGGGAGAAGCATTTTGAACTTGGAGACAGGGTAGCAGTTGACCAGACATGGTGCTGAAGGCTATAAGCCAGGACTGAGCAACCCAGCAGACAGATCGATGTCCTCACCACCCACCCCCTCCACCCCCCACCCCCCAACCCCCGGCCCTGAGCTCCTTGGGCCTGGCTTCTGCACCCTCCGCAATGCACACCAATGCCTCCTCCTGGACTTCAGCTTTCCAAAGGAAGATGAATCCCTGGATATATTAGTTTGAAGGGTCTGGTAAGAAAAGCACAGAGGCTGGGGCTGGTGAGGGAAGGCAGGGGGCCTGGAGGCCAGCATCAAACAGGGGGTATCCTGGCAGGCCTCACCCCAGGCTCACATCTGCCACAGCAGATACATTCTCCTGAGAACTGCCCAGAGGTCTCAGACTGACAGGGGCCAGATGCGGCACCCAACAACTCCAGGGAAGGAGTTGGCGGGCCCAGTAAGCGGGAGAGTCCGGTCCAGGCCATCGAGAGTCTGGGTGTGGGAAGAGGTCAGACCACAGGCTTAAGGATGGACAAAGGTCCCCTAGAAATTGGGGCTCTGGGGATTTGGGCCAGGTTCTGGGCTAGACTGTGGAATTCATAGCCATGACCTCTTGGGTCTCTGGGCCTCTGCACATGCTGTTCCTTCTGCCTGGAACACCCTTCTTCCCACTCTTCAGCCGGCTGCTCCTACCCACGCTTCGGGTTTCACCTTGAAAGTCCCGGCCCCAGGAGGCCCTTCCCCCAATCCAATACCCAGGTTAGGATCCCCTGCTTTGCGTTCCCTAAAGTCCTGCCTTCACCCACTGCAACACTCCTTGCACATTATTGTGACTACTTGATCAAGGATGGCACCCCATTCTGTTCTCTAGCCTCCAAAACTTTGAGCTCATTGAGGGCAGGCACTATGTTCACCTTACTCATTGCTGTATCCCCGGCACCTGTCAGAGTTTGGCATACAGTTGTAAATTTTTTTAATGTTTCTTCATTTTTTAGAGAGAGAGAGAGACAGAGACAGAGACAGAGTATGAATGGGGGAGGGCCGGAGAGAGAGGGGACACAGAACTCAAAGCAGGCTCCAGGCTCCACGCTGTCAGCACAGAGCCCAACACAGGGGCTCGAACTCACCAACCGTGGGATCGTGACCTGAGCTGAAGTCAGATGCTTAACCGACTGAGCCACCCAGGCGACCCCAGTTATAAGTTTTTTTTTAAGTTTATTTATTTATTTTTAGAGAGGAGGGATGGGGGAGGGGGGATGGGGGAAGGGCAGAGAGAGAGGGAGAGAGAGAATCCCAAGCAGGTTCTGTGCTGTCAGTGCAGAGCCCAACGTGTGGCTCAATTTCAAGAACCATGAGATCATGAACTGAGCAGATATCAAGAGTTGGATGGGACGCCTAACCTAACCAACTGAGCCACCCAGGCTCCCCCGAAGTTGTAAATTTCTTTAAGCTAACATTTACCCTGCACTTACTTTGTGCCAGTTGGTGTGCTGTGAGTTTACAAGCCACAACCCATTCAATCTTAACAATCCTTGAGGAGGATACTATCTTTTAGAGAAGATAGTCAATGGCTGCAGGTGGGGCAGCTGGTAAGAGAGGCTGAGTAAATAAATGAATGAGCCCCAGAAGCCACGCCCTGGGTTAGAGGAAGGCTCTAACCCAGGAATGAATGAGTGGAATAAATGAGTGGAGCCAGGGTCACCTGGAGCTCAGGCCTTAGGCCCAATGGAGGCGAGTTTTGTTCTAGCTCATTCTCGAAGTGTTCATTCTGATCTCTTTAGCCCCAGACAGGGCGGGGAGGGTGTCTCCTCCTTCAAATGACCCTCATCCCCTTCCTCTCCCCCACCTCAGAGCCCAGGATCCTGTCCCTCCCTGCTTAGTCCCTGCCCAGACGAGGGGGTCCAAATCAGCTATCCTGCCCAGGTTTCCTGACCTTCCCCGCCTTGTCCCCGCCCCCACATTTTCCCTGTCGGCCAAGGGCATCCGGCATCATAGGGACAGGGGCCCGAGCTTCTTACTTCTCCTCCTTTGTTTAAGCTAACAAACAAGCCAAACGTTCTCAGCTTGGACCGGACAAGGTGTCCTCCCTAATCCAAACCAATGCTTCCCTTTGGCAAGGGCTCCCTGTGAATCCTCCTCCCCCCCCCTCCCCTCCCCAGAGCCCCATCTCTTTGAAAGCCAGCCTCGGGCTCTAGCACCTGAGGCTTTGAGTCACCCGAGGTGGATCCCAAAGGACCAGAACAGTAAGATCCATCTGACCCAAATCGGATGTCGTGAGAGCTCCTTGACCTTGGAGCCAGGACCAAGAGCTGGTCTCCCCCCGGGGTGATATTGCAGCAGCTGGGGAGGGCTGGGGAGAGCCTGCCAGGCATAGGCATTTTCAAGGTCCATACACTTTCAAGGTCCCTTCTAGCGCTGGCGCCAAGGGTTCCTTGCATATAACCCTGCCCTAAGAATGAGGACACGCCTGAGTGTGTCTGCGACAGGCGTTAGCGTGTGCGTCGTTGAGTGTGCCTGTTGGTGCATGCCTGAGCACGGGCCCCCAGAAGCGTGTTCGAGTGTGTAAGTGACCCTTAAGTGTCTACCTAGGGTGGCTGTCTGTGTGTGTTCACGTGTTAGTACCTGGCATTGCGTGCGTGCGACTGGAAGTACAGGCAGCTGTGAGTGCCTGTGTGTGCGCGCACGCGCGCGTGTACGGGTACACGTGACTAACCAGGAGTGAGGGTCTCACGTGTGTCTCCATGTGCCCGTGCGGCCGGGACAGGGCGTGCTCGTGTGGATTGGGAAGGGATGAGGGGCTCCAGCAGCTTGACTTTCACACCCTGCCCTGTCGGGGTGGCCTCTGCACTGCCGGGAACCTGGCTCGGACTCAGAGGATTTCAGACCGTTGGAGAAGGCGGCATCCTGGCCCCTTGTAGTCACCCAGACAAACCGCTGGGTGGGGAAGAAACCGGAGCCTTTGGAGGCTCCCGTGGGCCTAACGCAGTTATACGCTCATTACACAGCTTCTCCACTGTGAACCCAATGTGCCCCCATCCCTAGCAGCTCTGCAGCCACTACCCCCCACCCCCATGTCTCCTTCAGGGTATGGGGAAAGGCTGAGGGAGAGAGCGTTGGTTCTGGAAGGGTGTGAGGGGCCCCAGCCCTGCCTTCAGGGAGCCCTAATCAGAGAGATGGTATAAAGATGCCTGTAGCTGGATGTTTCTTCCATGTCCCTAAAGGATACAGATGAAGGCAGTGTGGCCTGGTCTCAGCGCCCCTGCCACCCCCCCCCCCCCATTCCAGCTCCATGCTTTAAAGGACTCCCCTCAAAAAGCCTGTTTGTTCCCTGCCTCTCTGGACAGCTCGCGAGGGCTGGGGGCACAGCTCCGAGTCACTCTGGGAAGTGGGAGAGGCCTGACGGCTCTCCCCTCACACGAGATGCACAGTTACTCACACCCCCAAACCTTCACAATTAGACGTGCGGTTTGCAAAACCCAACGCCGGCCTAATGAGAAGCACATTGTCTCCCAGAAGAAGCTGGGAGGAGAGGAGAGGGCAGCTCAGCGCCCTGCCGCCCTGGGGAGGGCCTCCAAGCCCGAGGGAAGGAGGCCAGCCAGGCCCTCTGCCCATCTCCTCCAGCCCCCCACCTCTCCCCTCCTTCTCTTGCAACAGGGTCCCCAGGCCTTCGCCTTCCCTCCTGGGGGGTCATTTGGGAGCCAGATGTGGAGCTCCAGCCTCTGTGAGGGAGGGGGGAGCAGAAGGAGAGAGAGGGAGAATGGCCTTTGGAGTCAAACAGATGTATACACTGGAATTCGGGCTCCACCATTTGCACATGAGCTGTGTGATCCCGGGCATGTTTCCGGACCTTTCTGAGCCTTCATGCCAACACCTCCACGCCCAGGGGTTGCCCGGGGATTAAAGCAGATCATTAACTCAACAACTGTGAAGCAGTGCCTGACACGGTAGGTGCTGGGCACTTGGAGACTCCGGGGGCGGGGGGGGGGGGGGGGCGGTGAATGCAGGGAAGGGGTGTTTTTTTAGCTAATGTGGGTGGAGGCCAGTCTCGGGTGTTCAGATGCGAGGCCTATGGGAAATCCTGCTCTGCCCCTCAGACTCCCCCAGGGTGGTGCGCAGGTCCCAGCACCTGTACCATAGGGTGTGCAGGACAGAGAGCAGGGCTGGGGCCAGGTGCCAGGCTCGGTCCCTGCTCCACGATTACCAGGTGTGACCGGGGACAAGCCAGTCCCCTCTGGAGGCCGGGATTTCCTCTGCTGTAAAGCAGAGAGGATCACAGAACTACCTACAACAGAGTGGCGACAGGAGAACTAAATTACCGTAAAGGGCTCCTGATGGTGCCTGGCGCTGGGTCAGCCTGCAGAGAAAGTTCTCTCTCTCTCCCTCTCTTAATCTATTTAAAATTCTCTGCGATTTACTGATCCAATCACTTGATAGACAGGATCTTATTTAACCCTTGAAACACCGTACAAACAACCTGAATGTCCATCAACTGGTGAATGGACAGACAACACGTGGCCCGCCTGGAAACAATAGGACTCAGCAATAAAAAGCCATTACGTGGGGCGCCTGGGTGGCGCAGTCGGTTAAGCGTCCGACTTCAGCCAGGTCACGATCTCGCGGTCCGTGAGTTCGAGCCCCGCGTCGGGCTCTGGGCTGATGGCTCAGAGCCTGGAGCCTGTTTCCGATTCTGTGTCTCCCTCTCTCTCTGCCCCTCCCCCGTTCATGCTCTGTCTCTCTCTGTCCCAAAAATAAATAAAAACTTTGAAAAAAAAATTTTTTTTTTAAAATTAAAAAAAATTTTAAAAAGCCATTACGTGCTGCTACGTCTCCAACATGGGTGAGCCTCAAAACGTAATGCCAAGTGAGAGAAGTCAGACGCCAAATCCCACATATTGTGTGACTCCGTTGATAGGAAATGTCCAGAAAAGGCAAACCCATAGAGACAGAACCCGGGGTGCAGGGTGGGAACAGGGAGTGGCCTCAAACGGGCACAGGGGACATTTGGGGGGTGATGGGAATGCTCTAAAATTGGACAGGGGTGATGAGCATCGCTCTGCATGTTTACTAAAGATCACTGGATTATACACTCCAGGTGAGTGGGTTTTATGAATGGGGGTTATACCTCGAGAAAGCTATTTAAAAAAACATACAAGACGAACATTATTAGTCTTTTTGTGCTTAAAAAAATTCACAGGAAATTTCTGGAATTCAATGCCAGGGTTGTTAGCTTCCAAAGCCCAGTATTGCAGTCCTTCAATCTGGGAGATAAAAACCAAACGAACAGGGGCGCCTGGGTAGCTCAGTCGGTTGAGCGTCCGACTTCAGCTCAGGTCATGATCTCGAGGTTTGTGGGTTCGAGCCCTGCCTCAGGCTCTGTGCTGACAGCTTGGAGCCTAGAGCCTGCTTTGCATTCTGTCTCTCTCTCTGTCTCTGCCCCTCCCCTGCTCACACTCTGTCTGTCTGTCTGTCTCTCTCTCTCTCTCTCAAAAATTAAAAACGAAAACAAAAAATGAACAAACAACCGGAGGTGGACATCCCGAGTCCAGTTTACTCTTTCCACTCAGTAGCCAAGAACTGACTCACAGAAGTGAGGTGAGGAGCAAGGAGGGGGTACCGAGCCCCCAAAACAGGCCTTCCCCAGGGAGGGGCTTCTGCCCTCGCCTTTCCAAGGCACCGCTGAGTGCCTGCTGCCATGGCCCCCACGCCCTATATACACAGGTAGCATATACCGTGCATTTAAAGCTGTATTTTGAGCGCCTCTTAACTTCCAGGCTTTGCACTCAGTACAGATGTGTTTCTATACTTCACAGTGATGCTACAAAGTAAGAATTATCCTTTCCATTTTGCAGATGAGGAAACTGAGACTCAAGTAGACAAAGGAGCTTGGCCAGCGCTCGCTTCGGCAGCACATATACTAAAAAAAGCAAGGCCACACGACTGCATACCAGGTGGGCCCTTTTGAAAGAGGTTGAAAGTGCAAAGCCTCCATTTTTGCCAGTTCACCAAGGTGCCCCGGATGAATCGTCGGCCATCTATTTCTCTCTGTCTCTCAGAGTCTCTGTGTCTACCTCCTTCGGTCTCTGTCTTCCCAGCTCCCTCTTCTATCTGCCGGCCTTTCTTTGTCTCTCTTTGCTTGCCTCTGTCTCTGTCTCTGTCTCTGTGTGTGTGTGTCTCTGGCTCATTTACTTTTTAATAACCACAATAATGAGAAAAGCTCCTTTCCGACCCTCCTGGGGAGGGAGACAAAAGGAGGGGAGTTCAGGGAAGAAGGGGAGGGATAACCTCCCCTCTTGCTCCTGAGAAATTTAATAAAGGGCCTGAGAAAGTGCTGGGCTCCCCCGGCCAGTACCCTGGGAAAGGGGGCGGCCCCCTCCCCCACCACAGACATCAGCTCTGCACGGGCCTGGGGTCAGGGGAGGGAATGTCTCCGGGCTGGGCCCCCTTCTCCAGCTCACAGGCTTTATCTCTCCCCTCCCTGCTGGTGGGAGCAGTTCCCCCAGCTAATCCGCCCCTGAATATGGTCCATACCAGACTCCCTCCCCTTGACCCAGACCTGCCTGCTTTCCCAGGAGAGCTGCTCAGAGGGGAGAATCACTCATGAATTGTAGCCTCTGGACGCACAGGAGGTCAGGCGGTCCAGCCCCCCCTGCCGTGTCCAGGCCAGCTCCCCACAAGGCTGTGCCCAGCCCCCCACCAATGTCTGGCAAGAGGGGGCTGGGCCTGCCCACTCCCACCCCAGCCTATGAGGAACCTGATGCCAAAGTGTTCAGCTGACTCCAAGACCCTCCCTGGACTCTCTAGCCCCCAGCGGGAGAGAGCCCAAGATCCTAGGAGAGAGAAGGCTCAGCCCCCCCTTCTGCCCCCTTGAGGACCAACAATGGCTACGATAGGTTACAGGCGTCTCCCAGCCTCCCCGCACCCTCCAAGGGTCACCGGTGGAAGACTGTCCTGGTCCAATCTCAGGGAAAGGAAGGCCAGACGCTGCCATGCAGCTGACATGGACCCACAGTGAGCAGTGGGATCAGTAAGATGAGGCCAACTCATCAGACGGAGCACTGAAGCCAAGGGCGGTGGTACAGGTGGGCAAGTTCGGCTCGCCAGCCAGGAATGTGCTCCAGGGTCCTGTCTGCCCAAGGAGGCTGTCCGGGCATACTCATCCTGCTGCTCCCAGGTGTCTGGACAGCCTTTCCCGTCCGCCAGGAAACCACACTTTGGCAAAGCTGACAGGGTCTCCCACCTGGCCAGGAACTAGAAGCGGGGGCGGGGAGCTGGGGCGTGGGGCCGAGGACTGAGCATGCCTTCACGCACTCATTGGCTTGCTCTACTGTTCCTGGTGCTGATTCCCAGGGATGGGGGGAGAGAACTGACAACGGCTTGTTCTCCAGGCGGCTTGCAAAGCACCAGGTACCGGGTTAACGCCTGATCTCACCAGACTGTCGCGGCGATGTCACACGCCGTCTGCACTTTAAAGCTGAGAGAGTCAGGGGTGCGGAGAAGTTAGGCCGCTTGTCTAACGTCATGCAGCCGATCAAGAAGAGTCACATTTCAAACTTGGCATTGAATGGCATTGATTGGAGCATGGCTGCCTCGGAGGCCTGGGCATGCTGAAAGAAAGTCCCGCACAGAAATGAAGCAGGACTGGGTTCTGGGAGGCACTGGGAGGGGCAGGAGGATGGGAGCCAAGAGACAAGAGGGTTTTGGAGATGGCTTCAGCTGGGACTTAGTCCTACTTCATTAGGAACAGGGAGGCAGAGCAGTGACCTCACAGGCACTGTTGACAGATCCTGGCCGCTGACAGGCTCTGCTCAGACTAATAGAACTGCCTGCCTGCCTGCCTGCCTGCTCGCGTCTCCGGTGCCCAGTGGGCAGGGAGAAGCAGCCCACACCCCTGCACACCTGGACCAAAGGGCTGGCCTTGCCTTTCCCTGGGCCCCTTGCCTGGGGCCATGGGCAGAAGGGAGAAAGGGCCAAGAGATGGATGGAGTGGGGAAACAAACACATCCCCAGCTCCCAGCCTGATTCTGCGCTGTGCTGGGGACTGCGATGTGTATTGATGAGGCCCCTGGGCAGCTCCCTGCCCCACCTCGAGGAACCAACAGTTTGGCATTCTAGAACCTTCCAGAGAGCTGTGGCCGTGATAAGTGGAGTTTGGTGGGCACCGAGTGGAAGTCAGAGAGGCCAACTCACAGAGTGTCTGAGCTCCCAAAGGCCCCTCTCTTGGGCTGTCAGACAGCATGGTGAGGGAAGGCCTGGCTGATTCCTTTTCTAAATCTGCAGAAGCAAAAGCCAGAAAAGTAAAATATTTCCCAGCTACCCTGCCCCCACTGGCAAAGCACTTTGTGCCTTTTAAGACCCTTCCTTGTTCTCTCAGATTATTTTGGTCCTCCAATCCTTCAAGATAGGAGTTACGATCTCCATTTTAAGAAAGAACCTGAGGCCCAGAGAGGTAAAGAGCTTTGCCTGAAGATACACAGCCAATAAGGAGCCGTGTGCGGAAGCTGCATCTTCCAGCTCCTTGTGTCTGGAGTGGGGAGACCTCCAGTAGATGCTGGGGTTGGCCCAGCTTGAGGGAAGCTGAGCTGGTTCTGAAGCCTTCTCTCCTGGGGAGGAGCGGGGGGGGGGGGGGCGCGCAGCTGCAGGTGGACCGGCCCAACTCCTGCCTGGAGTTTAGCATCCGCCCGCCCCACCCCCGTGGCCGGTGGGCGAGCAGAGGTTTTTCGGGACACGTGTTTCCACTTTCACTGGAGTTGGGAACTAATATCAGAAAAACCTGTGAAGCTGCTAATGGGATAATGGAGAGAGTATTTATTTATTTTTCGAAGGAGGCCTGTGAAGACTGGGGCAGGCTCAATGTGAGGCCGCAGAGGCGGGAGGTCAGCCTGCTGTTAACAGGGATTAAGCAGATAGCGTGGAATGAGGGGGTTTCCGGGGCAGAAGCTGGAGGCAGGGGCTGGCCCGGTGCTCTCAAAGTTAGCTCCCCCAGGAGAGAGCAAGTCTGGACACAAGGACTCAAGTCACTTCTAGACGGGGTCGGGGTTCGTGCTCGGAGCTTTCCTCCACGCCTGCTTCCTGCTGTCCCTGCCCAAGGCGCAGGCCCCCAGAGGTCATCAGATCAGTCTCCTCTAGGCAGTGTGTCCCCAACGGCATCCCGAGGAAAGTCCGGGTCTGCCTCCGTGCACAGCTTCAGGAGGGAGGCGGTTCATTTTGGTCCTTCAGGTGGAGCAGGACATCCCCAGGAACCTAGTTCTGTTTGAGAAATGTCCTCTTCACAAGCATGCCACAGCAGGCCTAGCATCCTCTGTCCCCACTACTAAACTGGGCTCTAGCATTGCCCTTGAACCTCCCAGTCCTAACCTGCTTAGGAGCCCCACTGAGCTTGAGAACAAGTGTCTTAGAGACCATGCAGTCCCATGGCTTCTAGCCATGAATTTGGCAGAGATGCTCAGAGGCACAAGGGCACGGTGGGACCCCAGGCCCTCCCCCACCCCAACCAGAGCAGCCCCACTTTTCTTTGTTTCCCTTCTGGGCATTCTACCTCGGATTTCTCTCCAAATGCTAAAGTGTCTACTCCTGTAAAAAGCCAGAAGCACTTCATCGTCTCGCCCCTCACCCACTCCGTATGGCAGAAATAACTCGGGGCTCAGAGAGAAGAGACTTGCCCAAGGTTACACACGCCGGGGCCTGACTTCAAGTTCCTTGCCTCCTGGTCCACGGCTGTCCCACCATGACCCTGCTGGAATCACCAGCATGAATTTGGGAGACTGAAAACATCACTTTAAGGAGCGAGGAAGTGGGGAGGAGAGTGTGGGTTGCGGTTTCCTGGGCCCCTGTAAATCCGTTTCATCATCTCTCTGGGCCAGCACAGGGCCTGCTCTTCTTGCTGGGCTGCCGGAGGGTGAGTAGTCCTGGCCCGGGTTCTGGGGTCCTCTGTCCAGGTCGGGCTGCATTTCTCTTTTCGACGCCAGCCTGGGAGGCGAAGGTTCTGGAGACTTCCACCCCACTGCTTCCTCCACTACCACCTGGTAGGCATTCCAGGGTTCCCGCTGCCTCAGGACATGCACTTAGCAAGCACTTGCCATGCTTTGGGGAGGCCTGGCTGCCCATGGCTTGAGAGATCACCCCCCTCCATCATGGGTGCCTCTCCACCAGGGAAGCTCTTAAGGTTCTGGTCATACACAGCTCTGCTTTGCCAAGCCCTACTTACCACAACTACATTCTATTTCCTCGGGAACATGGGCTTGACATTCGAAAGTTCCACTTCCGACCTGTCCCTCACCCCCTCTCGCTTTCCTGTTCTGGTCCCTGGTGCAGTCTTTCCCTCAGGGAAGCAAGGAGAGGGGTTCAGGGAGGACACCCATCTGCCCCCATGCTGCCTGGCTGTGGGACAACAGGCTTAAGTTATTCCTGGAGATTTAGGCAGACATCGGGAAGAACTTCCTGACCAATAGGGACTTCGAAACTAGAACAGAAACCAGAGGAAGACGGTGAGATCATTGGCCCTGGAGATAGTCCATACTGGCTGGGTGTGGGGGAAGCCTGAGGGACTGTCCAAGGTGGAGGTTGGTTACCTCTCAAGGGCCCCAGTCCTACACCTGGTCACAGGCCCAAAGTCCGTGTTTCACTCCTTTGTTTGACAAATATTTGTGGAGCACCTACTCTGTGCTGGACATCTACTGGGTTCTGGACAAGAGTAGACAACAAGAGACACGGTGCCGACCCATCCGAGGTCATGGACAAGGAACTGGGCAACGTCAAGGTATACGTTGTTAGTGATAGAGAATGGGGAGCTGATGACAGGACACGTGAGCCAGTCAAGAGGGGAACTCGGAGGACTTCCTGGAGGAAGAGGGCTTGGACCAGAAAAAGAAGGAAAGCCCCGAACAGAGGAAGATCCTAGAACTATGTGGCCTGGGACCTGTGCCACAGTGAGATGCACCCAGAACCTCAGCTGGGCTCGTGTCAGGGAGCCTTTCCCTTTCATGGGTGATTTGCAGAAAATGGATAGCCCAGAAAAGAGGAAAATGAAATCACCAGATCACATGAGTGACAGTATCCTGGATAGACATCCCTATCAACTGTACATTTTGAGCCTTGCGCTTGGCACACACTAGGACCTCAATCAATTTTTGTTAAATGAATAAGACATTTGGTCAGTCTGGAACTCAGTCCTCCCCTCCCACTGGCCTCCTTTCTTCTCCAAACCTGCAGCTCGTCTCAGCTCAGGATCCCACCAGGAGAGAATTAACCTCCAAGACATCCCAAGAAATGTGTTTACCAGGTCTTTCTCCTATAGCTGTGTCCTACAAAGGAGTAAAACCAAAGACAGCTGTGCTAAGAGTATAGTGACGTGTGCTGAGTGCTTTCTATGTGCCAGGCACCGTTCTGATCACACCCCATTCATGCTCACATCCAGCCTCACAACCGCCGTGGATGATGCACTCCATCACGGTCTCATTTTTGCAGATGAGGTCACTGAAGCGCAGAGAAGCTGTGTATCTCACCCAAGGTCATGCAGCTAGTACATGTGGAAAGAAGCACTTTCTGTGTTCTGCAGGGTGTCAGGCATAGTTGGGGCCTTTAGTTCTTAGACCAATTAAGAGAAGCAGGTATCATCTAAAGCTCAGAGAGTGAAGTGGCTTACCCAGCCTGGAATGATGCTCCTTGCCTCGCAGTACAGTGCTCTCTCCTCTGCACCCCATCCGTTCCCTGGGGTCTTTCTCAAACCGGGGTGCGAAGAGCTGCCCCTGGCCAGCTTTGGGAACGAAGCAGCTCCAGGAGGAGAACTGGCCCAGTGACTCGCCAGCAGGATTTATGTCCCGTCTAGGGCGGACAGTTTGGCTGCTGTATGAAAGGCTGCGCAGAGCTCAAAGATGGAACTTGTTCCCATTAAACGATTGCAAATGTCAGGCAGCACGGCCTGGGAGCTCCTTGCGCACGCACCCAGGCGGCTGGGGGCCAGGCCGACTGGAACGAGCATGCCGGCTGACCTCATGGTTCCCCCTAATGCAATTAGAGCCCACTAGGAGACAGTGGGTTCCAACACAGAGCCTGAGAAACGTGCTCTCCAGGGGACACGGGGCACCCCGCCCCCCTCCTGAGAGATGGCGCTGGGACAGAGGGTGTTGTTCTAATTAATTGACTGAGATCCATTCCAGTGCAGATGGATGCAGAAATTACCTGCAGATGTGACTGTGCACAACCATTTTAACTGTCTGGGCTGTCACGCAGGCTCGGGGAGCCAAGGCTTCTCGGAGCCGGGTTCATTCCATGCAGCCCCCTGCCGCCGGACAGGGCAGACTTGTGCCAGCCTGAACTGATGAGTGATTGCTACCTCGTTTGGGCCTCCTGGCCATCAGCGCTTCTAGGGTCTGTGTTGTCCAGAGGCCCAGCCGGCAGGGGGTGACTCCCCAGTGGTGCTGGCTAATGGCTTCATGGAGGGCTTCTGCAGGGGCACCTGGGAGCAAGGTGCCATGGTCCTCTGTACACGCTCTTGCTCCCGGGGGGGGGGGGGCCTGAGTCCTCCTCCACGTGCTGCAAAGCCCCTTCCCTGGGTCTTCGAGTCCCTATGCACTTTTGGATTGTACAAAACCAGATAACAAGCTATAGCAGTGCTTCCCACACTGATGACACAAGATCCATGAGAACACTGATTGATTCTTTCTCCATTTTCAGCACCCATGAGGCTCCCGATTCTGTTCCTTGCTGGGACATAACAGAGGACCGGGCCTGGCCCCTGCTCTGGAGGAGCTCACAGTCCAGGGGAAGGAGATCGATGTATAAATAGCTGGTCACCATAGAACGGGATGGGCTGTTCTCCCGGAGTATGAGGTACTGGGAAGCCTCAGATGAGGGAGGAGACTCGGCCTGGGTAATCAAGGCAGACTTCACAAAGGAGGTGATGTTTCAACCGCAAGCAAAAAGAACGTCCCTGGGTGGATACAGGGAGAAGGACTTCCGGGCAGAAGCCTGCGGACGAAGGGATGGGGGCAGGGGAGACCTGAGCAGTATGCTGGGAGATGAAGAGAGGGGTCAGCAGGCTAAGGAGAGGCTGTGAATATCCTGCTCGTTTCATGAAGAGTTTGGGTCTCTACCTGGACGCTCTGGGAATCTTTGAAAGCCTTCAGAAGTAAGAGGACCACATAGTTAGAGCTCTACTTTGCAGCAACCGTCTTGGCAGAGGGTGGACTGGAAGGGGGAGACTGGGGGCAGAGGCAGCAACAGTCCCGGCAGCAGGAAAAGGGAAGGACAGATTTGTGAGAGGGGTGGACAGGGCCACCTCCCCGGGACCATACGCTGGAGTGGGATGGCGGAGGGGAACGAGGAGGCAGGAAAGAAGAAGAGTCAAGGTGGATAAGACTGGGAGGGAGCCCTGGCGGGGAGAAGGAGGAGGGTTCTGCTGAAGGCACGACCCCACGGGTCCCAATGCACGGAAACGACACCTGCATTATGGTCCTGGCTGCTTTCAGTTTTGTGAAGGCTTCCCTTCCCTCAGCCTCTATTTCCCCATATCAAGTGAGATGTTAATTCCTACCTCTCTTCCGTCCATTTCCTCCCAATATGGAGAGGGTAAGTGGGAAATACTAGGGGAAGGTATGAGGAGCTCTTTGAAGGGAAGTCCTTCTTCAAGCCAGTCTGTGGTGTTCTCTGAGCCCCTGGGTCCACTGTGGGTGGAGGGGGGTGGGGGGGGCAGAAGAATCCCAAGCCAGGCTTTCTGTGAGCCCTGAAACTTCCTCACGCAGACTCCTTGGCAGCCGTCCAAACCTTCCCTCTCTCTTCAAGCCCCCGCTGGCTGATGCCCCATAGCAAACCACCTTGCCTCCTACCTGCCACCCAGATGATGCTCCTTCCCTTTCCTCCCTCCCCCCACACCCATTGGGACTGCTTGTGTCCTTCCCTGCCCGGGCCTGAGCCAGCCTCTCCACCTGTGCCCTGGGACTCGGTGCCACTAACCATCCCCTCTCACCTACACAAACAGTTCCTGTCCCCTCCATTCTAACAGAGCCTCTACACCTCCTTCAAGCTATTGTCTTCCTTTCCCTCTTGGAAGTCTGCACTCTTCGCTCCGTGGCCTCATCCCATGTCACCCCTCAGTCCATGCAAGCTAGCTCCCCTACAACCCAAGAAACTCATCTTTTTTTTTTTTTAATGTTTTATTTATTTTTGAGACAGAGACAGAGCATGAGCGGGGGGAGGGGAAGAGAGAGAGGGAGACACAGAATCCGAAGCAGGCTCCAGGCTCTGAGCTGTCAGCACAGAGCCCGACTCAGGGCTCGAACTCACAAACCGTGAGATCATGACCTGAGCCAAAGTTGGACGCTTAACTGACTGAGCCACCCAGGCACTCCGAGAAACTCGTCTTAAAAAAAAATTGTTTTTAATGTTTTTTTATTTTTAAGAGAGAGAGAGAGAGAGAGAGAGAGAGAGACAGACAGACAGATCATGAAAAGGGAGGGCAGAGAGCAAGGGAGATGCAGAATCCGATCCGAAGCAGGCTCCAGGTTCTGAGCTGTCAGCACAGAGCTCAATGAGGGGCTGGAACTCACAAGCTGTGGGGTCATGACCTGAGCCAGTCAGATGCCCAACCAACTGAGCCACTCAGGCACCCCTCTCCCCACCAAGAAATTCTTCTTACAGAGATCATAGCCTGCGTGGTTCTGTCCTTACCCTACAGAACCCCTCTGCACTCTTACCAGCCTAGACCTTCCTCTCTTCTTGGAACTCTCCTTCCTTGGCTCCTGGCCCCCCAGGACCTTCTGGTTCTCCTCTGACCCTTTCTGACATCAACTTGGGCCATGTAGTCCAGGGTGAGATTCCCTAACAAGGTCCCTCGGATGCCTCTTCTTCTCTCTGCACACATTCTCCCAAAGCTTTATCACTCTAGTGCTGACTCCTCTGAGGATGTCCAAACCTATCTGTCCAGAAATGGGCTGGGCATCCCCCCACCCCTGACACTACTCATATGCTGTCTCCCACCACCCACCCCAAAACTCATTCAGCTCCTGTGTCCCCGACCTTGGTGTATGGCTAACAACTTGAAGCCATTGTCCCTCATTCCCTACATTTATTACCAGCTTGGTTGACCCCACCCTCCAAACCTCTCTGGAATGGGCTTCTCTTCATCTCCACTGCTGGAGCCCTGGTTTGATCTTCTATCTCACATCTGGACAGCCTCTCTGTCCTCCTCCGCCTGGGGTGACCCTCCTTCCAGGTCCCCGTATGCCTGGCCTTGGGCTTCCCCTCCCACCTCATCTGCCACTGACTCCTGTCTCCACTCTGCCCCCTTGCCTTCCTGCTCCTTTCTGAACATACCAAGCTGGCTTCCACCGCAGGACCCTCTGGAAGACTTTTCCATCAGATCAGCAGTTTTCAAACTTTTTGGTCTCATGACCCCATTACATTTTTTTAAATGTTTATTTTATTCTGAAGGATGGGCAGAGAGAGAGAGGGAGAGAGAGAAAATCCCAAGCGGGCTCCGCACTGTCAGCACAGAGCCTTCATGGGGCTCGATCTCATGAACCATGAGATCATGACCTGAGCCGAAATCAAGAATCGGACGCTTCACTGACTGAGCCACCCAGGCGCCTCGGCACCATTACATTCTTAAAATTGAAGACCCCAAGAAATACAAATCAAAACCACAATGAGATACCACCTTACACCTGTCAGAATGGCTAACATGAACAACTCAGGCAACAACAGATGTTGGCGAGGATGCGAAGAAAGAGGATCTCTTTTGCATTGTTGGTGGGAATGCAAGCTGGTGCAGCCATTCTGGAAAACAGGATGGAGGTTCCTCAAAGAACTAAAAATAGAACCACCCTACGACCCAGCAATTGCACTACTACGTATTTATCCAAGGGATACAGGTGTGCTGTTTCAAAGGGACACATGCACCCCCATGATTATAGCAGCACTATCTACAATAGCCAAAGTATGGAAAGAGCCCAAATATCCACCGACGGATGAATGGATAAAGAAGATGTGGTATATATATACAATGGAGTATTACTTGGCAATCACAAAGAATATGAAATCTTGTCATTTGCAACTACGTGGATGGAACTAGAGGGTATTACGCTAAGCAAAATTAGTCAGAGAAAGACAAATATCATATGACTTCACTCACATGAGGACGTTAAGACACAAAACAGATGAACACAAGGGAAGGGAAGCAAAAATAATATAAAAACAGAGAGGAGGACAAAACAGAAGAGACTCGTAAATATGGAGAACAAACAGAAGGTTACTGGAGGGGTTGGGGGAGGGGAGACGGGCTAAGTGGGTATGGGGCATTAAGGACTCTACTTCTGAAATCATTGTTGCACTATATGCTAACTAATTTGAATGTAAGTTAAAAAAAAAAAAGAAAATTAAAAGAAAAACGGAGTAATTTACTTGTTAAATCAAAAGGATTAAGACATAAAAAAAAATTGAGTCCCCCAAAGAGCTTCTGTTTGTGTTTATGAGGGTTACGTGGGTTATTAGAAATTAAATCTAAGATGGGGCGCCTGGGTGGCTTAGTCAGTTGGGCGGCCGACTTCGGCTGGGGTCATGATCTCGTGTTCCGTGAGTTCGAGCCCCGTGTCGGGCTCTGTGCTGATGGCTCAGAGCCTGGAGCCTGTTTCGGATTCTGTCTCCCTCTCTCTGACCCTCCCCCATTCATGCTCTGTCTCTCTCTCTATCTCAAAGATAAATAAACGTTAAAAAAATAAAAAAAATAAAAAAAAATTAAATCTAAGAATGTTTTGAAACAGTCGAGCGCACAAGCACGTGTCCTATTAGCTGTCAGAGCAATGATGTCATTACATGTCATGGGGCATTGCAAAGCCCCCTTGTACACTCATGAGAGAACGTGAGTAGAAATAACATACAGTGCCTCAGTGTTATGCCACGTTTTCACCAGCGGATCCCCTGAAAGGGGCCCGAGTCCCCAGACAACACTCTGAGAACCATTGCACCAGATAACGCATCTGTTTCTTTCACTTCATTTGTGCACACGTTACCTTCTCAGAAAGCCTTCTCTGCCCCTCTTGGCCCCTCCCCAAGTCAGTCTATTCCATTACTCTTACCATCAAAATTATCCATTTCCTTGCCTCCTTTGTCACTCCCCACCAGGATGCAAGCTCCATGCAAGTAGAGGTCCAGACTCTAGTTCAGCTTGGAGCCCAGCATAGCACCTGGCACACAGTAGACGCTCAAAGACAGATTTTTAAATGAATGAGTTGTTCTCAAGCCTTTGCCGCGTATTAAAGTCATGGGGGAGAGGGCTGTGCTTTTAAAATGACTGCATTCCCGCCAATTAAACCAGAATCGTGGGGGTGGATGCAGGCATTGGCTCTTCTTAAAGTGCCCCAAGTGACTCCAATGTGCAGCCAAGAATAAGAACCACTGGTCTAAATTTTTTTTAATGTTTGTTTATTTTTGAGAGGGGGGGAGGGGCAGAGAGAGAGGGAGACACAGAATCCGAAGCAGGCTCCAGGCTCCGAGCTGTCAGCACAGAGCCCGATGTGGGGCCCGAACCCACGGGCTGCGAGATCATGACCTGAGCCGAAGTCGGACGCTTAACCGACTGAGCCACCCAGGCTCCCCTGGTCTAAATTCTTAAATCCTCGCCGATGGAGAGGCTGTTTTCCCTGACTCGGTCAGAGTTACACACAGGGTATAAATGATGGCAGCTCCAGGGCTTGCCAGTCTCCTGCTGGCCCCTGCGGCCAGACCTAGGGGTGGTGAGTTGGAGGAAGCTATTAGGTTAGAGTCCTCCACGGGGGAGGAGTGCCCTCGGATCCCATACCTTGGACCAAAGCGGAGGGTCCACAGCGTGTGTCACTGGCACTGGTTATGCTCACGCACGTCCACGGGGCTCCCTGCACTGGGTGCACTTGCCCCCATGCAGTGGCGTGGAATCCTCATCTTTGGTAACTCACGGAGAATGACGGTGACTTCAGCGGATAGACACAGAAATGAGGCAGGTCCCCAGATCGCTCTGGGCTGGGGGAAGTCTCAACATCCACCGCCCTTGCCTCTGAAGTGTCGCCAAGTGCAGCCAGGAAATGACACACCTTCCTCTCCTATGTGAGCAACGCTTCCCTCACCGAGCAGTCACCAGAACCCCTGCCTGCTTCAGGGACTCTCAGGCCCGTGCTGGGAACTTCTGCTCAGGGCTGGTGTCAGCCACCATGCGGCCCCGAGCAGCTTCTGAGGCGAGAGTTGCTAGGGAGAGACGATGTACCCAGCACCATGTTGGTTGTGCTCCACACGTGGGCTTGTTTTGTTCTGGTGGTTGTCAGAGGGAGATAATGGTCTCCGTTGCCCAGGGGAGGAAACTGAGGCACGGAGAGGTTTAGATGACTTGACCAGGGACACCCCGCCAGGTCTGTCTCAGACGACTATGCAGTAGATTGAATACTGGGGCTCGTCAAGGATGAAAATCGCAGATTGGCAGTGTGACCTTGGAGAAATCACACGACCCTCCTAAATCCGGCTCCTTAGGGAACCAGTGCCTACCCCACGGGGTTGTTATAATGGATACAAAGCTCTCGATATAAGCATGAAGCAGAGAGCTTGCTCAGTAAATAGTAATTACAGGATTATTCTTGTTGGTTCCCCAATCCTTTCCATTACACCCTGGCACTTCTCAGAGGAAAATGACTTGTACTTGTATACAATTTAAAGTTCTTCCTCATGTATCAGCCCATTTACTTTTTTTGCAGTGGCCCTACGAAGTTGAAACTTTTGTCCACCCCACCGTGTTTTTGTTCTTTTGATCAAGACAGTGGGGTCCAGAGAGGTCAAGTTACCTGCTCAGGTCCCCCAGGGGTGAGCAGCAGACGTCCCCACTCCTGGTCCAGAACCTTCTCCCCCACACTGCAGCAGCAGCTGCAGAGGCCCATGACCGACCCTGATCCCAAGCAGAGGTTACGCCCTGGGTTCCTGGGAAGGAGAGAGGCGGGGAAGCCTGAGGTGGGGGGGGGTGCAGAGAGGAGGGCGGAGCTGTGTCCTTGATGTGGTGGCTGGGCCCATTCGGGGTTGTCGCCACAGTCCTAGGGCTTGGCTGGGGCAGCAACCGCCGTTTCCGCTGGTGTGGCAATGCCGGGTGGATCTGGAAACCCACGCCGGGCGGGGTTGGGGGAGGGAGGATGCTCTGCCTGGCCTGGTCTGTGGCTCTTTGTCGGGGTGGGGGTCCACTCCTGGCCTGTTTGATTTCCATCATCTGGCCCTAGGGTGCCCCTGGCCCCCTACTACCTCCTGCTGGAGTGCATTAGCCAGAAATCATTTCTGAAAGGTGACAATGGGCCAGGAGCAGCTGAGTGGGACTGGGAAGCACCTCTTCAGGACCTTTGAAGACATGGTCACATGATGGGGATGGCCTGTAACCAGAAGGTCGGGTAACAGGAGCCTTTGGGAGCGGAGCAAGGCCAGATTCCTCACTGATGGATAAGTCATCTGCTCTGCGCAGGCTCGGACTTGGGAGGAGAGGGGGTCTGTCCACAGGTCTGAGGGAGCTACTACTAGGAGGAAGCAGGGCAGGACCAGCAACATACTTTGCAGGGCCCAGTGCCAAATGAAAATCCCCCCTTCTTGTCCAAAAGCTATTAAGAATGTCCAGCAGGTGACGGCAGAGCATTTAGCCAAGGCGGGTGACCCTTAGATGCACAGGTCACATGTCCATGAAGCCACCCTGAAGTGGGATCGAGGGAAAGTGAGCCAAGGAGGAAGTCGTATGAAGGGCAGCCACAGGGGTCTTCTTTCGGCCCTGATGACCTCCTGACCAAAACAAAGAGAAGCTGCAAACATAAAGACGAACAGGTCTGGAGCCACACTCAATGTTTCCTAGACGGACAGCACGCTCCGCTGGGGCATTTGTAGCTCTCCCGAGTAACCCGGTCCACCTCGGCCAACCAGCATCTTCAGAGCGTCCAGGTCTTGCCTTATTTGGAGGAGGGAGGGCATTCAACTTGTATCTCTGTCTTGGGGGAGTTCGAAGTGCTGGGAAAAGATGTCATGCCTTTTTTTTTTTTTTCCCCATTTGGGAAAAAGGCGTCTGGAGCTATTCCTTTAGTTTACGGAACTGACAACCAAGGATGGTGAGTACAAAGGGTGATGGCCCAGGAAAGAGTCAAAATATTAATAACGGGCTTGGTTGGCACTGTCCTCCAGTCCCCCGCCCTGGGGTTCGTGTGGCCGGGAAGCCTGATGTCTCTGTTTCAGCAGTGGGATCAGAACCAGCTTTCAGAGCAACATAAGCCAGGGGTAATTTTTAGCACAGACGTAACTTTCTAGTTCTTTTTCCTTACCCCTCATTTTTCAGTTGCCTTTAAAGAGGCCGCAGAGAGCTGAAAAACAAATCCAAGTTTAAAGAGACAAGTGCAAAAATGCAAACCGGGCAAGGGGACAGAGCCACCAGCTGGACAAAATGTGCCTGGAAAATAGCATCCTCTGCTTGGCAGGTGCTGGGAATTTATGGCTGAGTTTTGCAGACTTTCACCACGTTACGAGCCAGCTCAGGAGACCCTCATAAAACCCTGCTTATATGAAAGAACAAACTAGCTGATAAAAGTCAGCTGCTGCCTATAAACGCGCTGTGGGGATTGCAATTGAGTGGTGGATTTATTAGTCTGGGCTCTTTGTGCAAGTTAAGAACTACTGCCCACGGCAGAATCGGGAAGGGTTGCTCTCTGCTCACATGACGACAAGCGGGCCATGCTCACCCCTCCCCGGTTACTTTCTCCATTAGAGACTGGAGGGAAGATTCTCGCTGAGATTAGGTTGCTCGGGATCTACTCTTACACTCCCCTTTCTTCCCTCCCACAAAAACCTACCAAAAGAATCAAGTCACTCTCCATCTGCACTCCACACGTCCTTTATGACAGCAATTCTAACATGGGCTTACCTATCTGCCTGGCCCGCTGGACCATGTACTTCTGTCTCTTTGTATCCCCAGCAATCAGTTCTGTGCTGGGCACGCAGGGAGGCCTCTGAAGGAATGAATACAGATCTGGCAGACTATAAGGTGCCATACGCAGAAGTTACTCCCAGCCCTCTCTCTCTGCTGCTTTTTCTTAGGATTAAAGCCATCTTTCTTTCTCTTTTCTTTTCTTTCCTTTCTTTCTTTCCTTCTTTCTCTTTCCTTCCTTTTCTTTCTCTCTCCCTTCTTTCTTTCTCTCTCCCTCTCTCTCTTTATTTTTAAATGTTTATTTACTTATTTTGAGAGGGAGAGAGAGAATCCCAAGCCGGCTCTGTTGTCAGCACAGAGCCCACCCCGAGGCTCCGGCTCACAAACTACTGGATCATGACCTGAGCTGAAAACATGAGTTGGACGCTTAACCAACTGAGCCACCCAGGCGGCCCTGGATTAAGGCTCTTTCTTTAAAAAAAAAAAAAGAAAAAAATTCTTTTAATGTCTATTTTTGAGAGAGAGAGAGACAGGGAGCGAGCAGGGGAGGAGCAGAGGGAGACAGAGTCCAAAGCAGGCTCCACACTCTGAGCTGTCAGCACAGCGCCCGATGTGGGACTCAAACTCACGAACTGCGAGATCATGACCTGAGCCAAAGTCAGCTGCTTGACTGAGCCACCCAGGTGCCCCCCAAGGCTCTTTCTTAAAGAATGACCCTGCAATAGAATAAAGGTGCTTGATAAGGATGCAGGCATTTAGCCCCTCCTCACACAGGCCAGATCAGAATCTCTGGGGCTGGGGCCCTAATATGCTGTACCAGGTACCAGTCTCAGGAAAAAAAAAAAAAAAAAAAAAAGGCTTTCTTTTGCACTCTATAGAAACCAAGCGGCGTTTCAGGAATGATGGGGAGAGAGAGTGCCTGGAAGATAAACCCATCATTCCTTAAGGACTGGCTATCTCCTCCCAGCCCTGGCATTAAGGGCAAAGGTGCAGGACTCTGGCACACAGTCTAGGGACTCACTCCTGCCCTCCCGGCTATGGGTCCAGAAGGGGGGCTAACTGGCAAGGTCACGGCCACCCAGAGAGAACCCTGCCTGCTTTCATGTGCCACTGCCGCACCTGATGGGGTCAGCACTGCGTGGAATCCTGTCCCATGCAGGACCCCCAACTCTTGTCACAGCTGAGTGGGTGGCTGGGGTGCATTTGCCCTCTGCAGCAGAGGGGAAATGGTGGTGAAGGGAAAAGACTCCTCTCATCAGAGCCCAGAAAACCCTGATTCAAAATGTGGCGATGTCAGTGATAAGCCACGGGAGCTTACGAAATGCACCAGGTCTCAGAGCCTACTTGTTTCACGGCTTGTGTTAAAGAGGATCACAGAGCTACCCGTTTAGGTGACTCAGAGTCTGTAGTAAATTTCCACCCCTTACATGTTTACAAATTTACCCAAACCCCTTACATGTCTCCTCTCACTTAGGTCCTGTAAGGACCTATACCGTCATCTCCATTACACAAACGAACAAACTGTAGAGGAGAGAGAATTTCCCCAAGACTAGCTGGTGAGAGGCTGAGCTGAGACTTGAACCCAGGTCTGGGTCACTCACGATTCAGCACACTTTCCCAAGTGTATTATCTTCCTCTCCTCCCCGAGCTTGTTCCTCTAGATGCACGCCCTCCCAGGCGAATGTGCAGAGAGAGAAGGGACCGACAACAACTCAGCACTCGGACAGCTGGGGATGGTACCTGGCTCCTATCATCCACACTGAAGTCAGACAATGAAGTCACCATGCAATCTGGACACTCTTCGGGCAGGGCAGAAGTCCTCTTCAGAGCCTAGGATGATCCCACCGGCTTTGAAAAACCCCTTCTCCACCATGAGAATTTTGAGGTCAAATTCTAAATGTGGATGCGGTAGAGACAGGAAAGAAAGAATCCTAAATTCTTCATTTCATCCCAACAGATTGTCTCATTGACAGGGAAGGGGTTCTGACCCCCAAGTCTATTTCCCCAACTAAAGGAAACAGAAAAGAGCTCCCATCTAATATCTCAACCCCTATGCTATGGCATGCTTAAGGAGGGATCACTGGAAGCATTCCTGCTATGAGTCTGCTTAGTTTAGAAGTTAAATAGGAGTCCAGTAAAAATACCAACAGACTTCTTTCTTTATTGGGGGTGAGCCGGTGCAGTGGGATTAGCTAGTTGAAAAATTCCAGGGAAAACAGGCATAATGAACGGGGGTGGGAGTACAGGAAGGTGGTGGAAACCCGTAAGACACTAAGACTTTGAAAACAACCTAAATGTCCGTCGGTAAGGGGCTACTTAAATAAACTATGGTATACCCAAACAACAGAAAAATATGCAACTATTCTAGAAAAAATTAAGGAAGCTCTTTATGTATTCACATAGAATGATCTTCGAGATACAGTAATTGGGGCAAGGGGGAGAGGTGCAAAGCTGAGTACACAGTATACTACAGTTTGTACAAAATTTGGGAGAAAACAAAAAAACCCATTTGCTCGTTATATTAGTTATCTATTGCTATGCGACAAATTACCCCAAAACTTAATGGTTTAAAACGAACGTTTATTATGTTTCCATGGGTCAGGAATCCGGCCACAGCTCAGCTGGTTGCCTTTGTCTTAGGTCCTCATGAAGTTGTAGTCGAGCTGTTAGCTGGGGCTGTGGTCTCACCAGAAGGCTTAAGTCACAGGGGCGCAGGGGTTCTGCTTCCAAGCTCAGTCACGCGATTGCTGGCAGGCATCGGTCTCTCACACAAGCTCTCCACAGGGCCGACTTGGAACACTGCAGCTGACTTCTCCCAGCGTTGAGGGATCCAAGAGGGAGTGATGGACCAAGATGGAGGCTGCAGTCTTAACAGCTAGTTTCAGAACGAACACCCCACCGCTCCCATAGAATCTAGGGCGCTGCCCCCCACCAGACCTACAAAATTAGGGTCTAAATTTTAACAAGAGCCCAGTGATTTCTATACACGTTAAAGCTTGAGAAACACTGGTTTAAATCTTTTCCTGGTTGAACCGTAAACCTTTCTAGGGATCTCTTTCATCTGTCTCCAGAGCACATCATAAGGCCTGACACCCAAATGTCTTTTAAGTTTTATTTATGATTATTAACGTATGTGATAGATTTTTTAAATTCCTGGGAGAACGTCTACCATATTGTTAAAAACAGTAGACACTGTGCATTTTCACTTTCTGTAATACTTCAATCTTCTACAGTGAGAATGTACAATCTTTGTAAGTAGAAATACATGAAGATTTGGAAAAACAAAAGATATAATACATTCCTAAAATTGTATATGAGAGGTACCCTGGTGTATATTGTGTTGAGCTATTTTTAGAGATACGAAAGTGAAAAGATGGCTAAAATAGTTTTTTTTTGAGTTTATCTAGGGACACTTGGGTGGCTCAGTCAGTTAAGCATCTGACTTCAGCTCAGGTCATGATCTCGTAGTCTGTGAGTTCGAGCCCCACATCGGGCTCTGTGCTGACAGCTCAGAGCCTGGAGCCTGCTTCAGATTCTGTGTCTCCCTCTCTCTGTGCCTCTCCCCAGCTCATGCTCTTCCTCTCAAAAATAAATAAAAATTAAAAATTTTTAAAAATAATAAAAAAGTTTATCTAAAAAAATAATAATTAAAAAAATAAAAAGTTTATTTAACAGTATATATCAATGATGCCACATTTGTGGGTTTTTTTTTAATTTGTGGATATGGACACAGAAAGAGCCATATATCAAAATATCTCTGATGGAGTTTGTGTTTCATACGTTTCTACATTTAAAATTTTTCCTACAATTTTCCTCTGATTTTTTAAAAAGCATATAGATCACTTTTGTAGTAAAAAAAAAAAAAAAAAAAAAAAAGTCATCTTCATTTTAAAAATATCTACACTCTTTATTAAGCCTCTCTACATCCAGTGACCCAGATTTTCCCACAGCCTAGGAAGCTGACAGGTCTGGAAGTACCCAACCATTTCACAGATGAAGGCACTGGGCTTCAGAAATAACGCTGATGGCCTGATTCTGGGCGCTCTTCTCCCACCGTGCAGCTACTCCAAGATCAGAGGGATGTGGAAAATCAGGTGCCAGCTTTGGTCAGAAAAAAACCCCCATCATTTTAGCAGTCTTACTATGCCCAGTTACTTAACTCTCAGACAGGGAACAGAGGAACACCATCGAAGACAAAGCACTGAGAATGATTCACGCTGCACCACCTCCCCCTGGTGGCGGACTCCGGAAACTGAATGACGACGAGGAGCTAAAGCAGCTGGACAATGATAGACAGACGACTCTGACTTATGAGTTTTCAAACTTTACGATGGTGCAAAAGCAATACGTGTCCACCGGAAACCGTACTTCAGATTTTGAATTTGGATCTTTTCTCGGACTGGCAATACGCGGTCCGATCCTCTCTTGTGACACCGGGTGACAGCAGCGAGCCCCAGCTTACGGTCAGCCCCAAGTTCACAAGGGTGCACAACTTACACAGCCACTCCGTGCCCATACCACCCTTCTGTTTTGCAATCAATTACACGAGATATTCAACACTTTATGGTACAACAGGCTTGGTATTCAATGATTTTACCCAACTGTCGGCTAATGTGAGTGTTCAGGGCACATTTAAGGCAGGCTAGGCTGAGCTATGACATTTGGTAGGGTAGGTAGGTGTATTAAATGCATTTTTGACTCACGATATTTTCAACTTACATGATGACATTATCAAGATGTAACACCATTATAGGTCGAGGAAGATCTGTACTGTCTTCCATCAATATCACCCTTATTTCTTTAAATCATCAAGAAGAATCATCTTGCGTCAGGGAATCAGGTACTGATACAAATACACAGAACAGGGCTGGGTGTCAACCAAGCTCAGACCAAGCCCTTTGGATGATGCTCAGAGGGATGCCACTCTCTCCCCCGTCCTTTCCTTCCCTACCACATCTGTGGCTGTGGCTCCTGCCCCCAGTGTTCTCTTGCACTGCCTTTCCTGCATTCTCTCTGCCTCCATCATCCATTCCGGAGCCTAGAAAAGGGCAAGGGGCGTCCACGTACTTTCAACCATGACAGAGCAGGGGGAGGCCGCAACATTAGAAACATCTAACACAACCCTCCCAAGGGCTACTCCTCCGGCCCCAGGCACTAATCTCTCAAGTACGTTAGGTTACAATACTGACATTTCTTTAGAAATACCAGAATGCACCAGTATCAGCCTTCAACCGTGTCTCACTAGTATGCTGATAAACACACCACTTCCTTACTCTTCCAAGAAGAAGGAAACATTCAATAGGGTATCTGGAATAGGAAGAGAGAAAAACTGTGGCATATCACCTCTTCAGGGAACGTAAAACATCATATTTATAAAAATATGGAGGCATTGCAAGGGCATCTCTGTAAGACAGAGAGACACAGAGAAAGAAAGCAGACATGAAGGCATAAATGAAAACCAGTACCTTGTACAAGGGTTTGGTGTTCATCTTCTGAAATCCGGTCCCAGGCCTTGGGCAAAGCTTGGATGTTGGCCAAGTCTCCCCACTGGATGGAGGACAGGAGGCACTTTCTCTTCAGGTAACTTCCGGGAAGTTAAGGACTGCTCAAAAAGACAACGAAATATGCTGAAGGGAAAAATACCCTGGGGAGAGCTACGAGAAGCTAGAAGGGTAAGGGGTAGCTCTCTCGCACTCACCTATGTCACACATCTTTGCTGAGCACCTCTTCACTCACAGTGCTACAGGGCCAGAGGGATGAAACATCACCCCAACAATCTAGGATCTCACCACGCTGAGCAGAAAAACCAGAAAGTAGAAAGGGAGAATCTCAGAGATACAAAAGAGGAAACTCTGTGGTGGTTCAGAAGTTGAGTGACGAGTCCCTCCCATTTGGAGGGCCTCAGGAAGATTCCATCTGGCAAGAAAAGCATAAGGTGCAGAAGTGAGGAAGCATGGAATGGTTTCAGGGCCGAGTAAATCCTCCAATCTGGCCGGCTGGAACACGCGCAGCAGTCAGAAAGGTGGCCGAGAAGGCAGGCTGAGCCAGAATACAAAGAGCACCGAAGACCCACATGGGGATTCTGGAAGCTGTCGAAAACTCCTCCATAAGCAACAGGCAGAACAAAGATGTCTTCAGGCTACTGTTGAGGTCCCTAGCCGGAGCAGGCTTAGAGGGAAAGAAGGCAGAGACAGAGAAACCTGTCAAGAAGCTGCACAGATCAAGGGGCCTCACGAGAGGCAAGAGACTATGGAAGAGGCAGTGCAGATAGAGAAGAAAAATACAAGAAGCGCCAAGAAAAAGGAATCAAAACACCTGACAGGCGGCCGTGTGGACGTTGGGAGAAGAGTACCTGGCACATAGTCAGCGCTCAGTAACACTGGCTGCGGCTACTGCTCCCCCGCCTAGGCTGTCCCACTGCCTCCACAGCTGCCACCGCCACAGCTGCCACCAATGCAGTGAAAAACGAAAGAGAGAGGGAGAGGGGGAAGGGGCTGCTGGAGTTCCCACACAATGATCACACAGGGTTGATCCTACACCTGGAGGGAAAGGGGACTGAGTGTGGCGGCGGGACCGAGGAGCTTGTGCTCCCAGGAGCGACCCGGCTGGAGGCAGCTGCAGGAAGCTGAACATCAAGGCTGGAAATGAGAATGAAGGGCGAATTGGGGAGTTACTCAAATGAAGGCAGAAACTGAAGCCAGAGCGGAGATGCGGGATTCAGGCAAGACTTATGAGAGGGGCGCCTGAGTGGCTCAGTCAGTGAAGCGGCCGACTTCGGCTCAGGTTGTGAACTCATGGTTCAAGAGTTCGAGCCCCGCATTGGGCTCTGTGCTGACAGCAAGGAGCTTGGGGCCTCCTTTCGGGTTCTGTGTCTCCCTCTCTCTCTGCCCCTCCCCTGCTCACACTCCGTCTCTCAAAAATAAATAAACATTAGGAAAAAAAAAAAAAAAAAAAGAATTGAGAGAAAAGGGCCAGAACTCCAATGAACTGGTGGTATTCCTGCAGCTCCCCTGGCTCCACACCACCCCAAGTCTTTCCTCCGAACTCAGCCAGGTGATACTGTGAGAAAACACAGGCTGATTATGTTATCCTTCTTCTCAAAACCTTCTAACAGCTTTCCACCTCACTCTGAGCAAAAGCCAAAATCCTTTCAAAGACCTCCAGGGCCCTATGAGGTCCAGCCCCATCTCTCTGACCGTGTCTCCTGTTAGGCTCCCCGTCCTCATCCGCTCTAGCCCTGCTGGCTTCCGCACTATCTCATGAACATGTCAGGCATGCTCTCCCCCACAGGGCCTTTGCACTTGCGGTTTCTTCTACCTGGGACACGCTTCCCCCAAATATCACATGGCTCTCTCCTTCTCTCTCGTTAGGTCTTTTCTTAAATGCCACTAACCCAGTGAGCCCTCTCCTGCCCACCCTATTTCAAGTCAGGACTCAATGCTCATCCCTTACTTGCCCTGCTTTACTCTTCTCTAAGTTCAGAGATCAAAGAGAACTGACTGACCCATACTACGTAGTGGTATAATCTCACGAAAACTGAAAGACTTCCTGAAGCAGCTCTGGACGCTGCCTGAAACATGTGCAAAGGATACGAATTTCGATAATGTCTCTCAATATCTTGCAACCATTCCAACATGTCAGCTACCGAAGGGCTCACAACCGAAGCCTGGAGGACACCGTCCATGCCAATCGTGTCTGCATGCTGCTCATAGGTCTGAAGCACTCGCTCCACGTGGCTGCTGACGGTGTCACGCACCTTGAGGAGGACGGTTCTGGGGGAAAAGAAGTCTCGTATTAGGCAATATCATGAGAAAGGCCTAAGGCAGGGTTCCTCAACCTCAGCACACTCACGTTTTGGCCTGGATGGTTCTTTGTGGTGGGGAGGTCGCCCTGTGTATTTTAGGACGTTGGGCAGCATCTTTGGCCTGCACCCACTAGATGACAGGAGCAAACCATGCCCCCACCCTCCCCGAGCTATGACGATCAGTAATGTCTCCAGGTATTGCCAAATGTCCCAATGGGAAAAATTGCTCCGGAGGCACAGACTACTGTGGATCCTCGGAAAGTTACTTATTCTCAATCACATATAAAAATAGTCTGTCTTGCTCACTGCACACCCTAAGTACCTAGAACACGGACACTGGTGCACACAATGACAAACACTTGTTCAATGGATGAATGAGCGGAACGGGTTCTTATGAGGACTAAGTGCAATAATGCATATAAAATGCCCAGTAGGAAAGTGCCCACCTTATGGTAAATATTTTTATCATTCCACTGGTGACTCCAAGGGACCAGCCACCAAGAAGAAGGCTACAACTTCCAAAAGGACAAAGAATTCCCTAACCTAGAACTGGGGCTTTCAAAACGTGTGGCCTTGACTCACAGTTAAAAAACAGACTTAGGGGCGCCTGGGTGGCTCAGTCGGTTAAGTGTCCGACTTCAGCTCAGGTCATGAACCATGGGTTCGAGCCCTGCGTCAGGCTCTGTGCTCACACCTCAGAGCCTGGAGCCTGCTTCAGATTCTGTGCCTCCCTCTCCCTCTGCCCGTCACCTGCTTGCTCACTCGCTCTTTCTCTCTCTCAAAAATAAATAAAACATTTAAAAATTAAAAAAAAAAAGAAGGCCAAAAAAAAAAAAAATAGACTTAAAGTAACAGCCCAATCCTCACAAATATGTCAACAACTGAAATAAAAGTACCTTAGAATATACCACAACATAATTTAATTGACTGATGGTCTATCTCTTCTAATCAACTAAGAAACTAAGTCTGGTTCATTGCGGTATTCCGAGCACCTTGCACTCGGCATCCCGTAAAGGCTTCGTGAATGTATTTTGTACAAATGAATACAAAGAAGGGCCCCATCTTTGACCATTTCCAAGTAGTCTATGGCACAGACTGTATACACTAGAACCTTCTCTTGCTCTAGTCAAGGAATGGCCTACGTGCCCTGCCTCTTGTCTATCCTCAATACTTAGAACTCTTAGAGGGTCTCCCGTTCGGCATACTAAGAGTTTAGAGATGTGCTATGCTTGGCACAGAGACATCAACGTATAGCAGAACAGAGTGGCAGCGGACCACTCTGGCCTTGACGTCAGGTAAACTTGAGTTAGATCCCAGCTTTACCATTTACGAGTTGTGTGACCACAGGCAATCTGATGGAGCCTCGGTTTCCTCACCAGCAAAATGGGATGAAGTGAGGTTAAGTTAGAGATGCTGAAAAGATTTTATGAGATAATACCAGGGCAAAACCCTTGCCTCTTAGCACCTCTGAAGTTTAAAGTACAATTCCTCACTGCTTTTTACAAAACAACTGTAGAGGGGGGCTAATAAGCTTTCTCCATGGCTTTTCTCTTCTCCTTTTGTAACTTCTCCTAAGGCCACCCCTGCCATGCCTTACGGGGCAATGGAAATGCCATAAAATGACTTTCTGACAAGAGGTCCCGTTGCGCAACAAATGGGGCGGAGGGTTGGAAGGAGGGAAAGGTTGAACAGAGGAGGGAAGGTTGGGACACCTCCAAATATCATACTCTCAAGTAAGGGAGAAAACTCTCTTCTGATACTGGCCACTTATTAAAGACCAAGTTTTCCCATTTTTCCGCCAAGGAGCGGCATTGAACTCTTACAGCCTCTCCTCTAACTTGTCCAAGACAGTGTCGCCAGCCCACAGCTGCTTGCGCCTCAGCCGCTCCTTTAAGTCTGGGAAAGCCCGAAGTGGTGGCACGTCCTCAAACCGCAGATTCTGGGCCGCCTGCAGCTGCTCTGCCAGGTTGCTGAGGGACAGCAGGAGGGGCTGGCAGTCCCTTAGCGCGCTCTGCCACAGGCCCTGCTGCTCCTCCACCACCGGGAAGCACTGCTTCAGGGCCTCCTGCACCGCAAGCAGAGGTTGGTCTTGGGTCATCTTCTGCCGAGAACAAAAGCAGAAAGAAAAGAAAAGAAAAGAAAAAAACCAACAACAGCATTAGGGCCGCAAGTGGGCGGGAGAAGTACCGGGTCCAGGAGTGATTCTCGTGTTCAAGTGAGGTTCAGCTAAGCCAGGGTCTCCTCGCGGGGGGCTGTCCATCCCTTCCGACAGGAAGTCCTGGCGCGCGGCGCTGTCTTACCTTCAGAGGGGCTCTCGGAGGCCGGGCCCTCGTCTCCCACCTCCGGAAGGGTGTACGCTCTACCCGTCGGAGGAGGTGCGTCCGCGGCTAAGGCAGTCTCCGCGGTTTCAGACCGCGGATTCCGCAGGCCGGAGGGCTCTCTCCAAACGCGCGCTTCCCGAGCCAGAATCTTGTCTCCTTTCCTCGAAGCTGCCTTTCCGTAAACCAGCGAGAAAACTGAAAGCTAACACCGTCAAACTTTGAGGACCCGCCAGGGCTGCCCCCAAGCGCCCGCAGTCTCGCTGCGCATGCCCCTGCGAGGCTGCTTAGTCGCGAACGTATGTCGCCGCCGCAATGCCTTCTGGGTGTTGTAGTCCTACATGTGGACGGGAGGCCTGGTCGCGGAGCTTCCTTGTGATTGGATGTTGTGGGACCCACCTAAGACGGCGGCTTCTCATTCGTCAGTCTGTGGCAGTTTGAATTTGGTGGCGGCGGTCGCACGTCCGGATAGCCACGGAGCCGCTCCCTCCTTTCAGCTGCAGCAGCGAGGTTTTTCTCAGCCCATATCGCGACCCGCAGGTACGTGCCTCGCGACTCCTTTATGCTCGGGCCTCCAAGGACAGGGCCTCCTACCAGCCCTACCTGTAGGGCGCCCTCCCGCCTTCTCCCGCTCCTCCGCAGCCCCCGTACTTTCCCTCCCTGATCTCGGCCGCTGACCCCCTGTGGCTGCGTCCCCAGCTCCCCGCAGCCTCCACCCGAGCGCCATGGCTCCGGCTAGGAAGGGCGGCAGTCGGGTCGCCAAGACCAACTCGTTACGGAGCCGGAAGCTCGCCTCCTTTCTTAGGGACTTCGACCGTGAAGGTAAGGGGCGGCGCCCGGGTCGTTGCCGCTACCCCGGGGCGATCGCGGGGGCCCGGCGGGCTTGGGGTCCGGGCAGCACGGGTTCCGGGCCGCGTTCGTGACCCGTGTTCTGTTGGCTCTGCCCTCTCGCAGTGCAAATCCGATCCAAGCAAATTCAGTCAGACAGGCAGAACCTCCTCAAGGAGATGGATAACCTGTACAACATCGAGATCCTGAGGCTCCCCAAGGTGCTGCGCGAGATGAACTGGCTCGACTACTTTGGTAAGAGCTGCTGGTTTCCCCCGGCCTCGGCCCGGGCGCCTCTGTGGTCACCTGAGTGAGGTCTTCCCCGATCGCTTTCGGAAATTGCAGTCCTACCGCTCCCCCCGCCCTCTTATCTCCCTTCCTTGCTTCATTTTCCTGCGTAGTACTTAACATCGTCAACCCCTGCAGGTAGGCGGACGTCCTTTCTAGGAGACCGGATAGTAAATATTTTAGGCTTTCTGGGCCAGAGGGTTCTCTATGGCAGCTACTCAACGCAAGCTGTTAACAGTTACGAAACAGCTGTAATGAATGGGCATGTATGTGTTCCAGGAAAATGTACTTATGGACACACCAAAATGTGAATTTTGCATGAATTTCACGTGTCACAGAACACTCTCTTTCCTAAAATATTTTATCCCGTCATCTAAAAATGAATAAATGAGTAACTCGGTTTGTTACCAGAGCTCGAGGGGAGGATAACCCCAAGCAGTGCGTTCCGTATCTTGTGGAAACTGTCAGTTTAAAAACTGAGCAAATCGGGGCGCCTGGGTGGCTCAGTCGGTTAAGCGTCCGACTTCGGCTCAGGTCACGATCTGGCGGTATGTGAGTTCGAGCCCCGCGTCCGGCTCTGGGCTGACCGCTCAGAGCCTGGAGCCCGTTTCAGATTCTGTGTCTCCCTCTCTCTCTGACCCTCCCCCGTTCATACTCGGTCTCTCTCTGTCTCAAAAATAAGTAAACGTTAAAAAAAAAAACAAAACAAAACAAAACAAAACTGAGCAAATCAACTTGGGAAGTGCACGCACTAGAGTTTTTTCTGCCCAGAGAAAAATCGCATCCTGTTCACTCCCTTGTTAAATGTCCAAGGAAATGCAAGAGGCTGTCCTTTCTGCTGGGACACCCTTACTTTTCCTATTATCCTTATTATCACCCATTGTGTAGCCTCCTTCCTGACTAGAAATGCATGTTCTGTTCAAATAGTAGATATTTAATGACCCTTTGGCTTGCCCTTTGTTTGCACATGTCTACAAATATTCACGGAGCATGTCTCTGTCACGATGCTAGGTGCTGAGAATGCTTTGGGAAATAAAACAGACTTTGTCCCTTACCCTCAGGAGCTTACAAGTTAGCAGAGGAGAATCATTTTTTAAAATGCACATGTGATTGTATAATTAAAATTATAAGTATCACAAAAGAGAGTAGTGGTCAGTAGGCACATTTAGAGAGGGCTTCCTGTGCCAGACAGGCATTGTACTGAGTGTATTACATATGTTAACTAATTTTATCTTCATAACAAATGTGTTACTTGTTAATATTGCCTCTGTTTTATAGGTGACAAAATAAAGTGCAGAGATGTTCGTTACTTTGCTCAAGGGCTCATAAACTAGTTAGTAGCAGAGTGTAGTTAAACCCAGGCATTCTGGTTCAAAGCCTGAATCCTTTTCTTTTTTCTGTTAAAAAAATTGGTGGGGGGGGGGGCACCTGGGTGGCTCAGTCAGTTAAGCGTCCGACTTCGGCTCAGGTCATGATCTCGTGGTTGTGAGTTCGAGCCCTGCATCGGGCTCTGTGCTGACAGCCGAGAGCCTGGAGCCTTCTTCAGATTCTGTGTCTCCCTCTCTCTCTCTGCCCCTCCCCTGCTCACGCTCTGTCTCTCAGAAATAAATGTAAAAAAAAAAAAAAATTTTTTTTTTTAATTTTTTTTAATGTTTATTCAGTTTTTTGAGAGAGAGAGTGAGCATGAGCAGGAGAGGGACAGACAGAGAGGGAAATACAGAATCTGAAGCAGGCTCCAGGCTCTGAGCTGTCAGCACAGCGCATGATGCAGGGTTAAAACTCACGAACCGCGAGATCATGACCTGAGCCGAAGTCCGGACGCTTAACCGACTGAGCCACCCAGGGGCCTCAGGCACCTCCAAAGCTTGAATTCTTAACGGTTCTATAGGACACTATGAAAGTTTCTAGAAGGAGGATTACCTCTACTTTATTCTACATCTAAATCTTGCACAGACCTCTTCCTTCAACATACATTGGCTACATACTTATTCTATGTCATATTTTTTGCCAGAAACTGTCCTCAAGGAATTCAGTTCAAAGCAGGGTGGACCCTTAAACAGCTCTGAGTAGTTGTTGGGTATGATGAGAATGAGCAACGAGCTCAGCACTTTGCAGCAATCTGTTGTGACAGAAAAATAAACAGAGTTTTGGATTTGAACTGAGTTTTGAAAGATGAATTAGAAATGTGTCAGGCACAGTGGAGTATTTCTGGTAGAAGAAATAGTACCAAGGCAGTGAGTCATAAGAGGCAGAGGCACATTTGGAAAATAAGAACTTTGGGGTGGTGGAACGTGGAATATGTTACGAGGGGGCCAGTCTAATGTGGAGAAAAATTAAAACTCGTTTGTGAATGTCCTTGATGTTGAACCAAGGGCTTTTAATCTGGTCCGGTTTTAGACAGATAACTGGTTATATCAGGGAAGATGGTGTATCATTAAAATCCGATAGTAACTAAATAAAATGTTCTTTTTAAAGCCCTTGGAGGAAACAAACAGGCCCTGGAAGAGGCAGCAACAGTAAGTGTTGTCCTATTTTGGAACTGTGGTTAGTTTTTAAGTTTAATCCAGTCACAAAATCCAACCAGTGAGTGCTTACTGTGGAAGAGGTTTCATAGGGGATCTGTTTTGTTTATGCCAACTGAAAAATTATGGTTATCCAATGTTGAGTCCATAAGGCCCAAATAGTTTCAAGTGCTACAAAAGGAGGCAGTTCTTTTTGGCAGCCCTGCCCTGACCTCCGCAGGCAAAGTAGAAGCCTCAACTCCAAGTTTCTTTAAGCCCCTGGGCCATTACCTAATGACCTGGCCTGCTAGGTGTCAAGGAGACTCCTGCTCAGTAAGACTCGTGTCATACTGTAGAAGCTATGCTCTTATTTGGGACTTTCAGGTTTCCTCACTCCCTCTCACCTCCTTCATCCCAGCATCACTATCAGGACTGAAGACAGTAAGATGGGGAAGCAAAATAATTTAGATCTTAAATCTGCACTGTTTAGTACAATAGCCACCAGCCACAGGTAGTTATTTTAATCAATTAAAATTAATAAAATTAAGACTTCAGTCCCTCAGACACACTAGTCACATTTCAGATGTTCAGTAGCCACATATGACTAGTGGCTCCGTATTGGTAGCTCAGAAATAGAGCATTTCTATCCTTGCAGAAAGTTCTGTTGTACAGTGTTGGGAACTAGTCCATAAATGGGCTTCACAGAGACCCTGAGCACTCTAAAATCATACATAAACAATGTGTGTATATACATGCATTGGTAGTATATCTGGGGAGAATATGTATTACAACCTTTATCAGATTTGCAAAGTGAACCCAAAAATCTACATCCTTCTGTGCACTGATCAGAATCCCTTGGATTAGAAAGGACCTGACTATAAAGGGTATATAGTAGCATTGAATAGCAGATCTCCACTGGCCTCAGAAGTTGAAGGTATTTCAGAGCCAGTTATTCAGTCAGAAAAAAGCTAGAGAGTTCGGGGGTGAATATTATAGGAGAGGAGTGGAGATAACTGAAAAAATCAAGAGCTCGTAAAACGTTCTCAGTCCTGGTTTTTTCTTTGTGCTATGTTCCCCCCATCTGCACACCCAGATCTAATGTATCAAAAGACTTAACCTCTGAGATGAATTATACTCATTAGCTAATGCATCACCCTCTTTTTAATTAATCAGACATACAGAACTACAAATCAGAGAGCTTCTAATGTTACATGAAATAGCCAGTGTCATCATACCAAGTCAAAAGCAATTGTAGCCTTAGCTAATATGATTTGAAAACTCAGGGAAGAAATGATACTTTGGTACAAAAGCTCATAATTATTAGGTATGTGGGGGGGGGGGTCTCCTGAGACTATTTCCAGGAAGACCCACAGGGCTTGGCATATAGTCATTCTCATGGCCATGATTTATTATAGTGCGAAGATACAAAGGGAAATCAACAAAGGGAAAAGGTACATGGGCCAAAGTCCGGAAGAAACCAGGCGCAAGCCCTCAAGAGTCCTCTCCCAGTGGAGTCACATGAGACACCTTAATTTAACACATGTATAATATCTACCAGAAAAGCATATTGGAGACTCCATGCCCAGAGTTTTTATTGGGGGCTGGTCACATAGCCATCTTCTGCCTAGCACATACCAAAATTCCAGACTTCCAGAAGGAAAGCAGCTATGCAACATAAGTCATGGTGTTTGTACAAAGCTTAGGCCCAGAGGAGCCATTCTTACCAGGGATGGTGGGAACCCTGAAATCCAAGTTCTCATGCAAGCCACCAGCCAGCCACGCAAACAGGCCTTCCTATGGGTAGCAGTCTTGGGCCTGTTAACTCTTCTGCATGGTAGGTGATCAGTGGCCTGCCGCCACTGATACCTTCATAACATGCCAGTTGTTTCTAGGGATGGCAGATAGTTGGCCACTACTTTCTATTCCATTAGCCATTTCAGACATCACTAATCTCCTACAGTGCTGTTTCTTACTAAGATTGGACAGTCTCAGAATCCTTCTTTGAGCACTCCACAGATTTGCCACCCATCTGGAGATGAAGCCAGCGTCATCCCTAGTCTGTAACAACTCTTCTGATATTTACACGTGCCCTACAAGGAAAGGTATAGGATCATGCCTGCTCGTGGCTGTTTTCATCCTTATAGGTAGTTACCACTGGGAACACTTAATTAGAATGTCGGTGACTTTTTGAAGGGCTCAGGAGTACAACAGAAAACCTTATCAACCCTCTAGATTTTAAAAAATCAAGAGAGAGAGAAGTCTAATACAGCACCGAGTTAGAGAATGTGAATCATCAGGATCTTGTATTGTTTGCCAGTGGGACGTAATCAAGTGTGACTTCTTTGAAACATGATTTGGCATAATATCAAGGCTGAACATTTGTGTACCCACAACCCTCCAGTGCCCTATCCCCGAGGGTACAGCCAAGAGAAAATTTGAACATGTGCATCAGACACACATAGAAGATAGTTCAGAGTAGCAGTGCTGGTAATGGCAAAAGACTGTTGACAAGAGATTGGACAAATTCATTCTGGTAGAGTCACACAGTGGGCTATTACATGGCCATGAAAACTAACTACAAACAGTGGTCAAAAATGAGACCAAGTAAAATATTATTTCAGCACATATACATTTGTAAAAACTTACATGCGCTTTCTTTTAAGCAAATGAAAGGATAGTGGTTACCTCTGGGGAATGACAGGAAACTGGTCACCTCTGAGGGGAGACAAGGATATAGAACAAGGCAGAATACAGAGCTGGAAGCAAGGTACCAGCAATGTGTTAGGTCTTAGGTGGTACAGTGCATTTATGGGAATTCACCATATCTGTTATAACTAGTATGTAACAATCTTTGTATGTATCAAATAATATGTTTTTTTAATTGTTTCGAGTCTTAAAATACTCCTCGTAGTTGATGGAATATGCCTGGTGTTTTCTGGCTGTGTTTGTCACAGGCTGACCTGGATATCACAGAAATAAACAAACTAACAGCAGAAGCTATTCAGACACCCTTGAAATCTGCCAAAAGTGAGTACTTTTCAAAACCCTTTGTTGAACTGAAAGAGTGGAGGCTCGGGTGGTTGGCTGGTTGCTCAGAGAGGCCTCAGGGGTAAAGCCTCTTCCCTCTAATGCCCAGTCTTCCGTCTTATAAATCCGATAACATGATTTTGGCCGCCGCATTGAGTTGATTGTATGCAGGACTGATAGGAGCAGACTCCCAGTGATGTGGCAGTGTCAGTGAGAGTGGAAGGAGCGGGAAAGCTGTGTGGGGACCTTGGCCGCCTGCTGGGGGCTGGCTCCCCCAGTTAAACAGGTTGGCGGGACTGAGAGGCCTTACGGGACAAGGTAAGGCCAGCCAAGGAGCTCCTGTGTGACCAGAAAGGTTAAGAGAATTGCAGAAGGACCGGTGTCCCATTGCGTCATCCCACATTCCTGGATTCAGGGACCTGCTTTGTGAAATCATCTCACACACACCTAGAGAGAGGCTGTCCTGGAGGGACAACAGGTTGTGGTTAGTGAGCATGGACTCAGGACACATTGGGCTCTGTCATGGATTTTAAGTCACTGTCATTAAGCTTTCATAGCTCAGTGCATCCAAATCTTGTGAGGGTAGGCCTGACCCATGGCCTGGATTTGGGGCTGCCCGCCAGCGCACTCTCCCTGCTGGGTAGGGCCAGAAACACCGTCCGGTTCTTAGTCCATCTTGCTTTCCATCTTGGCCTTGTAGGGTGTGGGGGGCAGGAGATTTTCACTTCGCCGGTGTCACGTTCCAGTGCTGCCTTGGTGAGATTATGACATAATTGGACTGGGGTACTCCTAGAGTTCCTCACCTGCACATTGACAATCTGTTAGGTCACTCTGGGTTATCTCTACACTTAGGTTAATACTAGTTTCTCTTCTGAGTTCCACCAGTTTTGCTTATGTGGTTGGGGAGGGGAGGGGTCTTTTGATTTCACCCCTGGGAGCCAAACACACCAGGACGAATGTCATCCAACAGTAAAGATTTTTTTTTTTTTGTGCTCCCTTGACCATTGGACTTTGACTACATTGTGCTGCTTCCAAAAAAAAAAAAAAAGAAAGATAAATATATTGTTTAATGTGTCAGAAAATAAAAAGCTGTCTAGTCTCATCCCCTGCCCCTCATGATTAGATGCGTGAATTTTCTCTGGGGAATCCCTGCTCAAGATTGTCTGGCTCGTGGTTGTACGTATTTAGCAGTGACACTACTATCACTAAGCAGCTGCAATGCTTAGAAAGTTTTTTCTAATCTATGTAAATAATATTTGATTGTAATAAACAATACTTCTGACATGGGTCCAGTACTGTCCAAAAGGCTTTTACATTGATTCATTCCACAGACACTTAGTAAACACAGGCACAATTCTAGAGTTTGGGGGTACAGGGAGTAACAAAGACCCTCCTCTTGTGGAGCACATTCCAGGTCTCATAATACCCCTAGGAAGTGATTATTCCCTTTTGTAGATGAGGAAACTGAGGCTCCACACTAAAAGCCCCATGACTTGGTTAGTGCTAAGACCAGGCCTCAAGCTCAAGTCTGGCTGACCCCAGCATCTGTGCTCTTACCAGAATGCTGGGCATCATGTGGGCTTTTTTAACCAGTCTGGTGAGTTTCCTCTGTCTAAACCTTCTTTTTAAAAAAAGTCATCTTGTATATTCAAAGTCTTTTTCTTAATTACAACCTCAGATTGCATAAGTTTCATTTCCTATAAGAAACATGAATACATGATAGGATGCTTGGGTGGCTCAGTCGGTTAAGTGTCTGACTTGAGCTCAGGTCATGATCTCGCGGTTGGTGAGTTCGAGTTCTGCATTGGGCTCTGTGCTGACAGCTCAGAGCCTGGAGCCTTTCTCGGACTCTCTGTCTCCCTCTCTCTGCCTCTCTTTCTCAAAAATAAACATTAAAAAAAAAAAAAAAAACACATGAAAACATTAAAGTTTATTCCTATGAGAAATATCACTTTGTTAAAACTGTTTCTTATAGCACGAAAGATAATAAAAGTGGATGAAATGATAGTGGAAGAGGAAGAAGAAGAAAATAAAAATAAGAATCTTCAAACTGCAAGAGTAAGTAGGCACTCAGGTTTGAGGCTGGGAGAGGACAGGAGACAAATACATAATATCCTTTTGCCCCACCCCCACCTGCCAGAGTTCAGTTTAGTAGAGAAGATCCCACTTAAATGGCTAAAAACAAAAGCAATCATAGATGTGTGTATAAGGTACATAGAACATAGAAGAGGAAGCTATCAAAGCTATTACCTCGCTGGTTAGGATACACCAGGCCTTTAAAGGTGAGGGAGATTTCACTAGCTGGAAAAGAAAGGGAAGGGAAGTCCACAAGGAGATAGGAAAGTTGCATTTAAGGAACAGGAAGCAGTTTGGGATGGCAAGGATGTATGCTGTGAGGGTGATCTGCATAGAGTAGGGCCAGACAACGAATGGCCTTGTGTACCAGGCTTGGAAGTTTCCATTCCACCAGGTTGGTCATTTCAGATTGGTATTTCAGAACAATATGCAGGGTAAATGGGAGAGGGGAAAAACTGGAGACAAGGAACCCAGTTGGGAGGCCATTGTAATTCTTAAACGGAGGCACCGAGCCTTTAAAAAGAGAAGGACGGTTTTGACATAATGTTTTAAAAGGGAGAATGAGCTTGGTGGAGGAAGGGAGGAAGCAGGGATGATCAAATGGTTTCTAGCTCAGGCAGCCATCATGGGTGGAAGGTGGGATATGGGAGGAAGAGCGGTGAAGGGGAGCAGCCACTGTCCCAGTTTTTGTTCCACACTTATCCGACATTTCAGCCTGGCGCTCAGGGAGCAGTAGGAGGTTGTGAGACCCACTGTCTCCCATTGTGGCTGTTAGTGAGGTTGTGCAGGGAAGGTGTGGAGAGGGGGCTGAGGATGGGCACTTGGAGGGATGCTAGAAAGGACCTCATGAGGCAGCCTGCACAGGGACAGCCAGAGAAATGGGGAAGGTGGGGTGGAGGACAGGGATGGACAGAATTGTCAGAAGGTAAGGAGTGATCCTTGTCAGGTGCCCCTGAGGACTTGGGAGGGGTGAGGACTGCCGAGGGTTCCTTAGATTGGGCACCTGGGACCGCCTGAGTGACCTTCACAGCAGCACTTAATGGCAGAGTGACAGGGAGGTGAGGGGATGGAGAGGGTGCAAGCCAGGCCAAGTCAGTTCAAAAGAGATTTCCCTTTAATCTTGGTCAAAACCCTCTGCTTTGAAGACCCAGGCCTTAGTTGGTCAGTTTTGTTCTGTATTACCTAAGGCAACTTGATTCTGGGAGCAGACCTCATATTCGGTGTTAGTTTCCTTTTCCAGAGCTGGTTCCCCCTCCCCTACTTTTCTTACCCCTCCCTTACCTTTGCCCCTTTGGGGGCTTTTTATAATCACAGTTTCATTTGATTGTGAATCCAGGTCAAAAGGTGTCCTCCGTCCAAGAAGAGAACCCAGTCCGTACAAGGAAAAGGCAAAAGCAAAAGGTAATGGGTTTTCCAAACTTCATTGTGTGTTTTGGTTTTACTGGGGAGACCCACTCAGCATGGCAGAAATCGGGGGTGAAAGGGCTCTCGTGGCCTGTGCTCCAGTGGAACTTGAGTCTCCAAGCTGGAGGGGCTTCTAGAAATGAACTGACCCAGCACATTTCTCCAGTTCCGCCCATGTTCTCTGTCCTCCCCCACTTTTTTGGTTCGTTTGTTTTCATGCCTCCAGCTGCCGAGCTCTAGCCAAGAGGCCTACCAGGGGCTGAGAGGGTGCCTCCTTCCTCTTGTCCCGTTAGCCTGAGAAGTCGGATTCTGGAGGCTGGCCGCTCGGCTTCAGAGCGCTGGCTCCGCCCTAGTTGGCTGTGTGATCTCGGCCAAGTTGTGCGACTCAGTGTGCTGGAGTCTGCATCCGTACGCAAGGATAACAGCCGTGTTTCCCGGGTTGTTGGGGAGCTTCACGAATGAGCATGTGTGAGGTGCTCGGGACAGTACCCGACATGATCGGGGCCTTCTGCGTGTGACCTGCCACGCTGCTGCTGTCACTGCGCACCTCATGGCCACTTCTTACCTGCAGGTCCAGCCACTGTAACACTGTCACCCCAGCTGGGGGCCGGTTGGAGTTGTCTATGGTGAAACCAACTCCAGGCTTGACACCCAAGTTTGACTCAAGGTGAGTGATGGGAGCGGTGCCTGCGTCTGGCTGGGAGCCCACCAGTTAACATCAGTCAGCAAAGAAGGGTGTGTGAGAAAACACTCGACTCCTCGGCCTGGCAAAGCGCTCTTGGAGGAGGGCAGCCGTCTCGGCTTCCAAGTGTTTGCCCCTCCCCTGGGTGCAGGTTAGCTGATTTCAGCGACAGAATGACTCTTTGACGAGAGGGAGGAGGACATTCTGCCTCTGATGACTAGGAAGCCTCTGGTGATTCTTGGTCTTTTCTGATTCTGACCAGGCAACGTAGTTTTTAAAACTGGGTAGGTACTCTCCTATACCCTTGGTAAGAGTGACAGTGGACACCACGTCACATCGGGAGACCAACGTAACCCAGGCTCTAAGCCAGTGTCTTCCAGCGGGCCGGTCAACTGGACAGGCAGTGCCGTCTCACCATTAAAGTGGATGTGCGTGTGCCGATGTGACAGCTTCATGATCACGGGCGTCTCCAAGCACGTGGCAGAACAGCGTGTCCTAGACGATCCCATTTGTTTTTATATACATAGAACGTTTCTGGAAGACATAAGGAATTGAGAGTAGGGATCTCTGGGGTGAGGAGAGGGAGGAAGCCTTCTACTTTTAATTCCCACTCTTGAACTGGTTTTCACATGAGCGTATAGCAGAGGACATGTAGAGAAAAACAGGTAGCAGAATTTTAACTGTCTCGAGAAGGTTAGGTTGGGAATTCATATGATGTAGTCTCTGGATCCTCCTTTTTTGACCCCAGAAAACTCTTCTTGATGGAAGCACTTAGCCACTCTTGGAAATGCATTAACCATAGTTTATTTCTGGCTTTGTGGCTGGATGGATGACTGGCATCCATACAGAGCTTTGGACCTGAGATTTCCGTGGGTAAGAACTGACTTTGGCTAGATGTATGTTTGATAATTACAGCCTCCCTTCTCCAGCTGTGTTTAGTCATTACTGTTTAAAAAGACATTTTTTTCCCCTAAATTTAGAACTCGCCTTCTTAGAAATGTGGGATTTGAAAACTACAGCTTGAGGCCAGATGGGGGCTGCAAGGGTTCACAGCGCCTCATGTCATTCAATCTGCCAAGCCATCTTGACGGGGATCTTCCCACTTTGTAGGGTCTTCAAGACCCCAGGCCTGCGCACTCCAGCAGCCAGAGAGCGGATCTACAATATCTCCATGAATGGCAGCCCTCTTGCCGACAGCAAAGAGATTTTCCTCACGGTGCCAGTGGGCGGTGGAGAGGTGAGTGTCTCCGAGGGATGCCGGGCCACCACGCTGCTCGCTCAGCCCTTCTGTCCTGGGCCCATCACCCACTTCTCACCCCCACAGTCCGTGGGGTGGCATGGATCCCGATCTCCACATCTCTGCAGGACTCAGAACCCAGTTTTCTCGCCCAGGTTAGAGGCCCAGGCTGGGATCCTTGCCCGGCTCCATGTTCCTATTTGTTCCTCAGCTAACATTTGCCCAGCTGCCTTGTGGCAGGCCCAAGGTGTAGAAGACATGATCCCCGCTCTCAAGAAGCTGTTCAGTAGTCAAGATAGGTTCACCGTCAAGAACAGGATTATGTGATGTGTGCAACACGGGAGGTTATTAAAGGGAACGCAGAGGAAGGCACCGTTGGGGTATGTGCTTAGTCTAGAAAGGGGACCAGGAGCTGTGTCTTCCACTCTGTATAACTCTGAGGGGTTCTGAAGCAGGCTGATACCCGTTTCTCTGGGTTGAATAGAGGAAGTTGCTGACCTCGGCTCCTCGGAGGGAAGGAAGGTGTATCTCAGATGTGTCTGTAGGGCATTTCTAAGCTAAAGTACATGCCCTTTATTCCCCGGGTGGTCCAGCCAAGGTCCAGTGATAAGCACTGATGTCACTGACGCCTCAAGGCACTCCTTGCCACTCCCCCCACCCCCCACCAAGTGTGGAGTATCACGGGCACCTCTGGGGCACACTAAGGCACTGGGTGGAGGGCCCTGCCCTAGGGGACATGGAGGTTGAAGCCATTTTGCCCTCCACACAGAGCATGCGATTATTGGCCAGTGACTTGCAGAGGATGGACATCGCACAGCTGGACCCAGAGGCCTTGGGAAACATTAAGAAACTCTCCGTGAGTCTCGTGACCCTCCGCGCACAAGATGCCGCCAACGGCGTTCTTAGTTTAGCTGTACTTGGGACTGTCTTTTGGGGGCTGGGCTTCATCTTTAGCACCCTGTTGTCCTCTTTCCCCCAGGGGATTATAACCGTAATCCTACTTCCCTAGCTGCAATTCTGTCCCTAAATTGAGGTTGACCTTCAGTCCACCCCAGAGTGCCTGCCACAAAAGTTCCACAACAGAATCAAAATTCTGCGTCATTCAGGCAGTTGGTGTCAGTGTGTGAGGGCAGACTGACTGCCGGAACAGAAACCTCCTAGAGGGAGGGAGGGGCTTGTTCCAAGGGGTCCCACGGAGTCCAAGAAAACGCCGAACAGCCAGGCCTCCGGAGCAGTGGGACCCTCCTTGACAGGAGTTTATGGAGGTGCACCTGTTCCTGGAGCGTCTCTGTCTTTGAGGCCCACGCACCCACTTCTCTGACATTTCCTCATTCCTCCCTTGGCAGATCATCTTCTCCACAGGGCTCTCGGTTCCGGGCTGTGTCCTCCTTCAGTACTGGCTTGCGTGTGGCTTCAGGCAGCCGCAACTCTGACTTCACTAATGCCCGGCACTGACTGTCCGGCTTCTGGCCTCCGCTTACGTTCTCGGAAGGGCGTTGAATTGGCTCAGCCTTGGTCAGATGGGCCTCCGTGGTCCAGTCAGCGTGGTCTCCGGGGGTGGATGGGAGCACTTGGTGCGAACACGGCTGCCCTAGGCGCCCCCCTACTGGGGGGGGTCTGTGAAGGGTACCTCCAGGGAGGGGGGCAAGGGCGGAGCTGCTTTCCCAGCCCGGTCCTGTGGAACGAGGGCCCCGTGCTGGGATCCCACACGTACCCAGCTACCCGAACCTAGTGACATCCGTCCCCTAGCTGTGCCTGCAGCACTACTGTCTCATCTGAGGTCTTGTTTTACTGCTTTGTTCAGCTGAGGAATGGAGGTCCAGGACAGGTAATTCGTTAGTTCGTGATATGAGTAGAGAACGGAGGGCTGAGATTCACTCAGACCTGCTGACCCCAAGTCCGGTGCCACCCGAGGAGACTCTGAAGGGGCCAACAGGCAAGCGTGGCCGGTGCCGTGTTCGCTCAACGACCCGCCTCCTTTCCTTTGTAGAGCCGCCTTGCCCAGATCTGCAACAGCATACGGACTCACAAATGAGGCTGCTGTTTCAAGAAGCCAAACTTGACAGGATGGACCTTCAACAGGCACTTCTGGGACCCTGAAGAGACTTCTTCCCTTCAGGCTTATTGTTTGTTGGAGCGTGAAGTTCCAGAGCAGGGAGTGGTGTTCCTCTGGGAGAATTTGGGAAGCGGGGGAGACGCGCTGCTCCCCCATCGGTTAGATAAAGCTTTGCTCTTCACACCTCCCAACCCAACTGCCTCCCGCATCCGTGCAGTCGAAACTTCCTGTCATTCTCCTGGCAGAATTCTCCTTCCTGCTCTGAGCTGCCACCTTCTGCCTCCTGTAACCCAGCATCCTCTCTGCCCCACCCCTATCCCAGTGGAGGTGGCGTGAGAGCAGCTCATGTTCCCAGGAAGACCGCCTGCTCCCCCTCGTCGGAGAACCCTCTGCTCGAGGCTGGGAATTTTAAGCTCAGGGAAGCGTGAGCTCTGGGCCATGGGAGGACAGATCCGGAAAGCTGGGAGGAACTGTACAGATGGGAACAGGACAGCAGGACGGGATGTATCCTGGCAGTAACCACAGCAGAGCACATCTCACCCCGGCCCCCATCCCTGCTTTCTCCTGTGGTGGATACTAAATGGGCCTTCAGGATCTTCTACCCACTGTGCCCAGTAGGCTTTTCCAAGCCGACTTGTGGAACAGTGTTTTGTATTTATCCCTTTACCGAAGACCAAAAATTGGTTTGGAGGCAGCTTCCATGTCTGGCTTCTCTACCTCCCTAGTTGGTAGGAATTTGGCTAAGACAATCCTAGGGCTTAGCTTAGTCTAGGGTTTTTATGGGACCGGCTGCAGAGGAACCGTCTCCAAGCTCTCTCTAGTCCAGTTGTCCCTGCCAGGTTCACAGACTTTGCAGGGACTGCTTCCTCTTACGGGGTTCATTGGGGGGCAGGTGTAACTTGCCTGGTGGCCTCACTCCCCATGTTTAGCCTGTCCTCCGGGCATTGACTAATCAGAGTCAGCACCAAGATCCCTGTGCTCCAGCCAGCACCTCCGCCCCAAAGAATCATGAGATGTGGTCCAAAACTAGGGGAGCTGAGAGTTCCCTCCCCGGGCTCAAGGGCACTGGGATCTCACGTGTGGCTCTGTGTTCTACCTGGTGTTACTTTGCTGCGTGGCCCTCCTAGCGATCCAGTCCTGTTGCAGCTGTATTCCTTTAAGTTGTTTTATTCTCCCTTTCCCGAGACTGTGCATATTGTGTTCCTGAGCAATGGCATCCCTAAGCTGTTCTAATTCGAGCTACTGAAAGTTACCTGTTTTCAATAAATTGTGGGTTTGTTTTTAATCAGTATTCAGCCTGCCTATCATCTCCAAGCTGTGCTGTTTGGACTAGAGACTGTTTGGGAGCTGAAGCTATCGAGCGGGGGTCCTCGAACAGCTGCTTTCCTCAGAAGCTGCGGAAACCCATCCTTAACGCACAATCTGACGTCTGAAGAAGGGGCCCTGACCCCAGCATCCAGGGCATAGCTGACCCACCCCGAGCAGGTTTCCCCCAACACCTTTGTTCCATGAGCAAGAAATTGACATCCGGGAGGACAGAATCCAGGGTATCTGTAGTTTGCCAGTAGTGTCAGAGCTCGTTGGCCAGGAACAAAGCAGGGGCGCGGGTAATGAATGCAGCGATCGTGCTTCTCACTTCCCAGAATCTGAAGGCTCTGGCAGATCTGCCTTCCTAAAATTCTTTCTACACTGAAAATGACCAACACGGAACTAGTGGCAGAAGAGAAAAACAGGTCATTAGCCCCACTCACCTAGCACTGACAATGACTGATGGGGGAAGGATCCTGTGGTCAGTGACAGCATTTGGAATAAAGGCTACTCGTTTCAAGTAGTTCAGTCACCAAACCTGAGGCTTCTGCCTTTCCCTTCATCTGCTGTGGTGTCAAGAAGAGCCTGACATCAAGGAAACACTTAGGACCAGACGTGCCTTACCCAGAGCCACCCTCCCCGTTTTATTCCGCTTGCACCACTGCCTAAAAGAACCCAGCTGTAGGAAATGTGTAGTATGCAGCAGGTGCCTAATAGATGCCCGTCCTGTGCGGTGAAGATGGAGCAGTCGTTCATTCCATAGAAGGGCGGACTTGGAGGGTCACGAGTTCCCCCATCCCAGGATTTAAAGCATGGGCTGATGTATCACAGGGCTGGGATGTTGCAAAGGAAATTTAAATTGAAAAAAAAAATTTAAATCCTACTGCCAGTCCGCAAACCAGGGTTCACAGACACAATTTCATTGGATTTTGTTTTTTCAAGTTAGTTACTAACAATTTAAAAATGGTGAGATCTCACAAAAATGATTGCTAGCCTCCAAAAAATAAGATCTGGCAACACGGCCAGCTGGAGCTGAGAGCGGCTTTCCTTAGAGAATCCTCTCCATTCAAAGCAACCCCGGCCAGATTACTGCCCTTTGTTACAGACCTCGCCCCGGTAGTTGACTCAGTACCCGCCTCTGTGGGTATCAAGCAGATGCAAGCGGAGCTGCTCTGGGTCCTCCCCTTCACCAGGGCACTGAGGCAGCTGCCAAGAGCCCTAGAGATCCAGTAGGCACTAGGTTCATTCTTTGCCCCGCAGGCCTCCTGATCTTTCCAGAAGCCCTATTTTGGGGCTTCCTATTGAAAGAATTCCAAACTTACCACCTCATATGAAGAGCTAGTTCTTGGGGTATGAATGGGTAGGACATCACCTAAGCAACTGTTATTCATGGTATCAGACACACTTTTTAGCTCAAAGGAACTAATGGGTTTGCCTGCAATGGAGAACAAAGGTACGTCTTAGCACCTACACGTGTACGAGCTCCGCTGAGTGTCTTCCTAATTTTACACATTGACAGTTATTGACCCACACCTCAAGTTCAGGATGACACATGTGCTGAAGGTTTTAACGGTAGATCATTCATGAGGCTTCAGAAATGGGAGGTGCCGGGAGAGACTTCATTAGAACTGGGGCCCACATCGGGCTCTCCACTTAATGGGAGCCTGGAATCCAATTTGGCAAAAAGGTGCCTCCTCCCTTTACGAGATGAGGCATTCCCCCGGCCTTCTCTCTCCCCCACGTGCATTGCCTCACCTACTGAACAAGTCCCTTAGCCCCTCGCCCGCTCCCTGAGAGCTGTCACCTGCACTGCCTGCCTCTACACTTTGCCATCATCTAGCATTTTCTGACAGATGATGCACACGGTGGAGGACGTAACCTATCCTTGGCACCGGGGTGCCAGGAAGACCCCAGCTCCCCATCTGCAAATTTTCAGTGCCCACAATCACACGCCGCGTGCCACGATATGCTGAGAGCCATCGGGGTGGAAACAGGACACACCGAGGATACACCCCTTCAAAGGGTCACATGTCAACCGTCCTCACCATGCCCCGGCTGACTGTCGAGGACGAGTGTGGCGGGGAAGGGAGCGGGTGGGGCCAGATGCAGTCTATCTGGGAAGGGGTGTGATGTAAGGTGTCTGCAACGGGGAAACAAATTTTGGGTTTCTGGTTTTTCTCAACTTCCACGAGCAGTCTCAGTCAAAACATATTCCTTGGAGCGAAGCTCAAGATACCCATCATCTGCCCACAAGATGCAGGTCAGCATCGAGGTCATCCGTGAACTGAAAGTTTCTGGCTCTTCTCTGCTGCCCAAGACCCCAGGGGGCCCAGCTACTAAAATGGGCCCGGGAGGCACCCTGAGGAGACTAGCAAGGTTTTGCCTAGATACTGGCAGATGCTGGAGGGCTAGATGGTAAGGGTACCAAGAGATTTGCAGAGAGGGAGGGCGTCATACAGTAAGGAGTTGTACTTGCGTCCTGAGCGGTGGGAAGGGGGCAATGGGATCCGCTAACCCAGTCGTGGTTAACACGGTTAATACTAGGTTAATATGGACGGTGAACATGCTACACGGTTTCCCCTGGGCCCTCCTGCACCTCCCTGGGGCCTGGGTCAGGTGGAAGGTCCCTAGACTCCCACAACACCTAGGATTTATCCCTAATGCTGTCTTTCGTGCTTTTCACTTAACCGACCTCCAACCTCCGCCCCCCCCCCCCCCCCCCCCCCCCCCCGCCATTAGGCAGCGAGGTCTTCACATCCTCATGTCTGCGACAGGGTAGGTGCTGGGTTCACTGAATGACCAAACAGCTTGTGAAACCACAGCAGCAGCCTTACTGCCCAGAGATGCTCCTTACTGCCCATATACTGTACATCTACCCGTTGCCTTACACCTTCCTAAGAATGACATTTTGCGGGCACTTGCTGTGTGCCAGGCGCTGTGCTCAGTGTTGGTGGGGGTCCTCCATTCCTTGTCTCCACGCCTCTTACTGAGGCGGACCGCCAGCAGAGCAGCACTCCCGCCGTCCCCATCCTACCCACGAACTCCTCCCCCTCGGGGAGAAGTGACTTACCCAGTGGGATAACCGGCTTGAATCGGTGCCACCTGGCTTGTCCCACAGGTCTGCGGTCTCACGAGCCGGGGGCACGCTGGTCTGCTCCCCGTCCTGCAGGAAGTTGGGTCGGGCAAAGGTGCCCGTGCAGAGGAGGCTGTGGCTGCCTGGCTCAGCCCGGGACTAGGAGGGTCTAACTCAGGGAAAGGCCCTTGGCCCCGATACACCACCACTCATTTATCGAAGACGTACATTTTACACATTTTAACATCTCTGAAGTTGGGATGCATCTTCCAAGCAGATGGCATGATACAGTTGAATTGGCTGTGATGTTGCTTAGTGGTACATCTCACACTCAATGGCATCTTTGATTCGAAGGAACATGGTGAGCAACAGTCTCCAGTCAGCCTTATCAAGAAGCTGGTATCTTGCTGTCCGTCTGTCCCAGTGACTAGTGCTCAACTGGTTTTGAGCACAGAAGGGAGGAAAGGGGTGTCACGTATTGCCATCCCCGCCACCCCAGCCTCGGCTCTGAGCACTTCCCGTGGCCTGACGAAGCAAATAAAGAAGACACCTTCTCCATGCTGTGACCATGGACATCCTGGCCCAGGGAGTGCAGAAGCACTAGCAAACTGGAAAGGGCAGGGGCTCACGTGTGTGTGTGTGTATGTGTGTGTGCGCGCGTGCACACACGCGCTCAAGGGGCACTCCAGCACTCAGCCTGCATCCCCACTCCGCCCTAATCACTGTCTTATCCCACTCTTCTCCCTTTGCAGCACACCGCAAGAGATTCCCAAACCTCACTCCTCGATCCTCAAGTAAGGGTTGAGTTATGTCCCCTCAAAATTCACATGTGGAAGTCCTAACCCCTGGTACCTGAGAAAGTGACTATTAGGAGACAGGGCCTTTCCAGAGGTCATCAACTTAAAATGGGGTCATTACGGTGGGCCAGCCCAGTACTTCTGAAAGGGGGGAAATCTGGACGTGGAAGGCGATGTGATGACACAGGGAGAAGCCGGCCGTCTGCTAGTCAAGCAGAGAGGCCTGGAACAGATCCTTCCCTAAGTCCTCGGGAAGAGCCAACCAAGCCTGCCGACACCTTGACCTCGGACTTCTAGACGCCAGAACTGTGGGCGAGGAGCTCTGTCCTGCAAGCCCCCTCCTGGGGTAGGTTACGCAGCCCCCGGGGAACATCCCCCCACCCCAGCCACTCCCCCACCTTCTGCTCGCGAGACTTCTCCGTGTTTCACACCCACACTCACTGCTCCTTCGCCTCGATGGCTGACTCCTTCCTGGCTTCTCGCCATTTCTCCCCTCAGGCTCTGTCTCCTGCTCTTCCTCACCAGACTTGGGCAGTGTCACACTTGCTCCAGAGCTCCCTCTCCTCCCAGTGCTCCTCAAGGAGCCTCCTCACGGAGGCATCAACTTCGCCCCACCCCGGCCCTCAAAGCTCCGTCTCTAGCCCGCGTCTGTGCCAAGTTCCAGAGCCAGCACGCACGATCTCCAGGAGGGGCATCTCCACCCGCACCTCCCGCAAGACCTCGAACACATCTAAAATCTAGTGTGTCGTTTCGCGCCTTCCCCGCACACACCTTACCCGACCTGCTCCCCTCCCCGTGACTGTCTAGCTCAGAAAATGGCACCATCACCTGAGTGTTGCCTGGTGGGTGGGGGGGGTGGGGGGTGGAAGCCTTCTTTGGTTTGCTACTTCTGAGACCAGGCTGCCCTCTCTAGACTGGGAAGCCTTCCATGGCAGGAGTCATTCAATTAATCTCACAGACAGACCTCAGACACACACTGGAGACACCCCACGGGGAGTTGGGGGAGGGTGGAAACCCTCCCCACATAAGCTCTTAACAGTTAAGCAACTGTCACTGAAAGAGGTACCATTATCACAGACAAGTTTTTATTATTTTGTCCTGCATATAGAACCCAGGAAATATAAAAACATCTCCAGAATTAGTCAAAGGAACTGCATCCCCAGCCAGCCCCTGCCCTCCCTGGATGGGCTCAGATGGGGGAGCCGGAGGGTTGCAGGCCACTTCCCTCTGTCCAGTGAATAAATTCCATACAAAAATAGATCTGTAAGGGCTCCCAGAGAGCCATCGGCCTGCATCTGCACAGGGCAGAGGCCTGGGAGCCCTCAGGATTACGGGACCTCGCTCCTCGGTGGAGGGGAGGTCTACCCTGGACACCGAAGTCCTGTCACCACAGCCAGAGGGCCCTTCTGCAGAACAGCTAGGGGATGGGGAGGGGCCTGGGACCTTCAGAGCATGATTGATGTAGCTAGAGATGGGGATGAGGCACCCTCCACCCAAGAAGGGACACTGGTCCTTTTCCAAGCTTGGGTGGGGGGAGGGGCGAGCCTGGAGGGCACCTGGCAAGGGGCCAGACCCTCCAGCCCTGTCAAAGGTAGAAGCAGGATCTCAAGTCTCAAGGTTCCCCCCCCCCACCCGCCACCCCACCACCGCTATACCCTCAAAGTCACTGACTGGGGCAGTGCTTAGGAGGTCGGGAGCGGAGGGAGGGGCTCCAAGGAGAGAAGAGCAGCTTCTGGCAGGGTGAGGCCAAAGGCACTGCTGTGAGGCACCGTCCTCCACCATGGGTGCTCCCCAAAAATGCGCTGCATCTTCCAGCCTCCAGCCTCCTCCTCATGCTGGCCCCTCTGCTTGGATGCCTCTTGTCCTAGGCCCTCCGCCTTGGCCTGTGCAAAACTCCACCCACGCTAAGGAAAGACAGCCCCCACACCCACCTTCCAGGCCTTATGCATCTGCTCTCAGCCAAGAAGCCCTTCCAGACACACCTCCGTGTACACAAATCATGAGTGTCCATCTGCCCTCTGGCCCAACGGCCCACAGACCCCGAGGTCTCCCGTGGGGCCTGGGGTATTTTTGGAAGGTGCACCTGTAGTACTTCTCGATGCCCGAGCTCATCTCCCCACTTAAGCTGAGCCCTCCAAGGGCCAAGGCCAGCTCTGTGTCTCATTCACACCCTCCTCCTTCCCACCCATCTCACCCCACATACAGCCAAACCCAGAGTAGGCATATGCCAGGGATGTCCTGGACCAAACTCAGCCCCTGGGACCCTGTCCAGATCCAGCTGCCTTCCTGCCATCCTGTGAAAGCCCCGGCCTCACGATCACCACTGCCTCTGGCAAGCCCTTCTGGATAAGGAACTCAGGAGTTAGCTCAGTGTGGCCACTCCTGCCAGAGGGAGAAGGCGCTCTCCCACGGGAGGCTGAGTGGTGGCCAGGAGACAGAATTTGCAAGAAGGGGTCACCTCAGAACACCCCTGGGCTACCTTGGGGGGAGAGTGTTGGTGTCACAAAATAGGACCAAGGACCCTCTCTCCAGAGCCAACCTCATCCCTAGACTGGGAGCTGGGGGCATGGGTTCTAACTCCAGCCCTGGCCCTGACTCCTCAACAGGCCTCGGTTTTTCCTATCTGCACAGTGTGGCTCAGAGCCTGTCAGAGAGAGAAAGTCCACCTCTGAGGCTGGAAAGCAAAGTTCACGGGTCCTCTGAAGAGAAGCTGTCTCCCCTCATGCTCTCTGCAGATGTCCGACCAGTGAATGTATAAAAGGAATGCAAAGGGGAGGCCACGATGGGCCTCAGGGGAGCACCAGGACCTTGATGGCCTAGTCAGGACCCTCACCCTCACCCTGAACTGTCAGCCCAAGGGCAGGGGAAGCAGAAATCAGCTCCTGAGTCTAGGGCCCTTGGGGTCCAGCCCCTGAGTTCAGCACCACCTCTGCTGCCTGAGCCTCAGGACCAGTGTGCAGACAGGGCCGAGCCCAAGTGCAGGCCCTTCAGGATGGGCTGCCGGGCAGTTGGGGTCCTCGCCAGGTCTCACAGAAGCCCACTAGGGGCCCGTGCCGCCAACCGGCCAATGGGTCTGTGGGGCAAAGGGGCACCCACTGGGGTAGGCCCCAGGCCCCAGTGCGTGTGGAAGACAGAAAAACATGAACCAGGTGATTTAAAGCTACATTTCCCCTCCCCGCCCTGACCACCTTGGTCTCTGGGACCAAATCTCAGGGGTTCTCCCCAGGGATTTAAATCCTTTGGCCCCGGGGGACGGAGTCAGCAGCCAAGGTGTCCAGACTGGGGAAATGGGAAGGGTAGGCGGAGGAATGGGGGGACCGCGGTCCCGAACAAGCTCTGGGCCCGAGTGCAGGGAGAGCATGCTCACTGCCACACCCGTGGAGCGCAGCTGGCCAGGGTCCTTGGCAGGGCTGGGGCCGCTCACACCTGCACCCCCTGGCCTTGCATCTGGAGCACTCGCGCCCGCAGCGCACTGATCCCGCTGAGGAGGGCCTCCCGGTGTTCGGCCGAAGAGATGCCCAGGCTCACCAGGTCCCTGAAAGAAGGGCCGGTCAGACCCAGCAGGCTCGGCCCTCTTCCACTCTCCCTCCCTCTGTGTGGACAGGGGAAGGGTCTGGAATTAGGACAGGCAGGGGGTGAGGGCGGGGGGGGGGGGTCCCGGGTAGATAGGGGCAGGGCCCCTGGGGTTTCTCGGACTCACTGGGCACCCATGGCAGCCACGGCCTCCAGGCTCCCAAAGCCACCTGCAGCAAAGCTGTCCTTGTAGCGGCCCAGGTCCAGGGCCTCCAGCCATGCGCCCACGGAGCCAAAGGAGGGAAAGGTGGAGAAGGCACGGTCTGCCAGGGGGGTGGGAGGCCTGGGGAGCAGAGGGGCTGTGGTCAGTTGACAGCAGGGATCTGGTGCCCAGACCTGGTCACTCTCCTGAGGAGAGGCCACCTGAGAGAGGACAGGAGATGGGGAAGGTGACCCAGCCCCAGGGTGGACATGGCTGCATGGAGCATGAGGCACCCCCAGAGCAGGTGAGGGTTTCAAGACACCAGTCAGGTAGGTAGAGAGTGGATTGCACCTGAACCAGCCAAAGGTACTGGGAGGATCTGGAACAGTCTGGGGGATAGGACACACCTCGGACAGTCTGGGAGGTGACCTATATTATATCTGGGGCAACTAATACTCATTTCACTTATTCTATTTATTGGAACTACCACACACATTCACCCAGTCAGTGACCACTGTACTGGGATGTGTGAGGCAAAACCCAGCACAAGCAGAGTGACTGAGATGGATGAAAATGTACATGAGTCTGAGGCAGGCAGAGTATTAGCTCTATCTGGGGCAACTGGGTGAGCAGGCGTAGCTGGACAGGTGGGGGAGGACGGGGTTGGGGGGGAGCAGGACAGGTGGGGCAGGTGGATGTGGGCCATGCGGGGAGGCCACTCACGGAGAGTGAGAGGTCGGCCGGCCGGATCTGGCGTGGTTGGGGATAGGCGGGAATGTGCCTGTGACAAACGAGGCATCGGCTGTACCTGGGAGAAGTGGTCGCGGCACACTTTGGGGGTTCTGGGTCCTGTGCCATCTTGCTCAGGATGCTGTGGATCTGGGAGAACCTGGGTCGCTCGCCTGGGTCCTTCTGCCAGCAGTCAAGCATCAGTCGATGGAGGGGGGAGGGGCAGTTCCTGGGGGGTGGCAGCCGAAAGCCATCCTCCACTGCCTTGATCACCTGGGCCACGGAGGTGAGGGGCAGACAGGAAGATTTAAGTCCCTCCAACGCATGCGCACGTCCCATCCCGAGGAAGACTCAGGCAGTGGCCAGGCAAGACCGGAAGCAAGCAGACAGTGAAGTGGGGTCTCAGGCTAGGAGGTCAAGGGTCACTGGGCAGGGGTCAGGAAGTTGGGGCCTGAGGTCACTCACGTCTTGGCCAGACATGTCCCAGTAGGGCCGCTCCCCAAAGGCCATCACCTCCCACATGACGACACCAAAGCTCCACACATCACTGGCAGAGCTGAAGTGTCCAAACTGAAGCGTCTCAGGGGCGGCCCACAGTGCCGGGCTCCGGCCGCTCTGTGGACGGACAAGCACGTCAGGGGCAGGAAGGGACCGGCCCAAGTACACCCGGGGCTCCCCGCCCCACACAGCCCCAGATCCAGCCCCGCCTGCCATCCTCTCAGCTGCACGTCTGGGGAAGGCACATAAGCTGACCAGAAAATGAGGCCCACGCTGGCCTTTACTCGGGACCAACGGGGGGCAGGGACGGGATTGCAGGCAGCGGCCCCGACACAGCCAGGAAGAGGGGAGAAGTGGGTGAGGGGAACTCTGGTGCAGTCTGATGGGCAGGTCTGTCTGGGAGACGGGAATCCTCACCATGGTGGTATAGACGGCCTCTGCTCGGTCCCGGGGCCCCCGCCCAAAGCCAGAGATCTTGCAGATAAGGCCACTGCTGACCAGCACACGGCGGGCCGCCAGGCCCCGGTGAACGTAGCCCATTTCCGACAGGTACTTCATGGCTGACGCCAGCCCGGGCAGCAGCCCCATCAGCTGCCCGGCCACCAGCTGGCCTTCATGCCGCTGTGGGAGGAAGTGCTACACACTCAGTTCCCTGGTGCTGTGTGACCTCAGGGAAGTCACCTGGCCCTCTCTGGGTTTGCCCTGTGACCCACCAGGCCAGCCTGGCCAGTGGGCACCTTTTTTAGGGAATGATGCCAAGTGCAAGTCCCACCAAAGAGAAAAGTGAGGGACGAAGAATAACATGGCTATCAGTACCCTCCCCCACCCCAGCGACCCAGGCCACTCACCCTCAGGAAGCCGTCGAGGGCCCCGTGGCTCATGTACTCGGTGACGATCATCAAGGTGCTTCCTGTGCCCAGGGAAGGGGAACACACCCACTGAGCTGCCTGCTCCCCTCTGCCTGCACACGTGCTCCCCCACCTGGGCCCCAGCCCGGGGCCAAGACGGCCAGAAACAAGTTTCTCCAGTCATGCCACCCTCCTGTGGGGCCCAGGATCCTCTATGCCAAAGAACAGAAGAGGAGACCTCCGTAGGAAGACCACGGTCAGGAGCTGCAATAAGTTTGCTAAGAAAGATCACCCAAGGTCCAGGCGATCCACCCCACAGAGTCACTGCAGGTCAGAAAGGCCTTTCAGGGTCGGAAGGGCCCCCGAGTCAGTGAAAGCAAGCTGAGGCCTTCTCTCCATCCTGGGCGGCCTAGGAAGGGCCTAAGCCTTCCATGGCTGAAGGAAGGGCACCCCACCTCCACCCCGTGTCCACCCCCATACTTGCGGAGCACAGGGCCTTACCTCGGGTGACGACACCCTCCAGCCGCACGACGTGGCCATGGTCGAACTGGCCCAGGGTGAGGGCCTCGGCCAGGAAGCTGAGCCTCTGAGAGTCGGAGCAGCCGTCCCTCAGCGTGTGCACGGCCACGGGGAGCTCCTGGCGGCCAGGGAGCTGCAGACAGCCGAAGGACAGCTCCCCGAACCGCCCTGTGAGGGAACAGCACCTCAGACAGTCCCCCGGAGGTCACCCGCCCCCAGCCAACCCAGGCAGGGTGAGCTGAGGCGAAAGCAACTTTTGGATCACAGGCTCTTCTTGACCTGGGACTCAGAGCTCCCGAGTTCAAATCATGTAAACCGAGTACCAGCAATGTGACGTGGGCTTCCTCTCTTTCCTCTCTGGGCCTCAATTTTCTTCCCTGTGAACTGGGGGTTCCTCCCGGCCCTCCTCAGCAGGAGATTTCAAAGACTCACAGAGAGGATACTGCACATGCAAGCGTATCAAAGGCTACTAAAGCCCAGGGTGACCCAGGAAGGGTGACGATGACATCTCCTCTGCCACACTACCCCTTTCTGGCTTCTATCCAGTGGGTCTGGCAACAGTGTCGGGGACAGTGTCTGGCTCCTGGTAAAAGTGGCTGCCTTCTCTGAGCCCCGGGGCTGAGGGTTTGCAGATGGGAAGGAAGGAGGCCAGGAGACTGAAGAGCAGAGAGCAAAACACCTGCTATGAGCCAGGCCGGGGTGCTGAGGGCTGCAGAGTCCCCACCTCGGCTCTGCATGAGGCAGCTATTGCACCCATTTTACAGACAAGAAACAGGTTTGGAGCAGAAAGGGCACGCGCCCCTGGCCACACAACTGGGCAGAGGTAGAGCCAGGGCAAAAACTGAGGTTTGGTTGTCTGGTCCCAAGTTTGCAAAGGCCCCTCCCCACTGCCCCATGAAGGCCCGGGGCCTAAACCTCTGCCAGCGGCAGTCTGCAGAGGCCGGCTGGAAAAGGGCAAGAGCGGGGAGGTCTCAGTGACCTTGGGGACAGGGAGGGTAGGAAGGCAGGGTCACAGACTCCTCTGCCATCCCCTTCCCTGGAACCCGGTGGGCGGAGGTCCCGTTTGGTGTGGAGCTGGGGCCTCCTGGCCAGGTGGGGACTGGGGTGAAGGCAGGGCTTCCGGAAATGGGGGAGGGCCTTGGGGCAGAGGCGGGCTTGCAGGATGGAGGTGGGATGGAGTGGAAGGGGGCGGTTCTTGGGCTGTACAAGGGTCTCTGGAAGCCCAGCTTGCCTGCTCCAAGGCTTCTCTCCAGTGTGACGGTTTTTGCATCCAGCTCCTTGGCAAACAGATGAACAGCCTGCAGCGGGTCCCCACAGCTCTGGGGGTCTAAGAACGTGCGGCGTGTCGGGACTTTGACTGCAATGCAGAGAGAGACAGAGATGGGCCCGAGGAAGGGGGCCCGTGGCCGGGGCGGGAGCAGTTACGCAAGCACAGCAAGGAAGAGGGCTAAGGAGGGGCCAGGCAACAACTCACAGTGGAAGTACAGCTCCTCCTCGTCGTGGGCATCCTGACCTCCTTTGCCATAGGGGCAGGGCCTGCGGAGGTGCAGAGTCCTTCTCTGAGCTGGGCAGCATCCCCTTCCCATCTCACCAGCGCCCAGGGTGGCAGCTCCTTATCCCTTTCAAACCACAAGATCTGTGCCCCAGATCTTGCTTGTCCTGCTTTGAAAGCAGTCAACCTATAACCCTAGCCCCAGACCTAACCCCTCATCCTAATTATTCCTAATTATTTTTGCTCTGAGACGCAATGCACGTTCTTGCAATTCCAGAGGCACCCAAATCCATACCCCCGACTTTGAACCCAAGCTGCCTGCCTGCCTACCGGTGAGCAATTCAGGTGGCCCTTGCACTCAGGGGGGCCTTGGTCTAGCCAGGGAAACAAGCACTGAGCATCAGTCACAAGCCCGCTCACAGGTACCAGCAGGGGAGAAGGGCACGACGTTGTGAGAACACACGGCGGAGGGACCTGACCCCCTAGACGATCAAGGGCGGCTTCCTGCAGAGGCAGTCATGGACCAAAGTATGGCATCACCATCAAAAGCACCACAGACTGGTGTTTGGGGCCCCTGAGGCAGGGCCTTGCTGGCCCAGAGGAGAGCCCCTGGGGTGCCGAGGTGTCATGACTCAATCTGTATTTTAGAAATATCATCCTGGCTGCAGCTGTGGCCCCGCAGGAGTTGGCCGTGGCTCAGTCTACAGGGTGAGTGTGGACACAGAGAACAAAAAGCAAGAGGACACAAGTGACGTTTAGGTGACAGGGGCACAGGGCTCAGAGACTGCTAGAAGGCAGAAAGGGGGAGAGAGAAGGGAGGAATGACTCTTGGTGTTCTGGTTTGCCCACCTGTTCATGGTGGTGCCGTTTACCAGGACGGGGTGGCAAAGGGCTTGTGCTGAGCCGGTAGGGTCTGCTGAGCCTACAGAGTAGGCAGGGAGGGGCGGGGAGTAAGGAGTTAGAAAGGAGTGTGGGGGGTTTGGAGGAGGGGTCTTCTCTGGAGATACAAGTTTGGGAGCTGGGGGCATTGTCCAGGAAGACGACAGAGCCTGGGAAGGGGGACTGTGAACGAGTCTGAGGACCCCAACACTGAGAGATCGAGTAGAGAGGAAAGGAACCGTGGAGGACATCACAAAAGAACCACCAGAGAAGCCAAAGGGTAACAGAAAGGAAGTCAGGGGTGACACTGTCACAGGAACGAAGGAAAGAGAAAGTGGAGCAGAGGAGAGAGACGGCGTGAAGGCTCCAAGGAGGGGCGGTTAGGGAGACTGGAGAGAGAAGATCACCCTTCTGTACGGATGGGAAAGGGGGAAAAGGCTGCCATTTAGGATAAAATGGTCATGATGGTGGTCAGTAGTCCAGGCTCTGGAACCTCATGCACAGACTGGCTTCCCAGCCCCTCCACTTGGTAGCTGCGGGACAGGGAGGCTGGGATTTCTCTTTAATAAAATCGGGATCAAGACAACCCTACCTGATACAGCACTGTTGCACAGAGCTTGCTAAGCAGTCAATAAATGTCAGCTGTTATGTGGGGCGGGGGGGGGGGGCACTAGAAATAGTATGGGTTCCTGCGATGGCGAGAAGGGGTGGGGTTCGGATCACAGTGGGAAGGAGCAGGAGGAAGGCACCTCCTCTAGAGCAAAGGGAGGGGGCGGGCGGGTGAAGAGACAGGTAGGTGTGCAGATTTGGGGGTGAGGAGCTGGGGGGGGCGGCAATGATGCAGTGAAGGAGCAAGTGCAACCAATGCGGCCGAGGGGGCAAGCTGCAAGGACAGGGCACCTGCGGGGCACACGTGCAAGAGCTGGACTCCGTATCTGGGGCGATGGCCAGGTCCATGGCAGCATCTGGGAGAGGGACGTAGAGACATCAGACACCAGCCTGCAGAGGTGGCTGGACGCGCCGGACAGGTGCCATGCCCATCGGCATGAGACCGGCAGGCTCTCCCCACCTCCACTTCAGTGCCATTGGATTTTGAGCGGGTTTTGAGACCGACCGTGGCTTACTCTGCCCACCCTAGTGCATCTGTCTCCAAGGTGCTCCTGGGCAGCTACTCCTGTCCTGCACAGTCCCTGCCTGGAGGGGTGCTCCTTATGCCCCTCTCTCCCTGCTCCTCCTCCCGTCTCCCTGAGCCCTTAAGCTCCCAGCCAGGACAAGAGGCTCTTGGCTCCTGGGCATTCCAGCTTTTCCAACTGGTCCAATATGGGCGTCTGAGCACTGGAAAGGGGCTCACTACTCCTGTCCTGCCTCCCTGACTGTCCTGGCCCAGGCAGAGCTGGCTCCCAGACCCACGGGTCAAGGCCCTCCCCTCCTCAGTCGCTTGCAGTGCCTCATTCAAGGCCACACAGACAGTGCCGGGTGAACGCTCGCTGTCCCTTCAACCCACAGGCAGTTCCGGGATGCTGAGATGTGCTGGGATGCGGCTCCCTGACCAGCCATCACTCTCCTCTGCTACCCCCGCTCCAGCCCATCACACGCAGACTTTCCAGCCCTCAAGTCTGCCGACCTCAGCCCCAGCCTGGCACCTCTGCGTGCAGCAGTGTGGCCGTGGGGAGAAGGGGCAAATACACGCTGTGAGGTTTCTGCTGCATGCAAAAGGACTGGAATCTTCTCTGAACCAAACTCAAGCTCCACATCCTTTCCCCTCCTCCCACCCCCCTTCTCTGCCCACTCTCCTGCAAGCTTCCTTCTGCTGAGCGTTGGGTGGGGGGGGGGGGGGGGGAGGTTCTGGTTTATGAGTTCCCCTCCCTGTCCTCCCCCCTCCCACATGCAATTTCTGCCTTTCTTCCCTTCGCCTGTGTTCGAGGGCCTCCGGATCCCCGGCGGGCAGGGGCTGGGGGGCCTCTGAGCGCCTCAGGAGAACCCTAATCACACTGGAGCAGCTGGCGCTTGATTCCATCCTCAGTGATGCCTTCTGACATTTAATGAGTTAAGGAGCTAAATCCCCTTCATCCCAGAGCGGCTGAGCTAGCTGCAATGCTGGCTGCCGCGGGAGCAGCGAGCGGGGGAGGGGCCGGGGCCCGTGCGAGCCAAGCCTGGATCTACACAGCAGTATGCTTGCGTGTGCAAATGCAGGTACAGACACAGGGGCCGTGAGCACATGTTAGTGCGCACGGGGACACGACCCACCAGGGGCCAGCCAGGCTGGGAGCGGCCACCTACCTCCTCCACATGGCCAGCACGCTCATCACAGAGCCCACGACGAGGAGGGCTGAGACGGTCACCACCGTGACGACGACCGCAGGGCTGTGGTCCCTGGACCCTGAGGCAGCTGGGGGTAAACCGCGAGGCTGAGGCAGGCAGAGGACCAGGCTCCTGGGGAGGCCCCAGTGCAGACGCCTGCCCACCCCCCACAGCACCTCTGCACTTGGCCCCGGCTCCCACAGCAGAGGGACCAAGGCAGCCCCACCAACCACACTGGCACCTGGAGCTTCCTCCTCTCTCAGGGCCGGGCACCTCCACGGCAGTCCAGTTCGGAGAGAGAGGACCAGGGGTCCAGACAGGCAGGGCTGCACCTCTCCTTCTGCCTTTCCGATGGGCACTGACTTAACATAGCTCTGCAGGGGGCACGGCCTCTCACCTGAGCTCCCCAGCCCCATCCAGACCATCCACCGACAATTACAACGTGAGTTAACGTTTAATACACACTTACTCCATTCAGGGCACCGTGTCACGTGCCTTAACTAAATGGTCCTGTTTCATTGTCACAACAAGCAGGTAAGGCGGTGGTGTCTCCATTTTATAGCTGAGGAAACTGACATTGAGAAAAGTTGTGTGATGGGCCCAAGGTTCCACGACTAATACATGGTGAGCCGGAGGTCTGAACCTGATTCCAAAAGCCTCCACTTTGAACCATGTCCCCAAGAGAGTGGCCTAAAGGACCCCAGGCTCTCAACTCCATCTATCCATCCATCCAACATGTGTGACAGGCTGGCGCCAGTACTGGGGAGACGGTGATGAATGAGCCAGAATCCCTGCCCTGGAGGAGTGTCCAGACCAGTGGGAGAGACAGAAACAAAAATCCTAACTGCAGAATGACAACAGAAACAGACTGCTGAGCAGAGGCATGCTCGTTTCTTCCTAAAAGCCAGCGAGGAAGGCTTCGCAGAAGAGACGTGACATCTGCTCTGGGCCTGGGAGATCGGAGAAGGTCTGGGTGGTGCTCAGACGCACGTGCTGGGTCTGGAAAACGGCAAGCCATCCTGTGGGGCTGGGATACGGACCACAGAAGGCTGAGAGCACCAAGACGTGACGCTGGACAGCGGGAGGAAAACGGGAACTGGGGAGGAGAGGGCACCCGGAGGGCCTGGGATGCCAGGCTAAGAAGTGGGAACTTCATCCTGAGGGTGACAGGGAGCCAGGGAGCAATGGACAGGGTTTCTGCCTGAGGGGGAAGGGCTGGAAGTATCTGCGGCCGGGAGCAGGGATGGACAGGAGGTGTGCGAGAGAGGTGCAGGTTTGGGGAAACTATCGAGAATGGGGGAGACGCTATGCAGCCCTGAAGACTCCACTGAGATGAGATGAGACGTGGGACACAGGACTTGCGCTGGCTCTGGGCTCCGGGAGGAGGAACACAAGTGCAGCACAGCGTCCGGGCAGTGAGGGCCAGCACAGCTGGGGAGCGTTTCCCCAGGGAGGATCTGTAGCGCCTGGGGTGACATGGGGCCAGAAGGGGGGTGACAGCCTGGGATATGAGGTCAGAGCCCCAGGGCTGTCGGGAAGATGTCACAGTCAAGTGACAAGGGACAGAAAAGGGAGGGAGAGTTAGGGGCCAACAAGGCCATGGTCAGAGGGGGGATTTTAGAGCCCATGTTCCCAGAGGTGGGGACATGGCCTGGGGTCTGGTCAGGCCAGAGGTGGGCGGACATGCCAAGAACTATGTGGAATGAGGTATCCGTGTGGACATGGAAATGGAGACAGGGCAGTTGTGGAAGGTGGCCTCTGAGATGTCCCCGCTGGATTCTCTACCTCCTGGTATTACTTAGTCCCCTTGAGTATGGGTTTGACATAGTGACTTGTTTCTAACAAACAACGCAGCCAAAGTGATGGGATGTCACCTCCAAGATGAGGTGACAAGAGACTGCAGATTGTCTCGGGCACCCTCTCTCTCTGTCACTGTCTCAGGAAGAATCTAGGTGCTGTGTTATGCAGAGCCCTAGGGAGAAGCCCAAGAGGCAGAGAACCACGTGCTCCCAGTGAACAGCCAGTGAGAACCTGAGTTGGGAGGCAGATTCTCTCCCCATTAGGCCTTGAGACGACCGCAGCCACGAGGGACCCTGAGCCAGTGGCACCTAGCTAAGCCGCACCCAGATGCCTGGCCCACAAAAACCGCGAGAGAATAAATGTCTGCCGTTCGCGGCTACTCGCTTGGGGGTAATTTGTCATGCGGCAATGGATAACTGATACAGTGCTGAAGCACCGTCCCTCATTGTGCTCCTGAGCTGGGATCACAGCTCACTGGAAGAAGGGCTCTGCAGACTGGGAGGCCCATTCCCGCAGAACCAGGACCACAGCAAAGGAGGCTGGGGGTCCGAGCAGGGTCTACTCACTGAGAAGCACCAAATGAATGGAAACCCTCAGCCCGTTTCAGCGACCAGCCAGCCCCCAGCTCCTGCCCCCACCACGCCCACTCCAGCCCAGCCCGTGAGCCTTTGTTCAGGTGGATTCTACCCGAAATGCCTCCCCTGCGCGTCTTGGCATTCAAATGCTCCCTAGCCTTCAAGACAGAGCTCTAATCTCCTCTCGCCAGCACCTGGCCGAGGTCTGGCACAGACAGGCATTCAAGCAAGAAGTATCCTCTCTTTTCCCAGAAGCCTGACTCCCTCTACATTTTATCTCCACCTCCCTTTGGGCTCAGAGCTCTTCCTATCTTGGATTAGACTCGTGTAGCAGGTTGGAAAGAATTATTATCTTGACAGCTGGTGTCAGAATACCTCTTAGGGGGAACCGCCTTTGTCCAGGAAAATACTTTCATGAACTGCTCGGGGTAGACAGAGGTGAGATCCTGAGGGCGGGGCTAGCAGCAGGCAAAACCACCAAAGCCAGAGCTAAGCTGCTCATCGCTCACCATGAAAGGGAGTTTGGGGGTGGGGGGGGGGGTGGGGAGAAGAGGAGCCAGGGGAGGGAGGTGAAGGGAGGAAGTGGGCAGCACAATACCACGGAGAAGCCGGCACGGTTTTAGAATCGGGGGATCTGATGTCTGATGTACAGCTTTTGTTTTGTTTTGTCTTGTTTTGTCTTGATGACAGCTTTATTGGAGGAATTAGTCATGTACCGCACAATTCCCCCACTGAATGGGTACAATTCCTGTTGTGTTTTGTTTATTGCTGCAGGGCAGCCCCTTTGGGGCCCCAGCCTTCACAGAAGCCTGCCTCTCGCTCCAGGGCCTGGTGGGGAAAGGAATGACGTCCCGTGTGTGAGTCTGTATCATGGCAGAGGGAAAGCAGCAGAATGGGAAAGCATTTAGCCATCCGAGGAAGAAGTGACCGTGAGACTGAAACTCCTCCCCAAAAAATAGTCAAGAATCTTGGAGAGGGCACAGCATGTTTCTACAAGACCTGAGAGGTCTTGAGAGGCTGGGAGACTCCAGCTGGAGACATGGGTTAGAGTTGCTCGTGAGCCCCTCCCCTATGGGCTCCCCCAGGACAGGCCTCCCCACCCCCAACTTATTCATGTCACTGAATAGGCCCCAGTCAGCGGATTCCAAGTTCGGTAACTATTTAGGTTGTAATTGAGCTGTTCTGCAGGCTCCCTTAATTGCACAGAGGACCACCCCCTCCCCAGTCTGTCCCCCTGCCCCAGCCCCATGCCTGAGTTTTCTCTGCCCGGAGCCCTTTCCACATACACACATCACTTACCCTCCCCTGGGGTCTGCACTTCGATGGAGGGATTGAAGCTCTGAGTCTCCCAGGAGGGCCCCGGGGAAGCCGCCCGGATTTGAAAGACGTAGCGGGTAGCCGGCTTCAGGTTGGTGACAGTGACCGCGGGTGCCCCTGTCTTCACCGTGGAGTAAGTCTGCTCACTCTGACCCTGAGGAAGGACCAAGAAGTGAGGCCTGGACCCAGGGCCAGACCCACGCTCCTTGGAGAATGACAGGGGAAAGGAGTGGGGAGGTGGAGAAGGGAGAAGGGCCCTCAGGTGAGCAGGGACCAGGCAGAAGAAGCTGACTCCGACAGTCTGGGGAGGGCTCCATCCGTTTCTTCCACAGCTTCTCCAACCCCTCTCTCCACGCAAGTCCCCACCTGGGCTCAGTGGTACTTGTGGCGAAGAACAGTAAGAGAAACTTTAGAGAAGATGCTAGATCCTCCTTCTTGGGGATGGACATCAGGGTCTGCAAGTCCAGAGGGTGAGCAGGGCCTGATGTCACAGAGGAAAGAAGAAGAAACTGAACCCTGACACCTGCCCGGCCCTTGCCGGCTCACAAAGATTTTCCTCCTCTTTGTCCTCTGGTTTTCACAATGTCCTGCAAGGCATGAATTCACAGATAAGGAATCGGGGGCAGAGGGGTAGACAGACTTGCCTGAGGCCCCCACTAGACAGTGGGGACAGCAACAGCTGTCATGGAGTGAGGGTCAGCTTGCTGCCAGCTGCTATGCAGACTCTTTAGAGGCCTGACTACCTAAGTCCTCACAACAGTGTTTCCATCTTTTATAGGTGACAGTCACATCAAGGAAGGGGCAGGACGACACCTTCTTGATTCCTTGAGGTCCCGTGCTTTATCTCTATATCATGCTGCCCCTCAACATGTCTGAGAATGGGGTCTATTGGAGATGCTGTCATCATTTTGCCTCTGTCCCCACCCCCTGCCACCTTATTACAGCCCCTGCCACAACCACAGCCTCCCGATATCATGTGGCCCAGTTCTTTGACCATGGTATTCAGGAATGGGGCAGACGCTGACCCAAACCGGGCCAATCAGAATCTCCCTTCCAGGTATTTGAATGAGCCACTGAAAGACAGTGAGGCAAGGGCTGTGGCCCTTCTGAGCCAGGCAGGCTAGGGCCCGGGTGGAAGAAAGAGGCAAGACTGTCAACCCAGGCAGCTGTGATATGCCCTGAGCAAAGCCCCTCTGCAGAGGACGCGGGACCGGCACCCAGAGAGCAGAGTGTAGATAAGGAGCACTGTGCCTCCCAGATTTGTGGTCACTGGGTTCCAGGCGACGCCCTTGAAGCCTTTCAAACAGAGCCCCTCTTGCACAGGACCCTCTTTTCAAGGCTTTTTGTTCCCAGCAAATGCACACCCCCTAAGGGCCTGGAGCATCTGCCAGCTCAGCTTTGGGACTCTACTGCACAGCCCAGCTCCTTCGCAGTGTCCTTCTCTGCCATCTCCCAAATGTCAGGGTTCCTCAGAGCCCTGTCCTGTCCCCTCTTCTCACCCTCCCTGTCCTCCTAGGCCATGTCTTCTGGCCCCTGGCTTCATTCAGCTCCTAGCCCCGTGCAGAAAGGGCCCCAACTCTCTGTCCAGCGCCAGGCCTCTCCCTTGAGCTGGGACACCTGGATGTCCCAGAGGCCCCTGAACACTGCATGGGCCAAATCAAACTCATCCTCTTACCTCGATTCTGCTCCCCCTTTTCAGTCCACGGCACCCCATCCCCTAGATGGCCCAGCCGTGACTCAGGAGTTCCTCCTCCTTTGTGTTCACCAACCCCCCCCCAACCCCAAACTCACAGCCCTCAGTAGACTTCTAGTATTCAAAAACTATTATCTGACTCAGCCAAGAAGTCCCCTGAGTCACTCAGGAGTGAATGAAGCTCTGACACATTAAGTGCTGAAGATGAAAGCAAGGTTTCGCTTGAAGGAATAAGATTTGCACCAAGGTGAGAAGCAGTTTAACAGCAGATCACGTATCATATTTAAAGACAATACATTCAAGGAGGAAGGAGACAGTGGATCGGGATATATCTCCACTTGGCAAATCGAGGTTGAACTGCGACTATTGATTGACAACAGATACAAGAAGTTAGCAAAAATCAGCAAAAGCATCCTGTAAGAATCAATTGGCTAGGGGCGCCTGGGTGGCGCAGTCGGTTAAGCGTCCGACTTCAGCCAGGTCACGATCTCGCGGTCCGTGAGTTCGAGCCCCGCGTCGGGCTCTGGGCTGATGGCTCAGAGCCTGGAGCCTGTTTCCGATTCTGTGTCTCCCTCTCTCTCTGCCCCTCCCCCGTTCATGCTCTGTCTCTTTCTGTCCCAAAAATAAATAAACGTTGAAAAAAAAAATTAAAAAAAAAAAAAAGAATCAATTGGCTATGCGGGGTTTACAATATGGAGAAGCTGTGTATCTTTCCTTATTCCTTGTAAACGACATATGACACATCTTTTCTATAGTAAAATTGTCAGGGTAACTCATACACTCATTGTTCCGGAGAGTGGGGCGTTAAACATTGACCAGCACATGGTCAAGCCCCAGCAGACCACCTGACCTACCAATGTAGGTCAATTTGTAAATTTTGAAAGAGTATGGTACTTCAGCCTTCTTTTTCTTAAAAAGGGCTGCAAATTGCATATGGTCCGGCCACACAAGATGGGAATGAGTCCCTAGAGAAAGCTCTTAGTGAACTGCAAACACTAGGCAAAAGTGGTGACAATGGAGCTGATGACCAGTGAGGGGCAGGGAAGGGGACAGCCGACGAGCAGTGGGGTCCATGCACCGAGTCGAGGGGCGGATTGGAAGAAACTCAGGCCTGCCAAAAGCCACTTAGGAGGCCGGCGGATGTGTTCACAAGGAAAGTAAGAAGGGCTTTTGCCTCGAGGAGGTTGTGAAGAAAAGGACCACAGCCCGGAATGCAGCCTCAGGTCCCGCCCAGACCTCACCTCACCTTCTCGTAGTATCGGATCTCGTACTCCGTGCCGTTAGCCCCGGGAGCTCCGGCAGGGATAGGCTCCCGCCACGACAGGGACACACTCTGGGGCTCCACTCGGTCCCTCCGGATCTCATCCTCCTCCCAGGGCGCTGAAAGTAAGGAACACTCGGTTCTCGATGGGAACCCACCGTGGGGCAGGGCGGTGGGGCTGGAAGGGCGGGGCATGCAGGGTGGGGGTGGGGCCAGATGGGCGGGGCGGGGCCAGAAGCTCCTGAGGGGCGGGGCCTGAGTTGTCTTAGGACCAGAGGGGAGCCTGCTCTCACCTCACAGGTCTCAGCTTCCCTGTCTCTGCGAGCGAGCGAGCGAAGCGCCAAGCCACCTGCTTCTTGCCCACCCCCTGCATTCCAGCTGCACTAGTGGTGGCTGGTTCTAACACCCCAGGTTCTTTCTACATTTTCTGTGGTTTGGAGGCATTAAAAAGCATAGGAGCAGGAAGACCACCTACTTAACTCTTCTAACGGTCTGGTTGAGTCAATCCGCTCGGCACACACTAGGAATCGCAGGAAACTACCTCAATATAATAAAGACCATATGTGAGAAAGCCCCAGCGAGCATACTCAATGGTGGAAAACTGAAAGCTTTTCCTTGAAGATCAGGATCAAGGCAAGGATGTCCACTCTTAACGCTTCTAATTAACATAGTACTGAAGTCCTAACCAGAGAGCTGAGGCAAGAGAAAGAAAGAAAAGGCATTCAGATTGGAAAGAAAGAAGTAAAATTATTTCAGTCCACAGGTGACATAACCCTCTATGTAGAAAATCCTAAAACTTCCACAAGACCCTGTTAAAATTACTAAACGAATACAGCAAAGTTGCAGGATACACTGTTAACATGCAAAATCAGTCCCATTTCTACCTATTAACCACGAACAATCTGAACAGGAAATTAAGAAAGCAATCCCATTTACAATTGCAGCAAAAAAGAATAAAATATTTAGGAATAAAGTTAACCAAAGGAGTGAAAGACTTGTACACCGAAAATCAGAAAACATCGCTGAAAGAAATTAAAGAAGATACAAATAAATGGAAAGACATCGTGTTTATGGAGTGGAAAACTTAATATTGTTAAAATGTCCAGGCTATCCAAAGCCACTTACAAATCCAATTCAATGTGCAACAAAATTGTTTTTTGCAGAAATAGAAAAGAAATCCTAAAATTCATATGGAAAATCAAAGGACCATGAATAGCAACATGATCTTAAGAACAAACAAGGCTGGAGGCCTCACACTCTGACTTCAAAACACCGCAAAGCCACCATAATCCAAACAGTTTGGTACTAGTAAAAAGACAGAAATGTGGGCCAACTGAACAGAATAGAGAGCCCAGAAATAAACGCTCACTGATACGATGAAATGATTTTCGATAGGGGTTCCAAGCCCACCCAACGGGGAAGGGACAGTCTTTGCACCCAACAGTGCTGGGAAAACTAATTGTCCACATGCGAACGAAAGAATGAGGTTGGATCCTTACCTGATACCACATACAAAATTTAACATGAAATTAATTACAGACCTAAATGTAAGACCTGAAACCATAAACTCCCAGGAGGAAATATACAGGGAAGCTTCATGTCATTAGATTTGGCAATGATTTCTCAGATGTGACACCAAAAGCACAGGAAATGAAAGCAAACATAGACAAATGGCATCCCACCAAACTTAAAAACATCCGCACAGTAAAGGGAACAATCACCAAAATGAAAGGCAACCTATGAAATGGAGAAAAAAATATTTGTTAATCATATATCTGATAAGGCGTTAATATCCAGAATATATAAAGAACTCCTGCAATTCAACAACAACAAACCTACAAATAACCCAATTTAAAATGGGGAGGGAATTTGGATAGACATTTCTCCAAAGAAGACAGACCAATAACCGATAAGCACATGAAAAGATGTCTAAAATCACTAATCATCAGGAAAACACAAGTCAAAACCACAATGAGATATCATCTAGATCTGTGAGGATGGCTACTGTCAAAAACAAAACAAAACAGGGGCGCCTGGGTGGCGCAGTCGGTTAAGCGTCCGACTTCAGCCAGGTCACGATCTCGCGGTCCGTGAGTTCGAGCCCCGCGTCGGGCTCTGGGCTGATGGCTCAGAGCCTGGAGCCTGTTTCCGATTCTGTGTCTCCCTCTCTCTCTGCCCCTCCCCCGTTCATGCTCTGTCTCTCTCTGTCCCAAAAATAAATAAACGTTGAAAAAAAAATAAATAATAAATAAAAAAAAAACCAAAACAAAACAGAAAATAACAAGTGTCGGATGTGGAGAAACTGGAATCCTGTGCATTGTTGGTGGGAATATAAATTGGTGCAGCCATTATGGAAAAAAGCATGGAGGTTTTCCAAAAAATTAAGAATAGAACTACCCTGTGATCCAACAATCCCACTGCTGAGTATACATCCCAAGAAAATTAAATCACTATCTCGAAGAGACATCTGCATTCTCATGTTCATTGCAACATTATTCACAATAGCCAAGATATGGAAATAACTTAAGTGTCTGTTGATGGATGAATGAATAAAGAAAAGAAAATGATATATACAAAGGGATGTTATTCAGCCCATAAAAAAAGAAATTGTGCCATCAGCAAAAACATGGGTGAACCTTGAGGGCATTATGTTATGTGAAAGAAGAAAGACAAAGACAAATACTGCATGATCTCACTTATATGTGGAATCTAAAAAGCCTACATTCATAGAAACAGAGTAGATTGGTGGTTGCCAAGGGCTAGGAGCTGGGGAAATGGGAGACGTTGGTCAAAGGGTACAAACTTTCAGTGAGAAGACGAATAAGTTCTAGAGATCTAATGTAAAGCATGGTGACTATAGTCAACAGTACTGTATTGTAGGGGCACCTGGGTGGCTCAGTCCATTAAGCTTCTGACTCCTGATCTCGGCTCAGATCATGATTTCACAGTTTGTGGGTTCGAGCCCCACATTGGGCTCTGTGCTGACAGTGCAGAGCCTGCTTGGGATTCTCTCTCTTCCTCTCTCTCTGTCCCTTCTCCGCCCACGCTCTCTCTCTCAAAATAATTAAATAATAAAAATTAAAAAATAAATCTTAGGGGCGCCTGGGTGGCTTAGTCGGTTAAGCATCCGACTTCAGCTCAGGTCATGATCTCACAGTTCGTGGTTCAAGCCCCGCATCGGGCTCTGTGCTGACAGCTCGGAGCCTGGGGCCTGCTTCAGATTCTGTGTCTCCCTCTCTCTCTATTCCTCCCCTGCTCATGCTCTGTCTCTCTCTGTCTCAAAAATAAATAAAAACATTTTTTAAAAAAATCTTTAAAAATAACAATATTGTAGGGGCGCCTGGGTGGCGCAGTCGGTTAAGCGTCCGACTTCAGCCAGGTCACGATCTCGCGGTCTGTGAGTTTGAGCCCCGCGTCAGGCTCTGGGCTGATGGCTCAGAGCCTGGAGCCTGTTTCCCTTTCTGTGTCTCCCTCTCTCTCTGCCCCTCCCCCGTTCATGCTCTGTCTCTCTCTGTCCCAAAAATAAATAAACGTTGAAAAAAAAAATAACAATATTGTATTGTATACGTGGAAATTGCTAAGAGACATCTTAAGTGTTCTCACGACACACACACACTTCCGAGAGAAGATGCTGGAAAGGCAGCTATATAGGTGGTTTCAGGACTCACAAAAGGTATCTGGAAATGAGATGGAGACCCAACAGCCATCAGAAGGGGACTGGATGAAGCTTCCCAGGAGGAGAAAAAGAAAAGAAAAGCTTTTAGGAAACATACATTTAATTTAAGAGGCAGGTTGAGGAAGAGGGGCTTGAACACGACGAGCCAGAGAGAGAGCAGGAAAGCCAGGAGCAAATGAGATCACAGAAGCCCAGGGAAGAGAACATTTAAGAAGGTTCCCTCCTTCGGGGCGCCTGGGTGGCGCAGTCGGTTAAGCGTCCGACTTCAGCCAGGTCACGATCTCGCGGTCCGTGAGTTCGAGCCCCGCGTCGGGCTCTGGGCTGATGGCTCAGAGCCTGGAGCCTGTTTCCGATTCTGTGTCTCCCTCTCTCTCTGCCCCTCCCCCATTCATACTCTGTCTCTCTCTGTCCCAAAAATAAATAAATGTTGAAAAAAAAAATTAAAAAAAAAAAAAAAAAAAAAAAGAAGGTTCCCTCCTGAGTCTTCTGGTTATTAGCTTCCAGTCCATGAGCAAGAGACTCGGTTTCCTCATGTGTAGAATGGAAACAATTCTGACCTCCTTAGGCTCGCTGTAAGAATTTTATAAAGTGATGTATATGAGGAGCTTAGCACAATATCTGACACAGAGCAAGTGCTCCACACAAGTTTACTAACTAGAAGAGCCAGCGGTTGGCAGTATCATTTGCTGAGAAAGGACAGGGTAAGACTAGGATTCAAAGCGCCCTCTGGCTTTAACAATGTGGAGGCTCCTGGCGACTTTGGGGGATTGAGGGGAAGTAGATACCAGGTGGCTATGGGACAGGGCCCATGCAGCTCACTCTTTGAAAAGTGCATGAACATGGCTTCCGGTTTTAAATGGTAACCACCTAGCAGCCCCCACCTGCAGTCTCTTCCCAATTCTGATGAAAACAGAAAGGTACAGAAAGAGTTGAAAACTCAGAACATCAACGTAAGCTAGTCTAGACAGCTGAATGCCAGAATGGGGGAGATATGCCACTCCACCTACGAGAAAGCCGGTGGAACTGGACTGAAAAGTGCAATTGTCGTGAAGCCCCAGGCTATGCTGCCCACAGAGTGACACCGTCTCCCATCCTAAAAATAACCTGAAAGATGTTTTAATCCCTCCTCCCACTGTCTGACCCTTACAAAAAGGCAAGGTCTTTGTCAACAGGACAATGCACAGCCATCACTCTCCTGCATAGTTGCTTTGGAGGAAAAGTGTCCTTCCGTATCCCCCAGGAGTGCCTCTCGGCCTAAATCCACTGGGAGATGACAGCTGTCAGAAGAGACGTGGGTTCAAGGGGAGAGGAGAGAGAAAACGTCCCAGGATGGCACAGACCCTTGCAGATACAGGTGGACAGCAGAGATAGGAAGAGGCCAGGAATGTCGTGTTTTGGAGCTACATTTGTTGAAAGCATTAGACGGCCATACAGAGGTAGGAGACGGCTCCATTTCAGACCCACAGAGATACGTTAGATGAAAGCCTAACAAATCCTGAGACCGGAGCTCAAAACCGAGCCCAGTGCCCTCTCCTGCTGTAGGTGGATCTGTGATGAAATCCAGCCAGCGCCCACGGGGGACCGAGACCACAGCAGACACGAGTGGAAAACTATTCAACAGCCATGTCCCCCCTTCCTGGCCTGTGGAGCCCAACTTCTGATTCAGGGTCTACTGTCTCCCCCTGTAATTCCGATTGTTCTAAGACAGCTGTGTGGACTCATTTCCTGTGCCAATGACTGCGGTCGGGCTTATCATCCAGTTCTGGCTGATGTAAGGAGAAAGCAGCTAAGGGGAGGACGGACTCTGGAAAAGGTTTCTTGTCCTTAAAATGATACCTGCACGAAAGAAACAGTCCCTTTCTTCTGCTCTGGATGGTAAGGATGTGATGTCTGGAGCTACTGCATCCAACCTGCCACCATGAGGGAGCCAGCCTATGTGACAAGGACGGCATGGCACAGTAGAAAGACACAAAGAACCTGGGTCCTTGAGGACCCCGATGAGCTGCTGAAATAACCATGCTCTGACTCCACTCTTAGGTACGCTGAGAAACCATTTTCAGCGAAACATCAGCTGGATTGAGATTTACTGTTACTTGCAGCTGAAAAGCCTTACAAACCAACCCAGAGAGCAATTCACACATGGGTTTTTTGGCAAACACTAGCCATCTCCTTGTTCAAGAACAAGGAAAGAGAAAATGCCAAAAACATCAGGCATATGAGAAAAACATTTCAGAATAAATGAATGGTAGTATTATTTCTGAAGATTCAGGAGGCGCAGCTTCTTAAGAGGGATTTAGTGTGACAGAGAAACAAGAAAGGCGACTGTCTGGCATCCTCGAGAAGATGAAAGAAAACACAGCCTCCGCAAAATGGGGAGCAGAAGACCATGAAGGAACAACAGGCAGAGAAGAAAAAGAAAAAAGATGAGGCGAGGTAAAAGCGGAGGAGGTAAGCGAGGAGGCCTGTGGGGAAACTACGTGTGCATTAGGAAAACTGAAATATTTAAATTTTTTTTAACATTTATTTATTTTTGAGACAGAGAGAGACAGAGCATGAACGGGGGAGGGGCAGAGAGAGAGGGAGACACAGAATCGGAAGCAGGCTCCAGGCTCTGAGCCATCAGCCCAGAGCCCAACGCGGGGCTCAAACTCACAGACCGTGAGATCGTGACCCGAGCCGAAGTCGGACGCTCAACCGACTGAGCCACCCAGGCGCCCCAGAAAACTGAAATATTTAAAAGAAAATGCACTGCAGGGGCACCTGGGTGGCTCAGTGGGTTAAGCGTCTGACTTCGGCTCAGGTCATGATCTCACCGTTCACGGGTTCGAGCCCCCCGTGGGTCTCTTTACTGACAGCGCAGAGCCTGGAGCCTGCTTCCAATTCTGTGTCTCCCTTTCTCTCTGCCCCTACCCTGCTCACAGTCTGTCTCTCTCAAAAATAAACATTAAAAAAAAAAAAAGAAAATGCACTGCAAATACAAGGATTTTTAACAAAATCACAAGCAGAATGGAAACACCAAGTAGACAATAAGAAGAAATAGAATTGAATAATGTGTTTCATTTATATATGGAAAAAGCGAGAGAAAAACTACGGAACAAAAATTATACACAATGCCGTAGGGTAGCCAGGAAATAGTTAAAATGTTTACCATATCTTCGACCACAAAGAAAACTCAAGAACTACTTAAAAAACGAAAAGCTGTGCAAACCTCTTTCTCTAAGCATGGAGCAGTAAAATCAGAAACAGAAGAAAAGCAAATCGTCCAGAAATGAAAACACGTTCTCTAAAATAAATCTAGGCAAAACTACAATACTAGAAGAAAACACAGGTCTAAATCTCCATGACCTTGAACCAGGCAGTGGTTTCTTAGATACGAAACCACAGGCACAGGCAACCAAAGACTTCATCAAAATTTAAAACCTGGAGCTTCAAAAGGCACGACTCAAAGCGAAAGTTGTCTGCCGGAGGCATGACGGGGAGCTGGGCAAAACAGGGGAAGGGGGTCAAAAGACACAAACTTCCAGTTATAAAATAAGGAAGTCCTGGGAGTGTAACGTACAGCATGGTGACTATAGTTACCGATACTATGCTGTATATTTGAAGTTTGCTACGAGAGTAGGCCTCAAAATGTCTCATCACAAGAAAAAAAAATGTGTAACCACGTGTGGTGATGGAAGTTTACTAGACTTGCTGTGGTGCTCGTTTCACGATATATACAAATACGACTCATTACGTTGTACCAGAAACAGACATTAGGTTATATGTCAATTATACCTTGATTTTTTTTTTCAAAAAGTCACCGACAACCCACAGAGTAGGAGAAAATATTTGTAAATCATATATTTGATGGGGGTTGTTATGTGTTGCACTGTGCCCCCCCCCACAAAGATATGTTGAGGTCCTAGCCCCCAGTAACTCTACAATGTGACTTCTTTTGGAAATAGGGTCTTCACAGTGAGATTCAAGTTAAAATGGGGTCGTTCAAGTTGGCCCTAATCCAATATGAACGATGTCCTTATGGAAATTTGGACACAGAGACAGACACTCACAGAGGGGAGACAATACGAAGACACACAGGGAGAAGAGCCATGTGCCTGGAACAGGCATCTACAAGCCAAGGAAGACCAAGGACTGCCAGCAAACAGGAGGCTAGAAGCAAGGAGGGATCCTCTTCCGGAGCAGAGAGAGCATAGCCCTGCTGACCCGTTGATTTCTGACTTGTACCTTCCAGAAGTGTGAGACAAGAAATTTGTTTTAAGTCATCTAATTTTCAGTACTTTGTTACAAAAGTCCTAGAAAACGAATACAAAGGTCTAATACCCAGAATATATATATATATATATATATATATATATATATATATATATATATATATATAATTTTTTTAAGTAGCTCATAACTCAATGGCAAAAAGAAAACCCAGCATATGAAGAGATGTTCAGCATCTCTAGCCATTAAAGAAATGCAAATCCAAACCACAGGGAGATACTGCTTCACATCCACTAGGGTGGTTGTAATCAACAAAACCAGTAACAAGTGTTGGTGAGGATGTGGAGAGACTGGAACCCTTGCACACCGCTGGCGGGAAGGTAAAATGGCGCTGCTGCTTTGGAAAACAGTTTGGCAGATCCACAAAAAGTTAATTCGTTCCAGAAGAAGATAAAAAGCCAACCGTACGTCTCAGTTCTAGAGGCTGGAAATCCCAGATCAAGATGCTTACAGATTTGTTTTTAACTATTTTTTAAAAAAATTTTAATGTTTATTTACTTTTGAGAGAGAGAGACACACAGAGTGTGAGCAGGGAAGGGGCAGAGAGAGGGAGACACATAATCTGAAGCAGGCTTCAGGCTCTGAGCTGTCAGCACAGAGCCCGATGCTGGGCTCAAACCCACAAACTGTGAGATCATAACTTGAGCCGAAGTCGAACGCTTAACTGACTGAGCCACCCAGGCGCCCCAAGATGCTTACAGGTTTGTGTCCATAGTACTCTGGTAGGGTTTCTCCTCCTGACCTACAGACACCATTTCTTGCTGTGTCCTCTCCTGGACTTTCTTTTGTGTGCACAGAGCAGCTCTGGTGTCTTCCTCTTCTGTAAGAACACCAGTCCTATGGGACCAGGGCCCCGTCCTTAACATCTCGTTAAACGTACTTACTTCTTTAAAGGCCCCATCTCCAAACACAGTCACATTGGGAGTTGGGGCTTCAGCATTATGAATTTGGGGAAGACACAATTCAGTCTATAACATCATATGACCTAGCAATTTCACTCCTACACATACACTCAAAAAAAGTGAAAACATGTTTCTACAAAAACATGTACATGGGGGCGCCTGGGTGGCGCAGTCGGTTAAGCGTCCGACTTCAGCCAGGTCACGATCTCGCGGTCCGTGAGTTCGAGCCCCGCATCGGGCTCTGGGCTGATGGCTCAGAGCCTGGAGCCTGTTTCCGATTCTGTGTCTCCCTCTCTCTCTGCCCCTCCCCCATTCATGCTCTGTCTCTCTCTGTCCCAAAAATAAATAAACGTTGAAAAAAAAAAAAAAAAAACATGTACATGGATATGCATAGCAGCATTAGTCATGATAGCCAAAAAGCAGACACAGCCCCAAGTCCATAAACTGATGCATGGATAAACAAAATTGTGGTATACAATGGAATATTACTCAGCCATATAAAGGAATAATATACTGATACATGGACAAACCTTGAAAACATTATGCTAAACAGACAAAAAAGGCAGACACAAAAATTCACATGTTGTAGAATTCCATGTATCTGATATGCCCAGAATAATCAAATCTATAGAGACAGAAAATAGATTAGTGGTTAGAGGGTGTTAGAGAGGGCAGGAGGAATGGAGAGAGTAACTATCAATGGGTTTCTTTTGGGGGTGATGAAAATGTGGGCTGCACAACCATGTGAATATATGAAAAAGCACCGAATTGTATACTTCAAAAGGTATGTGAAATTTTAGGGCATGTAAGTATCTCCAAAAAAAGTGACAATACTAATGAGATGTATGATGTATAAAAACATACTGGATGTGACCAAAGTTATACTCAGAGGAAAATTCATAGGCTTAAAATATGAAAACTAAGCTCTGAACTCATCTAAAAAAAGGCTTCAGGAAAGCAAGAGGGTGGTATTAATAAAGATAAAATCATAAAATAAATGACAAAAGTACAGAACACTGGAATTGATTAATTCAAGAACTGATTGTCATAACCAGTAAAATAAACTTCCAGCAAGGATAATTAATTAAAAAGAAATCACAAGCACATAACATCAAGAAAGAAAAAGCACAGTTACACAGATACTGAGGAAAGCTTTAAAACGTATGTCTCTAGGCTACTGAATTAGAAAAATATCAAAATATTTGCTACGAAAACACAAATTAACAAAACTCATTCAAGAAGTATGGAAAAGATTGGGAATATCATTAAAATTTCCCCCAAAGAAAGTGCAGACCCCCAAAAGCAGTTTTGCATGCCTTCAAAGAATGATAATTAATGCTATTTAAATTGTTCCAGAGCAGAGAAAAAGAAGAGTTTTTTTCTGATGCCGTTTCCAAAGCCGGCAAAACTTAACAAATGCTAAAACTTGACAAAGGACACAATAAAAAAAGCACTAATCTCTCTTATAAATGTACACGGAAAAATATTAAAATATAAGCAAATTAATTCAGCAAAATATTAGAAGAATAATACACTCACATACAGTAGGGTATAATCTAGGAGTGCAAAAAGAGCTCACACTGAAAAATCCATGAATAGAATTCATCATGCCAACAGCTCAAAGGAGAAAAAACATTTGGTCATCTTGAAAGATGCTGAAGAAGCATTTTATAAAATTAACATTCCTGATTTTTTTTTTAAGCTCAATAAAAGACGAAAGCATTCTGGGGCACCTAGGTGGCTCAGTGGGTTAAGCGTCCAACTTCAGCTCAGGTCATGATTTTGTGGTTCCTGAGTTCAGACCCCACTTCAGGCTCTGCGCTGACAGCTCGGAACCTGGTGCCTGCTTCAGATTCTGTGTCTCCCTCTCTCTGCCCCTCCCCCACTCACACTCGGTTTTGGCCTCTCAAAAATAGATAAACATTAAAAACAATTTTTTTTTAAAGTGAAAACATTCTATGGCCAAGGGGTAAAAGCATGGGGAGCTCTGGTGGTTGACAGACCTGAGTTCAAAGATGGGTATCTACTTACAAGCTGGGTGACTTTGGACAATTCACTTGTCCTCTTAGGCCCCAGCTTCCTCATTTGAAAGATGATTAGGGGCGCCTGGCTGGTTCAGTCGGAAGAGCCAGTGACTCTTGATCTTGGGGTTGTGAGTTCGAGCCCCACATTGGGTGTAGAGATTACTTAAATATTTTAAAAACTGAAAGATGATTACCATTCCATTTAAACGAATGAATGTAGAAAATCATATTGCAAGATCCAGCACCAAACACAGAGCAGCATTCAATCAGCGGAAGCTTAGTATTTTTATTAATAAAAGGAAACAGTATCTCAACACGATTTTTAAATCCATCTATATCAAAATAGGATGTTAATATGAAATACCAGATAAAAATCTCATATCACATATATTATACAAAAGGGATTTTATAGTAGATAGTTCTAGATATGGATAGAGAGATAAGAAAAAAATGTGGAAGGATACACTCCAAGATATTAATAGTTGTATATCTCTGGGTAATAGGATTATGGGGGCGTTTTCTTTCTCAATATTGATTTTTTACATGTAAATGCAATAGCAAATGTTAAGTCATAATCGAGATAGTAAAAAACAGAGCAAAACTGTTATTCCAAAAAAACAGACAAGTTGGAAATCTCTCCCAAAAGGCAGAGAAAATGGATTAAGAGCTAAAAATGATAAAGCGAGTGACAAGATTTGAGAATCAGAAAATGGATGTACAACCTAAGGCTTAGAGAGATTCTTAAGAGAGATATTGGAAGCTATCAGAAATTCTAGTCAAAGCAATAACTGAAAAAAAGTTTTCTCCAGGAATACCAAAAAAATGTGTGCAGATCACAAGTTTTACTATGTACCAGCCAAACTCAATGAAAAGAGTTCAGGGGCCCCTGGGTGGCGCAGTCGGTTGAGCGTCCGACTTCAGCCAGGTCACAATCTCGAGGTCCGTGAGTTTGAGCCCCGCGTCAGGCTCTGGGCTGATGGCTCGGAGCCTGGAGCCTGTTTCACATTCTGTGTCTCCCTCTCTCTCTGCCCCTCCCCCGTTCATGCTCTGTCTCTCTCTGTCCCCCCAAAAAATAAATAAACGTTGAAAAAAAAATTAAAAAGAAAAGAGTTCAATATTGGTCAAGTTTTATTTTCACTAGTAGGTGAAAGAATCACACACACACTCACACACACACACACACACACACACACACACACACGCTACTTACACAAGAATAAAAATCACCCTGGCCTCAGACTTCTCTGCAATACAACTGCTAGAAGACGGGGAAGTCGAGTCACAAACCAATCAAATCTCAGGTATGAAAAGGCTCAGAAACCACACTCACTTTCTTGCAAAGGGTACTTGAAGGATTACCTGAAGGTGCACCCCAGCTGGGTGAAAGACAAGTAAAAGTAATTTTCGAGAGTGGGGATGGTGTAGCCTAAAAGGAGTGGAGGTCATCATTTACTCCTCTCTAGTCCAGACTCAGATAGATATGTGACCGCTCCGTGTTGACTAGTGACTTCTATCGTCCCTACGGTCTGACCCTAAGTGCTTCCTTGCTCTTCTCGGGGACCAGGAAACAGGGTGACCGATGCTGCAGGGATGGAGGCTGGGGGCGGGGGGCGGGGGAACAGCACGACAGAACCCCTCTTTCTGAGACAGTAAAGGAGGAGAGACGACTCTGCCCTTCCTGCTGAAATGTTTAAAAAGGGACAGCAAAAGGTGGCGGGGCTCTCCGCTCTTTCCCGCGGGAGATGAGAGGCAGGGCAGCCGCGAGCTGGGTGCGGTGCCAGGCTCTCTGCGAGGTCGGGAGCAGGGGCGCCCACTGCCTCCCGCGGACTCCCGGAAACGCCCGCAACCGCTCTGGCCCGGCGGCACCGCGTCACCCGCGTCCTCAGTCCCTCCCCCGGGGTCCTCGGGCAGGGCTGGCCGTCTGCGGGGGGTCCCCACCGTCAGGGACGTCGGTGGGGGCCTCGCCTCCGGGGGAGACGCGGGGAGCCCGCTCTAAGCGGAGAGGGGCGCGGGCGGCCTTACCCCCGGGCCCGGTGGACACGGTGACCTGCGCGTAGGTGGCTCCCGCGGCGGCAGCCGGGCCCGACACGCCGTTGAGCGCCGCCACGCGCACGGTGTAGCGCGCCCCGGGCCGCAGGTGGAGCAGCGTGGCGGCGCGCTCCCGCAGCCCGGCCTGGCGCGGCACGAAGGCCACGCGCGGCCCGCACGGCTCGCACGCGCCCGCCGGGCCCTCGCGGCCGCAGCGCAGGCACAGCAGCGAGTACGTGACGTCCGAGCGGCCGCCCGAGTCGGCGGGCGGCAGCCAGCGCAGCCTCAGCGCCAGCGGCGAGCGGCTCAGGCTGTACTGCAGGTCCCGCGGCGCCGACGGCGGCCCTGGGGGGCGGGGCGAGCCGGGGCGGGGGGGGGGGGGGGAGGGGGAAGGTTAATGAGGGGGGGGCAGAAGGGGCGTGGAGGTGGAGGGGAGGGACTGGGGGGGTAAGTGAGGCCATTGATGGGGGAGAGACGGAAGGGGGCGTGGGGGCCAGTGAGTGGGGGGAGGGCCAGGGAGGTGGGAGGAGGTTAGCGAGCGGGCGGACGAGGATGGGGTTGCGGGGCGCAGCGCTGAGTGTGAGGGGCGGGAGCCCCCCTCTGGCCGGGGCGCAGGGTGAGGTGAGGGCGTGGGGGGGTGGTCCACTCCACGAGAAGCCGGCCTCATCCCTCCGTCCTCTGGACTCTTGCCCTGGTTCTTCCCACCCAAGGCCCGGGCCCCATCCCCACCCCCGGCTCCCCTCCCTCCACCCCGCCGTCTGGGTCGTGGCCCCCACGCCCTTCCCACGCTCACCAGTGCGGAGCCCCCTGCCCTCAGCAACCCCTCCCCCACGCCTTTATTGACTCCCCCCTCCCTCTCTGCGAACGCCTTCCCGAGGGGCACTCACGGGTGCAGGAGGCCGAAGGCGGGTCGGTGGGCGAGCGCGCGTAGCTGTCCTGGCACACGCAGAACGTGGAGGCGTTTTCCAGGGCCCGGCTGTGCTCTGGGCACGGGGAGCAGAGCGGCCGGCGCGAGGACAACTTGTAAAACCCTGGGGGACAGGCTGCGGGGCGGAGCCACGTGAGGAGGGGTCTCCTCCACAGCGTGTCTCTCCCCCCACCTTCCTGCCTGCCCCATTAGGGAGACTTTAAGTCCGGGAACTGTGCCCGGAAGGGAGTCTCAGCTAGTCCAGTAACAGCCGCGTGGGATGGCAGCTCCCGACGTAACCCAGGGCTACCTAACCCTTAGCGAGCGCTTAATGTGTGCAGAACACTAGCGTTTTACCTTTAGTAATTCGTTTAATCCTCCCAACAGTCTGAGAGGTGCGTCCTTTATCGTCATCTTCTTAAATGAGGGAACTAAGGCTCAGAGAGGTTCAGTAACTCGCCCAATGGCCCACAGCTAGTAAATGGTGGGATTCCAGCCCAAGCAGACAGCTTTCAGAGCCCGCACCATGCTGCCCTAATTAATGCCCACTGGAAGAAAATAAGCCAAACTCTCCAGTCTTGATGTGAGCCCAGAAGAGAGGTGCCTCCAAGGGGTATTTCACAGCTACCCAAGGACAGACACCCATACACTTACAGTGACACACACACTCACTGTTGTCAGAGCCCGTCCTCCCACCACTGCCATCGGGGGGTTGGTGGCATCACAAATCCTCAACTGATGCACTTGGTTCCAGTTTGAAAGTGGAGCCAGCCAGGTGTGGGGGCTGGGGGTGGAGGGTGAGAGTAGACTGAAGGAAGGTGAAGTTTCTCTACTTTTGGTCTGGACACCCTCCCCAGTTACTTCTGTCACTTCTCCGGGCTCACCCAGAATGCAGGTTGTTAAGAGCACAGGCTCTTTATATCCGAACAACCTGGGTTTGCGCCTGGGTTGTTTACCACTTACTTGCTGTTGGCCTTGGGCAAATTGGTTGACCTCTCTGAGCCTGGGGTAGAATACCCACCTCAAAAAGGTTGTTGGAGGATTAACTGAGGTGAAGTGTAAGCCGCTTAGCCCGGCACAGACAACACGTACACAACAGTGGTAGTAATTACTGTTCCTCCATCACAGGCCTGAAGTGGAAACGGCTGAACGCCCACTCGAAAAAATGTCTCACCAGCTGGGCCAGGTGGCAGGGAGGCAGTGGCTCCTGGCCCTCCTCTCAGCTTCTGGGTGGTTCTCACCTCCCTCCCTGCACCCACCAGGCCTTCTTGCTAGTTTAGCTGGTTCTGGAAGGCTGGCTGCTCTCCAACCCCAAGAAGACACACACAGTATAACAGAGGGGATGCAGACTAGCCCTCAGGAAGGATTTTCAGCCTGTCTGGGAGAAGAGGGGAGTAAGCTGCAGGTTTCTCGTTATCTGGAAGGCTTAGGCTTTGGAGGTTCCACCTTGCTGAGTCCTGGGCAACACAGCTTTGGGCAGGGCCTGTGAAGCTTCAGAGGCTTTGGAAATAATCTGTCTTCAGAGCAGAGCATGCCACTCACTAACATGGTGGGCTGGTAACCAATGGCAACCCCCGCTGGGACTCGGATGGCCTGGGTTAGCTCTGCCCCTTTCTATGCCTCTCTGGCCTCAAGAAACCATCAGTCAAGTGGGGATGATAACCTTGGCCTGCCCACCTCTGTTGTGAAGTCAGAGTGGAGATCTGTCGGCAGGATCTCCCAGCAGTAGGGAAAAGTACCAGGGGCTCCCTTTCTCTGCATGTTTGGGACATCCACTGTCCCAGAGATGTGTGTCCCAACGGAGACCGAGGTGGTTATCTCTACTTTGACAGACTCTGTTTAGAGGAGGTTTGTGTGGAGGCTCAGACTCATGAGAGCCTCTTGACTGCGGGCCCCTCCCTGTCTTCATCAAGGTCAGAGGCAAATGTCAGAGATCACCTAGTTCAACTCCCGCTGGCCTGGTCCTCCGGCACCTTTCCTAGAAGTAGCCACAGTCTCTGCTCAGAAATGGGGAGCCCACCTTCTTCTGAAGCTGCCTCTGATGAGAAAGGGCTTCCTTATATTGAGTCCATATAAGCCTCCCCGTCTGTAACCCCCCTCTCCTGCCACCCCACCACAGGGCCTCTGTGTGCCCAGGGGAGCCTTAGAGAATATTTGCTTGGGTCCCCCTGCTCCAGGGCACTCCCACAGAGATTGGAAGACTCAGGTTGTACACCCTGATCTCCTCCACCCCCCAAAACCCTAGTGACCGGGAGAGGGTAAATAAAAGAGAGAAACAAAAGGGAGAGAGAACATCTTGGTTCTATCCCCTCCACATCGGTCTACCTTTAGAGAAGGCTCTGTACTCAGCTGTAGAAGGCACTGGAAGGCCTTCACTTTCTGAACACAAACCTGAGCATTTCACTTCCCTTCTTAAAACCCGCCAGCACCTCCCCAGTGCCAACCACCCCACCCTTGCCACACTGAACTCTTCGTTTCACACCTCTGGCTCTTGTCCTGTAATGTCTCACAGCCCTTTTCCCTTGGCAAACTCCTATGTTTCTCCAGACCCAAGTTCAAAATAATAACTCCCTTAAAAAATAAAAATAAATGAAAAAATAAATAAATAAGAAAGAGAAGAAACAGGAAAAAAAAAAAAAAACACCTCGCTTATGAATCTCTCCCTGGCACCCTCCCCAGCTCCCCATTCCCCAAGGCAGAGCTGATACCATTACAAGTGGCTTTTTGTCTGGTCTCAGCTTAAGTCAGAAGGGGGACTGGGTTCCTGAGTGTGTGTGTGTGTGAGAGAGAGAGAGAGAGAGAGAGAGAGAGAGAGAGAGAGAGATTGCCCAGAATGTGTATCCAAACCCCCTCCTCCAGACCCTGATCCATTCATTGGATGATTTTTTTTTTAGCATCTACTGTGAGTCAGGTGCTCTGGGGCTAGGATCTAGAGACAGAGCGAATGAAACAGACCAGGATCCTACTGTCCACTGGTGCAGATGCCTTCCTCCCACGTCACAAGGAGAAGAGAGGCTGTCAGTTGGTAAGTCCCTCAATGTCCGGCCGTCAAACTGGCGAACCTCCCTCCACACCCATCTTTCTTCTCCCCGTTCCTTCTACACCTCCGGTTGGAGGCCTCCAGCCCCTCCTCCTTCACTCTGGGTCCTGCCCCATTCTCCTCCTCCCAGACTATCTTCCATCACTCATATGGTTCCTACTTCTTACATTGCTCCTTCTCTACTGCTTCCTCCCGGTGACAGAACAGAGGAATGGAGTGGTAAAAGTGGTCCATTTGGGGTGCAGGCAGGAAGGGCACGATGTACGTAGTATTAAAAAAAACAATGAAACTGACGAAAACATGGCCCGATCTTGATTAGCAACAAGTGTCAGCAATTCTAAGCCATGTCAGTAATAAAATACATCCCCCCTGGGGCAGACCACTCCCACCACCCCCTGCTTGGTGCCCCACTGGCTCCTTTCCTCAGCATATAAATAAACAAGGCTCCCATCTACAGTCAAAATCTCCTCTCAACCCAATGTCTTCCTCAAGATACCACCTCCCTCTCCTCCCCTTTCCAATCCAGCCTCCCAGAGACTTTGTGTGTGTTCCCTACTCTAGCTCCTCAACTTCCTTCATCCCCCAGCCTCCTGGCAGCCTGGTCTCTCTCTCTGTTACTCAACAGAAACTGCTTTGGCCAGGGCCACCGGGTGGACATTGTCCAAACCTCACCTTACCTGACTGCTCACCAACACTATAAGCCGTTCCCTCCTGGATCCCTCTGCCTCCCTTGGCTGCCAGAAATAACACTCTCCTAGATCTTCCCCAGCCTCTGATTCTCCCTCAAGGTCCTTTTTTATGGGCTTTGATTCTCCTACTCCCCCTTAAACCCTTAAATACCGCTGTTCTATGAGACTTCATCATTGGCCCTCTTGCTTCTTACCTCGCCTTGGTCTGTCCCAACCGTACCCACAGCTTCAAGTAGTATCTCTCTCTCTCTCTCTCTCTCTCTCTCTCTCTCTCTCTCTCTGTTGCTGAGCTCCAGACTCACTTTCTAGCTACCTCCACTTGATGCACCCCAGACACCACAGATTCGGTGTCCATCGATGTCCTGTGATCTCTACCCCAGCAAATGATCCTCTGTCCATCCAATCCCCTAGAAGTAAATGAATCAAAAAGGACTCTTCTTTTCTCCTGTGTCACATGGTCACCAAGTGCTGTGGAGGCTGTCACATCCATCCTCATCTCTCAATGACCTCTGCTACCGTCTCACTTCAGACCATGCGTTCTTTCTCCTGGACTGTTGTCCCATCTTTCTTATTTTCTACCCCTTAATCCTTCCTTCCTCAATTCTTTCTTTATAATTATGGCTTGCGTGATCTTTTGAAAATACAAATCTGAACATGTCAGACCCCTGCTTCAAAGCCTCCCCATTGGTCAACAGCATATAGTCTCAGCACTTTATCCTAAAGTTCAAGGCCCTTCATGATTTGTCCCTGCCCCTCTCCAGCCCCATCAGCCCTCACACCCCCAAATGCCCTCTGCCCCCAGCCCCAGTCATGCTACATTCCCTCCTGCCTCCATGCTTCTGCAGACAGTCTCTTAAATCAGAATGCTTTTATTTGCCTGGAAGAAAGGCCTTCTCACTGTCTCTCTCCACACTTAGATTTGGGTTCTCCCTTCTCCAGGCCTCCTCAATTCTCTGTTGATATGTATCACACCCTATGGTAACCACTCCTTCACTCAGTACCTTTCCATTGGGCACTTACCATATCCTGTTATGGATACTGGCGCTGCTAAAATGTGATACAACCATTGCCTGAGGTCAGTCACTAGTCCAGTGGTGGAAACACACACAAGTAGATCACTACATAGCATGGGGTAAGTGCAGAAATAGAGATTGCAGTCAACTGTACTTAATTTTTTTTAAGCAAGAAGTAGAGGTTGCAATGGGTGCTGGAGAACAGAAGTGGATCCTAACCCTACTTGGAGAGTTCAGGAAGGTTCGTGCCTCCAAGTCCCTTACTAATCCATAAGTTCCCACCAGGAAAGAGATGGTGACATTCATCTAAATATATATAATAAACCCTCCCTAAATGCGCTTGGCAAGTTCTCAACTCATATCGAATGGACAGTTGAACAAAGGAGTGACATTAAGTTGAGTCATTTCCTCCTCTGTCTTCCCACCTCTATATTAATCCCTCCATTGGATCACATATCACCTTGTGATTTTTCAATTTTTATGTTTTCCATCTATAGAGCTTCTGAAGAGTTGAGACTATCTCTGACTCATTTCTGTTGTCCTGGCACCCAGAAAAGGACGTGGCTTAGCAGAAGCCTCTCTTGATCTGTCTACACTAAGGGCACACATCCATACCCCATCTTTACCCTCAGTCCTCAGAGCCACAGATAGGGGAGAAAAGGAGAGGTCTGGCCCGGTGCCCACACAGACCTGAGAACCCAACAGAGCCCCCACATGAAGGGTCTCCCTCAGGGGGCACTTTGACTCACAGTTCGAAGAGTTGGGTGGGATCTTACTAGTCATCTAGCACAACCTCTCAGTCTTTCTATCCAGCTCAAGAATCCCCCTGCCAGACTCTGACTTGCATATTATCAGTGACAGGGAGCTCACTATAATGTAACCAATCCCCCTAGTCCATAGCTAGTAGAGTTGGGCTGCTGTATCATTTTTCTTTATGCATACGGGAGGCAGCATGGCGTAACAGAAAGAACTTGGCAGTTGGGCAAATCTGGTTCGAACCCTTGTTCCCCATTTACTAACTTTGCAAGCGAGGTGCTAATCTCTCTGAGCCTCCGTTTCCTCATCTGTGAAATAGGGATACTGGTGATTTACTTTATTGCCAAGAATAAATGAGACATCCTTTGCGAGGTGCTTATCATAGTGCCTGAAATATAAGCCCCTAATGCCCCCTTATATGGAGTCAAATTCACCTCCTCGTAACTTCGTTCAGTGGTCCTGGCTGGACCCACTGGAAAGCTCCACAGAAGGTCAGGGCTCTGGGCTCCACAGGCCACAGCTGCTCCACTCCTCCTCCTGCCTCTTTGATCTACGGCACACTCTCTCCCAATTGCCACCTGCGCGCTACGCCCCCACGCCACGCCCCCTCGTCCGCTGAATACCTTCACAGATGTCACCACGTTCCTGGAATCCCGCACTGCAGCTGCAGCGGCCCACGGGCACCAGCCATTCACCATCAGCGCCACAGTGCATGCGCGGGGGGCTGCCGGGCTCCCCTTCTGAGTGCGCCACGCACGTTCCCGTCACCTCCACCAGCGTGGAGAAGGCACTCTCAGCTGCGGTGGCTGGGAACGCCGCCAGGCCCCGCACCGTCGCGCGGCACTGCTTGTAGTAGACGCGCACAGAGACCAGCGCAACGCATGCGCCCACGTCCTGAAAGGCCAGGTGGAAACCCCGCCGGCTGAGCGGACCGATCTCGCGCACCTCTGTGTTCAGCTTCATCTTGCGCTCTCCCAGGTCGCCCTGCGTGAAGCTCTCATCTGCAGCGATTGTATCGATCTTGCGGGGCCGGCTGCCACCTGGGCGGGGACGCCCGCGGCCCAGGTCAGCCTCTGTTTCCAGGTAGTAGACGTTGAAAGTCTCCTTGCAGGTGCCCGCGGCGCCCGGGATGCTGCTGCAGTCGCGCAGTGTGAACTGCAGCTCCACGAAGATGCGCTGCCCGCGGCCACGGCTGATCCAGCCAGTTTGCAACCAGTTGTCCTGGTTGGGCTCCAGCACGTTGCACACCTGGTATGTGCGGATCGGACGGTCATGCTCGTCCACGCCGCTGATCTCCTCCCACTGGGGAGGAGAACAAAGATGTGGGAAGCTCAGAGGCAAGGCGCCCCCAGGAGGTGAAGCCCTGGTGGTGTCTAAAGCTGAAAAACCCCTTCCCCATCATCTCGCATTCCACACACACCCCATCCCCCTGAAATTATAAGATGCAGAGCTGGGAGAAACGTTGGAGACAAAGAGTCCAACCCTTAATTTTATAGGTGGGGAAACTGAGGCTCCAGAAAGAGTGATTTGACTGGATATGAACATTGAATTAACACCAGAGCTGGGAATGGTGTCTGAAGTCTCCCGGCTCTCCACCAGGTGCCCACAGGGGAACCAGGCTGCGGTCATACAGCCACATCTGCCCACCCCCACCAAGTTTCTAAGCCACTTTCAGGATTTTAAATCTTGCTCCTTCTATCAATCCATCAATCAGCAACACTGCTTGGAGGACCTGCTATGCGCAAGACACTGTCCAGCATTGGCTCATCTAGATGACACATTTCTGTTGCTAGACACAGTCGGTTTTCCCCTCACTATCTCTCTTTTTTTTTTCTTTTCTTCTTGGACTGACTGAAGACTCAACGTTTTCTAATAGGCCACTCTGGCTTGAAGCCAGTGCCGCTGGAGATCACGTGCTCTGAGGAGCATTTTGATCTGCTGTAACCACAAAGAGCTAAAGGAATTGAGTCTCAGACCACCAGAAGATTCCTGGGAGAGGGAGAGAAAGGTTACACTTACCCCATTACTTGGCAGTGCAGTCCAGCCCAACTCAGCCTGGGAGGCTTTGGAATCCAGGAGGATGACTAGGGAGAGGAAGAACAGAGATGTCAGAAAGTCAGAAGGTCAGGAAGGTGGGAGGGACCCTTTTGTGAGTTCGTTGTAAACTTGCTGAGGGAGCAGAGACAAATTTTTCCCACCCCGTACCTTCCCATGAAGGCGTGGGGTGTGAGTAGCTTGAGTCCAGAAAGAGGTAGCCACAACATTTAGGCAAGGAGCCTGTAGCAGTTTCCTGTGGTTGCTGTAACAAATCATCACAAACTCTGTGGCTTCAAGTATCAATTACTTATTTATTCTCTTATAGTTCTGGAGGTCAGAAGTTGAAAATCAATTTCATTGGTCTAAAGTTGGACTGTCAGCAGGACTGGTTCCATCTGTAGGTTCAGAGGGGAGAATCCATTTCCTTGAGTTTTTCAGCTTCTAGTGGCCACCTGGATTCCTTGGCTTGTGGCATCCTCCTCCATCTTCAAAGTGCTTCACTCCAGTCCTGTGATCAAGTTGTCTTCTCTCACTGACTCCTTCTGCTTCCCTCTTGTAAGGACCCTTGTGATTACATTGGGGCCATCCAAATAATCCAGGATAATCTCCCCCTCTCAGGATCCCTAACCACATCTGCAAAGTCTTTTGCATTTAGAATAAGATTGATTGGTTCTGGGGATGAATTAGGATGTGGACATATTTGGGGAGTCATTATTCAGCCTGCCAGAGTTCATGGAAGTACTCTTAAGATTGGCTCTAAGAAAGGAGTGGTGGTGTCGGTGAGCCCCCCCTTCCACCTTCTAGGCTCCCTAAATTATAACTGCATGTCAAGAAGAGACAGAAAGTGAGCATATTAGAGGATTTCTGCATACATCCTGAATTCATTCATACTCAGGGGCTCATCTGAGGTCTGAAGCCACCAGGGATGGAAGAGACTAGAACCTTTTTAGTTTGACTCTTAGGGGCTCTGGGAAAAATGAGTGGACTCTGCCAGCAGCAGGAGAAATGAAAATTTCTTCTCTCCTGCTCTCAGTATCGGTCCCAAAGAAGCATTGGTCTGGATAGCACAGCAGCAGCTCAGAGACAGGAGCCCAGGCCATCTTGAAGTCTTGGAAGATTACAAATCTAGAGCTTAAGCAAGGGGGTGGGGCTCCAAGGTGAGGGTCTCTAAGAGGGTTGGCTCCAGAGGCATCAGCGACAGTAAGCAGGACCACCGACAGCTTCCTGATTTTGTTGTAACTGACAGCACATCGGAATTGCATATTGGCGTCAGAGATCCAGCGCCCCAACCCCCCGGTCAGCGCTTTAGATTCCAGCTCCTCAGGATTCTACACCTGGATATGACGCCTCTGGATTCAGTTGAGTGCACGGCTCCCCCAAATCCAGAGGCAAGGCGCGAGCCCTGGTACCGCAGGCAGCTCCAAGCCCAACAGCGCGGACCGCTTCGGGTAGTCTGCGCTCCAAATTCAGCACTGCGGACAGCTCCCTCGCCAGCACGTCGGGCTACTCCCGGACCCAGCCATCCCTCCCCTACCAGCGCTCCACCTCCTGCCTCGCGGTTCGGGCTCCATCCCGTCGTCCCGTACTTCGATCTCACCTCCACACCTCCCTGTCTCCTCTGCTCTCTTCATCTCCCTGCCCCCACACCTCCCACCTCCAATCGCTCAGCCTGTCCGTCTCACCGGCACCTGAACCGCCGCCTCTGGCTCTCACGATTCCTGGTCTCTTTCCTCCCCAGCCTTCCAGGTCTCCAGCCCGATCTCCTTAGCTACCTTTGCTTAGCTACCTTTTTCTCTGCCTCTTTAGTTCTTTGCTTCCCGCTGCCCGCTTGCCTCAAACCCCAATACAGACTCCAGTCTCTCTATACGATTCCTTCCCTCAGACCCCCAGTTCTCCAGCCTCCTATCTTTTGGCATTCCAAGCTCCAAGAACAGCCACCAGTTTCCTCACCTTCCTCGGCGATCCCGGGCCTCCCTGGTCCCAAAAGCAACGCCAGACAGAGCGGCATTAGGCAGACGAACAGGCGCAACGGATGTGGGCCCGCACCGGTCTCCATGGTCCGCAGACCGAGCTGTCAGTGCGGCGGCGGCTCAAGCCGCGCCAGCCCCAGCACCGCTGAGCAGTGCCCCCAGACCCTAGCTCCTTCTGGGGGCGGGATCTCGCTGGTTACCGTCATCCATGGGGACCAATCACTAGGCACCGTCGCGGGAAGTCCACCAATCCCCGCCAGCAGAAGGTGGAGGGGTGGAGTTTCATAGGCCAGGGGCGGAACGGCGAAATGGAGGGGGGAAGGAAGCGGTCCCGCCAATCTCCAAACGTGGGGGTGGGTAGCGCTGAACGCTGGTCTGGCTCCTGGGGAGGAGGATGAGCCGGCGACGAAGGTCCAGAGCGCAAAACCTTAGCCTCTCATTCCCGAGAAGTAGACAATGTGGGCGTGGCTTAAAGAGGGGCGAACCTCGGGGAGGCCGCGACACTTGCAGCCTCTGAGCTAGGCTGGAAGCTCCCTTGTTCCCAGGACTTTCAAGGGGTTTTGAAGCCTGATGTCCCGACCCCAAGCTCTAGGGAGCTCCTCTATCTACAAGCCCTTGGCTTCTTCCTGTGTCTGAGGCTCCTGGTGTCTTATGGCTCAATCCTGCTCTCTTCTCTCCCCGCCCTCCTCACACAACACACACACACACACACACACACACACCGGCAGGAGGAAGGGGCTAAGGCTGACCCTGGGAGCTACTCTAGAAAGGAGAGCAAAGTGGGAGACGGAGTCCCACCCTACCAGCAGCGCTTCCGAGGTTGGGAAACCATGTGGACGCCAGGATGGGGCGGTGGTAAATTTTGCATGAACGATCGGTTCCTCAGGTTCCTGCTCTTGCTGCCAGGACACAGGCAGCACTCTGCACAACTACCCTTTTCCCCAGTCTGCTCAGAGCCTGGAGTCCCCCGCCCCCCCCCCCCCCCCCCCGCCTTGATAATCCCTCTCCGCCCATCCCAGGGGACTGGGAAGGAGCTCAGCGGCAGGGACTCCCAGGGGTCTGCGAAAGAGGCGGAGCAATCCTCGCGGAGTTCAGCCAGCGCTGGGGAAGCTGCAAGGAAACGTGGAACACGACCTCTATCTAGTGAAGGTCATTTATGTGCAAGCTGAGGGTTTAAGGCGTTGGTGGTGGGAAGGGCTGGAGCCCTCCAGGACGAGGGAGGCGGCTATTGAGCGCCACCATCTGGGCTGAACTTGAGCAGAGAAAGCTCCACCCACCCTGTGGCTTTTCAAAGCTCTTTTCTTGGGGGACCCAACACCGCTCCTTTATGGTGGCTAAAGCAGCCTGAAGAACCCTTGAAAATTAATGAGTCGTGTATCCCCATGACCTGCCTGGCCTGAGTGTACATTTTGTGTGTATGTATATGCTCCTTACCTTTCAACCAACACTCCCTGAGTGCCATGCTCTGTGCTGAAAATATCTGGGTGAATCTCTGTCTCTGCTACAATCCATACCTCCTTGGGGTAATGGATAATGAATAATGAAAATTGCTGGCATCGTAGACAACTGGCCACTTACAAGCCTCTGAGCTAGCCTGGAAGCTCCCTTCCTGTGTCGTGTGTGTGTGTGTGTGTGTGTGTGTGTGTGTGTGTGTGTGTGAGAGAGTGTGCGCACGCATGCGCATCTAGTATGTGTGTGTTTATGCACCCTTGCTCACAGACATACTTGCTGGACAGCAAGAAGGAGGAGTGGCTGGGAAGAGTTGGGATCCTTTGCCGGTAAAAAGAAAGGTCATCAGGAGGGGCTGAGGCTCGGACACCACAGGACACCGAAGCCCGCTGAGAAAGCAGAAGGAGGTGTGGCATCCAGCTGTTCTTAGATGCAGGTAGGGTCTTTGAAATCAGATCTCCCTGAAGAAGCGCTCTTACACCCCTACCTCCTTCCATCTTCATTCTTCTCACGCTCAATTTTCCCCTCCCCCTCCACCCCCAGCGTTGGGAGTTGGTATTTTTAGAAGCTGCTTAGAGACCCAGGACTCCTTTCATTTCAGAATGAGTCCTCACTCCACTACCCCTCACCCTTCTCTTCAAAACCGGGTCCCATCCCTTATGCAGTCTCTAAGGCGCCAGTCACAGCTTCTTACCTGCGCTCCAGTGACTTCAGCCCAGAGGTTCTGGCCCTGTATGCTAACACAAAATGCAGACTCCTTAGGAGCCTGGAAGGATCATTCAGGAGCCAAGCATATGGAGGAAATTATCTGGGGAAAGCCATACAGGATGCCCCAACAAACCCTGGCTGTCCGGAGTCTGGTTCTCATCCTCTCCCACCACATGCATCTGTCGCCTCCTTGGGGAAATTGCCAGATTGAGACCCTAGCAATGGGGGAAAGAAGAGGAAAAGAAGATTTGAAACAATCCTTCAGTCCTTTTCTTTCTTCCTCGGAACAATTCATTTATAATAAAACCAGGACGGAGATGCCTCAGTATATAAGGATATATGCAAATCAGCAAGATCTTAAGAGTTCCTCCAAAGTGGACTCCACTCAACCAGGTGACTGCTGAATAGACACCTAAGTGAAGATATTCAAAAGGGCCTTAGAAGGAAACTAAGCTGTTTTACTGTGAACTTAAAATGCTGGGGTCCAGTCAACCAAGGGCCAGGTTAGATTCTTCCCTGGAATAGCCAGTACAGGAGTGGGGTGGGGGTGGGGTTCTGGCATAGTGCTGAACTGTGAGCCCACCTGCCAGCTTCAGCCTGTAGAAAATTTTCTGTCCGTGGTGCTGAACCTACCAAAGGACCCTCCATTTTCATCTGGACCTGGGGCCCTTCTGCTGCCCTGCTCTAATCATCAGCCCAGGGCTCTCTGCCTTGTTCCTCCAGCCTATAACCCAGACCTAGTTATTTGTGCCTCCAGAAGGTAAGCAGCCTTACTTCATGGAGTAAGAGTGGAGGAAACTGGCACCCATCTGGAAACTCCTGTTTTCTCCTCTGCACCTCCCCAACCCCATATGAGGTGGGATAGAAGGGATGCTTCTCTCTACTTCTACCTTACTCTCTGCAGCATGATGGGAAGAACACCTGTTGGAGCTGAGCAGCTTAATTCAACATCTAATTATTTATTAGAAGTGATCTTCCAGGAAGCCAATCCAACTTTACTGCAACTTCCATTTCCAAGTTACTGAAAGTTATACATCTAGGGGCTGAAAATTTGATCTCTTCCTTTTGCACAGATCCGGAAAGTACATTCATCCTGGCTAGACAGAGAAGGTCATCTCCTCCATGGAGAAGACTAAGATTGCTTCAGAGAATCAAGACCAATCCCTGTCCTCAGAAAAGAGGACAAGGAAGGAGCAAAGAAGAGTGGCAAGCCCTACTGCTCAAAGGGACATTTCCAATTTGTCTCTTCCCTCTTCCGGTCTATCTCCTACTCCCCAGCTTAAGAAAAATAAACATCCCCAAGGTGAATTATTTTCTAGGACAATAAATTCACAGGCAAAAATAAGATGGAAGTTATATACAAGTGTTTACATTGTATTTTTCTAAGATAAAGGAAATATAAAATATTGAATTCATTGACTTTGAAAATTAAGCAGCAAAAACCTTTCATTAATACAAATATTCAGACTTTATGATACTCTGCTTCCTCCTCTGTAAAATAAGAGTGAAAATACTTCAGAGTTATTGTGAGGTCAGAATATAATTTATATATATATATAAATTTTATATATATTTATATATATTATATATATATATATATATATATATATATATATATATATATATATATATATATATATATATATATATATATCCCAGCACATAGTACTTGGGACATAGTTCTGGTATGTTTTATTATTCAACTTCATGGTTAATTAAGGTGAAAAACAGAAAGAAAAAAGGAAAGGATAAAGAAAAGTTAGGCGGTAAGATAGGAAGAGAGAGAGATAAAATTAGAGAGACAGTCATAGAGGAAAAGACATAGTGAGGGATAAAGAAGGAGACAGTTTGTTGAGATGAATGTGACTAGAAAGTACGAGAGCCTGAAAGAAATGTGCTTGAAGAGACAGGAGTGTCATCAGGGCTGGCTGGCTGGCCAGCTGCCAAGTGCCCTCAGAGGTGACACTTACCTTGGTGAATTAATCATGGTCCAGGATCATAAACTTGACTTTAACAGCACTAAGAAAGAACCTATGTGTTGGAGGGTTGGAAAGTAGATCGTACTAACTCAGCTCCAATATTGCTATCTGATTCAAAGAACCAATGAATTAATATACAATGAGAAATGGAACTGCCAAGGAAGCCAGAATTCTCACGTTACCATGTCCAGCAAATTCTTCCTTTGTAGGAAAATGTGCATAGGAAGCCAATTTATGACGCAAAGCCTGCTTTGAGAGTGTAAGGGGAGGCATTTGGATGGTTTAAATATTTGACGGCATCAGGCTCTGGTACCTTGTGCCTCCAAATTCCCAATAGGGATAAACCTGCCACTGGCACCTCAGTGACTGTACGAAGGGCCAGGGTTTGGAATGGGATTTATCAACATATGCTTCTCTGACTGTTTTTAAAATCCTAATTTTATTTCTGAAGAGCTCATTTTGAGATTGAAGCAGACCTTTTAAATTTAAATGACCAAAGTAATATAAACTGATAAAAAATTTTGTAAGTAAAAAGTAAAGATATCCATTAGTACTACCCTCATATAGTCCCATTTCAAATTTTAAACATGTTAATAGATTGATATGTACCCTTCCTGATATTTTCTATGCATACACACACACACACACACACACACACACACACACACACACACACCTTTACAGAAAATATACCTGTTAGTGAGGTAAATATTGTTGACTACTCAATACCTTTTCTCTTTTATATTTTTCATTGCTAAGAAATCCCCAGTTTTGTTCAGATGTTCATCTACTACAGTCCTTTGCTCAGAGAAGATGACCTTCTCTCCAAGTTCAGGGATGAATAAAGATTGTTATTGGTTAATCATTGTCATCCCATTCCATGTGTCAGGGTTAGCTTAGGCATGGGTATGTAACACAACCCTGGCCTTCTGAATTAGAGATTCTGGAAAAGGTTTTCTCTCCTAATAGAAGGAATTGCCTAACAGGCAACATCCCACTTCTTCTCTGCATGTCATATCTGCAATTGACACCTGAAGTGGCTGCAACCATTTTAACATGATGAAGACAGAGATATCAACACTTCGGTAAGATTTTTCAGTTGTAGTAACTGGAAACCTAACTAAAATTGGCTTAAACAAAAATGGTATTTTATTAATTTTATTCACATTATTTTATCAGTGTAACTGAATGAGCTAGATCTGCATAGAACAGCAACATTTTGCATTGGGATTGTTCTGGAGTTTTAGCTAATCACCAAACTTGGATTCTAAAAAGAAGTGCAATTGAAATCCTAGAACTAAAAATATACAATAACTGTATGTAACAAAATGGGTGGATTTAACATAAGGTTAGACACAACTAATTCTAGGAGTAATAAGCTGAAAGATAGGTTAGTATAAAATATCCATACTGAAGTATGTAGAGAGAGAAGAGAATAGACAATATAGATAAGAGAGTAAGAGACATATGAGACATAGTTAATAAGCCTAAATACATGGAATTAGAAAGAGGAAAGAGAGAGGATGGGACAGAAGCAATATTTGAAGACAAGGCAGTTGAAATTTTTCTAAAACTTATGAAAGACATTAAGACATATACTCAGTAAGTGTCATCAATCTCAAGCAGGATTAATGCAAAGAAAGGAATATCTAAACACCTCATAATAAAACTGCTGAAGACCAAAGATAATGACAAAAGAAAAAACCCTAAAAGCAATTAGAAAGAGAAAATATGTACGTTACCTTCAAAGGAAGAACATTATTAAGACTAGCAACTGACTCCCTAACATAAATGATAAAATCAAGGAAATGATGGAATAGCATCTTTAAGGTGTTGAAAGAAAATATGGTTAATCTAAAATTTTATACCCAGTGAAAATATCCTTCAAAAATAAAAGAGAGGCACCTGGATGGCTCAGTTGGTTAAGCATCTGACTCTTGGTTTCAGCTCAGGTCATGATCTCACGGTTCATGAGTTCTGAGCCCCACAGTGGGCTCTATGCTGACAGGGCAGAGCCTGCTTGGGATCCTCCCTCTCTCTCTCTCTCTGCCCCTCCCCTGTTTACTCTCTTTCTGTCTCTCTCTCTCTCTCTCTCTCTCTCTCTCAAAATAAATAAATAAATAAATAAATAAATTTTAAATGAAAGAAAAATACATGTTTTCAGACACTCAAAACCTGAGAAAAAAATTCATCCATAGGCCCTCACTAAAAGAAATACTAAAGGAAATTTTTCAAACAGAATGAAAATAAACCAAGGAAGCACAACATACAGGAAGAAATAAAGAGCAACAGAAAGGGTAAATATATGGGTAAAAGTAAATGAACAATGACTGTATAAAGCAATAATATTTTGTGGAATTCTAAGCATATGTAAAAAACTGCACCACAGAAATGGTACACAGGGTAGCAGCAGGTGAATAGAGTTAAAGTATTTTAAGTTCCTTTCATTGTCCAGAAAATGGTAAAAGAATTAATATATACTAAACTTTAACAAGTCAAGAATGCATGGTGTAATCACCATAGTAATCATGGAAGAATAGTTAAAAAAATATATACATATATATATATATATATATATATATATATATATGCGTGTATATATATATATATATATATATATATATATATATATAATTCATGCAGTAAAATAATGGAATAATAGAAGGAGTCAAGAGATGCCTGGGTGACTCAGTTGATTAAGTGTCCAACTCTTGATTTCAGCTCAGGTCATGATTTCATGGTTCATGAGTTCAAGCCCTTCACTAGGACTGGGATCCCCTCGCAAAATAAATAAACTTTAAAAAATCCATCAAAAAAGGTTTAAAAGGTTAGAGGAAAAAGGAACATAGAACATGTGAGAGAAATGTAAAATAAATACTACAATATCTTGAAACTCAAATATATAAATAGCAATTAAACCTAAGTGAACTAAATACCTCTTTTAAAGACCAAAATTGTCAAATTGGTTTTTAGAAAGAAACTCATTACTGCTTTAAAAAAAATCTTATATATAAGAATTTGGATATGTTAAAGAAAACAGTTGTAAAAAACATGGTACACAAACAGTAACTAAAAGAAAATCAGTAAAGCAAAACTAATATTATACAAATTAGACTTCAAGGCAAGAAGCATTATTAGACGCTGTATAATGGGGAAAATGTCAATAAACTAAGAAGATATAACAATTCTAAATTTGTATACACCTAATAACATAGTCTTAAAGTATATAAAAGCACATCACACCACAACTCCACATCTGCAGTATAAAAACTAAAATTCCTGGGAATCCAAGGAAGACATTTTGGGCAAAAGAATGAACATGGAAGGTAGTGCACTCAGTGTTATGAACACAGCATAGGAGTATCACTCGGTGTAATCAACTGCTGCTGCCGTGACACATAAATCTCCCCATATTTCAATGACTTAATTCAACAAGTTTTTTTTTTTAGCTTTCATTATATGTTCAGTGTGACTTAGTAGGGACTCTGCTCCATTCACAGTCCTCAAAGGGAAGAAATTGACAGAGGCTTATTGACCCTATAGAATCGGAAACATGGGATGGGGGAAGAGGGTGTTGTATGAGCCATGCAAATCCCTATCTCAGCTCAAAAGTAACACAAGTCGCTTCTGCTTATTGGGACTCTGCTTATGCGTTGACTCGTGGGGCATCTGGGTGGCTCAGTCAGTTGAGCATTTGACTTCGGCTCAGGTCATGATTTCACAGGTGGTTGAATTGGAGCCCTGTGTTGGGCTCTATGCTGACAGCTCGGAGCCTGAAGCCTGCTTTGGATTCTGTGTCTCTCTCTGCCCCTCCCCCACTCACACTCTGTCTCTGTCTCTCTCAAAAATAAACATTAAAATAAAAAAAGATCACTGACTCAGGAGGCACCTGGGTGGCTCAGTCGGTTAAGCATCCAACTTCAGCTCAGGTCATGATCTCACTGTTCCAGAGTTCAAGGCCCTCATCGGGCTCTGTGCTGACAGCAAGAGCCTGGAGCCTGCTTCGGATTCTGTGTCTCCTTCTCTCTGAACCTCCCCTGCCCACGCTCTCTCTCTCTCTCAAAAATAAATAAAAATTAAAAAAAAAAAAAAGCATTGGGACACCTGAGTGGTTCAGTCGGTTAAGTGTCCGATTTCAGCTCATGTCATGATCTCGAGGTTGGTGAGTTCGAGCCCTGCATCGGGCTCTGTGTTGACAGCTTCGAGCCTGAAGCCTGCTTTGGATTCTGTGTGTCTCCCTCTCTCTCTGCCCCTCCCCTGCTTCCTCTCTCTCTCTCTCTCTCTCTCTCTCTCTTTTAAAAATAAACATTAAAAAGAAAGTCAAAAGCCATCTTGAATAATTGAACCCTTCTGCCAGATTGTCTAATGGCCATTTGTTTTCGGGCCTGCTTCCTCTAGGTCCTCCTCATTGTCTGGCACGGGTTCGGAAGTACTCATCCCCACGAAGTCATCTTCTGTTAATTCCTCTGGTGTGGTGTCTGTTAGCTCTTAAATTTCTCCAAGATCCATATCTTTAAGGCCTTCACCCCCCTCTACCCCTTTATTTTTTTGCAATCACAATCTCTTTCATGAGTTCCTTGATTGGCTCTCTTCGTAAATCTGGTGAAGTTATGCATAACATCTGGACACAGTTTTCTCCAGCAGGAATTTACTGTTTCGGGCTTGATGGCTTTCACAGCTTTTCTATAAAAGTGATGCATCTTCAGTAATTCTTCCAGACTTTCATGACGTTCTCTCCATTGGGGTTCTGCCATAGCATTGACAAACCTTCCTGTGGGGTACCATGTGTAATGAGACTTAAAGGTCCTTATGACTCCCTGATCTGGAGGCTGAATTAGAGATGTTGTGTTTGGGGGCAAGTAGACCACTTGGACGCCTTTGTTATTGAACTCGCGGGCTTCTGGATGACCAGGGGCATTGTCCAATATCAAAAGAACTTTAGGGATGCCTGGGTGGCTGAGTCGGTTGAGCATCTGACTCTTGATTTTGGCTCAGGTCATGACCTTAGGGTCATGGGATCGAGCTCTGTGTCAGGCTCTGCCTTGGGGCATGGAACCTGCCTAAGATTCTCTCTCTCCCTCTACCACTTGTTCTCTCTCTCAAAAAAAAAAAAAAAAAAAAAAAAGAACATTAAAAGCCCATCCCTAATGGCAAGATACTTCCTGACTTTTTAGGAACAATGCTTAGATGAAACCAATCCAAAAAAAGTGTTCTCATTGTCCAGACCTTCTTATTGTACAACCAAAAGACTAGCAACCAGTGTTTAGGGGCTCAGGCAGTCCTGAACACACACCTGACTGCATTTGCACAAAGCAGTAGTGTTGGCCTATCCCTTTCTGCCTTCAGTCTTGGTGCTTGCTTCTCTTTATTACTAATAAATGTTCTTCATGGAATATTTTCCCCCCAAGAACCAGGCACTTTCATCTACATTGAACACCTGTTCAGACAGATATCCTTTCTTCTCAGTGGTTTTCTTAATGGCACCTGGGAACTTGTCTGCCACCTCATGGCTGGCAGAAATGGCTTCTCCTGTTATCCTGACGTTTTTAAAGCCAAACCTCCTCCTAAAACTATCAAACCATCCTTTGCTGGCATTAAATTCTCCAACTTTCAATCCTTCATCTGCCTTTTGCTTCAAGTTGTGATAGAATGACTTCCCTTTTCTCAAATCATATTAGAGTCGATAGGTATAACTTTTTCATAGCAATTCTGCACCCACATAAACGCTGCATTTTCAATATGAGATAAAAAGGTATTTCGCAAAAAAAAAAAAATGCAAGATTTTTGTGCTTGCTGGCATAGCTGCAATGATTGCTTCACAAATTTCCTTTCCTTTTTTTTTTTTTTTTTTTTTTTAACAATAGTATTTACAGTGGACTCATTTATCTTGAATTGGAGGGCAACCATAGCCGCAGACCTCAATCTATGGTACATATCAAGCAATTCAACTGGAACTGGGAGCACTTCCAGCACCACTAGTGGCATTTCATATGGGTCCCATGGTGACATTCAAAGTTTACGGTATTGCACTAAACACAAAAAATACACAAGAACCACGAGAGATCACTTTTTACTCCAATACCCAATTTGCTGGAAAGACCAACTGCTCACTCAGAGATGATGACCATCAATCACATGCTGCTTTTTAAAAACTGAAGCCTAGTTGATACACAGTGTTGCTTTCATTTCAGGTGTACAACAGAGCAATTCAACAACTCTATACTTACGCTGTAGTTACCCTCTTTCACCATACAACGCTATGACGGTACCATTGGCCATAGTCCCCATGCTGTACCTTTCATCCCTATGACTTATTCCTTCCATAACAGGAAGCCTGTATCTCCCACTCCCCTTCCCCCATTTTCACTCATCCCCACACCTCTTTCTCCTCTGGCAACTACCATTCTCTGATCACACACTGTTTTGAGCAGATACTAGCAATGCTTGAGCTCACCACAATAGCAACGGGAGGTAGCTCCAAAATTATTGTGGTAGTACAGCATGCACTAAATTTTATGCAGTTATGATTTATACTGCACCTTTATCTTTGTCTGATTTCCCTGGTGTCACCTATGGTCTGTAAGTGTTTGTGTGAGCAAGTTTTGATAAGTTTTAACGTTTGTAATAGATGTGTGTATATCTTATGGTAGTAGATGATAAAATACACTAATATCTATGTATATTTTATGCATAGATGACACATCCAACCTTTCCTTAGCTTTTTGGAATGTCTATGCTACACAGTTGTCTGTGAGTTTTTTTCAAATGGTCACAAATCTCCGAAAAGTTTTCCAATGTATTTATTGGACAAAAAAAAAATCTATATAAGTGGACCTGCACAGTTCAAACTGTGTTATTAAGGAGTCAACTGTACGTCCTCTATTGGTGTATGACACTATTTGAAAATTGTGTAAAAAATTATTTTTCAGGGCACCTGGTGGCTCAGTCAGTTAAGCGTCCAACTCTTGATCTCAGCTCAGGTCTTGATCTCAGGGTCGTGAGCTCAAGCCCTGCGTTGAGCTCCACACTGGGCATGAGCCTACTTAAAAAACAAAGTTTTTTTTTTCTACCTTCCCAATAATCTCTCCGTTGTTTTGTCTTTAAAATACCATTTATCCATTTCTCTCTTTTTGTGTGTCTGTTTCTGTCTTCATTTCTCTCCTTGGCTCTCTTCTTTCTCTTCTCTCCCAAATAGCACCTTCCTTAACTTATTCAAAACTCCTAGAAGAGGTCCTATGGTGATACAGGGTTAAAAGAAACAGCTGTAGGGGCACCTGGGTGGTTCAGTCGGTTAAGCATCCTACTTCAGCTCAGGTCATGATCTCATAGTTCGTGAGTTCAAGCCCCATATCCAGCTTGCTACTGTCAGTGCAGAGCCTGCTTCAGATCCTCTGTCCCCCTCTCTCTGCCCCTCCCCTGATCTCGCTCTCTCTCTTTCAAAAATAAATAAATATTTAAAAAAAGAAAGGAAGAGCTGTATCCTTTTACATAATGTGCCTTCGACTATAGACCACAGACAACTGTTCAAATGCAGTCTCTCACTCCTTACCCCCAAATATTTGTATCTATATTAATAAGGCCAGTAGGGGGAGGCTACATACTTCGACTGTGGCAAAAGTGGAAAACCAAACAATGAGTTAGGATTTACACCCTCAGATGAAGACAGTTTTGGAGCCCTCTGAGAAGAGAAATGGAGCCTACATACATCACTCTACAATAGGACACTGGTCAGGGACAACATCCAGAATATTGCAACTTAAAGGAACATCAGAGCTCCACTAGTCCACCTGCCCATTATACAGATGAAGCAACTGAGGCCCAGTGAGGGAAAGACATTTGCCTGGGTCAAGGAGGAAAACTGCAAATCTTAGACTAGAACCTAGGCATCCTGATTAAAAATTTCAAGCCTATTGGGGTGAAGGACTCAGTTGGTTAAGCGTCTGACTTCGGGTCAGGTCATGATCTCACAGTTTGTGAGTTCGAGCTCCATGTTGGTCTCTGTGCTGACAGCTCAGAGCCTGGAGCCTGCTTCAGACTCTGTCTCCCTCTCTCTCTCTCTGCCCCTCCTCCTCCTCGCTCTCTCTCTCTCTCAAAATTAAATAAACATTACAAAGTTTTTAAAAAATTTTAAAGCCTACTTATTCAGTCAAAGTTGGTTGAACAGACAGTATGTTACTTGCTGTACTAACAAATTAGCACAAACTTGGCAGCTTAAAAGAATACACATAATAATACATCACATATTCCATGGGTCAGTTCTGGGCACAGCTTGGATGGGCCCTTTGCTCCGGGTCCCATAGCCTGTGATCAAGGTGCTGGCTAGCTGCATTCTCATCAACGACTCAACTAGGGAATAACTTGCTTCCAAGCTCATTCACATTGTTGACAGAATTAATTTCCTTGTGGTTGTAGGACTGAGGAGGCTGGCTTTTTTCCTGGCTCTTGGCTGGAGGCTGTCCATAGTTCCTTGTCATATGAACTTCCCAAAGTGGCTGCTCACTTCATCAAGCCAACAAGAATCTGTCCCTTCAAGGGTACCCAGTCCTTCTTTTAAGGATTTTTCATGATTAAGTCAGAATCATCTCACTTTTAATCTACTCAGATTCAACTGATCTGGGACCTTAACTTCATCTACAGAATTTCTCACTTGTGCTACATTCTACTGGTTAGAAGCAAGTCACAGGTCCCACCCACACTCAGGGGGAGGGGGTTTTAGAAGGGCACGCACATGAGGGAACAGGAATCCTGGGGACCATGTAAGGGTCCATCCGCCACAGACAAAAATATTTAACTATACTGAAGTGAAGGAGAGAGAAGTTATCAGGTGGATGCACATATCTCCCAAGAATGAATTGGACAAGCTGGTGGCAAATGAAGCGGGTCTGAGAGCTGCCAGATACAGAGGCAGCTGATTTCTCCTAAAAAAAAAAAAAAAAAAAAAAAAAAAAAAGTCTTTTCTTGTTCTCTTTTCCTCTTTCCTCCTGGGGTAAAATAATCTCTGGTTTATTTTATTTTATTTTATTTTTCATAGCATAGTGGCTGCGCTTTCCTTTTTGTAGACAGACTACTCACTTCAGCCTCCTCATGGCATCTGCCCTTAAACTCTGGTCTCCCCAACACTCTGGCTTGTCATGATCCACATGGCCTGTCATGTCCACTCCAGCTTCTACTGTGTCCCTGAGTCTGCATGACCTTTCAGTTTACCTCCCAACAGCTAATTTTGGTTCATTCTTGGGGAGGAATCGAATTGTCTAGCTTGGGTCATATGTCTGCTTCTGGTCCAAACGCCATGGTCAATGGAACAAAATGGCCACTTTAGCAGGTGTGTGTGTGTCAGGACTTTGAACTTGCTGTTCCCTCTGCCTGGAACTCTCTTCCTCCAAATGTCTGCATGGTTTCCTTTCTCTCCCTTCAGGTCATCCTTGCCAACCTTCAGGTCTTCCCTGACCAACCTACTAAAAATTACAAAACTTCTCCACCCTGGCATTCCTCCCCTAACCCTGGCTGGCTTTTCTCCACAGCACTTATCATCATCTGACCACTTTTATTCATTGATTGATAGACAACCTAATACGTGAACTGTGCGGAAGACAGTATTCACAGAATTGCTGTAGTTGTGTTGACAGTTTAGGAAAAACAACTAATGAAGATATCACAAACAAATCAAACAGGGAAAAGGGGAATGAGCTCCAGGAGAAATAAAAGTTGTACAAGAAAGGAAGTGTAATTATAGTTCACATTTGGCTCAATAGTGAAAAATATTCTAGGATGTAATGTATCTGCTAGTGATTTAACCTAAAATACAGCCACAGAAGAGGAAAGTTGGGAATGGGTTATATATCAGGATGTCTATCAATATCCATCGTTCCTGAACATACTTGTGCTGGGGTATGTTTCCACTCCTATTGGGGCACACTGCTCTTTGGACTTGCCCAGGTCATCCTGGCGCTCCCCAGAGCTTTTCCTCTGTGTTAGATTTCCTTTTTACCAGATCCCAAGTTTCTCTTTACCTTTTTAAATTTAGCCCTTCATTATATCCTTTGGTGGCTTCCTGAAAAAGAGGACACAGGAGAAAAAAACCCTGAGACCTCGGGTACCTAAAAATGTCTTTCTTCTCTCTTCACACTTGTTAAACTGGTTATAGAATTCTAGGTTCAAAATTATTTTCCCTCAGAGTTTTGGAAGTAAGTCTCCCTGTCTTCTGGCTTCCAGTGTTACTTCCAGTGTTACTCTCATTCCACATCCTTGGCATGTAACATCTTTTTTTCTTCCCTAAAAACTTGTATTTTCTCTTTGTTTTCACTATCCCAAACTTTCATAATGATGAGTCCTTTGTGTATTTCCTTCCTTTCAATGCTCACTTGGAGGACTATCACAAACCATAAAGTCATGTTTTGTGAAATTTTCTTGTGTGAGTTCTTTTTTTTTAAATGTTTATTTATTTACTTGAGAGAGAGAGAGAGAGAGAGAGAGAGAGAGAATCCCAAGCAGGCTCCATGCTGTCAGCACAGAGCCCGACACTGGGCTCGATCTCACAAACCTGGAGATCATGATCTCAACCAAATTCAAGAATCAGGACACTTAACCCACTGAACCACCCAGGCGCCCCAAGTAAGTTCTTTGATAATTTCTCCTTTCAGTGTTATCTATAATTTTTTGTGTGGAATTTGCAGTGGTGAGACATTGAACTCCAGGACCAATTCTCTAGTTTTCTCATGTTTCTTTCAAATTCCATCTTCAGGATTTGAGGGTATTTTTTCCCTACTTCCTGGGAGATTCTTTGGCTTGACCTTCCAAATTTTATATTAAAAATTTAAATTTCAGGGGCGCCTGGGTGGCTCAGTTGGTTGAGCACTGACTTCAGCTCAGGTAATGATCTTGTGTTCATGGGTTCGAGCCCTGCATCAGGCTCTGTGCTGACAGCTCAGAGCCTGGAGTCTGCTTTGGATTCCGTGTCTCTCTCTCTTCTCTGCCCCTTCCCTGCTTGTGATCTCTCAAAAAGTAAAATAAAATGTTTAAAAGGTTTTTTAAATTTAAATTTCAGCTCTTTTTTTTTTTTAATTCAGAAAGGGGGGAGGGGAGCAGACGGAGGGAGAGAGAGAAGCTTAAGCAGGATCCATGTTCAGCTTGGTGCCCATCATGGAGCTTGATCCCATAACCGTGAGATCATGACCTGAGCTGAAATCAAGAGTCGGACACTCAACTGACTGAGCCACCCATGTGTCCCTCAACTCTTGTTTTTTTAATTTCTAAGAATTTTTTCTTGCACTCTAATCAACACTTCCTCCCTTTTATATAGCATCCTGTTCTTGTTTCATGAATGCAAACTCTCTGGGGTATTGGATGACAACATTTGTTTTGTTTGGTGAGCTGAATATTTGTTTCCTCTAATCTAGTTGCTCTTGTTCTCTCACTCTTTCCTTCTCCTTTTTCTTTCTTCTTTGCTTATTTTTATCTCTGCCTTTCACATAAGAGACTTTTACTAAATATCTGGGAATCATTGGCTGGTTATTCATGTGGAGAGTGAGGCGCACAAAACTGATTGAAAGATTTGAAAGATCTGAAGCAAGAAGCAGATTTGCTAACTTATATATTTCACTCTGGGTTGATCAGACAGTGAGCTGGCTTTTCACTAAGTGTAAAATTTTTCTTAAGGGTCTTTCTTTTTCTCCAGAACACAGTCATTCAGACTTGGTACAAAAGCTTGATAGAAAGCTTTTCAAGGGGCTGAACTTCTTATCACTTATTATGCATATTTTTACTATTCCCCTGGATTGCAACATGGCACCTCATCTCCACCTCTGCTGTTGCCTGGTACCCCCGAATCTGGAGGCTTTCTTGTTCTACCCTTCCACAGAGTAAACCTGCTATCTACTGCCATAGCAGAAATGGCTGTCTCTCAACAGTTCTGTGGGGGAAGAAAGGGAGAAGAGACTCTAGGCAGATATGGAAGACATTCTTGGCTGTTTTTTTTTCTGAATGGCCTTGGCAAAGGATTGGCTTAGGCATGAGCATATGACACAATTCTAGCCAATGAGGAATGATGGGAAGTCAGCTGAGAGCTTCTGGAAGAATTTATCTCACTCTTTAAAAGGGTTATAAGAGAGCCATTTCCCTCTTGCATCTGGACATTGGCAAGTGGGAAAGTGATGCTTGAAATTGCTTCCATTCTTTTTCAACCATGAGGAGAGGGCCAAAGAAACCACAGACAAGATGATATGATGCCCGGGGCGCCTGGATGGCTCAGTTGGTTAAGCATCCGACTTCAGCTCGGGTCATGATCTCGCGGTACGTGAGTCTGAGCCCTACGTCAGGCTCTGTGCTAACAGTTCGGAGCCTGGAGCCTGCTTCGGATTCTGTCTCCTCCCTCTCTTTCTCTCTCTGCCCCTGCCTCATTCATGCTCTGTCTCTTTCTGTCTCTCAAAAATGGATAAATGTTAAAAAAAAAATTTAAGATGATATGATGCCTCCATGTCTTTGAAGCACTGGATTAACCATCTCTAAAACCAGCCTATCTAAATAAAGACTCCTCAAAACCTGGTGTAATAATTTCACTATACTTTAAGTGCTAAAATGTGGTCTGAAACCACCAGATTCAGCACCACCTGAGATCTTACTAGAAATGCAGAACCTCAGGCCTCACTCCTACCCACTGAATCATTACTGAATACATCACTGCATTTTAATAAAATCCCCCAAAGTTAGATATGACGCTAAAGTTTGAGAACTTTAGTTAGCTATCCTCCTTCTTATTTACAGACAAACACATTCTAACTGATAGAGTGGGTGTAGCAGACAACTTTGCCTTTTTTTAAAAAAAGTCTACTTATTTATTTTGAGAGAGAGCACAAGATGGGCAGAGAGAAAGAGAGGGAGAGAATCACAGGCTCTGTGCTGAGAGTGGGACTCCTTCCCACAACTCTGGAATCATGACCTGAGCCAAAATCAATGAAGCCACCCAGGCACCCCTAGCAGACAACTTTGAAACCACACGTCACACCCCCTTGGCTCACTTTGATTCCAGCAACAGTTTCTGAGGGAGGAAGAATTCTGAAGCTGTCCCTGCCCCTGAGTTTCTTGACCTTGGACTATTCCTTCAAATACTAATGTAGTTACTGCTGTGAAGGAACTTTGCAGCTGGGATTAAGGTTATTAATTAGTTGGCCTTAAAACAGGGAAATTATCCCCAACTGGGCCTAATGTATCACTTGAGCTCTTAAGAGTAGAAAAGAAGTCAGAGAGACTCAGTGTGTGAGGGCTGGGCCTCATGTTGCTGGCTTTGAAAACGGAGGAAGAAAGTCACAAACGAAGAAATGCAGGCAGCCTCTTGAAGGTGAGAAGGACCCCCACCTGACAGCCAGTGAGGAGGTGGGAACCTCAGTTCTACAATTACATAGAACTGAATTCGTCAATGATCTGGGAGGTGGATCCATTCCTAAAGCCTCCACAAAGGAACAGAGTCCTGCCAACACTTGATTTTGGTCTTGTGAGACAAGCAGAAAAACAGCTGAGCCACATTGTGCCTGGACTTTTGAGTTACAGTAACTGCGAGATAATACTGTGAGATTATGCGCTTTCGCGCTGTTTTAAGCTGCTAAGTCTGTAGTAATTTTTTATGGACAGTACAGTTAGGGTGGACAGCTCTGGGTAAGCCCAGATTTACCTCTAACTGGCAGCATCCCACTTCAAACATATGACGTGTCTCTCTGTCCTGCCTCAGGACCTTCTCCAATATCATGGGAGCCTACCTGGCACAAAGGAGGCCAGAAGGGTAAGGAAGTTAACAGCCCTAAGGAAAACACTCAACCAGGGGATGATGGGGGCCAGTAGATAATTGCTTTAGCTTTAACCTTTTAATTCTGGGAGGCATTTGTACACTTCTTAGAAGGCAGAATCAAAGCCCCATTATCAATGGCAGCAACCTCCATAATGTACCATTAGTTTGGCTTTTCTTTTTTGTCTCATTCTCCTTCCCCACTCTCACTTCCTAGGATTCCCTCCCCAGTGCCCTCCTTGCTCCCGAGTCCCTTGGTCAATCTCTGCTTGAGATTGATAGGCAAACAATAAAGTGCTCCGTGAACTCATCATCTTGCTTAGAATTAAAAGGTAATTTATTAAAAGATTATTCCAGTGTTTCACACTGAAACCAGGCCTCAAGGAAAACTGAAACTAGAGATTCAATACCACTAAGTTCCTCGCTGTCCCTGTTCCTTCCCCAATGGTACTATATATACATATATATATATATATATATATATTTTTTTTTTTTTTGAGAGAGAGAGAGACAGAGGATCTGAAGCAGACTCCATGCTGTCAGTGTAGGGCCTGACGCAGGCTCGCTCCCACAAATGTTTCCACCAACCACGAGATCATGACCTGAACCAAACCCTCTTGCTCAACTGACTGAGCCACCCGGGCACCCCAATTAACGGTACTACTTTTAGAGAGAAAGATTGAGTCTACCCTCAGTACCAGCGAGAAAAAAATCCCAGAGAAGGGTTATAACTGATGACCCTTGGGTGGGTGTCCATGATCAGTACAGTGGGGAATGGACACTATCATTGGTTCCTTGTGGGTCAGGCTCCCAGCCCCAGATCAAACCATTATGGCTGGGTGGTAGTGTCTGGGACTCCAGACATGGCCAGTGGAGGCCACCATTACATTGCAGGGCATTTCTGGAAATAGTGGAGGGATGGAGAGCTGGGGAAAACACCCGCCAGTTTTCTAAAACCATCACCAGTCACTCCCACTTCTTGCTTCCTCTTTCATGAAGCTTTCCTGGCTTCCCATTCCTCCACCCAACCCCAAAATGCTGGTGTTCCTGAAAGTTCCTCTTCCCATTCTTACTCATTTCCAGAACCATTTAATACCATGGTAGAGCAAGGTCTTCTCCCCAAATTTCAATCCACTGCAAACATTTAATCTAATCTAGTCATGGTAATTCCATCCCCTTTGGCAACAATTTGTTTGGGATGAACGGCCAGGCCTATACCAGATTAGACTGATGAGCTTTAAGGAGAAGCTTGCTTAGCCCTTCTAGGAAAGAGAAATGGGTCTTACTGTTGCCTGTTGGTTGGGGAAAGGGAGCATGCTGCCTCAGCTGCCCCCAAGCAGTCATTTTGTGATACAAGGGGAGCCAGTTTGGGTAGATTTTGGTATGAAGTCAATGGCGAGCACAGCAGAGCAGTGAGACGGAAATATTTCAGGTTCCTAATGATGTTGTTTGAACCAGGGAATCTACTCACTCTGCCCTACCATTGGATGTCCTGCATTATGAGATGATACATTTCCATATTGCATAAGCCAGTGTGAATCAGGTGTCTGTTGCTTGGAGCTGAAGGCATCCTACTTACTTCACACTTACTACTATGAATTCTCTCAAACTCGCTTTCCTTGGCTCCAGACCTACCCACATTCCCCAACTTTGCTCCTCCTCTTCCTGGGTTTCCTACAATTTTTTTTTTTTTTTTTTTTTTACTTAAATAAGAATCAGGTGCCTACTATTATGCCAAACCTTATTTCAGACACAGCAGCTAGAGCAAGGTTGCTGTCATCATGGACCAGTGAAGGAGGCAGACAATAAACAAAACTATTTTCTGAATAAGTAAACTCATGAATAATGCAGAGTAAGAACTCAGTGTTGGGTGAGGAAGGTGTCATTGCCTATAGAATATCACACCAGAGACTGGTTGGTATTCACTCAGCAAACAGCCCTGGGAACTGTCAGACCCTGTTCTTGCAGCCCCCCTTTGGAGTCTAGAAGGGTATTAAGACCCAGGGTCTGCCCTCTGGCGCCCAGAGTCCGGAAAGAATGGCCAACATGTACCGAGTGCTAATTTTGCCAGGCCCTGTTTAAAGTGCCTTTCGGTAACTATCTCATTTAGTTCTCACCGATCCTAGGAGTTTGTCCAAAGACAAACAGCCCTGGACAACAGGCCTGGCACCAGCAGTCTGGCCAGTGACAAGAGCTCTTGGGGTTAGGCCCGGTCCGTGTGACTTTGTGCAAGTCACGGTCTCCCTTGTCCTCCCACGTTCTAGCCAGTGTCTGTAGCGTCTGACTCCTGGGGTTTTCCCTCCCCAAGTTTCGGAGGCTCCCCGGGGTGCGAAAGGGGGTCTGAGTGCAAAGAAGGGAGGTCACTGAGAACAGCAGGAAGAGGGTCGGTGAAGTCAGTAAAGAGGGACCAGTAGGGAAGGAGATCCACGGCGAGAGGGTCAAACTCCGACATTCGCATTCTTCCCTACCCTGCTCTCTGCTCCCACGCCCTCGGGCGCCGCCGCCCGGACCTTCTCCTGGGCTCGGGAAGGAGGGCATTCCCTTTCCTCCTCCAGGTGCCTCTACGCTGCTGGCCCGGGCCGAAGGGAGACGAGTGCTTCGTGAGCCACGCCACCCGATTAGGCCCCTGCTCCTTTGGCCCAGGGCACTAGCAGTTCTGCCACTCTTCGCGTCCAGTTCCCCCTCGACTCCTGACCACTTGGTCTGCGCCGCCTGCATTCTCAGTGTGCCGGGCCCGCCCGCACTGCGGGGGAGAGGCCGGGAGCCGCCCACGCCGCGCTCGGTGCTCGGCGTCGCCGTCTCCCTGGGACGCGCGCGGGCTGCACGACGCGCGGGAGCCGGGCGGGCAGCCATGGCGCGGCGCGCGGGGAGGTAGCCGGGCGGGCCACGGGGAGCGCAGGGGCCGCCATGGCCCGGCGGCGGCGCCGCGCCTGCATCGCGCTGTTCCTGGTGCTGCTTTTCGCCTTCGGCACGCTCATGGGTCTGCGCACGCTCAAGGCTCCGGACGGACTGCCGGCGCTGGGCCCAGGCCTGGAGCTGGCGCCCTTTGAGCGACGCCCGGAGGGAGTCCCCGCGCCCGCCGCCCGGGCCCCGGCCGCCCCCGCCGCGCCGCCGCCTCCGCCTCCGCCGCCCCGCACTGCCGGCCCGGGCAGCCCCCCGGGCCCGGCCCCCGCGGAGGCCGAGCCCGCCCCCGGGCAGAGTCTGCGCGTCTACTCGGACCTGCACGCCTTCTACTACTCCTGGTACGGGAGCCCGCGGCGCGAAGGCCACTACATTCACTGGGACCACGTCATGGTGCCGCACTGGGACCCCAAGATCTCGGCCAGCTACCCCCGCGGCCGCCATAGTCCTCCCGACGACTTGGGCTCCAGTTTCTACCCGGAGCTGGGGCCCTACAGTTCTCGGGACCCCGACGTGCTGCGGGAGCACATGACCCAGCTTAAGGAAGCCGCTATCGGTGAGTTCCCCTCACCCTCGGGCGGCCCTGTCCCCCAGCCTCGCCCTTCCTCGTTTCCACGCCACAACTCCCACTGGTCCTGTCACCGAGCCTCTGGTCCCACTCACCCTTCTGCCTGGGTTCTTACTCCCTCCCTTCTACTTTCATTCAGCGCTTACCACGCGGCACCGCCCCTACCTTCTAGTATTAGGTCTCCCCCCACTCTGCCTTCTGACCCCTTACAACAGGGCCCTTTCGTAGGGCAGAGCTGCTGGGAGGGCCAGTGGAAGAAGGCATTTGCTCCGAGCTGTCCCAAGGAGGGACAGCAAGGAGAGGGAGCAAGAGTCTTCCTGTCTCTTGGGCTTCTAGTCTTGGGTAAGTGAGGCCTGGGTATCCTGGCCCTGCAGGAGTGGGGTTCAGTGGAGTCACGCTTGGGATGGCCTCAGCTTTCACACCTGTATCTGGTGTATCTGGCAGCAGCCCTTCCTGTTTTTGCTGGCTGCAGAAAGTTTGCCCATGTTGTATGATGGACCCTGCTCTGTTTGCAGGGGGGGGTGGGGGGGGCGGGCAGCAGCTTTTCATCAAGTACTCTGCTTGAAAAGAGGTTCCTGGGAGCCTCTTTTGTAAGCAGGTTCTGGTGGGGAGGCTCATTTCTTTCAGATTTTGTCACTGAATTCTGCTGGATTTTACAACACATTTCAATTTATCTAGAGATGGCTAGTGAATGGGGAGAAATTGAATGCCAGAGACAATGATGGGAGGCATTCACAGATAAATAACACAGAGGCCATCCCTCAGGATCTTACAGTCTAGAGAGGCAGATGGTCGAGACAAACGTTATTTCCTGTGGGAAGGATAAGATGACCTCGGCTTGGGACTCTTCTCCCCGCGGGACCTTAGATGTGCCCCTTTCCTCCAGAGACAGGACTGTGGCTTCCAGATGGGTGTGGTGTTATGCACCCATTTCCCTTTGTTCTACTCCTTGGGGATGCAAACGAAAGCCGAGTCCTACTCAGGCTTTTGTCAGGCTCCTTCTCGGCCTGGTGCGCAAAGGTTCCCGCTGCCGCCTCGCTTCAGCACCGCGGGCGTGGACAGCTCCAGGACGCTAGGCTCTGGGATCTGATCTGCAGGAAGTAAACCTGGCCTGCCAGAGCCCCCGCTCAAGGTTTCAGGCAGAAACCATTTTGCAGTTGGAGATGGCTTGTGAGGAAACACATCTGCGTCGCATGGGTACTCTGTGTCTCTGAAGTAGCTTCTGTGTTGTGTCTCAGGCGTCCTGGTCCTGTCCTGGTACCCACCTGGCATGGCTGATGATAACGGGGAACCCTCAGATGACCTGGTGCCCGCCATTCTCGACACCGCCCATCAGTACAACATCCAGGTGAGTCTCCAAGAAGAGGTCAGGTGCTCTTTGGCCCATTCAGATTTCCCCTTCTCTGCCCGCAGGGTTAGTTCTTGGCATTAGCCTAAGTATGGCAAATACACAGCCAAGTGTGGTGTTGGGGGTGGGGCTCTACGAAATAGCCCCTGTCACTCTTATTTTCTTGAATTATGGGGGAAAATGGGGAAAACTAAATATAGGAGAAATGGGGGACTCAATAAATATCAGATAGAAGTTAGGTTGGAGAGCCTGACTCTGGATAGAGGGCAGGCAAGGACCCAAATGCACCCAGAAACTCAACTCCAGCCTCAGACCCCTAGTGGGAGGCAATGCTGGGCCTCAAGGCGTAGAGTACAACCCATGTTCTTGGCAGGCAGGCGCGCTTTCAAGAGGAATGAATGAGCTGAGTGAAGCATGTCCAGTTAATTTCTCCAAATGAACCAAATAAGTCATTCCCCTCTCCGGTGGCGAAGGAAGATAAACAGCAGAGAGGAGCCCCACTCCTGTTCCTGAGCCCATCACTGACATGTTTAACAGATCATAGCATCTCTGTCCATCAATGCAGCTTCATTCAGCATCCTTCTTCCCAGGGTTTCAAGCAGCTAATGCCAATCACGTGGAACTGGCATGTGAGCTTTAAACCTATTAGCCATTCAGTCACAGCCCATCCAAATGGTTCCCAGATGTCCTGCTGTGGGAGGTGGGCAAGCTTCTTGCCCGTTTTCTTGGCCCTGAGGGCAGTGGCTGCTTTTATCTCTATTATGCCTACAGTTGTTGGGCCCTCTCCTTCAAGCCTTAGGGGAGCATGAGCCTTATAGGTTATAGCCCCTGGGCAGATACTCACCTGACCGGTATCTCCTCTGTCTGTGGCAGGTGGCCTTCCACATCCAACCCTATAAGGGCCGGGATGACGTCACTCTGCATGACAACATCAAGTACATCATTGACACGTAAGGCTGCTGTGGGGCCTGGATTCTGGTGGGGATCAAAATGGGGGTGGGACTGAAGGTTTAGAAAGGTAGGTCAAGGCACACAAGGGCAGAATGCTTGTGTCCTCAGCAGCTACTTCACAGTAGACAGTACTGGGCCTTGGGGTCAGCAACTTGGGTTTGAGTTTTGATGCAGCAGCCTCTAATCTGTGATCCGATGCAAGCCTCTGAACCTTTGAGTCTTGTGAGAGTTATGTGAGTTAATATATGTGAAAGTAGCTTGTACAGCGTTTGCATGTATCATCCACTTATTCAGAAAACAGTTGAGTGCCTTCAGGTGTCCAGGCACTGTCCTAAGCCCCGGTTGTATGACAATGGGCAGGACTAGCAAAATTTACATTCCAGTGTGTTGAGGCAGTGAAGCGCACAGCGGTTACACATGAAAGATCAAATTGTGACCCATACTCTGAGAAAGCAATTGAGAAAGAATAAAGCAGCATATTGTGTTAGAGCGCATGCCTGAGGATGGGTGCTATACTTTAGAAAGAGTGGTCAAGGGAACCTCTCTGAGGAAATGACATGTGAGCTAACTAACACCTGAAGGAAGAGTCAGCTCTTCAGAGATCTGGAGCAGGCAGAAGATTCCAGGCAGAGGGCTCTCAGATCCAAAGGCCCATGATGGGACAAGCCTGATGGCAGAATAAAAGGCCAGTGTAGCTGGTGTGTAGAGATGGGGTTACAGCAGGGACGGAGGTGGGCAGGGCCAGATCAAGTAGGAGGGGGCCTTGCAGGTCTCAGTACTAAGAGCAATCAAATGTGATTAAAGAGAGTGGATTGTAGGGAGCCAGCAGTGGGAGCCTGGAGACCGGTTAGGAGGCTGTTGCTGCAGTATAGATGAAAGACGGGGGGGGGGCGGGGGGGGGGGTGTGTGGCATGGTGGAGGGCAAGGAAGTGAGGCTTGAATACAGGATCTCTGAGGCTGGAGACGGGTGGGGGGTGGAGGACTGGGTTCTTGCTTAGAGGCATGATGACGCCAACTGTGGGGCCTGGCTGGATCCAAAATTGCACTTGGGCATCAGGAAAGATCTAACCCATGGCTTGTCCTACAGCTGTACTGGCTGCCCCTCTTAGGCGGCCAAGTCAAATTCTTCTCCCTCTTGCTCCTCAGGTATGGCTCCCATGGTGCATTTTACCGCTATAAGAACAGCATGGGCAAGAGCCTCCCACTCTTTTATATCTACGACTCATACCTGACGTCCCCTGAGGCCTGGGCTCACCTCCTGACACCCAGTGGGCCCCACTCCATCCGCAACACCCCCTATGATGGGGTCTTCATAGCCCTGCTGGTGGAGGAGGGCCACACCCACGACATCCTGGCTGCCGGATTTGATGGCATGTATACCTACTTTGCCTCCAATGGTTTCTCCTTCGGCTCCTCCCATCAGAACTGGAAAGCCGTGAAGAACTTTTGTGATGCCAACAACCTCATGTTCATCCCCAGCGTGGGGCCTGGCTACATTGACACCAGCATCCGGCCCTGGAATAACCACAATACTCGGAACAGGGTCAATGGCAAGTACTATGAGACAGCCCTGCAGGCAGCCCTGACAGTGAGGCCCGAGATTGTCTCCATCACCTCCTTCAATGAGTGGCATGAGGGCACCCAGATCGAGAAGGCCATTCCCAAGAAGACGCCAACACGTCTGTATTTGGACTACCTGCCTCACCAGCCCAACCTGTACCTGGAGCTGACTCGCCGCTGGGCAGAGCACTTCATCAAAGAGAAGGAGCAGTGGCTGATGTGAGGAGCCTGTCGACGGCCACGAGGTGCCAACGTCCTGGCCTCACCGGAAGGTGTCGCTGCGTGGGGCTCAGCTGAGGTCATGGGCACTCGCCGGTCTCCAAGTCAGCGGCGGGCCACCTCTGGGTGGGCTGTCAAGCCTGGGCCCACGTGGAACAGAGCTTGTTCCTTGGGCAGGTGGTGCCGGGGTGCTCTGCGGTGACAGGAAACAAGGCAGGGTTCCAGAGGGAACCACAGAGGCTGGCGGGTGACTGGATTTAGCCCAGGGCAGCTCCATATCCTGTCCCGACACTTTAAAATAGTCCCTCCTCGCTTGGAACTCAGCAGGTTGGTGTGCAGCAGAGCCACCAGGTGACTGCTCTTCGGAGGGGCCAGGGCTCAGGGCTAGCACATGCCCTGCTTCCTCTTCAGCCTTCCTCCCACAGCACCTGTCTTCTCTAAGTCAGGGAACCGGATTTGAAGCTTCCCAAAAGGGAAATTCTAGATTGAAGCCCTTCCCGGTAGACTCCTGAACCCAATGATCAGGAAATACCCCTGAGCATTCATTCATTCATTCAACACACACTAATTGAGCACCTTACTATGTGCTAGGCGCTAGGGAGGAACTTGACCTGGCAAGGTCCTTTTTTTTCCAGAAGCTTACAGGATCCAGCTTTCCTTCTTTGGTGTGGCCTTGTAGCTAGTGCCTGAGCACAGGTTCTTTTTGCAGTTTTACCCAGCGCTGGGAGTTGTTCTTTTTCCTCTAAGAAAATACTCTGTGCTCCAGAGCCTCCATTTCCCCAGATGACCATTTAGCTCCAGGGAGAGGACTAGGACCCCCCCGCCTCCCTTTAGCTGCCTAAACTGAATGAGGCCCACTCAGTCGAGCCATTTTCAGTGCTACTGTGATTTGTATCAATTAAATACGACGTGGTATTCTCAAGTAAGCATTCTTTTTGCTCTCTTCAAGACTCCTGAATTCTGAGCCCGCCCTCAAATTCCGTGACAACCTGACACGTGGGATCGGCTGGCCAGCATTGGCACAACGAAGAGTGAGTTTGCTTAAGAAATGAGACGTTCAAACACGATTTTTAGAGGGGATATGTAACAAACTAGTGCTTATTTACAAATAAACTAATGTGCTATAATTGTAGGGGCCCTCAAAGTAGATCCTGGGACACCTCCTTGGCAAGACTTAGGAGCTACTTGGAAATATGTGCGTTACTTTATGGGCTCAAGACTGAATCCCAGTACTGGGAATGGGGTGCAAGGTGCAGGAAGGGAAGAAGCAGGCCTATGGATTACCACAGGACCCCCGGCTCCAGTTAGGTCATGGATACTGAATGGCATCGATGGATGGAGCAGATCAGGACAGGTGAAAAGGGTTGGATGGTGACCTGTAGTAAGTTACAGAAGGGAGAAACTAGGAGGCTTCATTCCCACACACACAATCTGGAAAGTTCTAAAAGTACAGCAAGGCCAGGGGCCTGAAGCAGCAAGTCTCATTCGTTGCTGATGGCAAGGCAGCTTGATCAGTTCTTTTGAAGGTGAATCTGTATCAAGAACCAGAAAAATGTTCATACGCTCTGACCCAGTAATCCTCCCCTACGGAAATAATTCAAAAGAAGAAAAATAAACTATTTACAAGACATTTTCTATTAATGAAAAACAAGGTTCAAATACCCAAGAATAACTGTTTAACACTTGGTATTCACATGAATAAAGATGCAGGCTGCTGAGTAGACACTGGATTCAAATAAAAGTGTTATAGATATAATTCGTTATAATTTATTTTATGAATAAATACGAAAAAAGCCACTGGCTGACAGAAATAGTAGAGATTTGCTTCCCAGTATTCTCTAATTTGGACCTCCCCGCCCCCACCCCTTACCAACTGAGCTCACTTCCCACAAGTTGCCCAAAATGATGACTCTTCCTGGCATCACAGCACACCATACCACTGGCCTCACTGGTTCAGAGGAAACAGTGTGTGGCCCATGGCTCAACAACCTTTATCCTAATCTGGTTCCAGCTTCAGGTGCAGAAACACATGCCTTTGGTCACTTGAGACGTTCCAACAGCACCAGCTGGTGCACTGGCTGATCTGGACCTTAAAAGCCACCACCCACCAGAGGGGAGGCTCTGACTAGATTCCAAGTCTGTTCTTTCAATGTTTCAAACATATCTTTTAAGAAGAAACTTATTAGGACAAGGCCATCCTAGGAATGTGCTCAAATAAAGTGTCTAGTCAGCTTTTGGCTGATATGAAGTACAGTTCATAAATATGACCTCCCCCACCAGTGTGAGACAAAATCAGCAGCTTCTGGGGCCTCGTCTACAGGGTTCAGAGGGACACACTGCCTGAAAGTGTCAGACTAGTGATGCTGTGGCCCCCGTGGCCTCTGTGAATGAGGCCTTGCCGGTCACCAGCGAACAGACACACAGTGTCCAGCACCAGTCCTCGGGCCCTCCCTCTTCCCGAGATTCACGAGCAGGATCCGTGTGAGGGGAGCAGCCCGTACTTCTGCTGGAGGATGGCTGTAGTTCTCTCCAGGGCACTGAGGAGGAAATGGAGGGCAGTTAGAGTCTGACTCCTCAAAACCCTGAGCCCACCAGAGCATGGTGATCAGCTCTTCAATAGATCATTGATGAATCCTTTGAAATCTGAAAAAGCCAGCAAACACCGGCAAACTTAGTCCCCACCTCCATCTGCCAGTTCTTCAAACCTGCTCATTCCCCTCGGGACAAGACAGGAGTGGCAACCTTTATTCTGCCGAGGACTTTTTTTTTTTTTTGCACCTTCCAACCCCCCTCCAATTCTATCCCCATGCCACAGCAAAGACTCACCAGCCTGGGCGGATGATGCCAAACTTTCCAGGTACAGATAAGTCAACCACAGTTGAGCCCAGGCGATACTCAGAGCTCTGGCCATCCCCGATTGGTCCCCCATCAATGATCAGGGACAGCTGAGGCCAGAGCTCCTGGAACTCCTGAGAAGGAGAGGAAGACCACGGACGCTACCTCTGGCGTCTGCCATGACGTCACACTGCGACCAGCATTCATAAGAAGGCAAAGACCGCACACTTCTAAAACAGGAGGCATCTTCCTCTAAGCAGGGAAAGGAACCTCACGCAGTGAAGGTCACCTGTGCCAAGGACACTGCCTTAGTGCCTGGGATACGGCATCCTGTGAGGTGTGAAGCCCTCCTAGGTCGGTGCCTCAAGTAACACTTAAAACTCAGAGAAACTCTTTCTGTGCCAAGAGGAGATGCCACACAGAGCTTCTGTTGGGGATGTATACATACGATGACTGGGGTCCTACCCAGGTGGGTGTCCAAAGACATGGGGGTCTACCCTGAGCTTCTGCCCAAATTTCTATGTCACCACATTCAAGTGGTTTTATCCAGGACACTCTGATTCTGGATCTCAGGATCAGCAGGGTAAGGGTTCGGAGAGGAAGACAGGTGGATTCTCACGTGCGTGCCACCAGCACTCAATCCTTAAGGGGCCACGGGAAGGATGCCCCTCCAAAATCTGTGGATTGAACTGTTAACTGGGTTAGAGCATCACCCATTCTCCCCAGCACTACCACTCACGAAAATGCTGCAGTGGTGGCTAGGCCTGGGCATTTGGGACGGAGGGTCTTATCTACCAGCTACTGTGTTGGTTGGGTCAAATGTTTGCGGAGAAGCCAAGAATACCCCCACCCCCATTGCCTCGGGCACAGCCACGGGGACCAGGTAAAGCCTGCAGTCCCAGAATAAGAAAGGATGCTGAGCTCTCACCCTCACTCTCTAAGGCCCTTGACCGCACTCTCTTTAGGTCTGGGCTTGGGAAACCCCAGTACTTTGCTATGTTTTACATTTAAGTTCTGTAGGAAAAAAAACGTGTGGTGGCATTTCTGTGTGTTCTCATTTGTTCTAAAGCCATGCAGTCAAGGCAGGATTAGGATAATCCTTTCTTTGACATGGCTATCGGCCGAGGTAAAAGAACAGGGTCAGGAGTCCCTGGGACAAGTGACACAACCTTTCAGAGCCTTAACTTTCTTTTTTTTTTTTTTCAACGTTTATTTATTTTTGGGACAGAGAGAGACAGAGCATGAACGGGGGAGGGGCAGAGAGAGAGGGAGACACAGAATCGGAAACAGGCTCCAGGCTCTGAGCCACCAGCCCAGAGCCCGACGCGGGGCTCGAACTCACGGGCCGCGAGATCATGACCTGGCTGAAGTCGGACGCTTAACCGACTGCGCCACCCAGGTGCCCCGAGCCTTAACTTTCTTTACAGCACTAATGTAAAGGCTTATTGCCTAACGACATTTTCAAACTGCTATCATCAAAAAAATGGGGGAGAAAAAAAAATCACTTACCGTAATATTTCTTATTACTAAAAACACAATAGGAAGAAAACAGCAATTCTCCCCCTCACCTCTCAGACTTTTTAATGAAACCTTTTCAAGATCCTTTAATTTGATCCCCCCACCCCCACCCCACCCCTGCCAACCAGGCCGACTTCCCACCATTAGAACAAATGGGTGTCTCTTGCAGGTCATTCCAGTGAACCATCAACCCCACAGATTCAGAGGAATCTGTGTTTGGGCTGGTGATGTTTCTGCGGGGAGGACTGGGTAGCTCTTACCTCCACGTTCAGAGAACTGGCCTGGGAGCTGAGGTTGGCACTGGTGAGAGCAAGTGGCCCCCCAAACACCTGAGCCAAATCCTGTATGAAGGCATGGTCAGGAATCCGGATGCCTACGAGCTATAAAGCAAGGGGAGAGGATCATCAAAAAGGGGGAGACGGGTGGGGAGTGGGTCTGGCCTGGATCCTAGTGAAAGCCAGATGGCAGGAGTCTGGGGACACAAGAAAAGCAAATCTGACTCACAGGAGTAAAGGGGTTCAGATCCTTATTAAGCTCCTCAGAGCGTTCCAACACCAGGGTCACTGGTCCTGGTAGTAAGTCTTTCAGGAGCCCCTCGGGTACTCTCACATGGCAATACCTGGAAAACAGAGGGGACACAGATCCATCCAAGAATGAAGGGTCGCTGCTGGTCCTATTCCAGACTATGGACAGATCTAGAAAAGGGGACTCTTGGGACTACGATGAGATCCGTCTGTATTCCCTCTTCACCTCCCTGAGAGTTTGAGACACTGGGCTCCAGAGGAGCACTCCCGGTTTGGGGCCCACATGCCTCTGGTCTCTGAGGCTACAACAGCTGCACCGTTATCACGCTCCATGTTTCATTTTCTTCAAGGCATCCCCCGCCCCTACTAAATTAAGCTATCGTGTTTGTTTCCTTTTTTTTTTTAAACCATGGGCGTCCCTCCCCCGCCCCCCGCCATTATCACAAAAGCGCCAGGAGAATAAGGACCCTGACTGCCTCGTTCATCGCGGCGCCCCAGCATCTCGTTCAGACACTGGAAGACGTTAAGTGCTCGATACACATTTCCAGTTCCGGATTCCTGGGTGAGCCTGGACAAGCCCCTCCCGCTCTCTGCGCCTCAGTCTCCCAAGCCTGTCACCGGAAGCCCCTCCCGCGGTGCCGCCCTCAGCGGGGCCGGGTCGGGGCGGCCTCACCTGTAGACGTCGGCCACGCGGCCCAGGCAGACGGCCAGCGGCTTGGCCTCACTGCGGCCCTTCAGGCGATACACAGCTCCCAGTGCCGCCGAGCAGCTCGCCGAGCAGGCCAGGCCGTACAGCGTGTCGGTGGGGACGGCCACCACGGCGCCGGCGCGCAGCTCGGCCACGGCGGCCCGCAGCGCCTCGGTCCAGCCGGCGCGCTCCGGGCTTGCGGCCCGCACGGCCCCGCTCCCCGGGAGCCGCAACAGCCGGGCCCCCGGCGCCGCCGGAGCGGGGCTCGGTGGGCGCAGGAGGCGGCCCCTCCGGGCGGAGCCCCCCGGCCCCTCGCTCAACCCCACGCTGGCAGCCACCGCGGCCCTCAGCCCCCTGCACGGACGCGCCGGAGACATCCGCCCGGGCCCACTTCCGGGAGGAAGTGACGCGCCCGGTCAGCTTCCGGACGGGGAAGCTCGGCCCCACCTCCACGCCGGGCACCTTAAAGGGACCGCGACCCCCAGGAGGATTGAAGGAGACCGGTGGGGACGGGGCGGGGCGCAGCCTTGCGGAGCCCTAGCGCAGCGCTGGGGAGGGGGGCGGCCGAAAGGGGGGCGGTGGTCGGGCCGCGCAGGCGGAGATGGAATGGGGCCCGGGCTCAGACTGGTCACGGGGGTGAGAGGGGGCCCGTCGGGGCGGGGGGAAGGGGCTCGGACCCCGCGCGAGCGCCGGCCCTGACCGTGTGTCTGTCGCTCTCTCCCGGGCAGGGAGGCTGCCGGCGTGGACCGTGGGAAGGCGGGGCTGGGGCTCGGCGGGAGGCCACCCCCGCAGCCACCCCGGGATGAGCGCGCCCAGCAGCTGCTGGACGCGGTGGAGCAGCGGCAGCGGCAGCTCCTGGACACCATCGCCGCCTGCGAGGAGATGCTGCGGCAGCTGGGCCGTCGGCGCCCGGAGCCGGCTGGTGGCGGGGTCAGTGCCCACCCCGGGCTGGGCCTGGGAGGTGGGGACTGCCCCGTGGCTGGACTTGCTAAGCCCTAGCTTCCCCTGGAGGGTGGAAGAGTGTCCCCACCGCCTTACCCCCAGCCTCCTTTCATCTGGGCGAGAGGCTTTGAAAAAGTTAAGTGCTAGCCGAATGCCAAGTGGCCATATCCTTGCGGGGCCTAATCCAAGGCCTTTCCTCCCAGCCTCACTTTTCCTTTCTGTTCCAACCAGAACGTCTCAGCCAAAGCCGGAGCGCCTCCCCAGCCAGCTGTCTCCGCCCGAGGTGGCTTTCCAAAGGATGCTGGCGATGGAGCTGCGGAGCCCTGACCATCCCTGATGGGCGCCCTGACTTCTCTCCCTCCCGGGGCTGGTGGCTGGACTCTGAACAACCCCCTTCAATAAAGGGGCCAGTCTTCACCAGCAGTGGCTGGTACTTGGCTCTCGGCCTGGGGTGGCCGCTCTGCTAGCAGCTGGGTTTCACTCCCACTTCATCCTGGCTGAAGGCAGTGCTGAGCTTTGAAATGTAGCCAAGGAATACCCAGTCTGATGACCCGGATTTGGGCAGACCAGCAGTGCTCTCCAGAGTGGTCTGACCTGCTTTGGGGGATCCAGGTGGTGTTACATGTCCATTTCATGCTTTGGGGGCTCCTAGCCCCACCAAACACTTTTAGCAGAGCCTTGATTAAAAGGAAACCTGCAGACTCTCCTGGTGACCGACCTTTCCTTTCTGTCCCCTGAGACTCAGCTGGGGAGGGGGGAAGTGGTTGAAAATTGTCAACCATGGGTAATGTTGGGAAGAAAGGCCACAGATGCTACCAGATTTAAATAAGCATTTAATTAGGATTTCATTAGTATTTAATATTGCTTTCTCAATTCCAAAAAGTTAAATTTTCACTTCTTAGCAGATATCTTAAAGTACAATATTAAGTTTATACAAAATGAGCAATTAAGCAAACACCATTATTTCACATTCTTCAAAAATACAAATTCATATTTACTCTTTTTTGGGTTTGGAGGTTTCTTCCTTTGGAAGTACTGAACCTGTAACGTTTTCATATCGCTCAGTGGAAGTCCGTTGTTCCCATGTTTCACCCTTAAATAAATTTGATAGGCTTTTACACAATCCAAATAAAACCATTTGAGATTTTAAAAACTGTCACCAAGACCTCCGGCCAATGACTGGTGTGTGTCAGAAAAGAAGGCTCTCTGTGGGTCTTGCCTTTCCTGGCCAGGAGATGGGAGCCGGAGATTCAGCAAAAACCTATTTCCAGCCACCTTCCCCAAAAGGGACTAGGAGGAGTTCACAGGGAAAGGGAACAGCCACCTTGAACTCCGACCCCCCACCCCCACATTCTCCAAAAACACAGCAAAGGATGTAGACTGTTGAATCAAACAGCGCCCTGGGGAGGCATAAGGACATGGGAGAAGGGCAAGAGAGGCCTCTGACTTGGCACCACTATGAGGATAACGAGGATATTGCAAAAAACACCCCTGGGTTTTGGTGAAAAAAGGTTTTATGAAAAATTTTCCCATAAGAAAAAGAGTAGAAACTGCATTGAGCTGAGAAAGTGACACTACATTATCACCCAATTTTTGGCCCAGCAGGCACACCACCAAAAGGGCAGTGTGTGGTTTTAAACTTTGCTTCCAGTAAAAAAGCTTGTACTATGTACACACTGACATAAGATCCAGTTTAATTTGCATTTTTCAGTGCAGACTGAGGAGAACCTCTGGAACAGGAGTAACAGTGAGAAATGCCCAGTGATCATCAGCTTCCCCAAAGGGCATGAGAGGAAACATGGGACCCTCTCCCTGTCCCCCCCAAAATATGGAAGAGGAAACAGGCTAAACTGACTTCCAACCAGAAATATGCAAGATTCAGCTTTGTCGCCTCCCGCCCCGCCACCCGGTATTAGGGAATGGACAATTTCCCATCTGTGTCACAGAACCATTTGCATACTGATCTGTGGAAATCCTTCTGCTTTGGCTGAAGTGTATTTCAAAACTTCTCTATTCTACAGTAGCCTGAGAATTGAAGATAAAATGGGGGCTCGGGGGAACAGGAGGGGAATGTGGGGAAAGGAAGAGAAGTCGATAAAGCAGATCAGTAACAGCTTTGTTTACTGGATTTAATGAAGGCTGGAGACCTTTTTTCTTAGAGAGCCAACATGGGCGGGCGGTGAGGGGAGCAGTAGGGAAATGGCTCGTGTTGCCCGCTCCCCCACTACCACCACCACCTCCCCAACATAGTTCAGATTGGAAAATGTAAACGCTAGCAATACTGTTGCAGTTCCACAAACCAACGGTTTCAGTGACTCCGGAGAAGTCTCTAAGATTGAAGACAACGAAACATGATTACAGATATAAAAGTCTAGAAGGTGCCAGGTTCTACCTAGGAACAACCTGTTCCTTCCTTTCAGGCATCACTTTGTAATGGTGAAGGCGGGGCAAGATGGCAAGGGACCGAGAAGTGATGAAAACGGGGCCTCAAGTCAGCAAAGGAAAACAGGACCCGCAGTTCTTCAGAGAGCCTGAGGGGGCGCCCTCGGGCACACAGGGAAGGCTTGCATAGATAGAGCAGTTGCTGAGAGTGCATAATAGTGTTTCCCTATAGACAGCCGCACAGTACAGGGCTGATCGAGCGGAAAAACGCGGCCAGGCCAGGGCCACATGGGACAACGACCGTCAAGCTACACATATTGCACCAAGGTAAGTGCTTTTCTTTTCACACCTCAATTTAACTTTTTATTCTGAGCAAAAAATAAAACTTTGTGGAAAGTATATATATGTATATATATATATACACAAAAGAAATTGCAGCAATTGGGTTAAAGATAAAATAACCTAAAGTGCTTTTTTATTTTATTATTTCTTTAATATACCAATATGAGGTTCTGCAAACTCATCCCTCTGGACACATTCAGCATTATACAAAGTCTCTCAGGAAAACCCACCCACCCTCCATTATCCCCATCAATCCACTGCCTTGACCCTGAAGGTAAAACTCCAATCTATTGACTTTCCCAGAGGTGGGGGAGACAAGTCCCTGGCTTCTACCCAGAGACGTCTTCACACCTTAAGGCCCCTCCTGGGCTTTGTACCATGATCTCCTTCTAAGGGGGAAGGGGTGGAATTGAATAAATGACACTAACTCGTGTCACCAAACTGGTGATGCCCCACAAGGCTGCCAGACCCTGCCAGGAGAGGCAGGGCCATCCTCCCTCAATGTCCCACCCCCCTGCTAAGGCAGTTTGGGGGTGCCAGCCGGGTTCCCACCCCCTCCTAGGTCCATGAACTCCAGTCCTTGGTGCTGACCACACCCTGCAAAGGGCAGTGGAACTGGAGATGTGCTAGTGGGAGCTGGAAGAATCCATCTACACGGTGGCAATGGCCAAGCTTACCAGGGGAAGAAAGAAAGCTTGGTTTCACCTGCCCGAAGTCTGTAGCCCTTCCCTAACCTCGCCACAGGTTCGTGCCTGGGTTTGGAAAACGCACTCTTCGTGAAGGCCCGTTCTGGCTCCACTTTTGCCGGCGGCCCGCTCTCCTCCCAGATCCCTGGCACAAGAGGCCAGGCTTGCGGGAGGGGATGGGGTGGGGGGAAGAGCGCGGGAAGAGAAAGGAAAGACGGCCTGGCCTGTGGGCGAACCTGCTCTTCACAACCACTCACTGGCATTTTAAGCACATTCCTGATTTTTCAAAAGCTACTTGGCTCGGACAGTCCCGCTTGTCATTTTGAGTCACCCTCAAAAGGCAGATACTTCAACTAGAAAAATCTGTCAGCCTAAATACTGTTGTTAAGATGCTGCTTCATCACCCCCCAATCTTTGGAGAGCAGAAAAGCCACTGACCTAGGTATGCCCAACAGGAGTACAGCCCTGATTAACTCGAGAGAAGCAGTAACGAAACCACGGACACTTCCAATGGCTTTCTCTGGGTTCCTGTTTCCCACTTCAGCTCCCAGGGAACTGAATCTCAGGTGCCCCTCGGATGGATATGTTGGGGAGGTCATTCGTGCCCTCCGATATGAGCTACCTTTGGGACCCCATCATGTCGTTCTGTCAGAAGCTGTAGAGAAAACAGCGCGGCTCCTGCCTCAGAGCTTCCCCTGGGTGTGAGACCCAGAGATGGCCAAGGACAAACCATGCTCAGCAACTGGTTTCCCAGGAAGATTAACCCACTGTGGTAAACAGAAGATGCCTCCTGCCTTATCAACTTCTGCTGAGAACCCACCAGCTTTTTGGGGAGGGGAGTGCAGAAGGTCAAAAAGAAACTGATTCTCCTGCCTAGACTCCTAGAATGAGAAGCCACCAGCTGCCTGCGGGTAAAGCCCTTTTCTCCTCGTGGCAGTAACAACACTGACTACCTCTGCCCTCTTGTCCAACTGTGTCCCTGAAATTCTGTCAAAGGCAGGGCCTCTGGCTCCCAGATAAATGATCAGCTCCGGATACTGTCTTGGCTGGCCCTGAGTAATAAATAGCTCAGAGAACAGAAGAGTGACACATGCAGATCTCTTTACATTAGGTAATGGTAAAGGAAGGCAAAATTATGGCTGCTTTCTGCCTGACATTGTCGACTCAGAAGAGCAGTCCTGTTTGTGGACCCCTGTTCCCCGCTCAAGCAGGGAAGGGGCTCTTGGAGGCTGAGGCCTAGTCCAGACCGTGGGCCAGGCCTCATTTCTGAGCTCAGTGAGGCTCGGTGAGCACTCATGACTACATTAATATAGCCGGTTGAGAGAAACTTTCCATTTTAGTGTGAATTGTATTTTAGGTTTTATTTTAAGAGGCAATGACTTGGAGCCAAAGGCAGACAGATGGATATAATTCTATACACAAATCAAAAAAATTTTTTTCCCCATAACACAACTTAATGAAACATTCCAAATGAGAGAACTTATTGCAACATTTCAGGCTTTTTGGTGGAAGGGGGATTTTTTTTTTTTGTTTTGTTTTGTTTTGTTTTGTTTTACCCTGAGTAGAAGATCATCGTTTTGTGGTTTTTGTTTGCTTTTGTGTATTTGTTTAGAAATCACGTGACTAAGCTGAGCAAGTCACATCCTTCTTTGCACTGTACTAGACTGTATGCAAAATCCAGAGGGTGAGAGGTGGAGATGGGAGGGGCAAGCAAAAGCCTGGCTAGAACCTGGAACCAGGACACCTGGCCTGCCAATTACATGCCGCCTCAAAAAACACCAACAATGACTTCCTTCTGATAAGCAAAATGCAGCTCTTCTGCTCTGAGGAAGAGAATACCATTAAAGGAAGGCAGACCACCAGCCGGCAACTGGCCACAAGCCACACGTCCACTCGAGGACAAAACAGGGATGTTCCCCAAGGAAAGTCCGCTGCGATCTGCAGGGCCTGGCAACCAACCAAGAGATAGGAAGAACAGGGAAGGCAAAAACGCCGTGACACTGTTGCCGGAGCCAGCTCCGCAAACGGCAGGGACAGACAGCGGTCACCAGCTCGCCTGGGGCCGCGGCAGACGGGACATCACTGACACAGCCTCAAGCCAGGCTTTTACTACCCATTGTGCTATAGCTGGCTGCAGGACGCCACCTGCCATCACCCTGAGCTCCGCGGACACCAAGATCAAACAACAGGACCACCTGGCCCGACCCCTGTCCAGCTCGCAGCTGTCTGCTCTGCCTTTGCCACTCCCCCCTCTGACGGAGCGAGGGTCTCGCCTTCCTCTCGAGCTTCAGCCTCAGACTCAAAAGACGCACGGGGAGGAGCAACGCCCGCCACGCTGAACACTACTGCCCAGACCACAAAGTCCCCAGTGCCAGTGATGGGCAGCCTCACACGGATGGAAGCCACACCCTTTCATTTCGAATGTTTATGCATACGAGTAACCTTAATTTCCAAGTTCACATGACAATAAGCAAAAGTGACATACAGTGCAGCCAAACAGTTCATTTATAACTTAGCTTTTTTTTTGTTTTGTTTTTTTTTGTTTTTGTTTTTGTTTTTTTTCCAAAGATCAGTTCCTTAAAATGGATGCTCCTGGGATATGACTAAAGAAAATACGTCTGAAAGGTGAGGATTTCAAACAGTAGATTTCTTCATCCTTCGAACTGCTGACCCCCCACGATGGCAGGCACCGCACCTTACGCTTCCGCTCCCCGTCTTTTCCTAGAGGTGAGTGCATGCGGCCCTTTCACTTGGAGAAGCTGGTCAGCCCCATCTCCTCCTCCCCCTGCAGTAGTGCTTCGATGGGAATCAGATTGGACGGGGTGTCCAGGCTCTGGAGGGACAAAAACTCTGACATATCCATGGCACTTAACGTTTCTGTCTGAGGGTCTGAAGGAGTCTCTGCTTGTCTGCCTTGCTCACAGGAAGAGGGTACAGCGGAGGAGGACGACAAGGGACCGGGACGTGAGGGAAAAGTCTGCGACGGTAGCTTCAGGCTGGGCCCGTCAGGAGGCTGGGGGCTCGGCTCTGCCGGGGATGGGGAAAAACAGCCCTTCCTCCTGCCCGCCGCCCGCTCCTTGGCAGAGTCCCGGCACGCGCACTGACACTGACACGCCTCCTCTTGCTTGATGATGATCACGGGAACACTGAGGCCGATCTGCTGTACAGAGCTCCCTGCGAGAGAGGCAAGAGAGACTGCTCCTCCAGTAGCCGCAGGGCAGGGGCATGACGGACGGGGATACGGAGTGGGTGAGCACTGAGTGCCACGGAAGCAGGAGTGGCGGCAAGGGAGGATGCCATGCTCCAGACTTTGTTCTGCCTGACACTCCCCATCCCCTGCAAGGCAAAGTCCCTTTTCCTTGGCCACACACACCGTCTAGATGACCCTGTCTTTCCAGCCTCATTTCTGGCTGTTCGAACCCCCCTATACCCTCCACGCCAGCTACAGCAGATGCCTCCCTTTTTTCTGACATGTTCTTCAAACCTCCGGGTCTTTGCGCTCTTCCTTCTGCCTGAACTCCCCAGACCGCGCTGTTTTTCCAGAGAACTTACTCTTATTTCTGAAGACCCAGCGCACAGCCAGGCTGCCAGGCTGTGATTCCAGCAGGCTTCCTCTCGGGGCTGGCCCGAAGCCGGCTGGCACATGAGCTTCCTATCTACGTGCACAGAGCTGCTGCCTCCCTACGCACTGCTCTCCACACTGTGCGGGACTTGGGGCTTGAGTCCCGCCTGCCCGAGACCAAGCTCCACCGGGGCCTCCTGCTCGTGCTTGCACCCCCAGTCTCAGACACACAGTAGGTGGGGGGAGTACCCCTGTACACCGTCAGCCTTGCGTGCGTGCCCATGCTCCTGCTCTTTGGTGCAGGTATGTGTGCTGTGCACATGCACACTGAGATGAGACAGGCTCTGTGTGTCTCAAAAAAAGCTAGAGACCAGGGGCCAGGAGAACAGAGTGCGAGTCAGGAGGCCTGAGAACTAGTGCTTTGGCTCTGCCACAGACTCACTTATGACTTTGGAAGGGTCATTTAGTCGTTTGGGGCCCCCGTTTCTTAATCTATAAAATAGCTTGAGAAAAAGGAACTTTTCGCTCTGTATGAGTCTCTGACCCAGAAGCTACTTCTTCGTTACTGTAACTAGAAAAGAGCCCAGTGAATTAACAGCTGCCCTCTTTGGCATTCACTGTGAGTCAGACTTTCTTCTGGTTACATTTAAAAGCTATATCTGAAAGGAAAGAACAGTGACCCCTTAAGGAATGTTAACTGTGGTATTTATGCCATAAACCCACTACCTTCCAATAGCTGTGAGAAGGTGAAATACTCTAATAAACAAACAATACAATCTGACAAATTTGAGGTTTTCAAAACTGGGGCAAAGCAACGAGCTGTGCCTCAAGGGACCCAGAGAGTTGACTTTCTTTTAAAGTTAACACACACAATTACATACCTGTGCTACTGGCTACTGGTACTGCAGTGGTAAAAAACACCTTCTCAACTTTAGATGCTTGCTGCTGGAAAAAAAAAAAAAAAAAAAAAAAAAAATCACATTTACGGCCACTCAAGTATGGCAGATCTCCAAGGACCTGAAAGCCTGCCCGATTATACTGGTCATCCAAGAGGACAGAAAACCCTCAGTGTTCAAGGATTTTTGCACTGAGTGATGTTTTGTTTGCGCTCTGACATGAGGTCAGTGTACTGTTTGACATTCAGTGCTGACAATGCAGCCAGCTTTGTCCCCTACTATTTGGCTGTCTCCCAGCTGCCCAATCCAGTAGGTTCCGTCTGCTCAAAGGGACCAAGGTTGCTTTGCTCAAGCTGTGGTCTTCTCGAAGGGATCCCCAGGGCTAGCTTCCCTACAAGCCCTCTGCTCCTAACACACCCCAGTACTTCTGTGAGTCTGGGAAGTTCTTTGGTCTCCTCAAGGGTCAAGCTGCATGCTAAGGACTGGCTAAGACTTCCTCTCACAGGCAGAACAGCCCCTGTGAAGGCCCCCTGCAGCATGCCATAAGCCCTGTACACAAGTCCAAGCCCCGTCCCTTCTCAGTTGTTGAGGTCAGAAAAGTGGCTTCACGTCTGAGTCTCAGTTTCCTCATCTGTAAAAACAGGGATGATAACCAAAGGACCCCCCCAAAGGACCCCTGCAAGGGTGAAAGGAGATGATGTACGCAGGGCCTGCGGTATGCGGTGAGCCTTCAGCAAACATTGGCTATTTACATTATTACGAGGACGACTATAAAGTCATGCCCACAATTCACCCTACCACCTTAGTTACACTTCCTGTTACATTGGCTACAGGATTTCTGCTTTCTTCAAGTCTTATCGTAAAAAGGCTTTATCTTTTATCCCTTTAAAGGAAAAAAAAAGGTGGGGGGGGTGCCTCTAGGATGAGTCTAGGAGGAATGTGAAAGCTTCTGGCTGAGCTACGGGAGCTGACACTATAAAACAGCAATGGAGGGGCGCCTGGGTGGCTCATTTGGTTGAGCGTCTGACTTCGGCTCAGGTCACGATCTTGCGGTCTATGAGTTCGAGCCCCGCCTCGGGCTCTGTGCTGACAGCTCAGAGCCTAGAGCCTGATTTGGATTCTGTGTCTCCCTCTCTCTCTGCTCCTCCACTGCTTGTGCTCTCTGTCTCTTAAAAAATGAATAAATGTTATAAAAATTAAAAAAAAAAATCAATGGTTGCTAGGGGAAAGGGGGAGAGGGAGAAGGGATAAATTAGTAAAGCATAGGGATTTTTAGGTGCTGAATCTTCTCTGAATATTATGATGGGAGACACATGACATCATGCCTTTGTCAAAACCCACAGAATGCTGCACACAAACTGTGAGCCCTGATGTGAACTATGGACTTTAATTAGTAATAATATATCAATACTGATTCATCAGTTATAACAAATGTACCAAACTAATGCAAGATGTTACTATTAGGGCAAACTGGCAGGGAGGGACGGGTAGCCAGGGAGTGTATGGAAATTCTCTGCCCCACCTGTTCAGTAAAATCTTAAAAAAAAAAAAAAAGTAATCTAAAAATAATGTACAGACGGTAATGACTGGCACATGTTAGATCCTTAATTTCAAAAAGTGCTTAGTTAGCACAGTAAGCCGTTACACGTAGTAAGGGTTCCATATATCACAGCTGTTACTACCATTTTCATTGCGATTCGGCACTTTACCTACCGGCAATGTTACCCTTCTTTGGGGCATTTTAGCATCTTTAAGCAGAATGTAAGTTTTTATGAAAAAGAGATCATGGTTTCCACTTTTCTGTACCCCCAAGAGTATCATGCATGGTATCTGGTAAATACTGGGCCCCTGAAATGCATTTAAGTGAATGACCACGTCATTTCCTTCATCATCGAGACCAAACACTTTTGCAGAAACTGGCTCTAGAGCAGGTCCTGGGTGCACAGACTCTCTCGCTGACTTGGCCACTGCTGTGTTTTCTACCAGACGGCGGCCCACCATTCCCTCACGTCAGTCTGACTCTGCCTTGGAGAAGAACCGCTTTCCTACATCGTTCTCGGGCCTCTGCAGTCTGTTGACTGCTGTCCTGTCCTAGAGGGTGGCATTACACTGCAGATGGAACATTTGTTCACGTGCCTGCGGCCATCCACCCGGCAGTACACGAAGGCTGTTTCTCTGCTTCCCTCCTGCAGGTATCCATCACAGCACTCCCTGGATTTATACCCCTCAATCACGGGGAAGTGACAAGAGGCCGAATTACATGTTTCAGGGCAGATACGATAACCATCTTCCTTTTGAAGTAAAAGGCTCTGAACACGTCACCCGAAGTAAAAGGCTCTGAACACGTCACCCGTGTAAATACGCTTCACCCCCGGGGGTGCTTTCAGTCAGAATACTTACAATTTGTTCTTGGTTTTGCGGGGAACTGGTGGCACCATTTAATATCCATTGTAAGTTCTGTTCTCCCATGACCAGGCTGGACTGCAGGATGGCCGTGCTGGGAGTCGGGGTGATGGTTATAGTGGGATTATTAGTCAGGACAGAGTTGGCGCCCAGGGGCAGAGTCTGGACCACGGCTGGCAGGGGCTCAGTAGTACTTTGCGGTTGGGGCGGTGCTGCCACGGCTGATGCCGCCGCCGAAGCCCCAGCAACAACAGAAAGTCCTGGGACGATGGGCTGTGGGGCCTGGGGGTGCGGAAGAAACTCTTGATGATTAGCAGCAAACTGTGTGCTGTGGGGAACAGGCACTTCTGGAGGTTGTAAGAGAGCAGAGGGGTTGCCAAATGCAGCTTGCTGGGAACCAGTTCCTAGGGAGGGAGCAGGCGGAGGAGCAGACGGTGCTGAGGCTGGTAGTAGAGGCTGGGGTGGCTCGGAGATGCCGGGCTGCAGTACAAGCGGAAGAGATAAAGATGCTGAATTTCCTGTGGGTGGCGGAACATCACTGACTGACTCTGCATCACCATTAAAACTTTCAATCAAGGCAGCTGGCAAGAAAAAGAAATAGAAAGATATATACATATCCCAAGCCTTACATGAGCCACAAAAACACAGTCATTATGGCGACACCAAAGGCAGCTGAAGTCCGTCAGAGCCAGTACCTTCGTTGCTAGAAGGCTGGCTTTCTGTTTTCATTTAGTGACCACTCTGCTCAAAGCACCGGGCTTCGTGATCAGTCTCACTTTCTAAATGTGAAGAGCTAGTATAGGTTTTATCATTTAAAAAAAAAAAAAAGTATCCTCAGGCTTTTCTGGAAGAGACTGGACATCCTTTTTTGGCAAAACCAGTGAACACACTTTCTGACTACTGTGAAAGCTTCAGGGACAGATTTTCATTCAAACACAGAATGATCTATGCATCTGATGCTGTTTGTGGATCCTGCCCACTCACGAGCACAGTACCGCATCAGAAAAAGAAAGAGCTCCGAGCTCTCCTCAGTTTTGAAAGCCAACAAGAGCTTTTAGAGAAGGAGACCCCTTCTTCTGAAGGTCTAGGGACAGTAGGCCCTCAAGTGGACTCTTGCTGAGGGAAGGAGAGGAAAAGATGGATTGAACAAAAGGCCCACGCTTCCCTGACCCCTCGCCAAGTGCACACTTTGTTCAAAGAAACTGAACTACAACTTCCCCGTGCCTGCATGGGTGTGTCAACGAGTGGGGACTCCCTTGCCCCGTGCTGAGAGCTACTCAGGAAGAGAGTCTGTGAAACAAACCTGTCTGCTGAGGATCTTCCTGAATTGCCGGATCATCTGAATTCTGGAACATTGATTCAAAGATGATTGCTGGTGAAATTGTGCTGAGGTCCTGGCCCTGTGATTGATGGACAGAGACAAAGATGGGAGACTTGTCACCCTGAGGCAACTCTTCACTGTGAGAACACACAGCAACAGAACTAGAATGATCTTTTTTGATATGCTTCTTGTTTCTAACTTCTCCTTTCCAAGGTGACAAAGATTTCCCTAAACCTCAGACACTAAAGATTTGTGTCCTCAAATACCCAAAAACAGAAGCCAGTGGGGCGCCTGGGTGGCTCAGTTGGTTGAACATCTGACTGTTGATATAGGCTCAGGTCATGATCCCTGGGTCATAGGATCGAGCCCTGCATTGGGCTCCACACTGAACATGAAGCCTTGCTTAGGATTCTCTCTCTCTCTCTGTCTCTCCCTCTCACACCCCCACTCCCTACCCCTCTCCCCAGCTCATGCTCTCTCTCTCTCAAATTTAAAAAGAAAAACAGGGTCGCCTGGGTGGCTCAGTCGGTTAAGTGTCTGACTTTGGCTCACATCATGATGTGGTTTGTGAGTTTGGGTCCCATGCCGGGCTCTGTGCTGACAGCTTAGAGCCTGGAGCCTGCTTTGGATTCTGTGTCTCCCTCTCTCTCTGCCCCTCCCCTGCTCACATGCTGTCTCTCTCTCTCTCTCTGAAAAGTAAATAAACATTAATAAAAATTTTTTTAATTAAATAAAAAAAAAAACCAGGAGTCAGAAAACTATGACTTGTAGGCTGAATGCCTGTTTTTGTGAATAAAGTTTTACAGATGCATGCTTGTTCATTTATTGTCTATGCTGCTTTCATGGTCTGATGGCAGAGTTGAGCTATGTCAGAGACTCTATGGTCTGCAAAGCCAAAAATATTTACTATCTGGCTCCCCCCCCGCCCCTGCCAAAAAAAGGTTTCTGGCCCCCTGCTCTAAAAGAAGACCAAATCTTTCCTAAAAATGGGATTGTATTCTATCCATTACCTGCAATCTGCTTTTCTCATGTAATAATAATATATTGTGAATATCCTTCAAGGTCATTACATAACATCTATGATATTCTAGTATGTACACACGGTAACGAATCAAACAGTATAAAGAAACTTTTCATGAGAGGCAATAGTGATCACCTTATATTCACTACTGTTTGTCACTGCAAGTTTCTTTGTAATTAAGAATTAAGAAAATGTCAGGCATTTTAGGAAAGATAAACTGGGGTGGGGGGGCATATAATGCCCTGAGGGTCTGACTCCTGATAGGCACCAAATAAAAATGGCCACCCTCAGGCTTCTCTTTGGTTAAGGAGGGTAGAGGGGCAGCAATTCTTTCGTCTCCAGTCTACCTCCACCCCACATTTTGGAGGGCAGAAGTGACAGAGGCAACCGCCTCCAGGAGTGTGGGCAGGTGACAGAAGTGAACCAAGGGTGGCGGGGACTTTGGCGAACTGGAGAGTATGCACGCCAGTCACCTAAAGGGCTTCAGAGGAATGCTGCCCTGTGATATTCAGACCGGGGATTTCCAGGGCTCAAAAATGGTCTGAAATGCGGATTTTTATGTGAAATCCACTGATTTGTAGCTAAAAGCAAGTAACTGAAAACAAAACACTGTATAGACCAAACAAAACCCATCTTTGGGCCATATTCTGTGTCAGTGCCAACTTGTGTTTAAAGGTCATTTGGCAACAACTCTGCTTCTGGGGCGGGGGGGGGGGGTGGGTGGAAGGATCACTCTGGGTCCCGGCACGTGTCGTGAGTGGAACTGTCCAGCAGTCTAGAGGTCCTCAGAAATGAAACTGCCCATTTGATTCAGAGGGGCCAATTATTCTAGCATGATTCCATCAACTGGAAGAGGAGTAATTCCGAACGCCTGCATGACAGACGCTGAAGGCAAAAACCCACACAAAGCCTCCTGCTTCCAGTCCAGAGAGAGTTAAGAATCATGGGCCAGTTGGAAAATAGCATGGAGGTTCCTCAAAAAGTTAAAAATAGAACTACTCTATGACCCAGCAATTGCACTACTAGGTGTTTACCCAAAGGATACAAAAATACAGATTTGAAGGGGTATATGTACCCTGATATATATTTATAGCAGCACTATCAACAACAGCCAAACTGAAAAGAGCCCAAAGGTCCATCAACTGATGAATGGATAAAGAAGATGTGGTATAGGGGCGCCTGGATGGCTCCGTCAGTTGAGCACCCGACTCTTGATTTTGGCTTAATTAAGGTCATGATCCCAGGGTTGTGGGATCAAGCCCCATGTCAGGCTCCATGCTGAGCATGGGGTCTGCTTGGGATTTTCTCTTTCTCACTCTCTTAAAAAAAAAAAAAAAAAAAAAAAAAGATGTAGTATGTATATATGTATATCTACAATGGAATATTACTCAGCCATCAAAAAGAACGAAATCTTGCCATTTGCAACAACGTGGATGGAGCTAGAGTGTATTATGCTAAGCGAAATTAGAGAAAGACAAATACAAATCCCATATGATTTCACTCATGTGTAGAATTTAAGGAAAAAAAAAAACAAACAAACAGATGAACAAATGGGAAGGCGAAAAAAAGACAGCCAGGGAAGCAAACCATAAGACACTCTTAAAGACAGAGAACTGAGGGTTGATGGAAGAAGGTAGGCAGGGGAGGGGCTGAATGGATGACGAACATTAAGGAGGGCATTTGTTGGGATGAGCACTGGGTGTTACATGTAAGTGACAGATCATTAAATTCTACTTCTGAAACCAATTATTACACTATACATGTTAACTAGAATTTATTTATTTGTTAAATAAAAATAAAAATTCGGAAACAACAACAACCAAAAGACTCACAGGCCAAGACAGCGGCCTTCGAACTCTTTATCATGATGCCATGAGGCAAAGTAAGAAATACATCTTATACATACGCAAGTACATCCTTCACGTTCCATACTTATCCATATATATAACTGAAACAAAAGTCTAAGAAACGAGGCTTATCCTTACTACGTGCAATGTCTTCTGATACTGTCTATTGTGTTGATGCCCTTAAAATGCTGATCCTAAACCCCTATTTTATAACCCAATAAAGAGGCGCAACCCAGTTTGAAAAGTAGTGGGCTGACAACTCCTATAAGCTTTGCAACTTCCTCATGGTGGTTGTTTGGTTTTACCTGTTTTCAAATTATCAGCAGTAACATTGTTAAAAAGGAATAAGCCCGTATGGCTCCAAAAGATGAGGCACAAGAATGTTCACAGCAGCAGTATTATGATGGCTCCAAACTAGAAACTATCCAAATACCCAAGGGAAGTAGAAAAAAACAATTGTGGTACATTCACTTAGTGCAATACTGTTCACCAGTGAGAACAAGTGATCTGCAACAAATGCAGACTCGCTTCTTCAACATAATGTTGCAAGAAGGAAGCCAGCACAAACCAGTATGACTGGCATGATTCCAAGTATACACAGCACAACAACAGGTAAAAATCCATCTCAGGTTATTAGTTGGGACAGTGGTTATCTTTTTTTTTTTTTTTTTTTTAAAGCTTTTAATTTTTTTAAATGTTTTTATTTATTTTTGAGACAGAGGGAAACAGCATGAGCAGTGGAGGGGCAGACACAGAATCTGAAGCAGGCTCCAGGCTCTGAGCTGTCAGCACAGAATCGAACTCACGGACTGTGAGATCATAACCTGAGCTGAAGTCGGAGGCTTAACTGACTGAGCCACCCAGGCACCCTGGGACAGTGGTTATCTTTAGGGAGAGGTCATAGTTGTTAGCGGCATGGAGGGTGGGGAGCTTCCGGGGGAACTGGGAATGTTCTGTTTCTTGATTTGCGTGTTGGTTACGTGGATGGGATGAATTGTGATCATTCATTAAGCTAATCATTTGTGATTAGATGCACTTTTCTGTACGTACATTATACTTCAAAAACAAGTCTTTTAAATTAAAACAAAACAAAACAAAACCAACAAAAACAAAACAAAAGGGAAAAAAAAAAAAAAAACAAGGGAAAAAGCAAAGTGCTGAAAGGACCTGTGACTGAGCCACTGCTAGTCTTCAGGGCACAAACCCTGGGGGCAGAGTAAGTTCGAGCAGTTCCCCAAAGTTGAGGAGACCAGAACAGGCTAAGCCTCTGGGGTCTGGCACAGAGAGACAAAGGACACTGGGAGCTGTATGGGATCAGGATGGAACCTGAAGCTCAGGTGCCAGGAGGCCCTGAGGGCCACTGCCTAGCGGCTTCACCCCTCCTGTACCAAAAGATCTGAGCAAAGCACAGCTCACTTCCAGGATGCACATATGCATGTGGCTGCCCAGAAACCCATAAAAGGATGATTTCGTTAAAATGTATATTTGATATTAACAGTGCATAATTTTTTTTAAAGCAAAATCAATTCTATTACTTCAAGGAATTGTGGCCTTAGAATGAAAGACTAAACATGAGAATATTTCTAATTCTGGATAAATGGTGGGTGGTGAGGGCACCATATATAACTTGACCCCCCCAAGGACAGAGTCTCTCTCTTGCTGATGTAAACTGTGGTAGAAAAGGCTGCCCCCCACCCCCCCGCCTTTTTTTTTTTTTTCTTTTACAAGTACTTATGTTCCCTCACACCAGAATACCTCACCCGGTGACCCCAGGGCTCCAGAAAGCTCTTTAGTCATTTGTCATGGCCCTGGCCAGGGAGTGGACTCCCAAACCATTTAATACAATCTGAGATTAAAGAGAGATTATACCCAGAAATCGTAGGTTCCATAACTCAGAGGGCATCGAGGCCATCCAGTATAGAAATTGCATTTAGAGTATCAGCCCTGAAATGTGAATATGCATAAAAATCATATGAAGTACTTATTTAATGCTTTTCTTTGTTCTTCAGATTGGTTAATTTCTATTGATCCATCTCCAATTTAACTGAGTCTTTCTTCTGTCATTTCCAATTTGCTATTAAGCCCAACCAGTAAATTTTTTATTCCAGATACATTTTCAGTTCCAGAATTTCCACTTGGTACATTCTGTAAGTTTCTATTTCTCTGCTGAGATTTCCTCTTTATTCAATTATTACAAGCATATTCCTTTACGTCCTTCACCATATTTGAGCTACTTAAAAATTCTTGTATACTGGGGCACTTGGCTGGCTCAGTTGGTAGACTATGAGGCTCCTGATCTTGGGGTTGTGAGCATAAGCCCCACTCGGGTGTAGAGATCACTTAAATAAATAAACTTAAAAAAAAAATCTTTATCTACTAATTCTAACGTCTGGCTCATTTTGGCATTGGTCTCCACAGAGTACCTTCCTCCCTTAAGTAGGGGTAATGTTTTCCTTTTTCTTCTTATGTTCACCCATTTTGGATTAGCCTGGACAATCCAAATGATATGTTATAGAGACTCTGGATTCTGTTCCACTTCCTGGAAGAGTGTGTTTGTTTTCTTGAATATTCTGTTGATTTGGCTGTGCTCTAACTGCAAACTGCTGTCTTCCTTGCAGGCGACTGCACCTGCAATCTAAGCCCAGCCTTCGCTGGGCTGCTTAGGGTCTGTCTCACGCATGTACGGTTCAGGGGTCAACTAGAGATGCGAACAGAGTTTATACATGGTGCGTGGGGCTCCCACTTTCTGACTCTTTCCTTTCTAGGTCGTCCCCAGTCACTTTCCAGGTGCTGCTGTGAGAGCTGTGAACTCTGTCCTCTGCTTATTCAAGACAGTGAGACTGAATGTTTACTGAGTTTTAGCCCTCTTGTTTGGTGTCAACTGGGTCTTGCCCCAAGGCTGATAAGGTGTAAAACTTGAAAACCTACTCAGTGCCTTTGCTGCTGTCCAAGTGGCTCCTTCTTCCAAGCGTTACCTCTGCCTGTTTGGAATGCTCTTGGGTGCCTTCAAATAGTTGTTTTTGATAATTTGCCCAGCATATATATATATTTGTTTTCTACGGGAGGCTTAGTCTGTTAACAGCAGCTCTACCATTAGCAGGAGAACCCAAGCCTTGGGGTGTTTATATAAAAATGCAGAGTCAGATACCATTCCCAGAGGAACTGATGAAGTAGGCCTGGGGTGAGGCCCAAGAAACTACATTGTCACAAGCACTGCAAATGACTCCACTGACCATACTGTGAGAAACAGCACACATTTCATGGCATTGCTGAGCCTTCCAGTCTCTGTTCAGATACTTCCTATCACATTGATTCCTTCTTATTATGCATATACTCCTAGAAAATCTAACGTGAGCAATGTCTATTTACCACAGGAAAACAACAAACAATGCACACGTAACAACCAGTGTTGGTGACAGAGTAAAGCACAGACCCTCCCAAAGGAGCATCAGCTCAGGCTTAATGCAGTGGCCTGCAAGGGACATCACAGAGCCATGGGAATGGCAGGGAAATGCCGAACAGAGGGAACTGGAGCAATCAGGTCAAGAGACGGCAGGGTTGTCTTTCAGAGGAGGGCTTCTAGACAGAGTCCCCTGCAGGAACCCAATGCGGTGAGCTCAAGGTGAGAAAAAGACGGACTCAGGTCAGACCGGCAGGGCTTGAGAAAGTCTAGAAACTGGAATTCCGGCTCCCCCTTCCAGTAGACTAATTTTAAGCTCCATAAGGACAGACCACACCTACTCTCTTACCACTACAAGCTCAGCACCAGCACACTGCCTGATGGAATAGGCACTCAATAAATTATTTGCTAAATGAATAAAAGGAAGAAATTTTCTGGGGCCAGAGGTTATCAATGGAGCGATGTGGGTCAAAAGGCATTAGGCATCAGAGACAGCAAACCCCTCCCACTGGGGCTCTATCAGGAAATAAAACCCCAAACAAAGGAGCCCGAAGTGGTCAGTAACTGAACACAACTACATCTGAAGACTTCAAAGACTGGCCTCCTTCGATGTTCCCACCAAAGGGAGTGCTCAATTCTTGAACTTATTTGTCTCACACCCGTATCACAGGTGCACTTACTGTAGTAGAATTTTCTCGAAGTTCAGAATCTGTGGACAGAAGGCTCAAGTCACTCAGACAAAGCGACTGATTTGTATCCTGTGAAAGAGAAAACATTCTAACTGAGTAAAAAGCCAAAAAAACCCAGGATTTGTAGTAGCATAGCATGGAATACAACACTCAACTCTAATGTCCCTACGGTCCCAAATGTCTAGATTTGTTACCTGGAGAGGCATAAACCATCCAAAGCAAGAGCTATGTGAATTATTTCAGTTTTTTAAATCCTGATATTCTTAGAAGAACCTATTATATTTCTTAAAGATGGCTAATAAAGAGCTTAAGAATTATCTCATGACTCAAGCTCCAGAGTTAACAAAAGCTGTGATAATACAAAATCAGTTATTTGTAGAACTGATCTTATCATTTACAAAGCAATTTCACATGACCTCATCTGCTATTCATATACACTCGTGAAGTTTTATTTTATATTCCCGTTTTAAATGTGAGAAAATTAATGCTAAGTCTGGAAGTGAACAGTCCAAAATCACACAGCTAATTAGAAGAACACAAACCCAGTTCTTCTGATGGGAAGTCCAGCTTCCACTGTACCACTGCATCCCCAGTATCTCAGGGATCCTTACTCAGAGCAGTACGTACTGAGGATTTACTTTTCAAATACGACAGCCTAGGCTAACTCTCAACTCTGGATTCCTAGAACGCCAGCTGCAACTCACACACCTTAAGCAGTAACCCTGCTTACCTCATGGATCAGATGTTCCCATTCATGCAAGCATTTGACAAATATTCACTGAGCACCTATTATGCATTAGGCACTGTCCCAGGCCCAGGGATACAATAATGAACAAAACAAGATACCTGTCACCATACAGCTTATAGTCTAGTTGGGGCAGGGGGGTGGAGAGTGACAAAAAATGCAAAGAAATGTATAGAATAGAAGATGCTGCTGAGTGCTGTGGAGGGTAAAGGGAATAGAGAATGCTGGGGTAGGAGTTGCTGTTTTATTAGATCAGGGGAGGCCTCTCAGATAAACTGGCATGAGGAGATCCTGGCATTTGAGAAGGAAAGAGCGTGCGGGCCATGCACATATCCGTGGAGTTCCAAGCAGAGCATATACCAAGTACAAAGGCCCAGAGGCAGGAATGGGCTTCCCTTGTTCAAGCACCACGAGGAGGACAGTACGGCTACAGTGAGAGGAAGAGAAGTACATCAGGCCAGAGAAGGGACCAGACTGGAGTGTATAAGGCCCTGCGGGTCACTGTAAAGATTTTGACTTTTGCTGTAAGTGATACAAGAAGCTACTGGAGGCTCATGAGCAGAGGACAGACATTATTTGCCTTATGGTTTAGAAAGATTGCTCTGGGTGAAATATGTAGACGAGTCTGTGGCAGGGCAGAGTGGGAGTTGGGAGAGGAGGAAAGGTGTGAGGAAGTCTGCTTAGCGGTTACTGCAGTGATCCAGACAAAAGATGACAGTGGCCTGAATGCAGTCATCAGAAGTGATCAGATTCTACATATATTCTCATGGTAGACTTGACAGACTCTGCTGGTAGAGGTGGGGTATGGTGGGGGGCGGGGGGAGAGGTATCAAGAACGACTCCAAGATTTTTGCCCTTGCCACTAAAAAAACCAGAGGTGCCATTTACCAAGGTGGGGAAAACCGCAGGAGGAGCAGGTTTGGACATACCAGATTTGAGAAGACAGAGGAGATCTGCGTTGAAGAGGGAGGCTGAATAGATAGATCTCCCTCAACTAACGGTGCAGCTATGTCCTGATAGTCAAAAATGCATTGAACACCTAAACTTCCAAACATCACAGCTTAGCCGAGCCTACCTGAAATGCACTCAGAACGCTTACATTAGCCTAGAGTGGGCAAAATGATCTACCACAAAGCTGATTTCGTAATAAAGTGCTGAGTAGCTCATGTAATTGATTGAATACTGTAGTGACAGGGAAAAACACAGACCGGTCGTATGGGTCTGGAATAGCTGTAAGTGTTATCAGTTATTTACCTTTGTGATCACGGGGCTGATGGGGGTGTGGGGGGTGTGGCTTGGTTCCACTGCCCAGCATGACAAGAGAGGATGATATGGCCCACAATAAGACCAGGAAAAGATCCAAATCAAAATTCAAAGTATGGTTTCTACTGAATGCATATTGCTTTTTGTACATGTAAAGTCAAACCATCCTAAGTGAGAATTGTCTGTACAAGTCTAGAGTCGAGGAAGAAGAGATCCAGGCTGGAGATCTATATTTAGGACTCAAAGGCAATCTAGATGGCATTGAGAGCCTGAGACGAGAGGAGTTTCCCTTCACTGGGGAGTGAGCTGTGATCCAGAGAAGACGAGACCTGAGCACCATCCACTGGGATGCCTCAGTGCTTAGGGGCTGTCACCAATTAAAGCGTCCCTGGATTATCACACAAATGCTGATCGCAACTTAATGCATGCAGCTTAGTAGACAAAGACTCTCAGATCTCAATATTTTTATCTGGTTTCACAGATGAAGAAACTGAGGCACAAAGATGCCATTTGCCTAATGGATCAGCAGTGGAGCTAGGATCTGAATTCAGGCAGCTGAGCTCCAGAGGCTGCAGCCCTCACAATAAAGTCATTTTGCCTCTTACAAGAGAGGGGTCAAGAACCAGGCTCTGGAATCAGACTATAATTATAAACCTATAATTACCATTTCATTATTTCATTCCTCCTTGCCTCAAGTTTCTTTATCAGTAATGTAGGGATAGTAACAGTATTGACCTCACAGAGCTCTTGTGAGATAATATAAAAACATATAAAAACACTTGGCACAGTATTTGGCACATGGTAAACACTCAATAAATGTTAGTTACTATTACTAATAAAATAAAGGAGCAGAGTCCATGTGAAGGGATCCTTTGCTGTTTAAAAATTGAAAACCACAGAATTAAAGTATGCTGTCTCTCCCCCAAATCAAAATTGTATTACCTACTTTAAGTAAAAAATCTCATTATTCAAAAGGGGGTCAGTGTCCTTCAGTTTCTTTATCTATGAAATAGTAAGATAATAATAACGCTCACTTCCTAGGTTTAAAAGACATCGTAAGTGCCCAATAGCACATTAGAAGTAAAAACGATAAATTTCTCCCGGCACCTCTCTGCAATGGAGCTACAGAGGAGAGGGAAATATGGTGGAGGCCTGGCAAAGAATGGACAGACTGTCTAAAACTCTGCAGAGGCATGTTCTGTGGCTCAGCACCCACCGTCAGTGGCTTTCAAACCTTCTGGCCCATGGACGATTCAAAGGGGCAAAACACCATCCAGACTCTGCCTGGTTCTCCAATGACAGATTAAATAGGTGTGTGAAGCAAAAGCGTAACTTGTGTCTCCAGCTTAAGTAGAGACGTGCCATTTCACAGACATGAATGAGAAAATAACACCCTTTTAGAGCATCCGGCTGACCCTCTGGAAGCCATTCTGAGACCTCTGGTTTTAAGACACCTCTTGGACCAAACCTGATGGGAAGGAGGCAGAGCTGAATCAAAAGCTGAGGCACAGGGCACCCTGGGGAAATCTCTGGCTGACACCATCCCAACACAAGACACAGATCTTGACCCCGATTTCTTCCCTCTCACTGACAGATACATAAGAAGACATTTTGACCTTTTATTTTGATACACAAACAATCACTGCTGTTCCGTGTTGCCTAGATGGAAACAAGAGACAAAACACTGCGCACCTCTGATCCATTGTGATTTGGAAGTGCATTGTATGAGTGTCCTTTGTTATCGTGACCTTTCATGTGACTTTTGAGACTGTATTGAGTGCTGAATGTTTTCTCACAGCCATTACTGGGGCAGAAAAAGGGTCTTTCACCTGCAAGAATGACAAGTAGTGTTAATATTACCATAAAGTCATTGCACTGGTTTGAGACATCTACTTTTCCCTAATAGAGGGAAGTAAATATTCTCATGAGGGTTCAGGTCATAGTCGTCACGAGTTGGACAGAATACATGTTGACCATCTCAGCCCTAAAACTTAATGTAGAGCAAAAATGGCCTTCTCCTGGCAACCTTAAAGAGAAGATTAGTACCCCCCCCCCCCCCCCCCCCCCACCAAGGTTCTTTTTTTGAGAATCTCTGTACTGGTTTCATTTCTTAAGGCTGGATTTCGGAGTCCAATCTTAGGTCCTTTACCTCTGAAAGAAACTCAAACATTATAGGCAAAGGCTACGCTGATTAGGCTTGCTTCTTCTACAGAGCTCTACAGGTCTCGACAGAAACGCAGATATTTACTGGTCTGATGAAGATTCAAATAAAAAGTAAAAATTAGTCTACACTCACCAGTATGTGTGCGGACGTGGGTTTTAAGGTGGTGGCTTGCTGCAAATGCTTTCCCACAGCCATCATGATCACACCTAAGTACGTTGTTTAAGCAAAGAGAAACAGCAGTCATTGGGTAAACAGATCTCTATCTTCAACATCTCTTATAAATACAAGCTCAACCTAAAACAAACGTTCAGAACACTGCGATCCGATACAGGAAATTGGTTTCTGAGATGGGAATGAAGACAAATCACTGGAAAAGGGGACAAATCTGGGAACGGAGGGGACTGACGGCCCAGGATAAACATTTCCTGTCCTACAAGTCACATGTTGAGAGCTCTGAAACTAAAAGCCTTTTGATGACTTACTGAACAGAATTCTATTGACGATCAGAGCTGATACGAAAAGTCTACTGCCAGTGGAATACCAGGAATATCGATAGCACGTACAGAGGCTCTCGTACAGGCATGAAGCCTACAATAAAGCACTAAGACAAGATCAGTCCCGACTACATTGACTGTATAATATAAGGTGTAGTGGCTGTAATGACTAATTTATCATCTTCAGTGTCAAGATCCACTTCTTTCTCTTCTACTTTCTTGATAACCAAAGCTAGAAGTCATCTTCCCCTCCTGAGAACTTCTGAGGCATTTATCTAGGTGCTTCTTTTATGGCATCTGTTGTTTCCATTCTTATTTTATCTCTACGTGTATCCATTTGTTATCGGTTCTCTTAGATTATACACTCTTTGAGGGTGGGGTCCACGTAGTTCTTTACATCCGCCATAGTTCTTGCACACAGCAGGCATTCAATAATAACTTTTTAAAAAAAATTTTAAAAATCTTTATTTGTTTTTGAAGGAGAGAGAGACAGAGAGTGAGTGGGGGAGCAGCAGAGAGAGAGGGAGACACAGAATCCGAAGCGGGCTCCAGGCTTGGAACTGTCAGCACAGAGCCCGAAGCAGGACTTGAACCCACCGACTGTGAGATCGTGACCTGAGCTGAAGTCAGACACTCAACCGACTGAGCCACCCAGGTGCCTCAATAACTTTTTTTTTTTTTTAAGTTTATTTATTTTGAGAGAGAGAGCGTGCACAAGCAGGGAAGAGCAGAGAGAGAGGGACAGAGAGAGAATCCCAAGCAGGCTCCCCGCCATCAGAGTGGAATCCCATGCAGGGCTCTATCTCACGAACTGTGAGACCATGACCCGAGCCGAAACTAAGAGTCAAATGCTTAACCAACTGAGCCACCCAGGCACCCCAATAACTATTTATATGAATAAATGAATGCATTTTCTTGTAATCCAAAGTATTTAATTTCCTTAAAAACAAAGTTTCTCTGGAGCATTTTACTTTTTAATTCTATATAATCATTGTGCCTAAAGTCCCATCTAATATTCAAGAAAAATTAGCAGTTTTAATCATCACAAAAATACATGTGATTGAATAGAAATCAGAGTCTCCCACCACAGGGGAAAGAAGTAACCCAAGCTTCACAGAACCTGGTGAGTAACCAACTAGAATCTAAATACTTCTGCTTTTACAGGCGCCTAGTAGGTAGAGCATGCAACTCTTGACCTCGGAGTTATGAGCTCAAGCTCCACATTGGGTATACAGCTTACCTACCACCTAAATAAAAAATTCTCTTGCTTTGGGGCACCTGGGTGGCTCAGTCGATTAAGCATCCGACTCTTGACATCCGCTCAGGCGGTGATCTCTCGGTCATGAGATCAAGCCCCGCATCAGGCTCTGCTCTGAACACAGAGCCTGCCGGGGATTCTCTCTCTCTCTACCCCTCCCCTGTTTCCACGCATGCTCTCTCTCAAAATAAATAAATGATCTTTAAAAGAAATACTCTAGCTTTTTATTTATTTGTAGAACCATGCTATGTGCTATGAGCAGAGAAGAAAGTAGATGATACAAGTCCTTCCTGCAAGCTCATACATTTACACGTGGATGTATTAAATACACATATGTGCACAAATATAGAGAGATAGAAATATACAGACAAAAACGGATGCTCCTATATGTTTGTGTATACACACACATATTACAAAACAACTAAGGTAACAGAATAAAATACCTGCACCGCTAGCCTAAGCACCCTTACCCCTCATCTCCTCCTCCTCTCCCTACCTCGATTTTTAGGTAGCTATCCCTTCCCCTGTGCTCAAAGTCCTCTGAGCACCTCAGTCTTGTAAGCTTTCCAGTTACCTGGGGTTCTTTCCCAACAGACTAAGTTCTCAAGAGAAGAGAGTGGATCTCAGTATTTCTCTAGCACTGATAAAAGTGCCTCCCATGTAAGCAAGTTTCAACAAACGCTTCTTGAAAACAAAGGAAAAGCAGGAGGCAGAAAGGCCATTGTCCGAGTCTGGAGTAAGGATGCTCTTAGAAGCCACTGCTCCCCCTCCGGCATGCAGCTGGTCGTAGCCATGCCGGGGAGAGCCAACACCCCCAAAGAACTAGCGTGGGGAGTTTTCCTTCGGCTTTGAAAAACGTGAGGGGACATCGAGACACCCAGCTGAAACACGGTCGGTGACAAACAGAAAACAGTAAGACTTACCGAAATGGCTTTTCCCCTGTATGGGTTCGAATGTGCTTCCTCAGATCGCTGAGTGTGGTGAAGTACTTGCTGCAGCCTTCAGATTCACAGTTAAACGTTTTCCCTGTGTGAAGCCGCTGATGTGCTTTCAGCCTGCAAGATACGCCGGAGAACACTTCCCGTTGTCACTGGCATCATATGCTACAGAGCCTCTGACCCATGTCAGCTCAATGTGTTTCTGGATCCAGTGCAGAAGAATTTGGGATCCAAACTTTTTTGCTCAGAGGGAAATTCAGAGAAGTCCACAGCAGAGCAGTAGGAGTGTGCCTCTGCCACCAGACTGCCTGGGACTCAAATCCCGGTCCTACTTCCTACTAGATGGGGGGCCTTGAACCAGTTCTAAAACCTCTCTATGCTTCCACTTACTTATAACTGCTGTGAGGATTAGCACACAGAACAGTGCTGAGCGCAACGAATGCTTCACAAGTGTTAGCTATTGCTACGTCTGTTATTTTAGACCCAAGGTTGAAGACTAATACAAGTCTCCTGACACAAACAGTGTGAAAGAGAACTGGCCAATGAGTGGTAGAAAAAAGTTAGCTTCAAGGTGAGGAAGGAAAGAAGGTGACAGAAGCCTTAGTACCAAGATCCTGAGCCAAGGGGACATATTAGGCCAAGTATTAAAATCCCCATGCTACTATGCCACTCTAGGAAATACAAATCTAAACACAAACGTACTATCCTGTTTCACCAACCCAATATATGCCGATCTTTAAGTAATAAGATCCCCCAGCAAATTTTAGACAGGTGAGCCCAGCCATGCTCTTTCAAGCCCTGGAAGTGCATATCTGTGCAGGACAAGGAGAGGGCTCTGCCATCACAAAGTCAGGGTCAAAGGGTGGAGAGGAGGCTGACCTGTACAGAGTGTTGAACGCCTTCTCACAGCCCTGTACGTCGCACTCAAATGGCTTCTCCTTCGTGTGCACTCGCACGTGGATCCTGAGGCTGTAGGAGGTGAGGAAGGCCTTGCCGCAGCCCTCCTGGTTACAGACAAAGGTGTACTCTCCCCGGTGAGTCTTCTGGTGGGTGCGCAGGTTGCCCGCTGTGCTGTAGGTGCGGGGACAGCCCTCGAATGTGCACTGGTACCGCTTTACCTAGCGCACAAAGGACACCTCATCAACAGGACAAAAGAGCTGCCCAGGGCCCTGCTCTCCCCCAGAGTCTGCCTCCCCAGGAGATGTGGACGACACACAGAGGTTTATACCGTCAACACAGAAAATGGCCTCTAACAACAAAGCGGGGAAATCTTCCCGTTGATCAGATCACTTCTGAACAACAAATAACAAGTCACGGGCACGAGATGAACTTGTAGGTACATGAATACTCTCAATGAATAGAAGGAGGGGGTTTCCACACTCTAGTACACATCTGGCCTCTAAAGGTGGGCCTCTACTGTTACAGTTACCTATACTGAAACACCACGTTGGCTCTGTCTTAAGGCTTGATTAAACACCCTGCCCTATGGCACCCCACCCTGACTGGAACCGGCCAACGTTAAAGTGAGTCTGAAATATCCTAATATTGATATACTCAGTCATCCAGCATTATTTCCCCAGCGTGATTTCCAGTCTATGAAATGAAAATACTGTACCATGAAGTTCTTGGAGTATTTGCTGGTATGACATTTCTCAAAATGCCAGCCTCTCGGTTTCACTTTCACCACCAAGCTTCTAGAAAGGGTGGCACACGTGAGCCTCCTTCTCCCTCGGTGCCCACATGTTCCTTTTAAGAACTTGGCAACTCAGCAAGCTGGTTTCACTGCAGGACATTCTCTTGCACTTCCTGGTGGTCAAACCCTTCCATCCTTTTCCATGTTCCTTCATTTACTTGCAAAACTATCTCATCAGTGATGCCCTCCCCTCCTAAAAACTTATCCTCCACAACACAGCAATTCCTTGGGGCTCTCTTTATCTTCTTCTCCGGGGCACTCCTTTGATAAATAGGTTTATTCTGGCACTTATCTCCCATCTCCCAGACCCTCCCATACCTGCCCCAGTTCAGGGGAAGCAGCATGAGACGTGGCTGGGGGAGGAGTAATTTCTGGCACTTATGTTCGGGACCTTTCAAGTCATTTCGTTACTCTGAGCCTCAGTTTTTCATTCCTCAAATGCGAGTATTAATGCCTGCCTTGCCTGTCTCACAGTGCTTTGGCAAGGAGCGAAATGAGATTGGACGTTTGTGAAAATACGTTGTAAATGATCGGATGCCACACACACCAAGGTGCTAGCATTGTCTGCTCTTCAGCTTTCATGAACGTCTTCATCCGTTGACTCCGATCCTTCTTCCAAGCCTCAGTCCACATCTCCAACAACATGCTAGTAATTCATTCCACAGTTACTGAACTACCAGGTCCCAGGCAACAAGCCAGATGCCACAGACAAACAAGCGAACAAGACAAAGATCTCTGCTTTGAAGGAGTGCCGATTTTAAGGAGGTAGACGTGCACAAATGTTTATACACTGTGCTGAGTCTGACAACAGATACGTGCCCAAGGTGCCTGGGGAATACAAAAAGGGGAAACCTAACCCCTCTTGGAAAGACTGTAAACAGTCAAGGCTCAGAAGCTGAGGTACTCTCTCTGAACTGAAGTGTTTGTCATTTGCCTGTTTGTTTTAGGGATACACTGAAAAGGTGTTTCTCAGATAAACCAGGAAGAGAAGGGCATTCCAGAAAGAGGTGACACCTTGGGAACTGCAGGGAAATAGGAGTGCTGGTACAGTGAACCACAAACACACTCGCAGTACGTATGAGGCTGGAAGGAGAAAGATCTAGAAAAATAAGGTGAGGCCTCCTTAGTCAAACTGTGGAGTAGAGGAACAGGACAAAGGGGACTCACCAACAGGTTTCAACCAAGGGAGCAACAAATGAGATCTGCAGTTTAGGAGAGATCCTTCTGGTAGCCTAGTGGAGGATGGGCTGGAAGGGTAAGAGAACAGAAGAAGGGGTAGAGGCTAGGAGAAGAGGGACAATAGTCCAGGAGAGAGATGAGAAAAACCTGAACAGGCAAGCGAGAGTGGACAATGTGAGAGATGAATTTCAGAGAAATTAAAGCAGGAGGAATGACTGGCCGCAGTGGCAACTGGGGAGCAGAAGGGGTTAGGGAGAGATAAAGCCTCGGTCAAGAGTGTGGCCTGGGTGACTCAACAGATGGGCATACCACCAACCTGGGGCTGGATGGGGATGGAGGAGAGATGATGAGTTGGCTTTGAGGTGTTACCAGGACTTCCAGGTAGAAACGTCTAGTGGACAGTCAGACATACAGGCTGGAAACTGAAAGGAATGCCTATGGCAGGAGTCCCTGGTACATGTAGCTGACTTTACCTGCATACCAAAGCAGGCCAGGTTCAAGCACAGCTCTGCCACTTACTGTGTAACCTTGAGAAAATTACTTAAGTACACTAAGCCTCACTTTCCTTATTTACAATACGGAGGAAATAAAACCTATCTTTTTAGGATTGTTGTAAGGATCAGGAATAATCTGCATAATTCATTTAAATATAGTGAATGGCATAGAGTGAGTATACAGTAGTAGCTCTTGTAAGAGGACAAAGGCTAGAGCTCAGAAAGTCACCAATATTTAAGGTGCTTGTAAAAGAAGTGAAGCCACTGCTGGGTGAGTAGGGGAATGGGCTGGGGAAACAGGAAGACACAAAGGAGAATGATGGCACAGAAGGTAAGAGAAAAAGGATCTTGAGGGGGTGCCTGGGTGGCTCAGATGGTTGAGTGTCTGACTCTTGAGTTCGGCTCAGGTCATGATCACAGGGTCATGGAATCAAACCCTGCGTGGGGCTCTGCACTGAGTGTGGAACCTGCTTGAGATTCTTGCTCTCCCTCTCTCTCTGCTTCTCTGCCCTGCTCATGCTCTCTCTCTCTAAAAAATTAAAAAAGAAAAATTAAGAAAAAAAAAGAAGGGCGCCAGGGTAGCTCAGTTGGTTAAGCATCCGACTTCAGCCCAGGTCACCATCTCATCGTTTCTGAGTTCGAGCCCCACATCGGGCTCTGTGCTGACAGCTCAAGCCTGGAGCCTGCTTCGGATTCTGTGTTTCCCTCTCTCTCTGCCCCTCCCCTTCTTGCACTCTCTCTATCTCTCTCTCAAAAATGAATAAACCTTTAAAATTAAAAAAAAAAAAAAACAAAGAAAAAGAAAAAGGATCTCAAGGAACAATGATCAAAACCTGAAATGTCTTGAGAAAACAAGATAGGTCTGAGGAAACTCCTAGATCCAGCAGCTAGGAATCACTAGTTACTTAACAAGGCTAAGTTTTAATGAACTGCTAGGGCCCAAAGCCTGGGTCAAGGTGAATGAACCAAAGACGAAGTGGAGGCAGAGATGAGAGATGGACAGCAGGAGCCAGAGTGGACTTCTGAGTTGAAGATTTTTTCTTAAAAGTAGGGCAGGTCCTGAGCATATTTGGAAGGAGAAAGGTCTTGGAAAAAAGAGAAGCTGAGAGTCTAAGAGGAATACAAAGAACAGGATAGTTAAAAGCCTGGTGGAGGGAAAAGCCTCAGGTGGGAAGAGGGACAGGCAGTTTCAGAGCGGAGGGACTGAGGTAAGGGCGGGTGTGACTCAAGGATGGACAAGGTTTCCACAAAGGGCCGTTTTTAGGCTTTGTGGGCCATGCGGACTCTATTACAACCCCTCACCTCTGCCGCTGTTAGGTGAAAGTAACCATAGACAATATCTAAATGGACAAGCCAGCTTGTGCTCCAGAAAAACTTTTTTTATGGACAGTGGAATTTGAATTTCGTATCATTTCACTATGTAATACTATTCTTTTGATTAAAAAAAAATCATTTAAAAATATAAAAACCATGGCACAAAAAACAGACACTCAGATCAATGGAACAGAATAGAGAACCCAGAAATGGACCCACAAACATATTGCCAACTCATCTTTGACAAAGCAGAAAAGAATATCCAGTGGAATAAAGACAGTCTCTTCAGCAAGTGGGGCTGGGAAAACAGGACAGCAACATGCAGAAAAATGAACCTGGACCACTTTCTTACACCACACACAAAAATAAACTCAAAATGGATGAAAGACCCAAACATAAGACAGGAAGCCATCAAAATCCTCGAGGAGAAAGCAGGCAAAAACCTCTTTGACCTTGGCTGCAGCAACTTTTTACTCAACATGTCTCCAGAGGCAAAGGAAACAAAAGCAAAAAATGAACTGTTGGGACCTCATCAAAATAAAAAGCTTCTGCACAGTGAAGGAAACAATCAGCAAAACTAAAAGGCAAGAGACAGAATGGGAGAAGATATCTGCATATCAGATAAAGGTTTAGTATCCAAAGTCTATAAAGAACTTATCAAACTCAACATCCAAAAAACAAATAATCCAGTGAAGAAATGGGCAAAAGACATAAGTAGACACTTCTCCAAAGAAGACATCCAGATGGCCAACCAACACATGAAAAATGCTCAACATCACTCATCATCAGGGAAATACAAACCAAAACCACAATGAGATACCACCTCACACCTGTCAGAATGATTAACATTAACAACTCAGGCAACAACAGACGTTGGCAAGGATGTGGAGAGGACCTCTTTTGCACTGCTGGTGGGAATGCAAACTGGTGCAGCCGCTCTGGAAAACAGGATGGAGGTTCCCCCCAAAAATTAAAAATAGAACTACCCTACACCCACCAATTGCACTACTAGGTATTAATCCAAGGGATACAGGTGTGCTGTTTCGAAGGGGCACATGCACCCCCATGTTTACAGCAGCACTATCAACAAAGCCAAAGTATGGAAAGAGCCCAAATGTCCATCGATGGATGAATGGATAAAGAAGATGTGGTGTATATATATACAATGCAGTATCACTCGGCAATCAAAAAGAATGAAATCTTGTCATTTGCAACTACATGGATGGAACTAGAGGGTATTATGCTAAGCGAAATTAGTCAGAGAAAGACAAATATCATGGGACTTCTCACTCATATGAGGACAGAGAAAGACAAATATCATATGACTTCACTCATATGAAGACTTTAAGATACAAAACAGATGAACTTAAAGGAAGGGAAGCAAAAATAATATAAAAACAGGGAGGGGGACAAAACAGAAGAGACTCTTAAATATGGAGAACAAAGGTTACTGGAGGGGTCATGGGAGGGGGATGGGCTAAATGGGTAAGGGGCATTAAGAAATAAACTCCTAAAATCATTGCTGCACTATATGCTAACTTGGATGTAAATTTAAAAAATAAAGAATAAAAAATATAAATAAATAATAAAAGAAATAAAAATATAAAAACCATTCTACAAAAACAGGCATCTGGATGGATTTGGCCCACGGGCCACTGTTTGCCAAACCCTAAAGCCTGTGGGTGCAGGGGTGGGAGGAGCCCTGACTCCTCCAGTCTCCTTCTCATTCCTTCTCTCATCTGCCCAACGCCCAACAGTCTTGCACAAGTCTTTAGCAAGTGCTCTCCCACATATTATTTGTTCCTCACCTTCCCCCTGACGTGCAGGAGGTGCTCTGTAAACATCCGCGGAACTGAATTACTGGGCTGGGCATTATCATGTCTCAGTGCCTAGTAGGTCTGAAGCCACTCATTGCCAGATTTGTTCTAAAGCAGTGTTCTCCACATGCCATCTCTATGCTCAGATGTTAAGGTCCCTTTGCCTGATAGTCAAAGTCCCCCTCCCCCTCCCCCCGTTCCCCCCCCCCCCCCCCCCCCCGTAGGTCCCCTTCTGCCTTTGACCACATTACTCCAGAACCGGTCCAACAGTAGGTTCCATCTAGGCCTACAGCAACAGGACTCCTTCCTTAATCACCACACTGAATTCCCACTCGCCTGCCTCTGCCTCTCCTTCCTCTCTGTTGGAAACGTCTGGTTCCTTCTCTCCTTTTCTAAATCTCTCTCTTCCTTCCATTCAAGCCTCACTACTTCCAAGGCCTGCCATGATCACCCCACGTGTGAGTGACAGTGCCCTTCTCTGATCCAATAATATTTAACTATACCACTCATTCGGTACCGAGCCCATGCTGTTAATGATCCTCTCACACATATATCCTGACTTCCCATCAAGACTGAAAACCTCTTTGGTTCTGCCAGGTAGAGATTTCAAAACAGTCACCGACCAGGAAGTGAGAAGCAGGACTATGGCTGCCGCAATGAAGGAGCAGCGCGTCTCAACCAGGGCGCTTCAACAATGGTGAGCGATAAGGGCAGGCTCTCATTCTTAAGATGCGACAGCAGTTGAGAACTTTATAAGTAGCAGCACCATCAATAATTAACTACCGCTCTGCGTCTCCTTGCCCTGCCAACCCCTATTCCCATCCAGGTTTTTTACTTGGCCAATGCAAGCTTCCATTAAAAGTTTCTTCCTCAAGGAATGGTTTTATAGCAATACCTCTTTAGTTGGTAGGCATGGCAGTAGCTGGAAAACACAAGGCACTAAATAAGTATTTGTTGAGTTCAGTGAATGAGTGGCTACTCTCCTGGTGGACTGTAGGATCCATGAGAGCAGGGCCCATGTCTGTCTCTGGTCACAGCCTCTGTGGCTAGCCTTGTGGATGAGCGGCACTACATTCACATTTGTTGAAGGAAGGAAGGAAGGAGGGAGTAAACAAACAAACAAAACCAGCAGGACTTAATGTAGAGGAAAGTAGTGACAAAGGTGACGAGTAACAAAGGAAGGATGGTCAACTGGGTCAAATGCAGCAGAGATGACTTTCATTAAAGCCTTTCTTGGAGGGGCGCCTGGGTGGCTCAGTCGGTGGTTAAGCGACTCTTGATTTCGGCTCAGGTCACGATCTCACAGGTCATGAGATTGAGCCCCACGTTGGGCTCTGCACAAAACTGCACAGAGCCTGCTTGGGATTCTCTCTCTCCTGTCCCTCCCCTGCTCATGTGTTCTCTCTCTCTCGCTCTCTCAAAACAAATAAATAAACTTAAAAAAAACTTCCTTGGATATGGCCAACTTGCCAGGTCATAAGTGCCCCGGCAAGATTAGCTTCACTGGAGGAGTAGAAGAGAAACCAAAATGTTACACTCTTGAGAAGTCTGGGAAAGGCAAGCAACAGAAGACAATGAATGTAACTACTCTTTCAAGGAACTTGACTGCGAAGACAGAGACGGGAGAGAAAGCTGGGAGAGGGCGCGGACTGGGGAAGACATTTGTGTCTCAAGGTGGGACAGCCAGGTGGACTGCCAAGGCAAATGCCTGCTCCCTAATAATACGCTGAAGAAACGAGCCCTCTCTCACTCCATCAGAAGGCAGGCAGTAAATGGAAGTCATTATCCTGTGTCTTTCAGAATCGTTTTAAAATGGCACCAAGTTTCACAAAAGGGAAAGCTAAACCTCCTCAAACTGGATCAGAACAGGAAGTTGCAAAAAACACGTAAGTTCTCAGGGTTACAGAGAAGAGGTATTGCAACATGTGGTACATTTAAATACAAGTAAGGTTTATCACGCCTGCATGCTTTCAAAAAATTATGTTGCAGGGCTTATATTGTCCAAGGTGCTAGGAATATAGAAAATATAGTCCCTGCTCTCAAGGAGCTCAACGTCAAGAGGAGACTCAAACAGGGGCACCTGGGTGGCTCAGTCGGTTAAGTGGCTGACTCTTGATTTCAGCTCTCGTAGTGATCTCATGGTTCGTAAGATCAAGTCTCACATCAGGCTCTGCACTGATAGTGCATAGCCTGCTTGGGAGTCTCTCCCTCTCTCGGTGAGCCTACCATGTGCCCCCTCCCTGCTCGCGCTCTCTCTCAAAATAAATAAACAAACATTAAAAAAAGAGAGAGAGAGAATCAAACAAATAGATCAGAATGACATGAGAAGTTGTGCTGATAATGGATGTGAGAATAGGAATACAGAGAAAAAGCATCTAACTTAGACTTGGGGACCACTGAGAAAGGCTTCTCAAGCTGAATTTAAAGAACTTGAGGGAGGGGCGCCTGGGTGGCTCAGTCGGTTAAGCGGCCGACTTCGGCCCAGGTCATGATCTCGCGGTCCGTGAGTTTGAGCCCCGCGTCGGGCTCTGTGCTGACAGCTCGGAGCCTGGAGCCTGTTTCAGATTCTGTGTCTCCCTCTCTCTGACCCTCCCCCGTTCATGCTTTGTCTCTCTCTGTCTCAAAAATAAATAAACGCTAAAAAAAAAAATTAAAAAAAAAAAAAGAACTTGAGGGAGAGGTGACACATAATTCATTCGCCTCTTGAAATTAACTGGCATTATCTATAATACGAACATAAAGTCACTAACAATTCCACTGATAATAAAGAATGCGTTTCTCTAAAAGAGCTGAAGAACTGACTCATTTTAACTTTCCTGTGAGGCCTCTGACACTTGTTCATTCCTAAGGTAATGAGCACAGAGCGGGCACACGGTAGGCTCACTGAGGATGGGGTCCAATACTATCAAAAGCAAGAAGCATGAGCTTTCAGAGAACTGATGTTGGTTTACAAGGTGTTTTGAATAGTTCTGGAATAGAGAAATGTTTAACAAAGATGATTGCCTGGTTAAGTCAACAGAAGTCAGAGAAGGAAAGGAAAATGAGATAAGCAAACAACGAGAAAATTAAACACTGGACTCCAGAAGACAAAAGCCTAAATTTCAGAAAAGGGGGCGCCTGGATGACTCAGTCAGTTAAGCCTCTGACTCTTAAGTGAGCCTCTGACTTCCGGCTCAGGTCGTGATCTCACAGTTCGTGGAAGTGAGCCCCATGTTGGGCTCTGTGCTGAGCATGGAGCCTGCTTGGGATTCTCTCTCTCTCTCTTTCTCTCTCTCCCTCCCTCCCTCCCTCTCTCGGCCTCTCCCCAACTCAAATGTGTGCTAGCGCATGCGCTCTCTTGCTCTCTCTCAAGATAAATAAACATTTAAAATTTTTTTTCAGCAGGGGCGCCTGGGTGGCTCAGTCGGTTAAGCATCCAACTTCGACTCAGGTCATGATCTCGCGGTCCGTGAGTTTGAGCCCCGCGTCGGGCTCTGTGCTGACAGCTCAGAGCCTGGAGCCTGTTTCAGATTCTGTGTCTCCCTCTCTCTCTGCCCCTCCCCCGTTCATGCTCTGTCTCTCCCTGTCTCAAAAATAAATAAACGTTAACAAAAAAAAATTTTTTTTAATTTTTTTTCAGCAAAGAAAAAAGACTGGGTTTCTGCCAGAGGAAAAAGAAATGAGGGACCAAGGGAACTAGATTCTACACTCTTTACCAGCCCCATGTTCAATGAGGAAAGGGAGTCTCTGGCCCTGAGCACCTAGTGCCTAAACATTCTCACAAACCAACGACTGGCCTGGCCAGTCCTCCTCAACACGAGGGACTTCCCACCCTTCTCCCCAATACCAGCTCTGTTCCCAGACCGGCACCGATCTCATTTCTTCTACCCCACAATGCGTAACCACAGTGCTCAACGTAGAAATGCAAGAGCTCTGACTGCCCCCATTTCTTCATCGGGCCTCCCACTGCCCACTAACCAGAGCTGAATTCACACAGCGGTTCCCACACCTCAGCCTACTACCCTTGCAGAACTAATGCTGCCCTGCTGCTCCTCGGTGCTCAGCCCTTTCCACGGCTAACGGGCCTCGGTGGCCGAGTCTCCCCCATGTCTTTACAAAGGTGGTGCGTTTGTTAGAAAAGCACAGGCTTTGGCATCCAGAAAGCCCTTAGTTCAAACTTCATTCCTACCACCTGCCAGTTGTATGTTTTTAAGCCGTTTTTCTTTCCATCTGTAAAATGAAGGCTAAAAGTACCTAGCTTATAAACTGTGATAAAGATCAAATACAAAACTATGTGGAAGCCCCTAACACAGTGACTAGTACACAGCAGGCACTCAGCGGTTGCTAGGCATCTTACCCTCCCAACACCACCAGCGTAATCAGAGCCCTTATTCCTTGGCTAGAAGACCCCTTGGTTCATAAAGTACATTAAGTCACGGGGATGCAGGATACAGTATGGTGACTAAAGTTAATGGTACCATATTGTATATTTGAAAGCTGCCAAGAGGGAGCTTAAAAGTTCTCATAAGAAAAGAAACTGCAGGGGCACCTGGGTGGCTCAGTCGGTTAAGCAGCCGACTTCGGCTCAGGTCATGATTTCGCAGTTTGTGAGTTCGAGCCCCGCGTCGGGCTCTGTGCTGACAGCTGAGCCTGGAGCCTGTTCCAGATTCTGTGTCTCCCTCTCTCTGACCCTCCCCTGTTCATGCTCTGTCTCTGTCTCAAAAATAAATAAACATTAAAAAAATTTTTTTAAAAAAGAAAAGAAACTGCAACTATGTGTGGTGACCGATGTTAACTTGATTTATTGTGATGATCACTTCACAATGTATACAAATACTGAATCATTATGTTGTACATCTGAAATTAATATAATGTTAGATGTCAATTATAGCTCAATAAAAGGGGTGTTTTTTATTTTATTTTTAAAGTATTTTTATTGTTTTTATTTTTTAAATGTTACTTTATTTTGAGAAAGAGAGAAAAGAGGGCATGAGCAGGGGAGGGGCAGAGAGAGAGGGAAAGAGAGAATCCCAAGCAGGCTCTGTGCTGCCAGCACAGAGTCCAACGCGGGATTCAAACCCACGAATCATGAAATCATGACGTGAGCCAAAATCAAAAGTTGGAAAGTTAAGTGACTGAGCCACCCAGGCACCCAAAAAAGGGTGTTTGAATTTTTTTTTTTAATGTTCATTTATTTTTGGGAGAGAGAGAGAGAGAGAGAGAGAGAGAGACAGAGCATGAGCAGGGGAGGGCAGAGAGAGTGAGACACAGAATCCGACACAGGCTCCAGGCTCTGAGCTGTCAGCACAGAGCCTGACGTGGGGCTCGAACTCACAGACCGCGAGATCATGACCTGAGCTGAAGTCGGACGCTGAACCGACTGAGCCACCCAGGCACCCCAAAAGGGTGTTTTTTTTTTTTAATTTTTTTTTTTTAACGTTTATTTATTTTTGAGACAGAGAGAGACACAGCATGAACGGGGGAGGGGCAGAGAGAGAGGGAAACACAGAATCGGAAGCAGGCTCCAGGCTCTGAGCCATCAGCCCAGAGCCCGACGCGGGGCTCGAACTCGCGGACCGCGAGATTGTGACCTGAGCCGAAGTCGGACGCTTAACCGGCTGAGCCACCCAGGCGCCCCCCCCCCCTTTTTTTTTTTTTTTTTTTTTTAATGAGCCCTCAGCTTTGCCTGGTGCTCCAAATGCTCACCATGGAAGTAACTTTCAGTGGCCGGGTGGCTAAGGAAGTCAAAGGGAACAGACTACCAGTGATGAGGGCTGGTGTTCACAGAGTTCCGCAGTAGGGCTAAAAACATGTTCTCCTGATCATAAACAGTGGTTCACGTTCCACAGTGATATTAATACAACAGTTGAGTGAATTAGGGGTTACTGGGACTTCTGTAGGCTGTCCTGGAACCCAACCACAATTCATAACCTTGGTTCTTGGTTTTTTTTTTAATTTTCTTTTTTATGTTTATTCATTTTTGAAAGACAGAGAGAGACAGAGCACAAGCAGGGGTGGAGTGGAGAGAGAGGGGAACACAGAATCCGAAGCAGGCTCCAGGCTCTGAGCTGTCAGCACAGAGCCCGACGCGGGGCTCGAACTCACAAACTGCGAGATCATGACCCGAGCCGAAGTCGGATGCTCAACCGACTGAGCCACCCAGGCGCCCCTCATAACCTTGTTTTTAGGAACCAAAGAGTTCCTAACAGAGGCCATTTCAACCTCTTCATAAACTGGAGATTACCTCCGCACCTCCTTCAAAAACTGCGCGGGCCTACAAGGGACAGAAAGTAAATGAGCGTTCACTGAACGACCACACTGTGCTAGATGTTTTATGCACATACTGTTGTATATTTATGTATGAATAAATCTCATTTAATCTTCACAAAATGCAATGAGATATTTTTATTTCAATTTTACAAAAGAGGAAACAGAGCAGCTCGCCCAAGGCCACACAGAATAAAGCAGAACAAAGATGGAACTCTGGGTCTAAATTATCCCTTTGCACTTCACAGAAGAAACAATTTTAAGAAACAGGCTTGATTTAAATAAGAGAAAAACATTAAAATGTGGGTTCTTTTTCCAATGTCCTACAATAGCAAAATGTTAGCAATATCCAATAGGTACAGCTTATATAAAATGTGAATCTGAGACCTGTTATTTCTGCAGCACCATGCTGTAAAACCAGTATGTACACAAAACCACCTCCGTCCCTTTTCCAGGCCAGCGGGCTTCAGTGACAGAAATGCCGATGGCCGCGAGGAGGTGTGTAACACACACGCAGGCGTGCAGGGAAGCACGCATAAATGGCTTCTCCTGGTGGTAAATGGAAAATGCTTCTTGCCCTGGCTTCTACAAATCCCGCACACACAGCTTCCAGCAGTCTCGCTGCTGGAGTCCAAGCCCTCCAGGGCAGGGATTATTTCTTTGACCTTCCTGATACCTGACAAAAGTAGATAATAAGTAAAAGCTTGTGGAAAGAGTGAGTGGATCCTTAACGCCAGAATTTCAAGTCCTAGTTCTGAATGGCAATTCTGTGGGAGTTCAGAAGGGAGCCTGGGAAGACATGTAATCACAGTATGCAAAGGCTAAAAAGCAAGTAGTTCCCCTCTGGGAGAGTCAGCAACATCCACATTTGTCAGAGTGGATCATTCCACTGCCTTAGGGGTTCATAACGAGGAATGAGATTGGAACTAGGTCTCCCAAAGTAACGGACATATTGCAAAACACTAGAATCAAATTTTCCCCCTTATTCTTTTTTTTTTTTTAAGTTTATTTATTTATTTTGAGATAGAGAGAGCACAAGTGGGGGAGGGACAGAGAGAGAGGGAGAGGGAGAGAGAGAGAGAATCCCACGCAGCCTCTGCGCTGCCAGCTGCACAGAGCCCGATGTGGGGCTTGAACTCACATGACCTGAGCCGAAACCAAGAGTCGGACGCTCAACTGACTGAGCCACCCAGGTGCCCCCCCTTTTTTTTTTTTAAATTTATTTATTTTGAGAGAGAAAGAGAGAAAGTGCACACATGTGAGCAGGGGAAAAGCAGAAGGAGAGGGAGAGAATCCCAAGCAGGCTCCATGCTGTCAGCACAGAGCCCGACATGGGCCTCCGTCTCAGGAACCGTGAGATCGTAGCCTGAGCCGAAATCAACAGTTGGACACTTAACTTACTGAGGCACCCAGGTGCCCCTCCCTTTATTCTTATATTTAAAATTTGCCACACTAAGAAAAAAGCCAAAACTCCTCTTGCAGTGTCACTGACTAATATAGCAAGCAGCCTAATTCACAAAGCATCTCTGAAACTGTGCTTCTTGGTAGAAAAAAAAAGATAATACTCTTTTCCAATCGATGTACCGGAATATTTTGGTGCGCCATGAAGGACACATATGGTATAGGATTTCCTGGCTTTCTTGACTTCTTAGCCAATTACTCAGCAGCAAAGTGGCAAGGTCAGTTAGCCCCAGGAGGTACATTAACGTTCACCAGTGTGGTTCGTACAGAGGTAGCTGAACAGGTGACAAGACGGTCCTGGCAGGTTCTCAGGAAGACACAGATGCAAGAAAGTTTGGGAAACCACGGACTGCATGAACCCAGCTGCTCAGAAACCCAAAAGAGAAAGGCACGAAAGGAACAACTCTTTAGAATGCTCATCTTGTGTAGAATGACATATTTTGATTGGAGGTTTCTCAAAGCTACCATACTTGCTGGCAGTAAGACAGCAAGTATGAAAGAAGATACATGAAATTAGAGTCAGAATGGCCAGTGGCCCCATGGAAGAAGACAGCATCTGTAGCCAGGTTCTGGCTGGTTTATTTTTACGCAAGACAAGCACTTAGGAAAAAAGTGAAGTAACAGGTAAGCCAACTATACACTACAGGAAACAATGGAACAATCAGGGGTGAACAGGAAAATCAGGCTAAAATCTGACTCAGAAAATAAGCTGCTTGCGAGGCCAGGAAGACTAACTAGTTATCAAATGATGTGATTTCTCAAGAGTAATACCTGTACATGGAGATGAAGGAAAAAGAAGCCCAAGTGTAAAAAAAAAAAAAAAAAAAAAAAAAAAAAAAGGGAAAAGAGGGAATACAGAAATCATGAAAAGTGTTATCAAATAGTCATAAACATTGGCCTCTCAGACCATTTAAATGAATTTCAGTGTCCTCCCCACCCCAATTATTGTTAAAGAAAAAGCTAAAGTAAAATGGTGTTTCAGGAAGTCAAGTCCCCTGAAGGCCTGCTCAATAAGCAACATTTTCAAAGACTAAAAGCCATTGATGCTTCTCCCTCACATCAACTGATTTTTTTAAAATTTCTAGAATCTTCCATGTAGGCTTCATGGACAGAATGGAAAGATATGGTGGGATAAAAGTACAGTGAGCTAAATCCACAGTAGACTGAACAAGGTGCTCACAGTACTCTTGACCTTATCTACTCAACAAGACCTGAAGACATGAATAGTCAACCAGGTTGCCAGTATAGTCCCCACCTTATAATGGTTCCACTTTCCAATGGTGAGAAAACCACATGCATCCAGGAGAAACTGTACTTCAAATTGTGAATTTGGATCTTTTCCCGGGCTAGTGATATGAGGTAGGGTACTTTCATGTGACTCTGGGCAGCAGCAGGGAGCCACAGCTCCCAGTCAGCCCTGAGATTACAAGGGTAAACAACCGATATACTTCCAGCCATTCTGTGCCCATACAACCATTCTGTTTGTCACTTTCAGTACAGTATTCAATCAATTACATGAGCTGGTCAACACGTCATGATAAAATTGGCTTTGAGATGATTCTGCCCAACTGTAGGTTAATGTAAGGGCTCTGAACACGTTTAAGACACGCTAGACTAAGCTATGAGATCGTAGGTTAGGTGTTTTCGATGCACTATTTTCAACTTAGAATGGGTTTACCGGGACAAAACCGCACCGCAAGTCAAGGAAGACCTGTAGTGGGAAAGTGACAGCTCACATAAGTGATTGCATAATCATTCCCGCCCTACAATCTCCTCCTTTTCTGTCTAGATCAGCATTTCCAAAAATGGGTTCCACAAAATACTGACCTTGGAAATAAGACCTGAAAATGGTTTCCCAAGTTTACAACATTTGGAGAATTCTGCATTTCCTTCCTCCGTAGTTATGAGCACATCAACAATTCAGAGAAATTCCATAATAAACAAACCTCTGTCTTGATTCAACTTAATGTTTCCCAAACATTTGTGCTCGAAGCGCTTTCACATAGTAATCATTAACTGGGGATGGCCTGCAGTTTAGGCTCTAAGCCATGTTCAAGTTTTCTGTGCTAAAGAAATGATTCACCCCCCCCACCCCCACCCCTTGAGCTGCTACTACTTCATCACTCTTCTTCCTCCAACTACCATAGTAAAAAAACCCTAAACCAACTTGACACTTCCTTCCTCCGGTTTCCTCACCACCCACTCACTTCTCCATCACTGGAAGCTGGCCTCGGCCCCCAGTGCTCTACCGAAAAACTTCTTGTGGTGTGATCAATGGCACAGATACAGAACCAGTGGCTTCTCTTGGGTCCCCCAACCCCTCTGCAGGGTCACACAGAATAGTTCTGTTTCTTGACACTCTTCCCTCGCCTTCCACAACACCGTTTTCCACCCATCTCTTTGACTATGTGATCTCTGGTTCCTCTTTCTCTTTTTAACCTTCACATTCTCTGGCCAACTCTTAAACTCCTGTCTTGAGTAAACTGCCCATGCTTTGACCTACTGCCCATTTGTGAATCCTGAGCCATTTCCTTGACTTCAGATCTACATTTCCAAAGGGCTTCTCAACTTGTTTGATTCACTTTTCCTCAAAGACTAAACATTCACTATACTCCAAACAAACTCATCAGTTTCCCCACCAAACTTTCTCCTCTTCCGGACTTCTTGATTCCTCTGATGGGACTCACCATTCCCGGAAGGTGAGGGGAGCAGCAGAGTCTGACGCTTTCTCCTCAGCCTGACATAGCATGCTGAACAGGCCTCTGTTAAAGCACCTATCATGGTGCACTCTAACTACTTGCTTCCTAGTCCTGAAGCTCCATCAATCATCCGTGGGGTCCCTGAACTAAGACAGAGAAGAACCCAACATACTTAGAAAAATGGATGAATCCTTTGAATCATACGCAATTCGGGGCGCCTGGGTGGCGCAGTCGGTTAAGCGTCCGACTTCAGCCAGGTCACGATCTCGCGGTCCGTGAGTTCGAGCCCCGCGTCAGGCTCTGGGCTGATGGCTCAGAGCCTGGAGCCTGTTTCCGATTCTGTGTCTCCCTCTCTCTCTGCCCCTCCCCCGTTCATGCTCTGTCTCTCTCTGTCCCAAAAATAAAATAAACGTTGGAAAAAAAAAAAAATTTTGAATCATACGCAATTCATTCTTCAAACACAAGACCATTACCCTTCTTCACCAGACTCAAACAAAACCCCAAATCTAAATTACAACCCCTCCTAACTGGGAAATCAAGCTACCACTGCTACCAGAGCAATATTTCTAAAATGCTACTCTAACCATATGAATCCTTGGCTCAGACACCTTCAATGGTTCCCCACTATTTCCCCAATACAGTCCAAAGCCCTCAGCATGTTATCACCACCTTCCATGTCTGGATCTCTGCTACCTGTCCATCGTTCTTTTCAACTATTCCCTAAGCTCCCTATGTTCTCATCCAGGGGTTGGCAAACTCCAGCCAGCGGGTAAAATCTAGCCGACTGGCTGTTTTGCAAAGAAAGTTTTATTGGAAAACAGCCAATCAACATTTTGGCCCATATAATTCTTTGTTGCAGGGGGCTGTCCTGTATATTACAGAATGTCTTAACAGGATCTTTGGCCTCTACCCACTGGACTGCAGCAGCACTTCCCCAGTATAACAACCAAAATGTCTCCAGACATTGCTAAATGTCTTCCGAGGAGCAAAACTGCCCCCAGTTAAGAATCACTATTCTAGAGGTTTCCAAGTACAAGCCGACAGCTTGTCATTGCTAATAAAATACAGCCTATACAGCAATTACAGTACAGTGTCCAGATTAAAAGATAAGGGTCACACACAATTCAGTGCTGGCTGCCTCACACTTGTGAGATTGTGCTCAGTTATGAATTTTTAAGAAGACGTCGGATAACTGGAATTCACACAATCCAAGGTGACCGGACCGATGAGAAATCAGGGGAAAATGTCAAAGAGGACTATTTAAGTAAATCGAGGTGTTTAGCCTGTACAAGAGAAGATAAAGAGACATCCATGATGTTCAAAGAAATCCATGATCTGTCCTGGGAGAGGAAGGTTGAACCTGCTGTTGCGCAGGAAGGCGGAATTAGAACCAGTGAGCGGCAGCTCCAGGAAGGCAGGTTTTTTGGCTCTATACAAGTAGAAGCTTTCTAACAATCAGAGCTGGCCAATAAATGGATTAGGCTGAGCAGGGAAACACTGAGCTCTCATCATTCTGCAAGTGTTCAAGCAGACACCAGATGAACTAATGTCAGAGATGCTGTAGAGAAATGCCTGCGTGAGGTGGGAGGGAGGACAAGACAGTTGGTTTCTCTATGGTTGCTTCCAGCTCTGAGATTCTACGGCTAGTCATGGGAAAGCCATATGGCATGAATAATAAAATTCTCCCATTTCAAGGCCTTAATTACAGCCTAAGAGAAAAAATATTTTGCTAAGCGATTTATCCCATGTCTGTTTGGTAACAGTTTACATTTAGTCCCTGACGCTGCAATTACCAGTGATCTGTTTTTTTCTAATTGACCTGTAATCAGTTCCTAGATAATGTCTATCGTTACCTTTAACCCATATCATTCTGCTGATGATCACTACCAGTACAATTTGCACAATGCTTTACGGTTTTCCAACCATTGTGACATACATTACCTTACTCACAGTAGCTAAGTATGAGCACGAAAACTTATTTTAGATCACCTGCTCTCGTTTACTGTCTCTTGCCTGAATTTCTTACAAGAGAAAGCGAGGCTTTGTTAATCATCAAATATTCACTCCAAAAATAAAGCATATTTCAGCAGATACTCATCTCCCAAACAAATCATTTATACACACCCCAGAGATAAGCCAAATTTAGTTATTTCAGCCTCAGAAACATGGACTTACCTCAATGAAATTTCTATTTGATTTTACGATGTGGGCAAGAAAAGGTGAAAAATTATAAATTAGCTTTCTCAAATTTCAATATGGCTATACAAACCAAAAGTTCCAGAAAGCAGTCACAACAAAATATGAAGCCTTATGTGTTGCGGACAAGCAAAGCCATTGTAGGTCCTCATTCCAGGGACTCCTTTATTCCCCAGCTAAAACGGCCAATGCGAGTTGTGTAAGGATTTTTCTCCAAAGCAAACCTGGGCCCTCACCCACTGCTTTACTTACTTCTTTACGTTTCGTTTCTGGACATTCCGACTGCAGAGTGAGAGTTGCACCTTCGATATTTCTTGGCATGGGCGTGGAACCAGGGTTTATTGTTAAATGAATCTGATCTGGTGAGATAATGTGTTGCACATAACCCTGGGACATTGCTTCATGATCTATTAGGTGAAAGCCCTCTTCACCCCCTACTAGAAAAGGCAAGTGTTCTCCACACTGTCCATCATCATCTTCATCCTCCAAAGTGCCAGGGTCCTGCTCAATAAGAACAGTTGTCCTATCATAAACAGTTCCAGATGAGGAAGGCACCAGTCCGTTTTTATCCACAAACCTGAGCATCTTGTCATCGGGGGTCAGCTCATCTTCCTCTGCCTCAAAGTAGATGATGTTGTCGTCCGGACTGTGTTCCCCCATGGTTCAATCGTGCTCAGCCCAATTGTGAGAAATGGAAAGGTAATGACCTATCTGCAAGAGGACAAAGCCAGAGTTAGAGCCATACCCTGGGACCTCCTTGGCAACCACAGGGCACATTTTTCCTCTCACTTGAAGAAGAGGCCAAAGTAAATGAAAATCATCTTCCTTGGGAATCATATTTTTTAAAGTTTAACTTTGAAACCATCAAGTCATTTTAAAGGAAAAGCAATGCCTTACACACACACACACACACACACACACACCCAACTGAAGAAATAAGTAGTTCTTAAGACCTTCCAAACATGCCTTACTGCCAAACTTAAAGGGGAGAAGAGGACAAACTGCTTCAAGGCTGAGTTATTACACATCCTAAAGTAAGAAAACCCCATTCAGATATGCCCCAGATTAGACCACGAGGCAGTGTAGTCCATTGTGGAAGTGGAACTTTGGAGGCAGGGTCACCTACCCACAAATTCCAGCTTTGCCACTTAGTACCTGGGTAACTTTTCTGTGCTCCATCTTTCTTATGGATAAGGTGGGACTGGTAATCCCCGTTCTCTCAGAGTTGTTACACAGAGTAAAAGAGATAATGTTCATTAAAGCACAATGTCTGGTAATAGTAGGGAAAGCAAGTGTGAACTCATTCCCTCCTTCCTAGAACAGATGTTTCAGCTTCTGGGTAGACGGTCTGATCCCTAGTCAGGCATATCCAAAGAAGACTATTATATCTATTTATCTCCTAAAACAATGTGGTGTCCACTAGACCCATGCTTGTATAGTGTGCTCTCTGCGGCGAGAGAATGGTGAGTCTTATTTTTGTTTCTACTCTCCCTAGCACAATACGATGACACTAGGAGTTCAGGAGATGTCAGTTAAATGAATGAAAGACCTGCAGATATACTCTCTTGGGAAGACATCCTCTCTTCGAAAGATATGTTCTCACAGGAAGGATACCAAATTTGAAATCTTTTCTGTTCTGGATTAGTTCTTCTTCCTTTAGCTGCAAACACACCGGTTCTACAAATCTGGGTTTGGCAGGCAGAACGAAATTTAAAAATAATCAGCACATCACTTTTCGTTTTCAGTCTGGCTTTACACTTTATCTCTCTCCTCTGTCCTGGGTTAGAAAGTGAACCTTTACGGAGTGGGGCGGCTAGACAGAGAGGTAGTTACCAGAGACAGGCCAAGGGATTGGATCCGGGAGGAACCGGCCCGACCCCTTGCTCTGGCTTACGCAACCCGGGTAGATGCACATTTCGCTGCATCGGAGGAGAGATAAGAGCACCGGCGGCCCCTCAGGGCTTCCCCGGCACCATCAGCAGCTAAGCGGAGACCCAACTGTCCGGAACAAACAAGACCAGGAGGCTTGAGGGTGGCACACGAGTAGTACAAACGGAGCACCCTTGAGAGAAGGCTGGGAAAAGGAACCTGACTGGGACAGCCCCTAGCCAGGGCTACACGGAAAAATCCGAAGACAGGCTGGGGGGCTCCAAGCCGGGCGAAGAGAGGCAGGGTCCGGGTCTCCATGGAAACAGGCAAGGGGGGCTGGATACCCATCCCCATGGAAACGGAGGAGGGGTGGGGTCCCTATGGTGACCAGAGTGGGGTCTCTACTGGGAAATGCTTCAGGAGGGAGCCTAAGTCCCGCGCCCCCCGGGGAGCCCCGAGCCCAGGCCGCGTCTAGTTTCGCCTTTTACCTCCGCGGCTCCCGGCAACGGCGGCAGCGGCAGCTTCTCCCCTCCCCAGCGGCACCATGATTGCCCCCACCTTCCCCAAACGTCACTTCCGCTTCCGCTTTCCGGAGGAAGGAGGAGATACCGGCCCCGCCTCTCTCTGGCGCTTCTGGTTGGTTTAGGCAGTGTGGGGGCTGAGCTCGGGCCTCCAATTGGCGAGCAGGAGGGGCGGGGCGCGGTGGAGGCGCCGCGGGACAGTAAGTTTGCCCCGCGCTGAGAAGCGTCGGCCGTGTCCACAGCCGGCCGGGAGTCGGGGCGTCTGTTCTGTGGCACCACACGCAAGGAAAAGGGGTCGAACCCCTCAACTACTACTCGAAAGCAGCCTCAGCCCGGCTTACGCTGACCGCCCTCACCCTCGCAGCCACAACTACGGGAAGGACCACAGTCGGCCATCCGAGTTCTAGCTGGGACCCGCAAGGGGAGCCTGCAAGGCTGTGACATTCCCAGCTTACCCTCATCACCAGTTAGTATAGTAGCTGGGATCGGGAAAGGAAGATCGGATCCAAATGGCAGAACCAGGGAGTACTCCAAGCGCAGCCAAAGGACGGCGCCGCCTCTTCCCCTCGCGCGCGCACAAGACGCTCCACTCCCTTCCTCACGACAGCCCAGGCCGTCGGTCCCAACTTTTCGCCCTGCAGACTGCCGGCTTCTACTGGACTCCCGCCCGGGCCAGTCAGCGCCACCTACTGGCCATTCCCTCTCTTTGACCGTTCACAGGCATCCTGTTGGCCTGCATCTTGGTCACATTTTACACAGCCAGGGAGTCTAGGCGTTCAAGTGCCCAAGAAGCGATTTTGCGTGTACCTTCGTTATTCTGTCTCTTCAAAATGCTTGTTAAATCTGTTAGAACCTCCCGGAAGTCACTGCCTGTTTTCCCCATAAGCTACTTCTCTAGAATATTCAGGGTGGGACAACTCCCGGAGACTACATCAGGGTCAAGGGGTTCTGGCCATGCCTGTACATCCGTTGCTTGAAAACTATGAGTAGTGAACGTCACCCACCAGATTGGTCAGGGGCCAAAGAAATAGATGCCCGGCCCCTGACCAGCTGCCGAAATGCTTAAGCCACAAAAAGTCCAACTGCCCTCTCTTAAGAGAGAAAAACATACAAACAACCACTGTTAAAAATACATTTATCATTAAAATATATTACACATATGAGAAAGGGGATGCATCATATACAGTTTAGAGGATTTGCTGACCCAGAAAATCCCATTTGTTTCACCACAACACCAATTTCTTCAGTATTTTCATTTTCAAGCCACTGTATTGCCCTCAGAGGCTGAGTGCCAGCCCCAGAGCTGTTGAGCCTCATCTGAGTAGGAAGGGGGGTAGGCTTTGTATATACATATACACATGTGCTTAGAGAACTGGAAGCATCTGGGGTGGCTGCGACCTGTTTACCCAGCAGATCCCATTTGCATTCTTGCTGTCCAATTCATTCTCCCTTCAGGACCCCAAAGTTTGTTCAAATATCTGATCACGGGGAGCTCGGCCCAGGCTACAGGGAAGGCACTGACAATGCCCTGGAGGCAGGCTGGCTGAGTGAGCACAAGAAGTACAGTTATTTAAACATCTTTAAAATTTTTAAAAATAGAGAGATCTGTGTTAAATAACTAAAGCTGAACACTGACTGTCAGTTTTATTGTGGTGGATTCCCCCCAGGTCTTCACGACTCACAGTACCAATGAGTGTGACAGCCACGGGGGGGGGGGGGGGGGTCTGGGCTCAGGAAAACAGGCAGCTGCCGCTTTTGCTTCCAAGAACCCTCATATCTTCTTGATCTGAAACAGGTGGGGCTGGTAATTGGCTGCCTCAAATAAAATAGGAGAGGAGATAGGCTCAGGGTGAGTTGCAGAGGAACTGGTGAATAAATTCTTGAGCCTTCTTCTTCTCTGCCATGTCAAGCTTTTGGTGACCAGCTGGGTTTCGAAGCAGTAAGCTGCCAAATATGCTAGCTGCATGAAAAACACAGAAAACAAAACAATTCAGCAAAAGAAGCACTACTTCTTCTTGTGTTGTTGAGTTGGGAGGAGTGCCCCAAAGCGTTATTTTCTGCTTGAAAAACAAAAGCTGCATGAGGGTGAACTGTGCCCAGAGCTGGAGATTTTAGTTCCATGGCAGTGGTCTTGGGACCTCCCTCAAGTACATTTCTGCTAATGAGTCTCGGTTTGCAGAGATGCTTTCCACAGACACTTGGCTGCTTACCTAGAATATTCTCATCCAAATGATTTTTTGCTGATTTTTTCAGTAATTCTCGCAAAAACGCCATCAAGTAGTTGAAGACATTTTGGTGGAATGTGGGGAGGGTAGAAATGACCTGAAAGAGGGAGAATTGGGATTTGTCTTTTCAGTCAGTCAGTCATCTGTTAGGCATCTGCTATATTCCAGCAACTGAGTGCACAATCCCAGGACATTAGTAAGGCTATGCAAAGAAAGTCCTGATCACTGAGCACTCTGCACAAGAGTCAAAAGAGAAGCACAGATCAAGCACCGTGTGAATTTAGAGGTCAATATTCTAGGGGCGCCTGGGTGGCTCAGTCGGTTAAGCATCCGACTTCGGCTCGGGTCATGATCTTGCAGTCTGTGAGCTTGAGCCCCACATCAGGCTCTGTGCTCTCAGCTCAGAGCCTGGAGCTTGCTTCAGATTCTGTGTCTCCGTCTCTCTCTGCCCCTCCCCTGCTCGTGCTCTGTCTCTCTCTGTCTCAAAAATAAATAAAAACATTAAAAAAAATTTAGGGGTCAATATTCTAACTATGTGCTCTCAAAAGATGTAGGGGAATGGAAGACATTTTCAGCTGGGTCTTGAAGACAAGACTGGGCTTGCAGAGGTAAGGATTAGGGCAAAAGAAAGTGTAAAAAAGGCAAGAGAAGGAAAACAGTGAGATAAGGAGAGAGAACAAACCGAGAAGTCAATTTTAGCAGGAGCACCACTGTTTGAACAGGCGCTAAGCCGAGAGCGGTCGATCAGGACAGAATTCAATGAGTATTCCAGCTATTGGCACATCATCGTTATCAGTCGGGAAGCTCGCACAAGAAATATTCCAAAAGAGATTCTGGTTCGGTGGATGTGGGGTGAGGCTCTGGAACCCATATTATTAGCAAGTTTTCTAGATTATTCTGCCATGGCATGTTACATGTGTGAACCACTAGGCCAGATCATGAAAAGTCTTGAGTATTTGTTTAAGAAAATCATTAACTGGCAATGGAGAGCCATGTGTGGTTTTTGACCAACAGTGACATAACGAGAGCTTTAGAGCACATGGTCTGAGAGCTTTAGAGCACATGCAAAACAAATCAGCAGAGGGACAGCCTGAATCCAGGGCTTGGAACCAAGGTGAGTGCACGAGAACAGAAGACGACGGGTAACAGATCAAAGGAACTGGGCATGTGGGAGGTGAGCGGAGGACGACTCAAAATGACTCAGGTTTCTGGGTTGAGTCACTGGAATTAAGGGTGAAGCCACTAAAAGAAAAAGCGGACATGAAAGGAAGAACAGGTTCGGGAAGGAAAGCTCTGGGGCTGAGTTACTAGGACACTGTGTCTGAGGGACTGCGCCCACTTTGTTCCCTCAGGCCCCATGAGGCCCGGGGCTGCAACACGTGTGTGCTGATGCTTAACGCTTCCCCTCACCTGTTTACTTGCTGTGTAGCTGCCAGAACACTCCAAGCAGTTATGGTAGGCGCTGTAGCAGATGACAGGCTCTGGCAGGCTCTCCAGGAAAAGCAGCAGGGCTTCAGCCACAGAATGATTGTTGGCGGCTTTTGGCCCATCGTTAAGGAAAAGGTGATGCCGTGCCATGGTTAGGAAAAGGCCCAGGAAGGAGCACAGGCCAGAAGTGCAGCCTGCCCAGTCAGGCTCTCCACTCAGAGCTAGGATGCCAGCCTGACACAGTGAAGGGGGCCAAGCTCTTTGTCAGCTTAGCTGGGCCTTCATGAGTTCCTGCTATATCAGTTGCTTAAAGTTGTAAAGTCTTCTCTATGCAAACTTTAAGAAAAATATGATAGCTGAGGACACAAGATCAGATTTTGAGCCTTAAGATACTGTTCTTTCTTTTCTCTCACCTCTTAATCATAGTCACACACACACACACACACACACACGTGCGCGCGCATGCACGCACACATGAGTGCCTGAAGGATACAGAGGGCATCAATCATTCCAGTATCCAAACAGTCCCTGATATGCTCAAATTCTGACCTCAGGCCTGGCTGCTGAAACAGATCTTCCTGCAAAAGGAAAGAAAGTCACAGGATCATTATATTCTCAGAAAATCGGCCATGATTTCCGGACCTGGAAATATGATCACCAGCAAGGTGTAAAAAGGGAGTGAGCGGTGTAGCGAGGCCTTTGAATCACCCTGGTAAACACCCTGATAAATTTAGGGCTGATGTGGTTAATTCATCTTGCAGGCCTTCCCAAACATGCTCCCACGACAGGTCTTTAAAGTGATAAAACATCTATTATAAAACTATAGGGCGCACGTGGGTGGTTCAGATGGTTAAGTGTCCAGCTCTTGATTTCGGCTCAGGTCACGATCTCATGATTCGTGAGATTGAGCCTCATGTTGGGCTCTGCGCTGACAGCATGGAGCCTGCTTGAGATTTTCTCTCTCCCCCTCTCTCTGCTCCTCTCCTGCTCATGCTCTTTCTCTCTCAAAATAAACATTAAAAGAAAAGAACACAACACTATAGGTATCGCATACTATACACAATGATAAGGGAAAACTTAAAAGTAGCTATGTTTCCTGCAGTGTTACAGAGGGATTAACCAGAAAAAGAAAAACATGAAGAAAATATATCATTTATAAGATGGAGAAAGTTAAAAAGGCTTGGGAATGCAGGCTGGTGCAGCCACTCTGGAAAACAGGATGGAGGTTCCCCCAAAAAATTAAAAATAGAATTACCCTACAACCCAGCAATTGCACTACTAGGTATTTATTGAAGGGATACAGGTGTGTTGTTTCAAAGGGACACATGCACCCCCATGATTATAGCAGCACTATCAACAATAGCCAAAGTATGGAAAGAGCCCAAATGTCCATCGATGGATGAATGGATAAAGAAGATGTGGTATATATATATACAACGGAGTATTACTCGGCAATCAAAAAGAATGAAATCTTGCCATTTGCAACTACGTGGATGGAACTGGAGGGTATTATGCTAAGTGAAATTAGTCAGAGAAAGACAAATATCATATGACTTCACTCATATGAGGACTTTAAGACACAGAACAGATGAACATAAGGGAAGGGAAACAAAAATAATACAAAAACAGGGAGGAGGACAAAGCATAAGAGACTCATAAATATGGAGAACAAACATAGGGTTACTGGAGGGGGTGTAGGAGGGGGGATGGGCTAAACGGGTAAGGGGCATTAAGGAATCTACTCCTGAAATCATTATTGCACTATATGTTAACTAATTTAGATGTAAATTTAAAAAAATGAAATTAAAAAAAGAAAAAGGCACCTCCCTGCCTTGTGAAAACAAGATTATGACAATAAAGGTATTTCCATGAGTCCTAGCATGCTTTATAATCATTTTACTAAATGACTTAATGCCATATAACTGAATAATAATATTCTATGTATTGCTCAAAAGCTACACTTGAACGGAGCTCTACAGAGAAGGTAGATTAGCACAATACTTAAGAATGTGATTTCTGGAGGCTCCTGGGTGGCTCAGTTGGTGAAGCGTCCAACTTGGGCTCAGGTCATGATCTCACAGTTCGTGGTTTAAGCCCTACATCGGGCTCTATACTGTCAGTGCAAAGTTGGCTTTGGATCCTCTGTCCCCCTCTCTCTTGCCCCTCTCCCTCTGCCATGTTCATGGTCGGTCTCTCTCTCTCTCTCTCTCTCTCTCTCTCTCAAAAATAAATAAAAATAGGGGCGCCCGGGTGGCTCAGTTGGTTAAGCGGCCGACTTCAGCTCAGGTCAAGATCTCGAGGTCTGTGGGCTTGAGCCCTGCGTCAAGCTCTGTGTTGACAGATCAGAGCCTGGAGCCTGCTTCCAATTCTGTCTCCCTTTCTCTCTGCCCCTCCTCTACTTGTTCTCTGTCTCTCTCTCTCTCTCTCTCTCAAAAATAATAAACATTAAAAAATTTTTTTTAATTAAAATAACTAAAATGTTAAAAAAAAAAAAAAAAAAAGTAACTTCTCTGCTCGCTTCAGCAGCATGTGTACCAAAACTGAAATGATACACATAAGATTAGCATGGCCCCTGCTCAAGAAGGTGACTTCTACAGACAAATTCCCTGAGTTCAAATTCCAATCCTACTCATTTATCAGCGTTGGGATTTTGACCAAGTTACTTAGCCTCCTGGACCTCTGGTTCTTCATCTGAGAGCCACTGTAAGAACTAATTGAGGCAATGCTGTGAAACACTTAGAACAGTGTTTGGTATACTGTAATGATAAATGTGAGGAGTGGGGAGAAATGAAAAGAGAATGTCATAAAAACGTATGCTACTCCCAGGTGGTAGAGCTGTGATAGACTCTAGTTTGTATTAGTCTTCTCCCTGTATGAATGACTCAGTGAAACTGACCAATCTGATTTCATGAAGCTTGCCCAAATCACTCTTGAAGTCAGGCCTCCTGACTCAAGGCCTGGGGTCTCCATCTGGTCTCCTACATTGGTCTGGCTCATCAACAAGTTAGCCCCTCCCCTTCCCAGAAACTGGCAAGAGTTCCTCATAAGGATAGCAGGCTGACATCCTGAGAAGAATCCAGATGTCTTTCTACTTGGAGGACCCCAGAGACCAGGTCGGGGAAACGTGCTGTGCCTCGAAGGCCATCCTGTGCAAGGCTGCTTCCCTTGGGGGTAATCAAGTGCTGTATGTAACAGCAAGGTCTCACGGGGGTGTGAAACATGAATCTATCCCCCGTTCACTCCCTAGGGGAGGAAAAGCTTTCCACAGGTTCCTTGGGGTAAAAGCTTCCTATACCAAAAGTTCTTGGAGCTGATGTTCTTTCCCAAGGCAGCCTGGCCTCAATCAGGTCTGACTGCTTAACCACCACCTACCTGCTGGATAGCATTTTGGTACAGGTAATCAACCATCATCCAGAGCTCTTTGGGGATCCCCATGGGGTTCTCCAACTGGATCCCATCATCTTCAGTCTGTAGTGGCATCAGAGTCTGAAAAGAAATAAAAAACATAGTCTGAAGGCCCACCAATGGAACTTCTGACAGGCTAGCTCCAAAATACTGACCATGGGGGCAGCGAACCCATGGAAGAAGGAAAGCATTGCAATCCCCTAAGCAAACATTCCACAGGCAAATGAAATCAAGTGGGAGAATCAAGGTACAAAAGGTGATTTTTGAGAATTAGGAGTGGGTTACAGCAAGCAGTTTTCAATGAATCAGGTGAAATACACATTGTCTTCTGGAAAACACATCCTGTCAACAGCATTTCACGGTCAGAACCAGGGCGAGAATGTGGTCTGCGAGGTAAGGGCACAGACTTGGGAGTCCAAAAACCTAAATGCAGGGGTCAGGTCCACTGTTAACTCACCATGTGACCTGTGACCAATCACTCTCCTTACTGGGCCTCTGTTTTCACCTTATAGAATGAAGAGGATAGAAATCAAGAGTCCCTAAATCAAAAAAGTGCATTCGAAGGGGGAAAAATGCATATCACTACAAATCTGCTCTAAATTAGTCCCCTTGTACTCGAATTCTCCCCATAGGAGCCTTCTATGTCTCAGAAAATTTAGTTCGGGCTGAAGAATGACCAAGTGATGGTTGAAACAAAAAAAAAAGGAATAAAATTAGGTGCCAGGGAAGCTTCATATCTTAGTATCCATGGCTGAGTTTCTCTGATGAATTATGTACGAAAGACAGAGACTATCTTGTTTGACTGGCTCGGCTGCTACAGTTCTAGATGGTTCCCTGTGGCATATAACTCACCAGCTCTCTAATAGTTTCAAGCGGCAGGTCCAAGATTGGCTCCCTCATGTAGCACAGTGTATGAATGGGAGATCCAAAACAGCTGGGCAGGTAGTTCCCTGTCACGGACAAAAAGTAATCCTTTCCCCTGTCCAAGTGCAAAACCAGAATGTCTTCAATTTTGTCTTCACCTGAGTTGAGCTTTGTAGCCGTGGTCTTATTTACAAATAGCTCCAGTTCGATCTCAATGGCAGAATCTGAGGAATAACATTAAAAGTAATGTTGGCTGGTGAGAGGCCAAGAGGAAAGGGGACAGAGGGGGCAAGGATCAGGCACAAAGGGCTGGGAAAGGAAATAAGACGAATCAGCCAACCAACAAGTATGTATGTGCTCAGCACTCAGAGGACACATGAACAAGGAGTTTATAGTCCAAGTGGGAATATGAAAACAACAAACAAAAACATGTGAAATAGGCCATTGCTATGAAATCCAAGTACAAAGGAGCACAGCTCAAGTTAGAATTATTAATAGAATTGAAGGCATGGATCAAGGCGCTTGCCCTGGGCCAGGTCAGATGAAGACACCTGATCCAGCAGAAAATATAATGCAAACATCAGCCTGCGAACTGTCCACAAAACAGGCTTAATCCCTCTGCCACACAGCACGATGCAGAGTGCAAAGGAGCAGTCAGGGGAAAGACATGAATGGTACATTCCAGGGCCAGATATAATTTCTGGATTACCACCCCGTTATCTTTCCCTACAAGAGCAGACGCTGGGAGCTGATTATAGTGAGGCAGACAGTGAAAATGGGTCCTTCGATAGCAGCATCTGCTTCCCAGAGGTCTTCTGTCTTCTCTTTCTGTGAAATTATGGAACACATAGATGGCTGAGAAAGCTTTTCAAGCTGAACTCCTGCCCTTTACTGTTTTTATATTTTATTCATGGATGGTTCACATCCACAGGGCTTTTAGAAGTTTCAATCAGACAACAAAACACTCAGGAACAAAAAAGCTTATTTTAGGAAAATAAACAGGCAGGGTAGAGTGTTCCCCAAACCAGCAACCGGGAAACTAGGAAGAGAGGCCTTACCTGGCAGGAGGAAGCCTCTGCTGGGGTTGGCATTCAGCCACTGCTTACAGTAGGACTCTTCGTCAGGCTTGTTGATGAACTCAAACTGACACGGCACTTGTCCATTATGGATTATAAAGGACTGTACTTGTAACTGCATGTACTTCACATTCTGAAAACAGAACTGGGGGCAAGACCGGGACCAGTCAGACCAGTGCTCTCTTCTCGGCAACCTGCCCGGCCACCCCAACTGAGCAATCTTTGCCCTTTCTGGAAAGAAAATGAAGGACTACCTCTTTTGAATCACGTTTCTGATTTAGGCATTTACCAGGGAGGCCACAGCTCCACTAAGACCAGCTGTCTATGTTCAACCCAGGAATCCAAAAACTTCATGTTTTATAAATAAATTCCCTGAAGGAATCAAAGTTCAAATCTTCTATCTTCTATATCCAAAGGCCATTTCCAAGATACCCTCTACAAAGTGCACCCCCAAACATGAAGACCAAGCACATCTTTCCAAGTAGCTGGACCTCTAGGGCATCAACAAAACCCTCGCCATAAATCTCCATTTGATTGGCTTCTTGGTATTGTCTATTCTCAACGATCTAGGCTGTAGCTCTTCCATGAAAAATCTTCAGCCCTAACTTGACTTCCTCCACTGCCCATCCCTTTTCTACACTGCCTCGCCTCCCACCAACACATGTGTACCCAAGAAATTGATTCAATTTAATCTCAGTCAGAGCAAAACATTGGGAGGAAGAACCGCCCCCCACCCCCGCCCCGCCCCGACCGCCCCACCGCGAGAATACCTACCCAGTTACACTAAAATCAAACACAACACCTTTTGGCTCATCTATGCCATCATTTAATACATGAATGGCCCATGTGTGGGTGAAACATAGGAGCCACAAAGGTGAAAGGCTTCTGATATAGACGATCAGGAGATGAACATCATCTAAATCAACAACCCCCTCCTCTCAGCCAACATCAGCAGCCTCGCTTTAACTAGTGGCAGCCTATCCGTCAAGAAGACTAGAGCCCAGTGGTCGGACTGGTGCCTCCTGGAATTCCGAGACCTCGAAGATGAGACTTAAGTTCTATGAATAGAAGAGCCTCGTGCCAATGCTCTTAACATGTCCTTCCTACCTCTCGCTTAGAAAGGAACACAGAAGGAATGTTGGCATTTTCCATCTTATCCAGGGAGCGAACAATCTCCTCCAGAGTCTTCCGGTAACGTTCTTCATTGACCACCTTCACCTGGGAGGGAGACATCAGAGCCTGAGTTGCCTTCTGCCCATTTCCTCCTTTTCAGTAAAGAAGACATGCACAGTATTGGGAAAGAGCAGTTGACAGCCACACAGAAAGTGAAGACTAAATAGATTTAATTAATTAACAAAGAACCCAATTAACAATAGTCTCCGGAGGGTCCTCCAGAGGCTGAACTTGTGGTAAAGCCAACCGCTTCCTGATTAGCTGAGAAGACACTGGAGTGAAAGCTTGGTTGGGAGCTCTGCCAGGTCGCAGAGCTGGGGCAGAAAGATGTCCAGTGACTTTGCTGCCTGTCAACAGGCCTGCGGCGAGAAACTTCTCTAGGGTTTGATTTAAAGTGGCATTTCTCAAGCTTCTGTAACCTGTGCTCCATCAGCTAAGATTCTGTCAGGCCTTCCCTTCGGTATTGTGAATTATAAACACAATTTTTGTCACTTTCCAATAATAAAACTTTGTAACATCCATTAGGCTTTTTTCAAGCCACCACATCCTCACAGATTCTGATATGCCTCTACCTGAACCCTCGAAAATTGGTAAAATAAAGAAACAGAAGTCACAGGAGAAGAGATAATAAATAAAGAGATGTTCAACCTGGCAATCAAAGAAATGTAATCTATAATAATGACGTATCTTTTCCTTTTGGCTCATTGGGTTGGCAGAAATTTCAGAGTGATAAAATTCAGTATTAGCCAGGATGTGGGAAATAAGCTCATACAGAGTCAGCAGAAGTGGGAGGAGGAGGAAGCTCTACCTTTACTGACATAGAAAGATCTCCTAAGACATAGTCAGTAGGGAAAAAAAAGATATTCTCTCAGAACAATGTGCATAAGATGATCTCTTTTACAAAAAGAAAAAACATCATCTGTGTTGTATATAGGATACTAACACATTTGTATGTGCATAGAAAAAGGCCTAGAAAGACATAGTCCAAAAAAAAAAAAAAAGGAAAACTTCCATGTACGTAGGAATACATAGGAGAAATATACGAAAATAATTATGAATTGAATTTAAATTAAAACGCTGTTATTTAAATTTTTTTTTAATTTTTAAGTATTCTCTACACCCAACATGGGATTCAAACTCACAACCCCAAGATCGAGAGTCATATGCTCTACAGACTGAGCCAGCCAGGCACCCCTAAAAACATTTAAAAGCTTTCTCACACTCAGGTGGGGAGGAGGAGACCAAAACGACAAAGGTGGTTATGAGAACCAGTTCCCTACAGAGTGATCGCAAGGGGTATCAGCTCCCCACCTACCCCAATGTCAAACACTGAGCTGACAGGCTTGTGGTCACTGGTCTTCAGGGCCATGTGGCTCTGGTAACTCAGCTGAGTGATGTTCTTCCCTTTCCAGAGGACCCGGTCACACCAGGCAGGAGCACGACACTTCTCACTGAAATACAAAGTCTGCGCTGGGGGCCCACACAGGCACACCAGTGCCCAGTGCCTGGCTGGCACCCTGGCTCGGCTGGGGAGACAGGCCAGGGCCTCCAAATGCGTGTGCATGCAGGCCCAGGGACCCAAGAAGGCACAGTGCTTCGGGCCCACCAGGGGACAGCATGTACCCTGTGGGTATCACCCAAAACAGCTGCTAGGTCTCTAAGCCAAACACGGTTCAGAATGATTCCCTGCTCTTTACCCTCCTATGGGGATGAGATGAAAAAGGCAACCTGCAAGTAAGTACTCTGTGGCCCTTAAAAGATGGTGGTTTAAACAGGCTCTGAATTCCTACTGCCTAGGTTAGAATCCTGGCTCTACACTTCCCTGTTTGGGAGGCTCTTTATTTCTTATCTCTTTTTTTTTTTTTTTTTTAAGATTTTTATTTTTAAGTAATCTCTATGCCCACCATGGGGCTCGAACTCACAACCTCAAGATCAAGAGTCGCACGCTCCAGGTGCCCCTTGAGAGGCTCTTTAATTTGTGCATGCCTCCGTTCTCCGATCTAAGAATTGAGGATAATAAATCACACCTACTTCCGGTGGTTGTAGGGATGATTAGATGAGGTCATAGAAGTGTGTGACATAATGTGAGGCATGCCATAAGCACTAAGAAAAACGATAAACTCCTATGTAGTGACCAAGTACAAGCTAAGCTGCTTAGAATCATCCTATCACCCTAAGCATAACTGAAAAGTAAATTATTGTGGAACAAAGCCTTAGGCAGTCGAAAAGAAAACATGTGGGAAGGTAGGGCTGCTGAATGAGCAGATACTGAGGGAAAACGTTTGACCAGAGTGCAAACCACGGGGAAGTCATAGGATTCCTATCTCCTTCTTTAGGTCCATGGGGGCAAGTGCTTCCCGAAATTTCTGGGTTTCCATTTGCACAACTCCCTACCTACCTGGTGTCCCAGTCGTCGGAGCCAGTATCATACTTATACGTGGGCTGGAACGTGAGCTCGCCTTCAGTGAAGTCTTCGAAGACAGTCTTGGCCGTGACCTGAGTTTTCAGCTGTGTAAAAGGATGGAAGGGGGGGAAAACAACAACAACAACAAAAAAAAACAAAAAACCTCAAAATAAAAAAACTGAAACCTTGAATTAGCAGATGAAAGGGCTTTAATCTGGAAGTTGAACCCTAACCTAAAGGGAAAGTCCCAGGAGAAAGTTATTCTGTAAGATTCTGAGAACGAAATCCTAGGAAGGGGAGTAAGCTGACCACTCCTTTGCCTGCTGTACAGTTTTTAAGGCTCTTTTCTAAGAGTGTACCTGCATCCAAGGGACCTGAGTACCATCTTACTGAGACGTCCCTAAGAGGATCAGGTACCAACAGACACGGAGCTTCTCCTTCCAAGTATCAGACATTTCATCTGCGTAACACAGCTGTTCCCACTGTACATGGAGAGAGGACTACATGGAAAAGGGTCTGGAAAAATACAGTGCAAAAAGCAAAGGGGACTTTCATGTACGTAGAAACAGAAGTATACCAAAACAAGTATGAATTAAATGTAAATTTAAACAGTTTTCTAAAGGAGTTTATCAAATGAGTTATTTGAACTGGGGGAAGCTCTGTGCCTTGATGTCCCCCCTCTGCAAATTCTGGATTGGCAAGAGAGTCTGCCCCCCGGGGCTGTTGGAAAGAACTGTCAGCTTAGAATAGTGCCTAGTGCATCCTGAGAATAGCCAGCATTCCTCCTGCTGCACTCATTTGAGGAGATCCTTCCAGATCACACTCTCAGGGAGATGAACAACCACAGGTGCTCCTGTCTCCTCCCGGGGGGACCAAGCTTGGCCTGTCATGGACTGATGAAGAACTGCCAGCTAGCACTGGACACAGGGTGGCAGCTATTCAGGGGACAACAGTTGCCAAATTCCCCAAAATAGGAATGCCTAAAAAAAAAACTACTAAGGAAAGGCCGCAGAAACAATAAAAATGTAGATATTAATGTAAGAGGAGTCTTAAATCAGTATGTAGAGACCTTAAAACCATCTGCAAAGCAGAGAATTCACAAAACAGATACTTTTACTTGAAGAAAGACCAGAAAAGAAGGCAAGAAGAGGTCAGCAGGAAACTGCCAGGGAAGCTAGAATGCCTCACTCAAGAATATAGATGCAGTAAACAGTTTTGAGCAGATTGGCTTAATGCGGAAACAGGGATAAAAGAGAAAAAACACGTAAGGAAAGGAAAGGAACTGGAGAGAAAAATGGTCAAAAAGGAGATGATTCCATAAAAGAAAGACACAACAAAGTTGAGATGTTTCCCCATCTGGCTGATGTGCATCAGGGGACAAAAAGGTTAACAGAAAGACTGAGACTGGTGACAATAAGAAGGCAGCTACAGACTAAAAAGAAAAGGGACTTGAACCTTCTGAACAACCCTGACCACTTGAATGGTTTTGAAACCTACAGGGACGAGTAGCCTCAAGGAAGCCAGTGAGACACACGTCTCTTGTCCTGTGAAATGGCTCATGCTCTGAGCAAGAAACGCTGACCCAGACCACGGTGGAGAACAGCAGGTTCCAGAACTGGTTCCTGGCAGGAGTGAAGAAAGCCGCTCAGGAGAAACGGCTGTCATTTACACTGGACAAGTCTGGTTGAAGAGCAGGAGGGGGCGGAGGAGGCTCACTCAGAAAACAATTTAACAAGTCATCTTAAACACACTAAGGATCTGTATGAGAAACTTGGCACCCTTTTAGCCCCTTCTTGAACAAATGAATGAACACGCAAGCACCAGGGGAAAGGGGAGGGGGAGAGAGAGAGACTGAGAGAGAGAACACACGTTCCTGCCCCCAAGGCGGATGAGGCGCCTCGAGGGAAGAGCCGATGGGGAGGCAGCCATGGATGAGGGAAGGCAGAAAAGAGAGAAATGACAGGCCATCAGCTTCTCAGGGAAGCCTGCCCAGCGGAGGAAGAAGAGGCCGAGGGTTGGGAAGCCAGGCCTTCCCGTGCCCTCACAGTGGCGGGACAGCTGCCTAAGAGGGCACAGGTGGCTGTGTGTACCTGATCATACGCATACAGCGTCTGGAAGGCCTTCTCCTCGATGAGCTTTTTCACCGTTTCCACATCCAGCTCTTCTATCCTGTAGTTGAGGTCCCCCAGCCACAAGATCACACTGCGAGGACAGAGCACAAAGTTCACAGTGTAGGCAGGACTTCCCCCATCCTCGCCAGTGTGCTTCTGACAGGAGCGCCCTGAGACTCGGCTTCTTGGGGGCTGGGAGGGAAGGGACCCAGCTGTTCAGGAAATCTTTTCTCTTGCCATCCCATTTCACGCCACGGCTAACATGCTGCTGACTCCGGGACCTTGCTCCAGTTTCATGAGAAACAGCCTGGAGTCGTCCTGGACTACTTTACTCTTGTGTGGTTGGAAAGACAGCCTAATCAGGTCTAAAAGCAAGACCACCATTCACCTCACTTCTGGGACGAGGCACCAGAGATCAAATATTGGGTGTCATGTCGATTGCTCAGGGACCCCGCACCAGATGATGCCATCATGTCGCCTCCGTGCACATCGCAGTCCACAAAACATACTCTCTGCCTTTGTTTCTAGAGCTGAGTTCCTCTGAAACAAAGCTCAACCTTCACAGGGGAGTCTGAGTTAAACCCCCACTGTATCCTTGGTTGGCTCTTTGTGCGAAGTGTGGCAGGTGTTTTATTACACCTGCTGCTTTGGGTGAAGGATAACCAAGCATTCCCAGATGACCGTGCACATCCCATAAGGTCCGCTACTGCTCTATCTGAAGCCAGCAGCCAGGCACTGGAGAATGCATAGCAGTAGACACGCACGATGAATGCACCCACGAGCTCACAGCAGACAGACTGACATGCAAGCTGCCACCTCCCAAACTAGGGTGCCGGAGGTTCAGCAGAACGGAAGACACACTCCCTGCTGGGTTCCCCGGAGAAGGAAAGCCATCCCGTCAGCTTCCAGAAGGCCAGTGAGCTCAAGACAGTTCCACCACCGTGGCAGGCGGGATGAGAGGCTTGAATCTGTGTGCTCCCTGGCAGACACCATGGCCCCAATGGCTTCTTCCTTTTTCTAAAAGAAGTGGCACAAGCTTCAAGTGTTACCGTAAAGCCTGGGATTCTAACATGCCGTGAATTTAGACATACGGGAAGTTTTAGAGATTAAGGGAACAAAGATCAGCACAAGATTCTCTAAGCAGCTGTAACTACAACTCTAACGGTGAATCAAGAGGTTTAAGACTAAGCGAAGGTATACTACTGCAGTCCGATTTCAACTACATACGCTTCTGGAAAGAACAGATGTACAGGATCCGAAAACATACTTCTAAAACCTTGCGAAGCTTGCTGTAAAGCTTGACAAGCTCGTTCTTTGGTTGCTTCCCTCCTGCTGTTTATCGAGGCAGACCCGCATTAAAATAAACCTACGTTTTTCTGGGGACAAATGACATGGGACCAAGATGCCAGAGATCTGCCGGATGGGGAGTTGGGAAACCGAACATCTCATGGGACATAACCCGCGTGGAAGCAAGCGCTGGCTGGAGCTCCCACTCGGGCAGTGGGAGGCCTGCTCCCAACGCAACAGGGGGGAGCCCCAGCTCTGCACAGCAGGAGCGGTGAACTGCTTGGGCTCCACGCCCAGACTCACTCGTGCTTGCTGATGGTGAGAGGGGGGAGGCTTGGGTCAGCCTGACAAAACTGCATTCGAGAACAGATGTCTTTATAGTCCTGGTTCCTCCTCTCACACTCTTCTGTGTGGGCTGCCAGGTGAGAGTTCACGACACAGATGCTGGTGTTGTGGAGCTGGAACCGGATGGCCACTCCTCCCTTGTTGCCCTGCGGAAAAGAGCCCGACAGAATCCGACTCGCCACCTCGTTGTGTCGGTCACTCCCGCCCGCACACCCTCAAAATGTTTCCTCTTCAAAATGATCCTGACAGGGAGATGAAGCAGTGTGACTGTCTGTCTTTGAACAGGTAAGAAAACAAACCCCAGAGTCACTGGCTGGAGTGACTAGCCGGTCAGTGGCCAGGCTGAGTCCACTTTTCACTAAGTCACAGGCAAGCCACATGCTTGCCCTTCTCCACAGGAAGCCAAGCTCTTGCAGTGGAGCCTAAAAGTGGGACTGTGGGAGCCTCAAGACAAGAAAATTGCAAACCTGTTATCAGCATCCTTTCCTTTTTTTTTTAACTTTATGTTGAGATAGAGAGAGAGAGAGAACTCTCTCTCAAGGGGGGACTGACCTTGTAGAGGAGGGGGGGAGAGAAAGGGGGGGGGAGAGAGACAGAGAATCTCTCTCTCGAGGGGCCTGACCCCACGAACCGTAAGATCATGACCTGAGCCGAAACCAAGAGTCGGACACACAGCTGACTGAGCCACCCAGGCGGCCCTGGCGCTCTTTCTTTATCTTGGTTTCCCAACATCGTCTCTGCAACATATTTCATGGGCGGAAGGGGCAGATCAACTAGAGGCTCCGGCGTGGAGCGGACACGGGGATACGTGCTAATGGGGTAAGTCAACTGGATGGGGTGAGTTCACTGAAATCTGACCTCTGAGCGGTCCGCTCCATCTAGCCGTGCTTGAACGCCCCGTTCATCTTGTCATACCAGCACCATCCAACTGGGGCGCGTGCAGTCATGGTATCAGGACACACAGTGTCAAAACCTTAGGGGTCAAGGCCACCGGTGTGCCAAGCATACCGACCAAAACCTCACCATCCTCCCCATGATTCCTGTCCCCACGGTCTCAGCTTCCACCTCGGAGATGTGCGCCGCGTGTTCCTGTTTGACGTACAACAGCAGCATAATCCCGACCAGTCGGATGAGCTTCACCTGGACAACAGAGCCAAACATTCAAGTCACGGCATGAAACACAGTCGAAAACGGGAATAAATGTCCCAGAGGAAAAGGAGTGTTGAAGTTGGTTGGCTCAGGGTGCTAATGCGTCTCCTTCTTCCGAACAGGACACAGGGTGATCACCTGTTCAGCTCACTGAACATGCTACGTGATAACCTGGACAGCCTGCCAGCGCCAAGGCCTGCGTCTTTCCTACCCACAGCGCCTCTTCTGGAGGACTTGGAACTGAAATAATTAGGACTGGCTTTTGATAAAGGTCACAGGAAAAGTCCAAAACGGTCTTCGAATTTCCCTGCGTGGCAACATAAAATTAAAGGTCACTGGCCCCTCTCTTACCTTTGCGTATTTGGCATCTGGATGAAGACCTTCTGATACAGCTTTAAACCACTCTTCTTCCTTTGGGGTATCATGGAAGAAAAAGGCCTCCTTACTCAGGTCAAGCTCCTGGAACCTATTATAAGCAGCAAGCGGTCAGACAAAGAAAGGTAGCGTGCGAGACAACCCGTCCTCAGATTGGTTTAGATGCATGTATCCTGGCTCTCCAGCTGAACTGCAGGGCCCTCAAGAGGGGAGAAAAATAAACACTTGAAGCCAAGGGACTAAGTGCTAAGGAACCACCAGCACTTTCATGGGCAGCCACCCATTTCCTCTCTGTAACCAGCCTGTGAAGCAGTTAGAAGCATCTCCATTTCACACCCGAGACTGCTATTTCACACAAGCACCGAATGGCAAACTGGGGGCCAAGCCTGCGTCTATATAAATTCCAAATTCTAGGCCCTTCCCACTTTACCACACAGGCTTCTTTGCTGCCCCCACCCCATCCATAGTGCCCAGGACAGTGGTAAGAAGACAGAAGTATGGAGGGGGAAAAATGACTGATGGCGCTTTTAAAAAAGCTACCCTTCCTTCCCTGGCAAAAAGAGATCTTTGCTTTATGACTGACAAAGTGTTGAATGTCTAAGTGATGAAAGTCAATTCAAGGTGTAGTGATTTTAACAGGAGGGTTGCACTAACAATTAAATAATAGCATTTAAATGCCAAGCACATCACTTTAATGGTGCCGGAAATTTGTTTACCACAAATAAGAACATCAAACAGAGAAGCAGCTGTTATTAAGCACATGCTCATTTTTCAATCCCTTCACCTGCTGTGAAAACGCAGTTATACGTTCATGTCCCTGTCCCTTCAACCCCAGCTGTACTTGCTCGAGACGTAGAGGCAACCGAGAAGAGAGGCACTCACCCTACACAGTACACATCTGGGGCCTCAGTGCCATGGCTTAGCCAGGGCCGGAGGCATTCTTTGGGGGACTGGCCATTCACATTGTACGTTCCCACAAAAAACCTGTCAACAAAGAGAACTGATGAGTCACTTGGGAGGACTATGGACGTGACAGGGGAAAGCATCCTATGCTGACTCTGCCCAGTTTCAGTCTCTTTGGGGTGGAATTCGAAGACAAGAAATGTCACATCTAACTTAGACCAACGACTGTGGCACCAAAGGGTGACTTTGGTGCTTTCATGAGGACTTCAAACAGGACAGGCCTACTCTGAACATTCCTGTTTAGCTTTGAAACACATTAGAGAGCCATAATCCACAAAACGATTCTTCATCCTGTGTATGCTAGGGAACTGGGGGCGGGGGGGGGGGGGTGGCGGGGAGAAGTACCTTGTGACTTTCAGAAGGAAAGCAACAGCAGTGTTCACAATAAGTGACTCTTTATATACCTGGAAGCAATGTGACCTTGTGTTTATAGTCCCAGTGCACGGATTTAAAAAGATCTAGCAGAATCCTGCAACCCCTACTCATTTCACTTCCAGTAATCTTGTCTAAAAAGATTACCAAACACTAACTTCAATTCACTAACTTCAACTTAAAGGACTTTCTTCAGGGCCACCCGGATGGCTCAGTCAGTTAAGTGTCTGACTTCGGCTCAGGTCATGATCTTGTGCTTTGTGAGTTGGAGCCCTACACGGGGCTCTCTGCTTTCAGCGCAGAGCCTGCTTTGGACCCTCTGTCTCCCTCTCTCTCTCTCTCTGTCCCTCCCTCGCACACAGGCTCTCTCTCTCTCAAAAACAAATAAACATATAAACAAAGAAAGGACTGTCTTCAATGCATACATGCTTTCGCTCTCTCAAAACTAAATAAATAGACACTCGAAGGCCTGGAATGACCAAGAGATACGCAAATTTCAGGATATCATTCCTTGTTCTGGCCCCTATGTCTCTTCAAACATTGCTGTAACGATTTGCAAGCTGTGTCACTTCCGCTCTACCACACCTACCACCATGCCTGGCCAGAAAAGGCACAAGAATAAATGCCTACTAGTGAAGAGCGAAAGGAAATGATCATTTCGAAAATGATGGGAGAGACTCCGCAGAAGGATTTGCTTCCAAATCCAGGATACGGGGGGTTGGGGGGAAGTGCTTACATTCCAGAGAGCTGAGAGATCACCTTGCTTTGAAAACAGTCCACCCAGTTAGCTACCTGAAGTTCTGGATATAGGTATAATCCTCTTCTCTCTGCACCAGATGTGATTTCACTATTGTATCTCGCAGTCCGAACTTCTGAATTGATAAAATATGAGCCTTGTCTGATACTGTGATAGTGGAGGAGCGAACCATGTTAATGATGTCAGACTTGGATTTATTCTGTCTAGAAAAACAAAGAAACAGAAATTTATCATATTCTGATGAGTCTCCCCATGACAAAATACATGAACATAAAGCTAGAAGTTTCCAAAGTTAAATGCATTTACTAAGACAACACTATTTCTATGTGAAATTAAATAAACTTACATGTTGTCAACTATATAGCACATTGGTCCAGAGATTTTCTGATAGAGATCTCAGATCGGGGGGGACCTTGAAGACATACTGATCTAATCCCTTCCTTTTTCAAATAAGATAAATGAGACCTAGCATCATCAATGGTCCACCCAGTTGGATGGTCGCAGAGTATGGATTAGAACCCAGATTTGACGGTGCTCTTTCTAGACCCTAATGCTTCATGTAAAGAAACTATAAAACTATCCAGATCCTTTGACTTGACAATTCTGTATCTCTATTCCACAGGAATAATCAGAAATAAGAGGAGAACAAGAAAATCTGTATTTCATTTTTATTTGTGCAGTTTTAACAGTCATACTAAAAATTATTCAAATGCCAACATTTAAAGTTAAGCAAAATAGAGGCGCCTGGGTGGCTCAGTCAGTTGAGCATCTGACTTCAGCTCAGGTCATGATCTCACAGTTCGTGAGTTCGAGCCCCATGTCAGACTCTAAGCTGTCAGCACAGAGCCCGGAGCCTACTTTGGACTCTGTGTCTCCTCTCTCTGCCCCTCCCCCGCTTGCTCACGCTGTCTCTCTCTCTCTCTCTCTCAAAAATAAACAAACATCGGGGCGCCTGGGTGGCGCAGTCGGTTAAGCGTCCGACTTCAGCCAGGTCACGATCTCGCGGTCCGTGAGTTCGAGCCCCACGTCGGGCTCTGGGCTGATGGCTCAGAGCCTGGAGCCTGTTTCTGATTCTGTGTTTCCCTCCCTCTCTGCCCCTCCCCCGTTCATGCTCTGTCTCTCTCTGTCCCAAAAAAATAAATAAACGTTGAAAAATAAATAAATAAATAAACAAACATCAAAAAAATTTTTAAGTTAAGCAAAATTTAAAATTTGATACATTTATCTAACGTAATCCTAATAACAGCACAGAAACTTTTGCTAATGATTACTTAATGAATTAAGATATACGAAGCACCCACAACAACTTCTGACACTGAATAAATAGCTACAAGTATCTGGTATTGTATCAAGTACATACTAATTATAAGTGAGCTGAGAATGACAGATCTACCTATCATTTAAAATTCAGGGATTCCAGGAGTGCCTGCTGGCTCAGTCAGTGGAGTGCACCACTCTTGATCTTGGAGTCGTGAGTTCAAGCCCCACGTTGGGTATAGAGATTACTTAAAAAAAATAAATAAAACTCAAACAAAAATAAATAAAGTTCAGGGATTGTTGGCTACTGCTTCAGTGCATAATTAAAATACTGACCAAAACAAGTTTTTAATCTATCTTGACCAGATGAGATTCCGGCTACAATCAGTAGGGGGCACTGGTGTACAGGCTAAATATAATAGCATGTCAGAAAAAAAGAAGAGAACATAAAAGCGGAAAAAAGTATCTTCAGAGTCCGGAAACTCCTAAAAGAATGGGAAGGAGAAATAAAAACGTTTCTAATCTTCTACATTTCTAAGGTAGGGTTATACTGCCACTTTCAAACTCTAGATGGGCTACTTGCTAGGTCTGGATCTTGGGTACATTCTTATAAAGTCTCTTCTTCACCTGTTTCTGTAGCTGTAAAACAGAGAAAATAATGGAACCTATGTCTTAGGTTAAAATAAGATAATCCAGGTAAAAGCACAGTGCGGGCCTTACGCAGTAAATGCTCAGGAAGTGTCCAACATCTCTTAAGCCAGCCACCTTGGGACAACTTACATCATGCACAGTAATGGTCTCAGTTCTATAATGAGGAAAATTGTGGCCCTAAGAGACACAAATGAAGGGAGAGTGCATTACCTTGTGAGCAAGTTGTCTGCTGTATCCTGACCCCAAGAGCTTTGGTCCACAAGCATGCCTTTCCCATCTGACCTTGAATCATCAAAGTCAAAAACACCTAAAGGGAGGGGGAGGGAATGAAAACACACTTACATATACTTTAATATACAGACCCGCCACTTCTCAAATTGTAGTCTAGGAATCACTGGTTGTCCACATACTTCTTGAAAGCACAGGAAAGGTCTGTGCTGGTGTCTGAGTGAAGCTCCCAGAGCACAGAGGGAGGGAGAAAAAACAAGCATTTCATCCAGAGATCTTTACTTCTGAAAACATAAATATCCCACTGGTCTGACTCCCTTTTCCTAGAGACAAGAGTGCATTACAAAAAGAATAAAACTTTGAAATCTGCAGACCTAAGCTCCATCACCAGCTCTACTATTTACTGACCTCTCGACTTTGGGCAAGGCTTCAATCTCTCTTAATGTCAGTGACTTGACCTACCCTGCCCTTCTCACAGGTTTACTGTAGGGATCAAATAGTTGACATGTAAGAACTTTGGAAGCCACACAGCATATTATGAAATATAAGATAGTTTCATTTACTCCATTTACTCCAAGTGGAACTTCAAGGAGGAAAGAGGCAAGGGTCAGAGATCTAACACTGGAAAGGGTCTAAGTGCTCTAGAGAATGGGAAGCACTTGTCATTGTTAACAAATTGCCTCAAAACCAAACAGCAAACCAAGGACTTTCAATAAATAAATACTTTGACACGGTTGTTAAACCAAGATAAACCTGAAAAGGAAAATTAATCTGCCAACAGTTTCTTGGCTCCGTAAAAGCCCAATCTGTGGGATGCCTGTGTGGCTCAGTCGGTTAAGTGTCAAGACTCTTGATCTCAGCTCAGGTGTTGTTCTCAGGGTCGTGAGTTTAAGCCCCAGGCTGGGCTCCACACTGGGTGTGGAGCCTACTTAGAAAATAAATAACAAGCCAAATCTCTTGTCAACAGAAAACAGCAATGGAGAAGCCACGGAAAGATGCTGCTTCAACACACAAGTTACCAGGAGCACTGGAGGGATGAAACATCACGAAAGAATTTTGCTCTGAAGACTATTACTAAACATGGATTACTAAACATGGATTTTCAACCATGCATTCACAGGAACCAGAAAAAAACAAACTTCAGAGTCGAAAACACACACATACACACACGTACAATTTGAAACATGAAAATAATTACATTTCAGTACCTCCAATCAATTCCTAAGGCCTTTCAATTTTGCCTCCTAAAGGCCTCTCAAATCAATATATTCCAATGTCACCCTACTAGCTCGATGTCACCAGCATCTCCCTGGAATGACTTCAAAAACCTGATTAATAGTCTCCTGGCCTCCTTTCTCACCCCTCCATCTCTGACCCAAACTCTACACTGTGGCAAGAGGATTTTTTTTTTTTTTTTTTTAAAGGAAGGCTAATCACATCACTTAAAATCTTTTAAAAGCTTCCCATTGGATAAACCCAACCCTCCCAATATGGCTGCCAAGTCTCCTTCTGGTCTGATTCCTGCCCACCTGTCCACCTGCATCTTTCACCACAGTCCTCTGGCTCCCCGCCCTGGACTGCCACAGTCTAAGTATATTAAAGTTACTGCAGTTATACCATGATCCCATCAGAAACCCACTTCCTTCTTCCTCATTCTGCTTTACACGGCTTACTCCTACCCATCCTGGGGCCAGGGACTGGCAAACTTTTCTGCAAAGGGCAGAGTGTAAATGGCCGAGGATCTGCAGGCTGTAGTCTCCATCACAACTATTCGACCCTGCTGGCATAAGGTAAAAGGATCTATAAGCAGGGCTTTGTTCCAATAAAACTTTATTTATAGACATCGAAATCTGAGGATTATATAATTTTTAAATGTCACAAAAAATTATTCTCTTCTAATTCTTTTCAGACATTTAAAACTATAAAAACTATTCTTAGCTCACAGGCTGTACAAAGCAGGCAGTGAGCTGGATTAGGCCCATGGCCTGTACTTAGCCAAGCCCTGCTATGGACTACATCTCCAAGGTCACTTTTTTTTTTTTTTTTTTTTTTAACGTTTATTATTGAGAGACAGAGAGAGACAGAGAGTGAGCAGGGGAAGGGCAGAGAGAGAGGGAGCCGAGGTCACTTCTTCTAAGATGCCACCATCTCTGACTCCTAGATAAGGTCAGATGCCCTTCCACTGGTGTTCCCACAGCTCCCCGTACGTCTTTCATTATAGCCTAAATTGCTGTGTATTATAACTGTTTCTCCCCCTGGTTAGACTGTGAGCTTACTGGGGACACAACTATGTCTGATTTATTCATCATTGCATCCCCATCATCCAGCATACCAGCCAGCACACAAGCAGTTCAATCACTCAACAATTCAAAAGAAAATACTGGGTGAATATGGATCCCTTATGTGTCTTATATAAATATGTAACATCCAAGCTCAAGTCTGTAGTGTTCTTTTGGAATGTTTCGGGTCATCTTCCCATTGTGTTCGGCATACAACAAAAGTAAGAAAGGAAACTACAACAGGTTGTTTCTAGACTTCTATGACCCCATGGTTAGCTAGTTATCTCTGAGACCCAAATCCCCCACTGTATCCTACCTCTCTTGCTTTACTCTCATTGAACTCTAAAGCTTGGACAGCCAAGGTACTTGACTTAGTGAATGGCATACAGGGACACCTATTAGAATGGTTGAAAACCAAAAAGCTGACTCTACCAATTGCTGGCAAGGATGTGGAGCAAGAGGAACTCTCATGCACTGGTTGTGGGAATGGAAAAAGGTACAGCCACTCTGCAAGCAGCTTGGTCGTTTCTTACAAGGCTAAACATAGCCTCAACCATATGATCCAGCAATCCCACTCCTAGATACTTATGATTTGAAGTTTTATGTCCATATAAAAACCTGCACATAAATGTTTATGGAAGCTTTATTCATACTCATCAAAAGCTGAAAGCAACCAAGATGTCCTTCAATAGGTGACTGGATAAACAAACCATGGTACTCGTATAATGAAATATTATTCGGCAATGAAAAATAAGGGATCACCAAATCACCAAAAGACATGAATGAATCTTAAACACATATTGCTAAGTGAAAGAAGCCATTCTGAAAAGGTTACACACTGTAGGATTCCACTTATATCACACCACAGTTAAGGCAAAACTCTAGAGATGGTAAATAGATCAGTGGTCGCCAAGTGTTCAGTGGGTGCATAAGGATTAAGTGAGGGAAGCACAGGGGACTTTTTGGGTCAGTGAAACTATTCTGTAAGAAACTGTGATGATGGATACATGACACTATCTATAGGCTTCAAAACTCATAGAACTATAGCACAAAGAGTGAACTTTAATGTATGCAAATTTAAAAAATCATTTTGGAGGTCAGGGGATCCTGGAGTAAAATACGGGAAATGACAAAGTAACTATATTACAAATGTATGAACAGCCTCAATGAAGAGGACAGAAAAAAGTGCTGACCTAAGTAACTTTGGAAATTAGTGGAACCTGTAAGACTATAAAGGCAAAATGAACTGTATGCAAGCACTATACTCTAGCTGAAATGCTGTTTCCCACGGGGATATGGGTTAACAATTGTGAAGTCACTATACCTGGATCCTGGAACTTAACACTAAAGAAGACAGACAGAGGAGGGGTGCCTGGGTGGCTTAGTTGGTTGAGCATCCAACTCTTGATTTTGGCTCAGGTCATGATCTCACAGTTTGTGGGTTTAAGCCCCGCCATGCTGACACTGCAGGGCCTGCTTGGGAATTTCTCTCTCTCTCTCTCTCTCTCTCTCTCTCTCTCTCTCTGTCTCAAAATAAATAAATAAACTTAAAAAAGAAGAAAAAAAAGAAAGAAAGAAGACGGGTAGTGGATTGCAGGGGTTGGGTGTCTCATTGTAGGGGTAAAGAGGTTCCAGATAAACCTGGAAGGGGAAGAGACTAGAATGATCCATGTGGTACTGGATTAGAGCTGGAGATATCAGCATGAGTTCATGTTTACCTAACATACATCCATATGGTTACACGCAGAAATACAGAGGCACACACGTGTAAGTATACACACATACATTTCCTTGCTCCGTCAGCTAAGAGGGCCTAGAAGCAAGGACCCACCAGTAGCAAGGACCACTCTTTAATACCCAGATCCTGGTTTCTAATACCATTTATTCACCAATAAAAGGAACCAAGGCTCCTTGAGATATGGTTATCTTAGGTCTGGGGTAGGAAATATACAAGATGGAGCATTTTGTAGTGCCAGAAAACAAGAAAGCACTCAAAAAACAAAACAAAACAAAACAAAACAAAACAAAACAAAACAAAACAAAACAAAACAAAACAAAATAGGAGCACCTGGGTGGCTCAGTGAGTTAAGCGTCTGACTTTGGCACAGGTCATGATCTCACAGTTCATGGGTTCGAGCCCCACGTCGGCTCTCTGTCAGTGGGGAGCCTGCTTCGTAACCTCTGTCTCTCTCCTTCCCTCCCTCTCTCTCTCTCAAAAAAAAAAATAAATAAATAAACATTTAAAAAATTAAATTAAATTAAATTAAATTAAAACACCCACAATGAGGGGAGTATGTCAAATGAACACAGGAGCCAACTGAAAGAGCTCCAATGGTCACAGCTGGAACAGTGTGAGCAACAATACTGGATTATAATTCAAAGTATAAAAGAAACAGACATCAGTCCATAGCGCTACAAATAACTGAATAAAAAAATAAGTGGAGAGTAAAAGACAAATCTGCTCTGAAGAGTTTCAAATACTGTAGGTGAACACTCTACCTTCAAGGAGGCAGAGCATGACTCCCCAAGGCTCCCCCTGAAACTGCTGTGTTAAGGTTACTGATACGCTTCATTCATGTCGCCAAATCCAGTGGTCAGTTCCTCGGTTTTCAGCTAAGCTCACTTCAACCTCTCTTCGGCAGCACTTGATAGAAACCACTCCTTCCACCCCCCCCCCCCCACTTCTTTACTTTCTGAAGGCTCCTCTTTTCTCCATGCACCCCACCCCCACCCCCAGGAATGAATCCAGGCTAGGTCCTGGCATGACTGCTTCTCCAGCTACACTCTTTCCCAGCTAGGTGATCTCAGTTTCAGAGTCTTATTTTTTATTTGAAGGTTATTTATTATTTATTTTGAGAGAGAGAGAAAGAGAAAGAGAGAGAGAGAGAGAGAGAGAGAGAGAAAATCCCAAGCAGGCTCCACACTGACAATGCAGAGCCTGATGTGGGAACCCACAAGCCATGAAATCATGAGCCGAAGTCGGACACTTAATGGACTGAGCCACCCAGGTGCCTCTCAGTCTGTTTTAAAAACCACCTACATGCTGACCACTCCCAAATTTCCATGCTCCAACCTAGATCTTTCAGCAGAGCTCTAGCTCCTTACCTAACCTGGCCTTCACACCTCTCTGGCCTCATCCACTGTGCTCTACGTCACCTGGTCTGCTCTGGCTCCATTTCCTTTTCTGCTGTTCCTAGAACATGTCAGGCTCATTCCCAACTCGGCGACTTTGATCTTGCTGGTCCCTCTGCCTGGAATGCTTTTCCTTCAGATCTCCACATTACTCACTCCATTTCATTCTGGCCTCTGCTCAGACATCAGGAGGCTGATGCTCTCTCTACCACCCTACCACCCACATCACTCTATCCCCTTTCTCCAGAACTTCCTAAACTTCCTCTGTTCACAGCACCCTTCCTGTGATTTTTTTCAAAGAGCCTCTAGGCCAAAAGATATACCTAATAGAGCTGTTCAAGTAGTTAGGGCCAAATAAATTACTAAGTATTTAAGGCCTAACAACTTAAGTAGCAGTTTGAAAACGAATACACATAAATAGAAGGAAAAAATACTATTTGTTTCATTTTAAATAACCACAATTACCTACTAACGAGATGTGTGTGCCTATTGGGTACGTACAACCTCTCAAACTTTGGAATCCGATTGGACACCACGTACAACGTGCCACACTGATTTTTGCATGGTAATTTTTTTTAAGTTTATTTATTTTAAGAGAGAGAGAGAGAGAGAGAGAGAGAGAGAGAATAGGGGAGGGGCAGAGAGAGAATCCCAAGCAGACTCTGCACTGACAGTGCAGAGCCCAACTCACTCATGAACCATGAAATCATGACCCGAACTGAAGTTGGATGGTCAACTGGCCCTTGTATTTTTTGTTTTGGTGTGGGGCTTGAACTCGTAAGATTGTGACCTGAGCCGAAATCGAGAGTCGGTCACTTAACCACCTGAGCCCCCCAGGCCCCTACTTGCTTTTGATGACAGCAACCACCAAAAACCCAGCTTCACCTTCCTTTTTAAAAAAAAAAAAAAAATTTTTTAACGTTTTATTTTATTTTTGGGACAGAGAGAGACAGAGCATGAACGGGGGAGGGGCAGAGAGAGAGGGAGACACAGAATCGGAAGCAGGCTCCAGGCTCTGAGCCGTCAGCCCAGAGCCTGACGTGGGGCTCGAACTCACGGACCGCGAGATCGTGACCTGAGCCGAAGTCGGACACTTAACCAACTGAGCCACCCAGGCGCCCCATCACCTTCCTTTTGATACAATGTCTTCAGAAGGAATGCGGCACCATCTAATGTTGAAACTGTAAACTACCTGGAGCTAGAACAGACCTCAAGTATCTATGTGCTGACTTTCAAACTTTTACAAGTCCCACAGTGTCCCTGTGAATTCACCACAGAGCCCCAGATACCTCAGCACACAGTCTGGGAACCACAATCTTGTGAAATTTTTCCCTTTAGTACCAATACCATTTGACATTATATCTTGTGAGTATTCATCAGTTTATCGGAGGCTATCCCCACTAAAACGTAAGCTCTGCAAGACAGGGGCTTTGTCTTTATGCGATTTCCTGGGGACCTGGAACAGCACCTGCAGCAGAGTGGGTACTCGATGTGTTAAATGCATGCAAGTATCCGGAAACTTAAGCTGAAGCCTAGCTGTACCATTATCTTCCTGTGTGACAAGCTCCCTCTTCTCTTTGGGTCTTAGTTTCTTCACTTATAAAGCAGGCACTTCAATATAAATATCTTTATACTTTACAATGAGCAAAGGCAAATTAAGGAATATGGGTTAGAGCTCTGCTTCTGCATGTCAGTGCTAAGGACTCAGGATCTTGTTTTGGGGCTTCCTAGTAGAGGCTTCGTAAGTTCCTAGGAAGGGCCAGACTGGAAGAACATCTCCTGGGGACAGGTGGTTCGTCCCTATGGATTCAGCTTCTGTCCATGAGTGGGCAGTGTACTGGAAAATCGTCCTGCAGGCCTACATCACCATGTCTGCCGCAGGAACGAGCCCAGCGACGACCAGAACATCTTCATTCTTCACTCTACGCGTGGAAAGTTTAAGGCGTGACCTGGGGGATTTCCAGCCACAGAACAGTCTTCTCGGGATCTCTTCTCCCCTGGGTCTAGCACGGCGGCTGGCTATCAGCAGCTCTTTACCAAATTTACCATCACCCAGCCCCCTGGCTCCCTCTCAACCACAGCTTCCTGTTTCTTCCTCCTCTTCTGCTTCCCTACTCCCACTCTGCCCTTTTTCCAACCTCAGACCTCCAATCCTTTGTCACCTAATCTAACAGATGACATCTGGGTTTTCCCTTTCTTCCCATGTTCATTCACTAAGTCCTATAAATCCTCTCTCCTAAATATTTTTATACCTGACCCTCTTCCCTATCCCTACTGTCATGCCCGAGATTAGGCCCTTACAATTTCTGGAAAGCACATTCAATGATTTCCCTGCCTCCATCACCACCCCCTCTCCAGTCCATTCTGCCACCATCTAGAAGAAAACATAAATCTGAGGTCATTGCTGTGCCTTAAATCCCATAATAACTTCTTTTTCTTTTTTAAGCTTATTTATTTGGAGAGAGAGAGCGTGCATGCGTGAGCCGGAGAGAAGAGAGAGAGAGGGAGAGACAGAATCCCAAGCAGTTACTTGGGGCTCAAACCCACGAACTGTGAGATCATGATCTGAGCTAAAATCAAGAGTCTTATGCTCAACCAACTGAGCCACTAAGGCACCCCTCCCACAATAATTTCTATCAACTATCGAATCAACCCCAAACCTATGAGTATTATACACAAGGACCTTTGTAATTCACCCAGACCCCCTTTCCAGCCCCATCTCCCACCACCCCCATCCAGTCACACCAAAACGATTTCTCTCTTTATTATTATTTTTATTATTTTTAATGTTTATTTATTTCTGAAGAGAGAGAGAAACAGAGCGCAAGAAGGGGAGGGGTAGAGAGAGAGAGAGACACACAGAATCTGAAGCAGGCTCCAGGCTCTGAGCTGTCAGCACAGAGCCTGATGTGGGGCTCGAATTCACCAACCCTGAGATCGTGACCTGAGCCGAAGTCGAACACTTAACTCACCGAGCCATGCAGGTGCCCCACGATTTCTCTTTAGATGCTGTCTCCTAACCCCACCCCTGATCCTAACCAGTCCTCAATCCCACCTTCGTGTGGTAGACATCATCCTTTCAGGCTCTGCTCAGTGTTCACCCCCTTCAAAAGGTCTTCTACTGGTCCTCTCCTTGTATTTTCATACAGCTAGTGCTTGCCTCAATCAAGGTATTTATCATAATAGAACCGCCACTGTGTTTACCTCTTTTTGTCTTACCTCTTTAGCTAGACCACAAGCTCCTTGGGAGCAGGGGCTGATGTTTTTTCCTCCGTGGACCTGGGCTTACCACAATTTATGGAACATATTAGGCAGTGAGCAAACACACAGTGAACAAAGAGCCACAAGGCAGAGATCGAGCTCACTGTCTTTTCTGGGTGCTTACTTGATGACCACCTTTCACACCTACAACTGAAACCATTTTCCTGTAAGAGGCTACCTAGTAAGTAGGTCAACCATGGTAACAGCTTGGTCTGGATGTATAGAACTGCTGAAGCGTTTTGCTTTTCCTGCAAATCCTGTGCATTGCACTGTATAGTTTACAGGACCAAAGCCCTTCTCCCATGCCTGGCTAAACAGACAACACTGCCCCTGGAGGCTCCTTCCTTAGCTCAAGCAGCAGTAGTGCCTAACACGGATCCACGATTCTGATCTCGTACACTTTTACACTTGGGGCCAAGCGTACTTTGGAATTCAGAATTTGGGGGATCTTAAAAAGCTAATATGTGACCTATGCTGTATATAATACAACACCCCCCAGCAGAGTCTGAGGCAACACTGAGGAATCAAACACTTTGATATTTCCACAGTGCGACGTAGGAGTAGTGAAGTGTGGGGGGATAAATAAAGCCTATAAATAGTCTCATGTCAGTTCAAGCGAGTCTTGCTGCCAAAGTGGGCTTGGGCCAAACTTATAGAATTTTTTTTTTTTAGTCTTTGGAGCTGTTAGGACTTCAGAACTGCTAATAAGGGATTGAAGGCGGTAGTTGAGAGCATGGTCTGCTGTTATCTACACACATCAAAAAGGACTAGAGTGTGTGTCTATGTCCATCTATAACACAAGCTTATAAATATATCGATAAATTTTACAGACACATACGTACACATATGTATCCTGGAAGGGTAGAAACCAAAATGTCAACAGAAATCATTTCTCAACGGTAGGACCTCTTTTGCTTTTTGCTTATAGGCACTTTCAAAAGCAGCTACAATGTGTATTTTATTGTTTGCACATTTATCACGGGTTTTGAAATCAAAGACCCAGGTTCCAATTTTGACCCTGCCACTCATTAGTTGTTTGACCTTGAGCAAGTTACCCAATTTCTCTAGCTTTGGCCTCTTCCGCCGATCAGAGACAACAGTGTATTTGCTGTACGTGACTGCTGTCTTCTCTCCCTGTGGCTAACTGGAGGCTCTCCCTCACTTCAAGGCCAAAAGGTGCTCTAAAAGCCAAACCGGACCTGTTGAAGGCCCAGAGCTACAAAACAAAGACAAGAGGCAAGGTCTTGATGCCAACATCTTGTAGCCAGGCCTATCACTGACCTGGGGTTGGGGCTTTTTCCAAAACAGGACATGACACAAGGAAAAAAAAAATCCAGACCCAAATACAAGTACCCTACTTCTTTGGAGACCTGTACGAGAGCAGCAGCATTCTTTATTTTCTTTTTTTCTCCCAGGAACATTATTTCTTAATTCAGTGGCTCCTTCTGTCTCCTCCTGTTGCTCTGTTTCCCCCTGCAGGTCCCCTAGTTATTTGCAGATGCTCCCATATCCAGACCAGTGCTGTCCAAGAGAACTTTCTGTGATGACTGAAAGGTTCTACATCTTTGCTGCCACTGGCCACATTGAGACACCTGAAATGTTTCTAGAGTGAACGGGAAACTGGATTTTGTATTTTATTCACCTAAGTTAAATGTTAATAGCCACATGCGGCTACCACAGTGGACAAATGCAGACCTAGGTCACACTCCTTCTCTTCACGAATCATCGGCCACCACAGTTCGCTCCAAATGGAGCTGTCCAGCTCTGCCAGAACTAAATCCTGCCACCGCCTACTGTCTGCATTTCCACAAGGAAGTTCTGTGCACGGCGGGGGCCCAGGTGAAGGTGCGGTTTGACCTAGGGCCCTCTCCCTGAGCTCCCCCTTTGTCATCTGTAGCAGCCCTGTCCCCGCCAGCCTAGTCTGCAGTAATTTGTGTCCTCATTTGTAAAATGAGGATAATACCACCAAACTTAGAACCCAAAAGAATAACCAAACGAAATCTACATGGGTCAAGAGCCTAGCACAATGCCTGGTGCACAGCAGATGGGCAGGAACTGTTAGTTCTTTCCCCTCTACCACTTTTTTCCCCCAGCTCTGCCACTCTTAACCCCCCACTGCTCTGATAATGAACACTACCATTTATCAAGTTACCTTCTAATCGCATTAGACGTTAAAACCCAGATCTGCTTGACTCCACAGTCACCCTCTTTGCAAGCACGAGCACAGGATCTTCAAGGAAACTATCAACTCATAGAGGTAAGTAGAAAATGAATAGAAGGGTTGAATCTGCTTGGGTAACAAAGCAAAAGTACCACCATGGTGTCCACAGGGTGTGCGGGTGTGTGGCTGCCATTGCTGGGTGGAGATCATGTCCTGCCCTTGCTGAGCATCTACTAGACAGGTCTAGGAGGAGGTGTCCCTTCCTATTTTCTCAGTCACTGGCCTTTGCATTCCAAATCCAGCACACCAGAAGAACCTGCAAAACCATGCGAGCAAAATTCCTGATGTTTCAAATTGGCAGGAGTGAGCGAGTTGGTTCAACGCTTACCAGTGACACAGAGGGGGCCACGCCAAGGGCTCTCTCAGTCTGAAACAGGGAGACACATACCAGCAAGAGGTACTTCAATTCACAGGAAGATAAACAGATCCAACTACCCAGAATCCAAATCAGGCTGTGTTAATGACAATGATAGTAGTATTATCATGAATAATATTAATAGCAAATTCTTAAGGCTTACTACATGCCAGGCATGGTTTTAAACACTTTACATATGTTTAATCTTCAAAACTGTTCCATCGGATGAAGTAAGTGCTATTATTATCTGCACTTTGCAGACCAGAAGTTAACGAATTTGCCCCAGAACACACAGATAGTAAATGGCACAGCCAGGATTCAAACCCAAGGAATCTGGGTCAAGAGTTTGTGTTCTTTTTTCTTTCTTTTTAATTTTTTTTTTTTTTTTTTACATTTATTTATTTTTGAGAGACAGAGAGAGACAGAACACAAGTGGGGGAAGGACGGAGAGAGAATGAGACACAGAATCCAAAGCAGGCTCCAGGCTTCAAGCTGTCAGCACAGAGCCTGACATGGGGCTCGAACTCACAAACCATGAGATCATGACCTGAGCTGAAGTCAGACGCTCATCTGACTGAGCCACCCAGGCGCCCCAAGAGTTTGGGTTCTCAACCAATAAACAATAGCAAGATATCAACTATCAGAAAAACATGAGGTTCAGAAAGTATTTCTGGCAGAAGAAATAATTTCAGTACAAAGACAGCATTATGGCATCCTCAGAAAATAGTAGTAATAAGTAGTATAAACAAGTACAAAGAAAAAGTTTTGTTTGAGAAGGATTAGGGGACACGGAAGTAGAGTACAGGGATTAGGGCTCAAGCATTAGATTCAAACAGACAACTTGAGTTCTGTTCTCAACTCTGTCACTGACCAGTGAGTGATCACACGCATGTTACCTACCCTATCTGAGCCTCTATCTCTCCATCTGAGAAATGGACATCCTCTTACAGAACTTTTGTGGCATAGTGTGAGCCCCACAGACCCACAGTAAGTGCTTAATAAATGGTAACTGCTAATAATAATAATAGTTTGATAGCAATACATTTTTTTTTAATTTTTTTTAATGTTTATTTATTTTTGAGACAATGCGAGAGACAGAGTGCAAGCAGCGGAGGGACAGACAGAGGGAGACACAGAATCTGAAGCGGGCTCCAGGCTCCAAGCTGTCAGCCCAGAGCCCGACACGGGGCTCAAACTCATGAACCGTGAGATCGTGACCTGAGCCGAAGTCGGACGCTTAACCGACTGAGCCACTCAGGTGCCTCGATAGCAATACATTTTTATAAACAAATTTTTATTTTAAAAATTTGTTCAGGGTTCATGAGTTTGAGCCCCGTGTCAGGCTCTGGGCCGACAGCTTGGAGCCTGGAGCCTGCTTCAGATTCTGTGTCTCCCTCTCTCTCGGCCTCCCTCTCTCTCTCTCTCTCAAAAATAAACATTAAAAAAAATGTTCAAAAAAAAAAGATTTTTTAGGAATAAATACATACTAGTAATAAATGGCCAAAGTGTAAGATTTTGAACCCCATGTAGAGTTTGGATTTTACTCTATGATGAGGGGGAACCAGGGGTGCCTGGCTGGCTCAGTTGGTAGAGCTTGTGACTCTTGATCCCGGGGCAGTGAGTTCAAGCCCCACAGTGGACGTGCAGTCTATTTTTTAAAAAAGGGAGAGCGGGGAGCTACGTATAGTCCACAGTGCGGGGAAACTCTGAAGAGAAGTCCGGAACACAGGGCACCCGGCATTACAAACAATGGTCAGCCTGGCCAGCACCCCAGATAGTTGTTACTTTCTTAAAAGTCAAATTGGGGTGCCTGGGTGGCGCAGTCAGTTAAGCGTCCGACTTCAGCCAGGTCACGATCTTGCGGTCCGTGAGTTCGAGCCCCACGTCGGGCTCTGTGCTTACTGCTGAGAGCCTGGAGCCTGTTTCAGATTCTGTGTCTCCCTCTCTCTCTGACCCTCTCCCGTTCATGCTCTGTCTCTCCCTGTCTTAAAAATAAATAAAACGTTAAAAAAAAAAATTTTTAAAAAGTCAAATAACCATGCTTCTTAGTTTTCTCTCTGTTTCTTTAGACATCTCTAAAAACACATCCTGTGCCCTGCGGACCCATAAGCCCTGGACTCAAACTCTACCTGCACCCTGTGCAAATCCAACTTAGGTTGACAAGGACTAAATATGACCGGTTTAGCTTTCAAGGAGGAAGACTCCAGTGAGCCCAGTTCACAGCAACAGACTGTAGTCGTGACAAGTTATTGGACAGATTACTTGACTCTTTCCCTCCAGGCTCTCCCTCAACTGGACCTTCTGGTCTGTGGTCTGGTGATAAAGCTGAAAAGAGAAGTGGGTAAGAGCAAACCAGGAAGAGAGGGGAGAGAAGTTCAGAGCACACTCAAAGAGGAAGGGGGCAGGAGCTTTTCAAGTGACTAAGCACTTGAGGCGATGAACTGCGCGGGTCTCTATAGCTCAAAGACTACAGACATTTTTTGAGCACCTGGTGATGTGCAAGGCACTCAGGCTGGCATGTGGGGAGGAGAGAGGATGCAAAATGCTAACAACAGCAAGTTCAAGCTTGTAAAAATGTAGCTGAATGAGCAGTCAACAAAGATGAAAACGCACAGGGTTTTATCCAGAAATTACAAGCAGTCAAGTTCGAAGGAAGAGGAAATGAAGGGGAGTTGGGGCAGATAAGACTAGATAAGATAAGAGGGGGCTGAAGCCAGGCTGTGCAGGACTTGAACTGTCATGCAAAAGAATCTGAACTTTATCCTGTGGGCAACAGAGAGTGGCACAACATTCAAGTTCACATACAAAATAGGGCATGATAAAAGTTAGAGGCTAGGGAGATCCCGAGGGAGAAGCAGCCTCAAGGTTAGGAAGACTTGGAAGGAGACCACTGGGTTCATTCAAGTAAGACGATACTTACGTGAACTATGGGGATTAAAAAATAGCGTGGTTATTAGAAGAGGAGAGGGAAGAGTCCAGGATGACAGAGATTTTAAGAGACTGCATTCACGGAAAAGAAATTGGAGGGAGAGAGAGCAGTAAGAAGATAATGACTAGTTATCTGGAAGAATCTGGCCTAGGATAGGCCCTGAAGAGGGCAGCCAGTCTCTAAGCTCTGGAAAGTGGGCATTTGCAATTCCTGAGTGTGTTTCCCAAACAAAAGCATCTCTAAATAACTTAGAGGTGACCTTCTTGGAGGTAAACATTCATTCTCATTGCATAGATGGAAGAGAGGAAAGTCAAGAGACATGTCAAATATTGTACCAAGGTGCAAGAAGGAACATAAAAAAAATAAATAAATAAGTAAAAATTAGACACACACTTTTTTCAAATCCTCACCATTCATTTTTGCTAGTTTCAGTTTGCATATGCATGAGGGGTGGTAAAGCCTACAAATTTGTTACAGTATATCTTAAGCAGCAAAGAAAACATGCAAGTCAGCTCGCTTCTATGTTCCAACCCTGTCTTCCCTCTAATGAATATTGATGCCTCTCTTCCTGAACCTTCAGTCCGTGAGGATTTTTCTGTGCAAAGCTCCACTTCTAAATGAATGCTTGTGGGTCACCTGGCTTGCTCAAGACTCCCCCTGTAGACTTCCAACACAAACTGTTTTCTGAGGGAAGGAAAAGTCATCTGGGGATTCTCCTGTTCTAGAAACAAACAGGAGGCTAAATGGGACAAACAGGGAAAATGGAGAAGGGAACAACAAAAGGAGGAAGAAAAAAGGAGCACAGTTCTCTTTTGTTTAAACAAAGTGATCCAAACTCATTTGCTTAGGGGCCTTCAGAGCTTAGGGGCCCACAAAGGCAGAGAGAATGGGCAATGTTCCTACCTGCAGGATAAATATCTAGGAGAATTCCTCTTCGCTGCTAAAAGGATAGGTTGGTCACACAGATTTTACTTCTTGAAAGAGAGAGACAGAGAGAGAGAGAGAGAGAGAGAGAGAGAGATGGACCAACCCAGGGGCTATTTTTCCCACATTCTCTCTGGCTTCTACCCTGGTAATCTAGGTTACCCTTTATGCTGCCCTGAGATATAAATAGCATTCATTTCCTTTCTCAGGCCAGACAGATTCTAATGCTGTTTTCTGGGTCCAGGGGCAAAAATACTCATGGCGCATCTCATTCTAAATCTGAGTTATTACAAAGCTGCCTCACTTTGAATCAGCCATGGAATAAGAAAACCACTTCAAAAGACCAACATTTGAGTGTTATTACCACTTTGTTAAATTAGCCCAGAAGAGCATCCGATGGGACTTCTGAGTAGTTCTTTCCCTTTCTAGCACATGTCTCAGAATCTTCCAGAACACAGCTCCAGGTCTTTGCCCAATCTCTACCAAACTTGGCCTGACACCCCCAAATTCAGCAGAGACAAATCAAAGAATGGACATTTGGGAGAGAAGCATCGAAGTGAGCTCTTTCCTTTCTCTACCAAAACAAAGGCGAGATGTGAAGACCAGATTCCCCGGCCGCCAAATTACCTAGGCCTTTGAGGTACTCTTATCCCTTTGGCTCACCCTATAAGGACCACTGCCCTGCTGGGCTAACCCTATACTCTCTTGCCTCAAAGTATGGACTGTCAGCTCCTTGAGGGAGCCTTGTTTCTCCTAAAGTACATCACAAATAGCATTTTTAAGCAGCCTTTCGCCTCAGGTTGGTTCCTCAGGCTATCCAGAAGTGGGTATTTTGATCATACGCGTATAGAAAGAACCAAATCCACTACCTGTTTCCCTTGGCGCCTGGACTATCCAGAACGTCGGAGGAGGCCCCAGAAGTTTCTCCTACCTGTTGTAGAAGATGTGACTCTCCTCTGAGGCCAGAGCAACTTTGGAAGCAGAGATGAGAGGCAGAACTGGGGGCTTGGTACCATCTCTTACCAGTTTTAACATGATTCATTTGGCAATTTTAATTAACTTAAATTGAATTTAAACGAACTTAATTTATAAATGAGTAATCTATAAATTAAACTTAAATTAAAACTTAGCACTTTAGTGTAACCCCACTTACCGTAGGTTATTATGATGGGGCCAAATCATTTTAGACTAAAAATAAAACCAAAACCTTGACGACAATTCCTCACCAGCATGTGACTAGGTTTTGTTTTTTGAAAGCAAAAGAAAGATTGGGAGATCCCTGCGCGTTTATCACCCAGGGGCAGATAACTGGCTTCAGAGCTGTCCCGACTTCTCACAGAAGACCTTTCTCTCCACGTAGGGAATGAAGCACTCCAGCAACCTGGCCCTGGCATGCTGGCTGAGAAAACACAACCCGCCTCTTTCTGCTGCCACTGGGTCTGTTCTTAATGGTAAGCTCTCACCTGTCCCAGCACCACAGCCCAGGATGTCATGGGAACTGAAGCAACAGCTGTCTCAAGATCAAGTCCTTCAAGTGAGCTGAGATAAGCCCCAGAAAGATGCAAACTATCAGCACCATCAGGCGCTTCAAACGCCTCTTGTGGCAGCTGCAATGAAGGAAAAGCATAAGCACTGAGGAAGTCCTTCGCTCACCCAATTTCCTCTCGTTTTACAAACTTTGTGCAACGTGCTATCCGCACCCCACCCCCGACGCCCCAGCCCCTCATAGTTTCCAAGCCTTATAAGAGCAAGCGGAGTGCTGGCCCACACTTACACAGCCACTTGACAGACTCTTCATCTCTCGCAGATGGTTGAGAAAGGAGGCACGAATGGGTACCAGTGGTCATGCCAAAGCTCTCACGTAACTGGAGCCGCATGGGCGCACCCAGGGGAAAAACATACCAGGGAGCCCGTGCAGAAAATCAAGGGGCTGTTCAGAAAATACAGGTCTGCAGGTCCTCCCAAAGCACCAGACTGACGCAAACTTCAGCCCTGGGCCTCTTGCTTTCCAAAAGACAACCTCCTGTTCAACAATTGGCTTTTTGTGCTGCACAACACTACCCACTAAGGGCTGGGTGGAAAAAATCTAGTCCCTTTCACCTGTAACCTCATCCTGGCCTCCAGTCCCACGGTGAACAGGGCTCTCTTGGACCCCGGATCTGTGCACAGCCCCATCACACGGGCCAAAGACTGACAAGAGAGCCAGGCAGCCCAATACACACACCATTCCTCGCCCAAAGGAAGGCTCGGTCATGGCGAGCGCACCCCCAACACAGGCCAACCTCGGAAGGTCAGGATGGAGAAACTGAGGCTCAGAGAGAGGCAGCGACTGGCTCCAGGGCACACAGCGAGTCGGGAACGGCGCTCTACTACAACCTCAGCCTCCAGATTCCGGGGTACCACACAGCCGTCCGCCTGCCCTCACCACGCCAGCTAAGAATAACATCCCCTTGGAACTTCAGCCCCAGCGTTCCCGCCCCCGAAGGGCCAGGACCTTGGTCATTGCCCCGCGCGTCCACCGGCCAAACCGCACACCCTGCCCACCCGCGGGCCGGGCCCGCCGCCGCCCCCGACCCAGAGGCCCAACCCAGGTTCCCACAGCCCGCCAAAGACCTGCAGAGTCGCACTCCCGAGAGCCGGAGGCGGCGGACATTTCCCAGCCAGTTTCTTCAAGCTCTTCATCACGCCGCTCGCGCCGCCCCGCCCGCGCTGCCCGCTCCGCCCCCAGAAGGGCCCGCCCCCGCGTGCCACCTCCACCAATCGAAGGCCGATACTCTCCATAGCCCCACCCTCCCTGCACAGTAATGAGACCGCCCCCGCAGCCCCACTTCCTCCAATCTCCACCGCCCCTTTCGAGACGGATACCTGCCTCCGCCAATTCCGGCGCATGGCGGCCGGGGGCCCGGGGCAGAGTTCCAACCGAGCGGCGTGGGCGGATCGGGCTCCAGCCGGGTGCACCTGTATACAGACAGCCACAGGAATTCAGGATCCGGGGTCGCCGGGTCGAAACCTGTGGCAGGGAAAAGGAGGGAATGCTGAGCCACGGGCTTGAAGAGCCAGTTCCACCTCTGCACGACTGTAGGCCGGTGAGCAAATCGCTCAGCCTTTCCGGAGAGTCTCCAAGCCTGTTTTCCCGGAGCACTGGGTGCATCTGGGATTCAAATGCAATAATAAATGTGGAAAAAGAAAAAAGTGCCCTTCCAAGCTAGACTCGCGCTACTCCTCGTGGTAACTATGTGCTAAGGTGTGTGCTTCATATGTGTATTACTTCTTAATCCTCACAACTAAGTGTAGGAAGTGAGGAACTATATTATCCCATAGCAGCTGTGCTCAGAGACCGTAAGTCTTAGGTCGCAGAGTGAGAGGCACAGTGGGAACTCAAATAGCTGTCAGTACTAGGGAGTGGGTTGGGTGCTTTAATTGCCCATAATCTCCGTCAGCAACTTGTAAGTTACTCCTAGTAAAAACACACTCTAGGTAAAAGTAGTGTGTTTGCTATGAGATATGCCTTCAAGACAGGTCCTCTCAAGACAAGACCTCTGGTTCCCCTTTAACAGATTGCCACCTCTTCCTGGAAATTCTTGAGTGCTTCTGCCTCTCACTCAAACCCACTTCTGTCTGGGCCCCGAATGCTTTTGGTCTCCTATGCTATCTTGCCTGCTCTTCTTGTAAAACTGCATGAACCTGACCGAACCTAATTGGATTTGCAGGGACATCATAAATGAAGAAACTTGGGTTCCAGGCCCCAGTACGGCACCGGCAGAAATAGCTTAAGTTCTTTTCGGTATTTGCTTAGTGTTAATCCATATTGGGCCTCATCTAATCCTCATAAATCTCTTGGAGTAGTAGGTAAGGCAGGTTCATATCATTGTACAAATGACAAAGCCAAGACCTAAAGAAATAAAATACACTGTTCACATTCACAACTAGGAAGTGGCAGAGCTGGGATCTGAACTGAAATCTCTGGACCCCGGGGGCATGGGTTAGAGCCTGGGGTTCCAAACCCCGTCCCATCAATTCAATTGAGGAATGACCTTGGGTAAGTTACTTACCTTCTCTATGTCAGTTTATTCATCTATAAACAGCATATCTACTCTTTAGTATTGCTCAAGGGACAGAACAGGAGAATATGGTTGGTGTGCATGGTCCAGATGTCTAGAAAAATGTCTGGCACATAGTAGGTGCTCAGTTAGGGTTCTCTAATTCTTTTCTCTAATTGTGGTCTCTTGACCAAGGCACTTCTACTCCCTGGCCTTTTATGCTGCATGTTATCCACCAGGGACCGGGTGGAGAAAACCTAGTTCCTCTCACCTTTCACCTCAACCCTCATCCTGGACTCCAGTCCCTTTATCTGTAAAAGGCAAGGGTTGGGCTGGTAGGCACCCAAGGCTTCACCAGTGAGAGTCCCCTTCCTACCCAGGCCCCTCCCTGAGGGAGTCCACATCATGATGACTACTCAGGGAACTTGATTCAGTGCAGTGTCCCTGCTGGCTATCCCAGGTGTGGTCCCCAGAAGGCAGAGCAGGTAAAGGGACTGATAGACAGATACGTAAGCCTAAAAGAGCAAAGTCATCCTTGACTCCTCTCTCTCTCCAGACTCACAGCCAGGCACCAAGCTCTGTTCTTCATTTCAACACATATCCATGAAGTGCCTCCTGAGTGCCAGGCACTGTTCGAACCACTGGGGTAAAGTTATGAACACAACCCAAACTCACTGCCCATGTGGTACCTGCATTCTCTTCAGTTTGCTCTCCAGTGCACCCTCTCCTCTCCATCCCTAGCCCAAGCCTCAGTTTTTATGCCGGAACCCCTGCAATGCACTCCCGGTGAGCTCCCTACTCTAGTCTCTCCCCTTTGGAACCAGTTGCCAGAGGAACTTTTCCTTCATGCAAATCCTACCTTGTCATTCCTAGGTTTAAAACTCTTACAGCTCCCCACAAGCTGTAGGGCAAAGTCCAAGGTCTTTGTTGGTTGTTTAAAACCCTTCTTGAGCTGTCTCTGCTGGCCTCGGCTGGCTCAGCTCTCTCCACACCCTCCTATCTCCAAGTTCAATCCCATTCAACAACCTGCTCTTCCTTCTGACAGCTGTCTCCCCCTTGTTGCCTGCCTGGGAAAAACCTTGTTCATCTTTCAGGTCTTGGCTTACATATCACCTCCTCCATGAAGCCTTTCTTCACTGAGCCGTTTCTATGGGATAGGAAACACTTTTGTAAAAGATTCTGCATCAAAACACAAGAGCAAGGGGCGCCTGGGTCGTTCAGTCAGTTGAGCATCCAACTCTTGATTTCGGTTCAGGTTGAGATCTCACGGTTCGTGGGTTCAAGCCCCGTATCAGGCTTCATGCTGGTAGTGTGGAGCCTGCTTGGGATTCTCTTTCTCCCTCTCTTTCTCTTTCTCTCTCCCCCTCCCTTCTCTAAAAATAAATAAATAAACTTAAAAAATGTTTTCATAGCATTAAACACACACACACACACACACACACACACACACACACACACGAGCTCAGCTCTTTTGGAGGACACTATGTAGTCCTGTCTAATCCTGGCTCCATAGTTTACCAGCTGTGTACTCAGGCAAGACACTTAGCCTCCCCGAGCCTCAGTTTCCTTGTCTGTAAAATGGAGACATTGCTAATACCAACCTTGTAAGGTATGGTAAGGAAAATAAGATAATGTGCAAAAAGTTCTTAGAACAGCATCTAACACACACTGAGTCAACAATGAATGTTAGCTAAGTTACGGGCCCTCTTGTACAGAAGGAAGAAACAGGTTTTGAGCTCCTAGTATGTGCTGGGCACTTTCACGTGTATTCTCCCGTTTAATTCTCACTACTCCATGAGGAAGATATTCTTTACAAGTCTACAAAACCAAGGTTCAGAGAGGTGAGGTGGTTTGTCCCAAGACACATCATCAGCAAAGATAGGTTTCAAATGCAAGGGGCTGTGCAGCTTAAAAGTCCATGTTCTTTGCTGTTATTACTCTTACCCCTCCTACATCTACTAATAATAATCATAAATTGAGTTATCCTTATTAGTTGAACCTTTGGAGGCAAATTTCCCCCTGTTTGTAGAATAAACTTCAAACCCCTTAACCAGGCATTCAAGGATCTGTAATCTTGTTTCTACTTCCTTATCCCACATACCCCAGCTTACATCCAAAGCCAGTCCCCTTTCTGGCATACCAGGCAAATTAAGTTGGAGCCCCCCAGACATTTAGACCACGATGGAAGGGAAGCCCCCACCCGCCGCCGTCATTCCTACAGAGACAAGATGTTAACTGGAAAGGAAACAAATAATGGTGTTGGGTATACACCTAAGCCCAGTACCTGGTGACTGAGATTTACATGTTCTGTGGCTAATTCTCTGCTCTGTACAAACTCTCCTTTACCTGCCTGGCTGAAATCCTGATCTATACAAGTTCTGCCCCAGAGGCCACTAACCTCTCATTGCTAAGCCAAAACTAGACCATTTCCTCAGCTGCCGTGGGAGACAGAGCAAGGTTCAAGAACAGATGAGCCCATATGCCCAGCTGTGGTTGCCAGAGAGATGGAAGATAGGCCTCTAGGAGTTGCTGACCCTGCTAACTTGTAAAAGATTCTGCATCAGAATCACAGCCCACCCAGCCTAGAGCCGGGAGGACAAAGGGGGCTCCGCTCAGGTTTAGAAATGGGAAGCCAGAAATGCAAACCCATGGTTGGCTCATGGCCTGAGGGCACTGTGGCCTCAGGCCAGCAGCATGGAGAGGGCACAGAAACTGTGGAGCGTGAGTCCAAAGGATGGAAAGTCAACTGGCGGTGGGTAGGTCAGTGCCCAGCCATACCCCCTGCCCCACCCCAGAGAGCCTGGAGTCTTACCTACCTGGACAGGCGCTGGCAACTTCTTGGAGGAACATCCTGGTGTGTGAACCAAAAGGTAGCTGGAATACGAGGCTGAGCTCCGCGGTGTCCAGCTGGACAGTCACATCTGAGCCTGCACAGAGGAGGTGGGAATTGAGCCCTTGGCCTCCAGAACTACCAAGGCTGTCATCCCCGGAATGGAGAATCAGCAGCCCAAGATCCCAAAGCCCTGTTAGCCCTTAAGCAGTTCACTAAAGGCTGCTGCTGGGTGGTAAAGAAACCTCTACACCCTCAGCTCCAAATTAACATCCTCCCCACTCCGCAGGGGGGCATGGATCAGGGCTCTAACAGTCAGTAAGCCTCCCCACAAGAGTGCTAGATGGCGCTGGACGGGGACACGTTCTCTGACCTGTTGTCTACCCATCCCTGAGCAGAAGGGAATTTGCACATAGAAGCAGACGAGAGGGGCTGTCTGGGTCTAGCTGACTACGTCAGGCATGTGCTGGGTACTGGGAATACCATGGTAAGGGGAATGGACACGGCCTGTCTGCAAGGAGCTAGACTGTGGAGGGTGTCCTGCTCATCGCAGAACCCCCCAGCACCCTGTAGGCTCATGGTGAGCACCCACAAATGCGCTCAACTAATGAATGAGCAGGAGCAATCTAGCAGAGTGATCAAGACTGTGGGCTCTACAGTCTGGACTCTGAGTGTGAATCCCGGTTCCACCACTTACTAAGTTAGTTCATTTCTCTAGGCTTCAGTTACCTTGTCCACAAAATGGGGATGGGAAAACAGTGACGGCTTCATGGAGTTGTGGTGGGGAAGCATCGTATGGTGTACGTAAAGCTCTTAACATAGTGCCTGACACAAGATACTCATTGACTGAATATTCATTTCTGTTGTAACCCTACGGCTCTACTACAGTCTAGCAGAGAAGGCAAGCATTAAATAGGTCACTACAAATAATTAAATCACTGAAGGTGCCAAGGGCACCTGGGTGGCTCTGTCGGTTGTGCATCCAGCTCTTGGTTTCCGCTCGGGTCATGACCTCCCAGTTTGTGAGTTCGAGCCCTGTGTCGGGCTCTGCACTTAAGTGTGGAGCCTGCTTGGGATTCTCTCTCTCCCTCGCTCTCTGCCCCTTCCCCACTCACTCTGTCTCTGTCTCTGTCTCTCTCAAAATAAATAATCTTAAAAAAGAAACTTTAGGGGTGCCCGCGTGGCTCAGTCGGTTAAGCGTCCAACTTTGGCTCAGGTCCCAATCTCACGGCTCGTGAGTTAGAGCCCCGTGTCGGGTTCTCCGCTGACAGCTCAGAGCCTGCTTTGGATTCTCTGTCTCCCTCTTTTCTCTCTGTCCCTCCCCCTCTTGTGAGCACGCGCTCTCTCTCTCAAAAATAGATTAAAAAATCTTCTTTTAGGGGCGCCTGGGTGGCTCAGTCGGTTGAGCGTCCGACTTCGGCTCAGGTCATGATCTCATGGTTCGTGAGTTCGAGCCCCGCGTCGGGCTCTGTGCTGACAGCTCAGAGCCTGGAGCCTGCTTCGGATTCTGTGTCTCCCTCTCTCTCTGACCCTCTCCCCCGTTCATGCTCTGTCTCTCTCTGTCTCAAAAATAAACATTTAAAAAAAATTAAAAAAAAAATCTTCTTTTAATTTAAAAAAACTTAAAAAAAAATCACCGTGTGTGACAGAGAGCCGTCAAGGATGAGAAAAAGGAATGTGTATCTTGGAGGCACAACTTCGGGAGGCTCAACTAAAGCTTCCTGGAAGAAGTAAAGTGTGAACTGAAGCCCCGAAGGATGGGTTGGCTAAGTGAAAAGAGGTGTGGGGGCTCTCAGAAAGAGGGAGCAACATGTGCAGGGGCTCCATGGTGGGATCATGTCATGCTGGAAGGTGATGGAAACAATCCAGAAGATTCCAAGCACAGCAAGCGGGGGGGGGGGGGGGGGGGGGAGGGAGATGGGCGGGCCTGATCCTACAGCGTTTTGCTTGCCATGGTAAGGACATCAGAGAGTGTTCCTCACACCATTCTCTCAGTGGACCCTGCCCTAACTAACTGCCACTCACGCTGAAAAGACCACTCACCGAGAATGTAGAGTTCACCATCCAGGGACACTGTGGGGAGGGAAATGAAAATGGCTTTAGCAATTGAGCACTCCAGCCGCTACCAGGGCAGAAATGACCCAGGGGCCCAGAGGAGAGGGACTCACACCACCCAGCCCCTGTGGCACCTTCTTCCAGCGTGAAATCCCGTGAGACCGGCACTATCTGGTCCAAAGAGACATCGTCCCCGGTAATGGCCATCCTCCGGTGCGTGTACAGGAAGAGACTAAGGGCAGGAAGCAGAGGTGAAGACAGGGCCCACCGGCCGCCCCTCAGGCTCATCGAGGAGGCCTTGGCCAAGTGCTCACACTCCCTTCTTGGTCCCTAGGATCGTGCTGGTGGTGCCCTGCTCTGCACAAACCTTGTGCCTTCTCTGTCCACGGTGCCCATCAGAGACTGCCGTTCTACAGATAGGTGATCAAAGCTGAACTTGGCTCATTTTGGGGTGCCTCTGCTTTGTCAGTGAAACACATGCATGATCTGTCTGTAGCGTGTGACAGCAACACCATAACCTCAGCCACCCCTTCCCTCTCTGACCACAGTTTTGCTATCTGTAAAGTCAGGGTGGTAGGTTAGAAAATGTCGAGTGCCCCTCCCCCATCCCCTCAGCTCTGAGATCCTGAGGTTCACTTTTTGGCTCTGAGACCTTCGACAAGCATTTGTCAGTCTCTCTCCTTCTGTGTAATATGTGGGCATCGCTGGCAACATGTATTGGGTACAGGGGAGTAAAACAACTCGCTCACGATCACGTGGGTCAGAGGCAATAATGCCTGGATTTGAACCCAGGCAGACAGGCCATGCAACTCAAGATCTGGACCAGAACATTCAGCTGTCTCTGCTTGACAAGTTTCTCCAATAGATTTTGAGGATTAAGTGAGCCCAATACACAGGAAGGGCTTAGAATACAGTGTTCAAAACATATGAGTGATCATTATTCTAATTAATCTAGAAGACTTAGGCTCTGCCCCAGAGGGATGGCTGAAGCCCAGCTGGAGGATACAGTGAAGAATAACCCCATGGCCCAACAGGCAAGGACCAAACCCCTCACTCACGCGTGTTCCTGGCCACCATGTTTCAGGCGGTGGCGCACGAGTCCCAGGAGACGGCTCTGCCTGCTGTCTCCCTCACACAGCACACCTTGAACTGCCTGCTGCTCGGGGTCAAGGAAAAACCAAAACGAAACCGGAGACCAGGTCTCTGCCAACCCAGCCCAGCCCACCTTCCCTGCCCTTCCCTTGCTCACCCAGATGCACTGTGTGACCTTAGGCAAGTCACTTCACCTCTCTGACCCTTCCTTATCTGTGAAAGGGGGATAATAACCCCCAACGTCACAGCGGGTTGGGAGGATGACAGAGTATTTAAAGCACCGGGAGGAGTCTGATACTGAGCAAGCACGTAGTAAATACTAGCTTCCTTCTTTCCCGAAGGCACAGAGAAAGGGAGGAAAGCAGACAGGCACATAGACACGGTCCGGTCCACCTCCCAGAGTGAGGGCAGGCGCCGGGGCTGGGAGCTCAATGCTGGCAAGGATATGATGATGCAATATTCACCCTCAGCCAGGGTCTCCTGGATCGCCACAGACTGGTCCATGCTTGTCCCTGCTGAGCAGACACGCCCTGGGGAGAGGGCAGATGGGAGCCCCCTTAGGTCAACAAGTTACCCAGGAGGTGATGGAGCTGCCTCAGAGGGCTGAGGGGCAAGGAGGAGAGCCCTTGTACAGAGAGGTTAGAGGAGGCCTGACCCTCCCCTTCCTCCTCCTTAGATGGGCCCTTTAGTTTCTAGGGAGAGAGGCCATCCCTTTGCCCCTGGTGGGATGTACAGTTTGTTGCACCACCCTTTGGAAGGGCGTCCGGTTGTTTCTGAGCGGGGTCTGGTCTATTTGTTGGAAGGCAGGTGCCTTGTCCCATTACTGGAGAGGGAGGCATGGTCCCATGGCTCCCGGGATAGGGCTCTGCCTCCCTTTTGGGGGAGCAGTATTAGCCCTGCTGGCACCTCTTTGGAGGGTGTCAGTGGTGCGTCTGCATGGATTTGGGGGGAAATGTCCTGTTCTTCTTGGGAAGGGAAGGGAAGGGAAGGGAAGGGAAGGGAAGGGAAGGGCCTCATCCTGGACAAGGACCCCAGTTCCGTTCCTCTTTCCCTAGAGACAGGAAAACACATCGCATTGCTCTTTGGCCCTCATCCCCGCCCAGCAGGCCTGATTGCATCAGCCACAAGCCAGGGGGTGTCCGGTTTTGACAGCTGCAGGACCAGGGTCTCAGCCCTCAGTCTGCCCACTCCCGCCTGCCCAGCCTGGCCCTGGCTTCTCTGCTCCACACCTGCTCCCAGCCCCCTGCCACTGCCGCCTACCTCCTGAGCTGTCACCGCTGAGGACCTGAGGACGTAGGACACCGTGGCCCTGGCCGGCTAGTGACTACGTTTCCCAGGAGCCCGTGCGCCACACGCTGGTCAGCCAGCCTGCAAGTCCCAGCATGCCCGCACCAATCACGGGGGCGCTGGGGGGCTCGCCGCCTCCATTAACTCCTTAGGTCCTGGGGTACTCTGAGCTCCCCCTTCCTGATGACTGCTCTAACCGTCACCCCAGCCCTCCACGTCATGGGGCCAGAGTTCCCCGCCTAGCATCCTGAAGGAAGATGGCCATGTCTGCCTTACGGGGAAAAAAATAATGCATTTTCATTTTCTCCTCTATTCCAGCCTCAACTCCTTTCATCCAGGCTGGCCCGCTCTGGCCTCTACTGGAACTCTTTCTCCCCAGATAACTACACTGACAACTTTGGGGTCCTCCCATTCAGTGGGGGGTCAGGAGGGAAGTTCTGTTTTTCCAGATGAACGCTAGCCTCTCCTTGGGATTAGTGCTGAAGCTCTGCCCCCTTGGAGGGCACCAAGTTCAGGCTGAGGCCCTGGGAAGGAGAAGTGAGGATCCTGGAGCCCATGCCATGGACCTGATAAATCCCTCTCACTAAAGATACAGCTGTAGGAGTCAGAGCTGGGGGTGGGACTGGGGGCTTGCAGGGCCTACAGAGTCTCCCTAGCTGCTGCTCCCCAGTTCTTCTGGGCCCAGCTAGGGGAGCAGGAAGGGAGCAGGGCAGAGTGGAGGAATAGCAGCGTGGCCACAGCCGTGGCCTCGTGGAGGGGCCCTCCTAGTGACCCTTGGGGCAACCCGGTTGACATGAAGATTCCCATCCAGCTGGAGAAGCTGAGGCTTGGCAGGACTCCTGGTAGCAGGGCTGAGCCACTGTCCCATGACAGCCAGGGGTCCCTGCCACGTAGGCTGCAACAAAGCCTGAGCTGGACCAGTTCAGCTGCAAGAAGAAATGGGACCATTCATACTCTGCTTCCCCCTCCCCTGCCACTCACTGAGGCAGGAAGTGTAAAGTGGGCCATGGGCTGAGCTGAACCTCCCTGGACCCCCAGCTCCCTCTCCATGAGCTCTGCCGGTCAGTCCCCAGAGAACATACGGGGTGACCAGAAACGAGGAAGCATGTCATGGAGGCTTGGAAGATCCCAGCTGCCACCGTGGATCTGGTATGATGTAGAGCTGAGAGGGTCAAGCCTGCTGGGCCCCAGGCAGCCGGGCTCCGGCCAGGTCTAGCTCTGGCCAGTTTTGGCTGCTTGACCCACTGTGCCCCAGCGGGAGATGAAAGGCCTGTAGTTCTGAAGAAGGACAGCACTCCAAGGGCCCACCTCACAGGAGTCCCAGCCCTCAGGGCACAGCTTCCTGCCCTCTGAAGCAGTCACCACCTTGGCAGGAGAAGGTGGCACAGATTTTCCCCTGTAAGAGAAAGTGGAGGGAAGGCTGAGGGGCGGGCAGCTCTGCTCAGACTGGATGTAGAGCGAATGCTGGACAGAGGCAGGGCTGAAGCCCCATGTGGCTGTCCCACTGCCCCCAGCCCTGTTCCTGCTTCTGCCTTCCGCAGCAGGCAGGTGGGAAGCAGACACTCACGTTTCCCTTGGGGGCTGGCTCCTTGGTGGTCACCAGGAGCTAAGTGGGAAGCAGCTAGTCTTCTGGGACGTCAGGTGGCCTAGGTCTGGGAGCAGAGCAGCGCTGCCTGGGGAAGTGCTGTGACACTCCGCTGCAGGATGGGGTGGGGGGAGGTAACCCCTCTGCAGAGTCCCAGCCCCCATCCCAGAAAGGGCTTTGTGTATGGGGACAGTCACGACCTGAAACTGCTACAGTGCTGCCACCCGGGACAAGCAGAGGAGCTTTGCTGGGCCTCCACGGAGATTGGAGAAAGGGGAGAGCTGGTAGGGAGAAGGGGGAAGGGAGAACTGGGAGGGGGAAGCTGGTGGGGTTGGGGCACCGAAGGTACAAAGCTCAGACTCAGGGAGTGATGAGGAGGGTAGATCTCAAATGTAAGGGTCAGCCTGACAAGGTAGAGAGGTTAGGGTGTGGCTAGAGGCTGAGGGTTGGTAAAAACTGAGCTCAGATTTGAGGGCCTTCCAAAGAGCGGGGTTCACAAGGGATACAGGAGTGCTGATCCATAGGGGCACTTGTACCCCCAAGTTTATAGCAGCACTTTCAACAATAGCCAAATTATGGAAAGAGCCTAAATGGCCATCAACGGATGAATGGATAAAGAAGATGTAGTTTATATATACAATGGAATACTACTTGGCAATGAGAAAGAATGAAATCTGGCCATTTGTAGCAACGTGGATGGAACCGGAGGGTATTATGCTAAGTGAAATAAGTCAGGCAGAGAAAGACAGGTACCATATGTTTTCACTCATATGTGGATCCTGAGAAACTCAACAGAAGACCAGGGGGAGGGGAAGGGGGAAAAAAAATTACAGAGAGGGAGGGAGGCAGACCATAAAAGATTCCTAAATACTGAGAACAAACTGAGGATTGATGGGGGGGTGGGGGGAGAGGGGAAAGTGGGTGATGGGCATTGAGGAGGGCACCTGTTGGGGTGAGCACTGGGTGTTGTATGGAAACCAATTTGACAATAAATTACATATAAAAAAAAAACCGGGGCGCCTGGGTGGCGCAGTCGGTTAAGCATCTGACTTCAGCCAGGTCACGATCTCGCGGTCCGGGAGTTTGAGCCCCGCATCGGGCTCTGGGCTGATGGCTCAGAGCCTGGAGCCTGTTTCCGATTCTGTGTCTCCCTCTCTCTCTGCCCCTCCCCCGTTCATGCTCTGTCTCTCTCTGTCCCAAAAATAAATAAACGTTGAAAAAAAAAATTAAAAAACAAAACAAAAAAAAACCAACAACTAAGAGTGAGGTTCAGAGTTGGATGTTAGTGGGTGGGCAAGGCTCAGGGCTGGGGAGTGGCGGGGTGGGGCTCACAGCTCACAGGGGCGATGGGAGAAGCCAGAGCAGGGGCCATGGAGGAGGGGCTCTGGCCCCAGGCTGGCGGGGCTGCTCACCAGAGCCCAGTTCATTCAGGGCCTAGCAGAGTGAGCCGCCACTGCAGCACCGAGGACAGCGGGGGCCTGGGCTGGGACTGGTTTCATCTCCCCTGGGCCACGTAGCAGGAAGCACCGAGTTGAATCAGCTGGAAGAAGAGCATGCCAGGAGTCCAGGAGGAGCGGGGACAGCCAGTCCTGGGCCAGGCTCAGCCCCCTGCCCCAATCCCAACCAGCGGCTCCTTTCCCTCCTGCTCAGCATCTCTCTCGCAGCAGCTTACTGCATGCAGTGTAAGCAACCCTCCCTCCTCCCGCAGCAGCCCCATCCCACGCTTCACTTCACGGTGGTGTTCCCCAGGCCTCCGGGTAGCACATCTCTCAGAAACAGTAGAAGCTGTGTCATATCTGCGGACAGCTTGGGACACTGTGGCTCCGTTCCCATGAGGTGAAGGCACCAGGGGGCTCTCTCCTCCTTCGTGTGCTGCTCACCTGGACAGGAGCAGGGGTGAACTGACTGCTCGCCAGATTCTGGGCGACCAGTAAGACCAGCAGAAGGACTGGTAGGAGGAAAAGGAGAGAGGGGACCACTGCAGGGAGCAACCAGCTCAAGGGTCACAGGTCAAGGAAAGGTCAAGTGAAAGAGGTCGTGAGGTCAGGGAAGAGAAGGGGCAGTCCCAGGGTCCAGCAACAGTCATGAGTTAGGGATGGTCACAGAGTCCAGAAAGGGCTGGGGTCCCTGGGCTGGGGACAGCTACCTCTGAGCAAAGCAACTCCATGACTACTGTTGGCCACAGATATCTTCTACTGAGGTCCTGCAGGGGCCAGAGAGAGTGAAGGACCCTGTTGAGGACTGCAAAGAGAGATCCCCATCATTGCCTCCCGCAGGTGAATAAACTGAGGCTGGGGAGCAGGAGAGGTCAACCTCTACGGAGAAAGGGACCAAGGGGCTGAATTTTTGCTTCCCGTAAGCCCTACAGTCAGAGTGACACTAAGGCAAGCACAAAGGGGCCTGGAGCCTAGTAACAGCCCCTCTGAGAGTGAATGTTGTTGTTGGCATGGCAACAGCAGCATCCTAGGCCCAAGGGGAGACAGAACTGGAGCAGGTGCAGTGACAGGGAAGAGACATCTGGTGCCTCTGATCGGGCTTCATTTGTGTCCAACATCAGAAGGTGCTGGGGGGAGATGGGCTTTCTCAGAACCCAGGGCAGAGAAACCCCAGGTCACAGAGAGGGCCCCAAATCAGGGCACACCTTGTCCGGGTTCTTCAGGGTTCAGATCCCACCCTGTTTCTAAACCAGAGCTGGGCCAAGGGCAGGAGGTAGGTCTTAGACACTGGAGATCTGGATCCTGGCTCTGCTTCCCCCAGTACTGAAAGATTAGACCTGGAAGAGTGTGCTAAGCCCAGTTTGGGTGTTTCCACGCAAGGCAGAAAACTGCTGCAGGTGAGGGGGGGGGGGGGCGGGCGTTATTTCCATCTTCTCCCCCAGCCCCGTGTTCCCAAGGCTCACAGGACACGCTTCCCTGACCTCATTCTTCCTTCAGCACTTCCATCTGTCTCTTTCCAGGGAAACCCTGGAGCTAGAACCCCTCTCGGCTGGGGCCTTCTGTGCAGGGGTCTTGAATACACATCTGGGGCAGTGCTCACGATCCAGGGTGCTGAGGTGAAGCAGGATAGGATCTCCTGGTAATAGAGGTCACTTCTCTCTCTACCCTCACCTCTTCTAATTTTTTAAAAAATGTTTCTTACTTTATCTATTTATTTTTGAGAGAAACTATAAGCGGGGGAGGGGCAGAGAGAGAGAGGAAGACAGAGAATCCGAAGCAGGCTCCATGCTATCAGCACAGAGCCTGATGCTGGGCTTGAACTCACGAACCATGAGATCATGACCTGAGCCGAAGTCAGACGCTTAACCAACTGAGGCACCCAGGTGCCCCTGTCTTCTTTTTGCAAGTAATCTCTACTGCCAATGTGGGGCTCAAACTCAAGACCTTGAGATCAAGAGTCGCATGTTCTAGTGATGGAGCCAGCCAAGCACCCCTCCCCTCACCCCTTCCCAGCAGGTGTCCATGCCTCTCCCTCCCCTCCAACACCACAAGTGGGAAGCAGTTCTCCCAACAGCACCTCTCCAAGGGGATCTCAGCTTCCAAAGGTGAAGAGAAGGGCCCAGAGGCTCTACACAGATGTCTGTGTCCATGTGAAAGGAAGGGCCCAGGCATCCCGCACAGGCCTCTTTTCCTCCTCCCTGGGTTGGGTAGATGAGGCTGGAGGGACAGCCTGAGTGTGAGCTGGCCAGACACAGCAGAATCAGAAAGCCTGGCCGATAACCTCCTAATCTGCATTACTTTTGGCTTTGGTTTGTGCAACTCTCTATGGTTAGATAGAATATTCCTAATGATTCCCTGTGCCCCAGCCTCTCCCAGACATAGACCTACCTGCACACCTGAAGCTACGGAGGGCAGTGAACACGTGTGCATACGATGCAGCCCCTGGAATCATTGGTCAGCTCTGGGAATTCCTTCTGACGTTACTGCCGGGGGATGGGGGAGGGACACACAGGGGCCACAGGCAGAAGAGAGCACAAGCCAAACGCTGTCCAGACTGTAGCTGGAGGGAGAAATTAAAGCCAATTGGTAGCTTGGGCAGAGCGAAGGACCCCCGTCCCAAGGTCCCACTGGGACATGCCTACTTGTGTAGAGGAGAAACCTGGAAGGTAGAGAGGGCTCTCAGGAGTGACAGGAGGGCAGGGAGGCCCATGTCCTCCCAGAACCCACCTGGAATGGGAGAAGTCTGGCTGGCTGGTGGTGGAAAGGGTGGTGTGCGGGAAGAGGCTGCGGGTCCATTCTTACCGTGAGAACTCGGGAGGTGAAGCTGCTGGCAGGATCTGAACAATGAGGGGGAGCCATCATCCCAAGGACAGATTAAATAATGCAGAGGGAGGAGAAAAACCCCAGGAACCTTGCCCCTCACTCCTCTAACACACTGGTTACATTTTTAGGGTGCTCTCTTTGTAAAGCCTGCCAGGACAAGTTGACCCCAGCGAGAGGAACAGAAGACAACTGGAGGAAAGGGATGGCCCGTTGGGGCTGGACACAGACCGACTGGCTTTCCTCTGAGGTGGGAGTGAGGAGACTCCTGTTTCTGGGAGTTTCATCCCAGGATCAGCCACTGGGTTCGGCAGCACCTGTCTGGGGGGCAAGCCCGGAACGAGTCTCCAGCCTGACCTTCTCTGATGAGCAGCCTCCCTCCTTAAAGAGGGAGTTGAGTCACCTGTTCTCAGCAGGAAGTGCTCTGGTAGAGGTTCAGACTCCACGTCTAAGGGAGAGATTCTCATAAGACTCGGGAACCAAGAATGGGATTCCGGGCATTCGTGAACCCTTTAGATGGTGTGTAAAATTACCTATGCACATGTATTTTCCTAGAGAGTCCACAGTTTTTATCTTCGTATTTCGGAAGGAATCTATGATCCTGGAAAGATTAAGGACTACTGGTGTAAGCCAAGAGGGAGCAACCACGCTCCTTCCCGAGCCTGGTCAGGGAGCTGAGATGAAGTCCAGATTCCAGGGAGTCCCCTGTGGGAGAACCACTTCTGATGGTTTGTGCTAATAGCTCTGTGCCCTCGGGGCTGGAGGTCAGCTGTAGGGCTTTCTCCCTGTCCAGGAGGCTGTTATTGGGTCTCCGTACCTCTGGTTCTGCTCCCGTTCATGGTCTCACCTTCACCTAATTCTCAAGGTTTGTAAACCTAGCTGGGACACAGAAGGCACTAAAAATATGTGTTTGGATGAAGAAAGAAGAAAAGAATCCTTTGCTGCTGTGACAGGGAAGCGGCATATTTCCTCCAAGGCCTCTCTGGTGCAATTTGCATAAGGACTGCAGTCACCTAGGCAAAGGTGATAGCAGGACTCCCCAGGACCTGGCCCCACCTCCCCCCCCCCCACACACGGTAAAATACAGGTTGTACTGACCCTGGAATCCAGGTACCCATTCCTAAAGAGGAGGCTCTGAGGGATGTGACAGTTGAAATGCAGCAGATATATCCCCTGGGGGCCCCAGTGCTGCTGTCGCTCCAGCAGGAAAGCTGGAGGGACGGTCCCACCTGTTTCCCAGTGCCAAGGTTTTGTTTAACTCCCTTCCCAAACGGCAATGTCTGCTTGCACTTTGGGCCGGTTTTCAGTATTCAAGGTTTCTAGTTGCTCGATTAGGTTTAATTACCATGCATTCTGCTTCAGCAGCTCGAGCCCTGGAGAGGCTGTCTGGCTCAGGTTCTAAGCAACAAAGGAACGAACAAAGGAACGCGTGAGGACTTGCCTGAAGAGACAGTTGAACCAGGAAGGACAACACCAACCCAGAGCAACAGGTCAGGACTCAGGGGCAGGGGCGGTGAAACCCTATTGCCATGGAGAGGACGAGGGCAACAGAGGAGTGTGATAGGAAGGGCCAGTTCTGGAGTTGGGATTTTTATAAGCAGATACATTACAGACAGACAAACTGAAGGTCTGAGTGCTGAGGGCCAAAGGAGCTCTCTGGAGAAATCCTGTTCTGGAGCTGGCTCTGGCCTTCAAACAACTGTGCCTGTGGGCAGATCATCGCCTCCTCGGCTCCCCTAGTTCTTTCCATTTGGGAAACCAGGTTCGGATCCGAGGGCGGCTGCCAAATGCCACCCAAATCTTGGCTACCTGGGGCTGGAGTCCACAAGAATATTAGCCACCTCTTAGTCAAGTAGGGATCTTGCAGGAGGAGGATCACCAAAGACTTGCGGTGAACTGGCAAGTGGGTGAAGTCACAGCTTGTCTTAGACCCACTGTGTGCCAGACTGCTGAGGCTTAGGGACGGCGCAGGGCTGCAGGCCCATTCCACAACAGCCCAACTCCTTCCTTTATGCAAATACAAAAGGCAAATCGTGGTTCTGCAACCTTGTCCTTAGGAGAGGCCCTGGCTCGTCTTCGCCACCTTTCTGTAGTACGTGCATAAATGGCTGACTCAACTAAGGGCAGGGCTTATCCTGCGGTAATGTGCATTTGGGGAAATGGCAGCAAATGGGGGTGGGGAAGAAGTTAGGTTAGACCTACCTAACATAATAAATGTAACATTAACCAGTGCTCATCAAACCTCAGTTGCTGCTTAAGTTGATGAGAAAGAGGTAGGGAAGTGTTAAGAACAAAAGGATTAGTTAGGTTAGTCCATAATCCTGGGCTTTAGAACAAGACACATTCAGAAGGGCTGGGTTTATTTTCTGACAGAATCTTTTAATATAAAACAAAGATAAAACACATCTTAACCCTGCAATCTGCCAGCATGCCTTGCTTTTTTTCCCCCCCAAGATGCACACTAGACCTTAAGACTAAGTAGCAGAGTCTTTAGGAGCATTTGGTTGGGAGAAATAGAAAAGGCAGATTTCAGGTAAGCCTGGACAAGCCCGAAAGCCGAGATACGTCCCTGAACACTAGAGCAGTCCTTGTCTCTTCAGATCCTCATATGTCTTCTTATTCACAACATTCCCACTGGAGTCTTCATATTCTTCCTGAAAGGACAGGGGCACACTGTTAGCCATACCTCCTGGGAGAAATGCTTGGAACTAGCCTCTGGGCACCTGACCTCACCCTGGCTTGATTTCATGGCATTCAGCTGAGACGGCCTTTGCTCACCTGGGGTTCTGGGGATCTGCAAGGCCACTGAACCTGACTGTCCTAAGGCTTCCATTGTGTGTCATAAACTAACACATCCTAGGTGACTAGAATGGTAGCAGTTCCCAGGGATACCTGAGAAAATAGTTCATTCAAATCACCCTGTGTGTCTAAGATGATGAACCCTGGTTGAGAAAGGGTGACCTAAGACAACAATTCGCAAAGGATCCCCAAGAACCCTCAGTGTCTGCCCAAGAGGCCAAGGGGGGGGGGGGTTGAAAGGGAGGCCAAGAAGGCTGAGCTTCCTCATTTCCAGTGCAGTTCTCCTTTATTTTATCTTATGTATTGGAATTCCACGTTACAGTCTGAAGATGGCTTTGCTGCTACCACAACAACAACAACAAAAAAAAAAAAAAAAAAAAAAAAAAGGGATATTGGAAACCAGTGACCTCAGAGAAAGGGAACAGCTACCTCACTTCACACACACATCATTCCTCATCCCTCAACTGTGCTCTGTGGGAGGACTATCTCGAGACCAACAAGGGTGCCTCCTCACCCCGCGAGCACGAGAGAGGGTCATCTCTCATTAGATGCTTTCCTCGAAGGAGACCTAACCTACGATACAGGTTCACAACTTCTTAGCTTATGAATCCTCATAGCAGGGCAAGACATTGGGTGCTCGTGCTTGCCGCTTCAAAATTTCAGAAGCAGAATACAACCCGCCTCGGGACACACATTTAATATCACCAGTAAATTAGGTTTACATATGAAGAGCCAATTCACAGATATTGGCACTTCTGGCCAATACTCGCTACTACGGTGAACTGGGGACCACCTTTCACCTCCCTTCCACAGGGTGAAGGAGCTGTCACCTGATGCTATCCCCAATGCCATGTTAGCACCCACCTCAGTGTCAGGCTGCCATCTCTCTGATGCCTTCTGCAGTTTCAGCTTGGCCCACACTGCAGGATGAAAAATGAACAGCAATCAAGAGTGGCCTGAATACCCATCAGGCAGACAATATCATGATGCTACAAAATTCCTGTCCCCATTAAGATTCCCCTGGATGAGGGGCACCTGGGTGGCTCGGTCGGTTAAGCGTCCGACTTCGGCTCAGGTCATGATTTCCCGGTCTGCGAGTTTGAAACCCGCGTCGGGCTCTGTGCTGACCGCTCAGAGCCTGGAGCCTGTTTCAGATTCTGTGTCTCCCTCTCTCTCTGCCCCTCCCCTGTTCATGCTCTGTCTCTCCCTGTCTCAAAAATAAATAAACATTAAAAAAAAAAAAGTACTTAAAAAAAAAAAAAAAAAAAAAGATTCCCCTGGATGAGACTTTTTGCCTTCCCCAGACTAGAATTTCAGTTCTGGACCACCCACAGACGAAAGCTCCTCCGTGGCAAAACTTACCATGATCTTTGCTTTGCTGTAAAAGACAAGTTGGATCAAACAAAACCATAGCCCTCTTACAATAGAGAACTGATACACCCTCCAAGGAAGAAGTTAATGTGGTACAACCTATGAGAATCATCAGAGAAAGTGACCTTATGGTCTTAAAGTTCATTACAGAAAAGAAAGGGAACACCAGGCATGGTCACGTATGTTCATTTAAAGGCTGGTTTGTAGATCTGAGAAGCTTCAGAGGAGGAAAAAAAGGTGAAATATCATGGCCAAAGAATCTGAACGATAAGATGGCTCAACAAACACTAGAGATATGAAAATAAGAATTCTGACAGTTCAAGAACAAGTTATCTTAAAGAAGATGAACAGTAGCAAACATTTCCAGAAACTATCACAGCTTCTGAGGGAGCAAGCACACGTGTACACACAGCAGGACAGGTACTAACCCAGAAGAGAGAGCTGTAACTCTGTTAAGATTGTTGCCAGAAGGTGCCTTCTCAGAACAGAGGTCTACATGGGACAGCTAGGACAGGTCCACTGAGGGAGAGGACAAAATATTACTGGGGGGACAGAAAAGGCACAACTATCTGATACCTGTATGCTTTCACATCTCCCAAGCAGAGCTACTCTAAAGTTGACAAGATTAAAAGAAATACCACATAGAACAAATTGAAGCCTTATATGGGGGATGAGACAGACAACAAAGGAGAAAGTGCTTAGCTCTGTGCCTGGTATACAGATATCGACCTCATCATCTTTTCCCTCCTTGCTAGTTGCTTTAAATTAACTGAAGTCTTCACGCTCAGATAATAAGCATATCATAAATGAACAGAAAATTTATCATGTGCTACAAGGACAAAGGGCAGGGTCTTGTCAGGTTCTATTCTAGGCCATTCAGGAATCCAACCCAGAAGACAGTGAAATATTGGAGATTAGAAATGCTATGGTGATTTTTCTCTCGGTTGTCATGATTTTTTTTTTTTTTCCCGAGAAAGAAAAGAAAAATGGATGTAGGAAACTATGGAGCAGTAAGGGGGATACTACTCTTCAGAGGCATCTAAAAACAATTAGAAAAGAATGGGGTCACCTTTGGGAACCAGTGTGGATTCGCTAATAGGTGAACAAATTCAATTTCCTGTTTTTGAGGACATAGCCCACTCAATAAAAAGCCAGAGACAGAATATCATGATCTAGCAAAGCAACTGCTCTCATAGGCAATGTCCACAGAGGTCATTACGGCTTTTAAATTTCTTATGCTATTACCATAAACAACATGATAACTGCACCTGATGCTGTTAGTTTCTCAGGTAGAGTTATATCCAGTGAATACTGGTCAGTGGTGACCACCCACCTAAATAATGGAGATCTCTGCGGGCAATTTCACAGCGCTCTTTCTTGGCCGTTTTTTCCTTCAACTTAAAAAACAAAAATAACTGTAATTTATTTAAAAAAATTTTTTTTAATGTTTACTTATTTTTGAGACAGAGACAGAGCATGAGCAGGGGAGGGGCAGAGGAGAGAGGGAGACACAGAATCTGAAACAGGCTCCAGGCTCTGAGCTGTCGGGGCTCAAACCCACGAACTGTGAGGTCATGACCTGAGCCGAAGTCGGACGCTTAACTGACTGAGCCGCCCAGGCGCCCTAAAAATAACTGTAATTTAAATGACGGTGCTGAATCCCTCTCTCCTGGCTAAAAACTCCAGAAGAAAAATGTCAACAGAATGATCTAAAACAAAGATCAGTAAGTGGATCCAGTGTAAAAGCTATGCCAACGGTTACTTCCCTGACCACCACCTTATTAGGGAACACATCTTCTTGGTGTATCTAACAAGTAACCACTTTTGCTAACTACCGGAGACCCAGCTGACTGGACTACAGATGGCACAAGACCCGGCTGCATCCATCTATTGTCTCTCCCCGTACTAGAAATGGGGACAATTAGACGCCGACCAAGCTGGGCGATGGCAGGCTGAAGGAGGGCATCGGAGCAAGGGCGACAGTTGCCCTCATATGAACTCGGGTTAAAAAATACAAGAAAAAGGAGAAGGTGTGTGTACAGAGAAAGGCATATTCAGGGTGGGGGGCATGGAGTTCACTTTTATAGGCTCTCTTCCTTATAACCAAAAATTCCTAAAATGTCTACTTCAGAATCTTAAAAAAAAAAAAAAGGATAACCCAGGTTTAATAAAACTGCCAGCAGGAAATGAAGAAAAACTGCAGAAACCCTACACAACAATAGAATTAACCTCAATTCAATAATTGCTTACTACTAGTGAGACACCAGAGATAAAGCCTGTCACGATCTTGTGGGAGCCAGTATGTATCCAGTCATTGATCTGTTCCTGCAAGTCTGAAAGGAAGCCAGAGAGTTAACCTGGGATACTCAAAAGAAGGAACAAATGCCTGGGGGGAAAAGGAGAAGGGGAGAAGTGATGATAAATTTGTAATAAATCTATGAATGATCAACAGAGGGTGCGGGAAAAAGTGAAAAGACAGTGATACTGGGACAGGGATAACACTATTCATGTCATACACAGAACCTAAAAATATCAAGGGAAGTCATGATGGATGGAAACGATACAACAAATCAAAGAAGTGGCAGTAATAAAAACGTGTATGAGAGAAACTGAGTAAGCAGACATTTGAATAAAGAGATAAATTCTGAAAATAATTCGGGCAACGGAAGCATCATGAACCTCCCAACCATATTCTAGAAAAAAATAAATTTTTCTGAAAATCTAGTATGGCCACGGAGAGCATTCATGGCATTTCTTTCTGGAATCAACTTAATGATCGATTCTTAATTTCTAAAAAATTTTATTTATTTAAGTGATCTTTATACCCAAAATGGAGCTCGAACTCATGACCCTGAGATCAAGAGTCACATACTCTTCCGACTAAGCCGGCCAGGCGCCCCAATGATCAACTCTTAAAAAAAAAAACCCTACTTGAAGGTGACTGGAAGGAGGCAGTTTTGGCAGTGTGGAAAGGGGGTTTGATCCCTGGCTTTTTTTCCACTTATAAACTACGGGGCCTTGAAAAAGTTACTTAACTTTCCTGGTCTGAAAATGCGGGTGACCTACTACTTTACCGGTTGTTCTACAGATTTGGGAGTGTAAAACATCTCCCATTTACCCAGCATACAGCAAGCACTTGATAAACGGTAGTTAGCAATAGCAAAATCAAACCCTGAGTGAAAAGACGGAGGTGACTGGACCCCTCTCGTGGGACCTGCAGAGGAGCCCCCGCAAGTGGAGATGACGAGGGCGGGGACAGTTTGTGCTTCCTCACTGGGTAGCTCGGCACGGCCATCAGCCATGGTTGTAAGCACCGTACCTGCATATCTGGCTCAACCTTCAAGACGACTCTGTCAAGTAGACATACTACTACCAGCCACGTTTTATAGATAAGGAAACTGAGGCACTGAGAGAGGTAACCTGCCCAGTGTCCCACAAGCTAGCAAGTGGCGGAGCCATGATTTGAACACTTACAGGCTGCCTTCCAGAGTCTGCACTCTTAACCACCACACAAAACTACACTAGGAATGTGGTTCTGAACCAACTTTACCCTTGAAACAGAACGTATCAAAATGTAAAGAACCTGACGGAATCCGTCAACCAAGTTCTAGGGTAAAAGATCATGACAAGAGAGGACATGAATCTGAAAGCAGAAAAGCCACTTTTTATAAATGAGGTGGTAAAAACATTGATAAACAGGGTACGATTAAGAACACAGAATATATTCTACTGACTGAATCACAGAGTAAGAAATAAGTATAACATTTTCAGTGTTTCAGGTCATCAAGACATGATCACTCCTATAATTCAACCAAATAAAATATGCTAATAATAGCTAATAAAAATTAATAACAGAAATAAACTTAGTTGAAACCTGAAAGTTAGAAATATTAAAAGAATATCTATCTAAAAGGAAGAGATATAAGTCTACTATTTAATCCATGTAAATGAGAAATCTAAAAAACAAGGTAACCTTTCCAGCAAAGGACCTAAGTACAAACAGATCAATTAATACAATGAAGCATAAAAGACTTAATATTCCTATGCCTATACAATGATGAGTATTGGTGACTAGGGTAAAAATGGCCCACATTTGCTGCCAAAATTCTGATAACTGGGAAACGGTCTAAGTCCATCACAAAAGAACAAAGAAGCCATCAGATAAAGGGAATTTCCAAAAAAAAAAAAAAAAAAGAGAAGTAATCAGTAAAGTTATAATACAATTTGAGTTTATGTGGCTCAAACAACATAAAATACATACAAAATCGGTATAAATGCAGGAGACAAATTTAATTATAACTGAGAATGTCAACATATCCCTATCAGAATGTGAAATAAATACAATTATGAAATTTAAGGACCTGAACATTGCAAGATTAAACAGCCTACAGATGGAGAGACGCACTTCTTGGGTCTATAGAAATCTTTAACAAATCAGACTACACACTTGAATACAAAAATACAATACATTCTAATGGCAGAAATTCTCTATCTCACTGCATGGGCCAGGAAATACAGGAATAAATAAAAGGGAGTTAAAAGGTACTCAATCAAATACAATTAAAAATACTCTAATCAGGGGCGCCTGGGTGGCGCAGTCGGTTAAGCGTCCGACTTCAGCCAGGTCACGATCTCGCGGTCCGCGAGTTTGAGCCCCGCGTCGGGCTCTGGGCTGATGGCTCAGAGCCTGGAGCCTGTTTCCGATTCTGTGTCTCCCTCTCTCTCTGCCCCTCCCCCGTTCATGCTCTGTCTCTCTCTGTCCCAAAAATAAATAAACGTTGAAAAAAAAAATAAAAAAAATAAAATAAATAAATAAAAATACTCTAATCAGAAATTACAACTTTAAAAAATAAAAACAAGCAAACGTATCATTAATGGATATTCCTAATGGATTCCTAAAAGAACGACATCGAGTTCTAAATGCCTGTTTTAGAAAGAATAAAGAAACAAAGAGAAGAAAATTCTTGTCGAAAGACTTAAAAGAATAAAAAATATATGTAACATTACCGAAAAGTATTGGCAGGAAAAAGAAAATAAAACAGAAGAGAAATAAAGCACTTGGTTTCCACTCTGTCATAATAAATCAAGGAGTTGTACAGGTTATTAACTGAAGAATCTTCTCTGGCTGCCCCTTTGTATGAAGAAGTAACCTCTATTGAAGTATAAAGTTTCAAATGACAAGAGAATGTAGTGTGTAATCCTACCCACTTTATGTTACGAATACAGTTTTGATCCCTGAATCTGACAAGTGATTCAAAGGAAAACAAGAAGCACACCTTTTACTGAACGTAAATACAAAACTTCTAAACAGAATCCTAACAGGATAAATAAGTGTATTAAAAGAATATCCACCACCAGTATGAAATAATCCAGGAATGTGGTTTAATCCAATGCCCATAAAAGAAAAAGTGGGAAAAATGTTGTCATCTTTCTCTTGCGGAATGTGGTAATAAAACCATGAGCCAATCTTAAAAATCAGTGTGGATGTGCAGCATCATTTCCTTTAAAAACAGCAACCAGTTATGGGCGCCTGGGTGGCTCAGTCGGTTGAGTGAGCATCCAACTTGGGCTCACATCATGATCTCACGGTTCAGGGGGGCTCCCTGGGTCAGGCTCCACGCTGACAGTGTGGAGCCAGTTTGGGATTCTCCCTCCCTCCTCTTTCTGCCCCTTCCCTCTCATGCTTTCTTACTCTCAAAATAAATAAAAACTTACAAAAAAACACAACAGCCAGCAGGTAAGAATGGCTTATCACCTTTTAAAAAAAATTTTTTTAAATGTTTTTTAAATATTTATCTATTAATTTTTAAAAAATGTTTATTTACTTTTCAGAGACAGAGCATGAGCGAGGGAGGGGCAGAGAGAGAGGGAGACACAGAATCTGAAGCAGGTTCCAGGCTCCTCAAGAGGTCAACACAGAGCCCGATGCGGGGCTCGAACTCACGAACCCATGAGATCATGACCTGAACCTAGTCGAGACGCTTAACTGACTGAGCCACCCAGGCACCCCTCACCTACTTCTATTTAACATAAGACTTGAAGAGAATGCTTAGGATACATACTATCTGTAACACAAACAAACATGGAACAAAATAAAAGTCTCACTTTTGTTTTAGCAGTTCGTATGACCCTAAGCTTAAATAATGTCACTGTCAATCTCAAGGTATCAGAAATAATAGATTAACTCTGGCAAATTACGGGACATAAAATACACGGGGGCACCCTGGAGGGCTCAGTCAGTTAAGCGCCCGACTTCGGCTCAGGTCATGAACTCGTGGTTCGTGAGTTTGAGCCCTGCATCAGGTTCTCTGCCGTCAGCATGGAGCCACCTCTTCCCCCTCCATCCCATCCTCCCCCACTTATGCTCTCTCTCTCTCAAAAATAAATAAACATTAAAAAAAATACACAAAAAATTAACTGTGATGTGTTTATTAGTGGTGCACAGCCAAAAAATACATCTAAAAATGAGACTGCATTCAAAATGCAGTTATAATTCTATGAGATTCTGTTACTATTTTAATTTCATCCCAACAAAGTAAAGGGCAAAAATGAAAAGTAAATTAGAAGTTAATGTGATGATCTGCTAATGAGGCACTTCATAATTCTGGAGAGACTGTATGATCCTGACTTGTAAACGAATGAGGAAAAACGAGACAGTGAGAAGTCCCCAAAGCTGACTGCACATAACACTAAATGAAAAAGTCCCCAGAATCTACAGGCTAGGCAGGATCAGGGAGGGTTTTTGGGTTTTTTTTTTTTTTGTACTACTGAAATATAATTGTATAATTGACATACAACGTTCTATTAGTTTCAGGTGTACAAAATACGTTTTTGACAATGATATTTGTCCTTCAATGCTCACTGAGGGTAAGTGCAGTCACCACTGTTCAAGGAGCTCTTTAGAAGTCGTTTCTATTTTTTTTTTTTAAACGTTTATTTTTGAGAGAGACAGCGAGTAAGCATGCATGCGGGCATAAGCGGGGAGGGGGCAGAGAGAGAGGGGAACAGACGATCTGACGTGGACTCTGCTTTAACAGCAGAGAGCCCAACGTGGGGCCTGAACTCACAAACTGTGAGATCATGACCTGAACCAAAGTCGAATGGATGCTTAACTGACTGAGTCACCCAGGTACCTCTAGAAGGTCATTTCTAATGTGTCTCTGCAGTGGATGTGAACAACTCCAGGTATGCGGCCAAAGGAGTCAGCTGGCCAAGCAGCTAAGTGGTGTGACGTGATCCCGAGGGGGACTACCAGAACTTTCAGAGTGGAGGGGGAGCACCCCTTTCTCTGTGAGTGATGCTAATGGCAGGAAAAGATACCACTGCCAGGCAAAGCAGGGAGCATGACTAAGGTTAACAGCACATCTCCTGACATGCACTTTACTCCTTTCTGCAAAAGGTATTTTGCTACCACTTTTCTGTGTATCTGCCCTGTCACCTCAGGAATAAGCTGGGACCATTTCTATTTGTCTTTCATATCTGTAGTTTTCAACACATTAAAACGAATTCAGAAAAAGACACATACCCATTCACTCATATTACATACAGAGGAGTTCAAAGGCCACAGTCAAAAATGTAGCTATTGTGTCACTGTAGGAACTTCTCCAAGTCCACAAGCTGTTAACCTTAGACCTGGACACACCAGGTACTGGGGCAGGGAAGTGGAGGGGTGGCCACTTGGTGTGGCCTAGGGAAACAGTCAATAAAGCATACTCACAGGAGACAGCATCTTCAATCTGTGTCACGTTAGCAAAGTGGGCAGTGTTTGGGATGCCCAGACACCTCATGCCATGAGCGTGACGCCACTCCTGGGAGAAGAGAGAAGTGGAAGGACAATGTGAAATGGGAATAAATGAACACAGAATACAAACTCCATTCTATTCAGAAGCCCTAACGTGACCCCATGTAAAAGACTCCATGTAATGGCAGCACTCCTTCTGCAGTTTGCGTTTGTAAACAGCTGCCTATGACCGAGAAGAGGAAGTTATTTCAAAGCAGCATTGCATTGTTTTCTCCACGGGGTCAATACATAAAACCGACATTCTAGATCCAGATCCAATAGTGGTCCAGATAAAACCTGTATCAAGACCACAGAAAACAGCACAACTCTAATTAACCAGTCATCTCCCACGCACTCCCACCACCAGCATGAGTAAGCGTTACTGATGGCGGGTCAGCGTCACCTTTGTAAGCAAAGAAGGCTGCTTACCAGGAGTAAGCAAGGATGTGAAGAACAGGGAGAGACGATGACAATTTGGGCTCGGGGACGGCAAATGGCATGGGCTTTCTCCTGGGTGTCAATTCCAATGCATTGAAGGTAATATTGAGAAAGACTCAGAGACTACTCAGGGGCTCAACAGAAAAGACCCAGGATCAATTAGTATGGATGTCTGAAGGAGGGAGAGAGGAGTTCATATGAATTCTCTAACCTTGGCCTAGCAAATCTTTTCCATTTATAAGATTTCCTTCCAAGTACTAGAAACCAAAGACAGAAACAAAACAAGGGTGAATCCACTCACTGGAGTACCATCCAGATAATGCCTTGTCTCAAAACTTGCTTGATAAACGTTATCCTCTTAGTTCTTATTTTTCAAAGACGCAAAAGCCCATTTAAGACACAAAAAAGGAGGCGGTCAGTCCTTTCTCTGGTTTTGTATACTAGCAGTGGGTAGAGAAATGACCAAAGAGTCAGAGGATGGCCTAAGGTGCTGGCAGAAAGATACGAGGAGAGAAGTATAAGAAACAGCAAGGGAAACGGAAATGAGGTTCAAACAGCAGAGTGGCAGAATGCCTCCAGAAACCATCTTAGGTGTAATGCTAGGCTAGTGTGGTGCCAAAGGTCAAATGCCACACGCTTGACTTTAGATCCACTCCTTCTTGCTTCCCTTAAGCTCTGGACGCTAACGCTTCTCTCGGGCTGTTCCTATCCTCTTTGAAAGTTGCATATTTCATACTTCAATTTCCAGGAGAAACGGCTCTGAATTCCTTACAGCAAAGTGTCGCTGGAAGGCCTTGGGACCTCGGTAGGTGTAATTTCCACATATCTCACAGTTATAGTTGATGTTTAGACCGTGAAGCTTATACAACCAGTAGGGAATGGGCTGAAAGAGACCAGATAAGAATCAGTATTAGACTAGTGTCTGCATCTGCATCCCAAATGGGCAACAGGAAGGGGGTAGTGCTGAACTTACTTTGCCATCCCAGCCCAGGGGCAGGTTTTTAGGGTTGTAAATGATCTCATTCTCTTCATCCTCACTTTCACTCTCACTGATCTGCTCTTCCTCTTCTTCTTCTCGCTCTTCTCCTGTCCTTGCCTGCTTGCGCTGCACATTTTCATGAGTAAGATGTCGCTGTTCCTAAGTCAGGTCCAGAAATGAAGAGGGAAGTGAGAAAAAGTAGTGCAGAACAAGAAGGGCAATTTCCTAATTTCCTACAACCTTGTTGATCCCTCACATCCAAGGATACGGTTTTCTTGCTTGTACAATAACAGGCAAGTCCTGCCTTCAGATCAGAACTCTTTATCAATAGGCTCTCCTGATCCTGAAGGAAAAAGTCAAAGGTCTTATGTCACTTGCCTCTGCTACTCAATGCGGCCACAGACGATCACAGAACAGAAAAAGAAGTCTTTTCTGTATCTAAAAATATTTCCTTACCCAGTCTTTTCTTCTCCTTCCTCGTCAAGATGACAACCTTCTAACTTGCCCTAACTCTCTCCTCATTCCAGTCCAAATTCCATTTGTTCCCAGATTTATGTGCTTAAAAAACAAAACCAAAACCAAAAACACCCGGGGTGCCTGGGGGGCTCAGTCGGTTAAGCGTTGGACTTCGGTTCAGGTCATGATCTCACCGTTTGTGAGTTCGAACCCCTGTCAGACTCTGCTGTCAGCATGAAGCCTGCTTCGGATCCTCTGATCCCCTTTCTCCCTGCCCCTCCCCTGTTCACACTCCCCTCTCTCAAAAATAAACAAACGTTAAAAAAAGAACCTGATGGTACACTCTGCTTAAAAAAAACTTTTACTGGCTTCTTACTGTTTAAAGAACAAAGTCCAAATTTCCAACATAACTCTCCAAATTATTCCCTGACCACTCCCTCCCTTATAAGGCACACTCCACGCACACTGATTTTCTCATTATTTCTTAACATCTAGTTCCTCTTCGTGATATTTTACCTTCATCCTTACTGTTTCCTCTTCCTAGAACATTTTTTTCTCCCTCTTTCTAATCAGAAAATGCAGTTTCAATGTGTTGCAGCACACATCACATCACGCTGCAGTTACTCGTCTCCCCCAAGCACAAAGTGGGCTTTTCAAGGCCAAGATGCCATGTCATATTCACTATTGTACCCACGGATTTAGTACAATGTCTGGAAACCAACAGGTATCGATAAATGCTGAGATAACAGTAAAAATCATACCACTACATACTGAGAGAAACTTCTGAAAACCATTCTGACTGGAAGTCTAGAGAGTGGTGCCATCTGCCGGCAGGGAAACCAAAGTGCTCTCAAAGGAGGGAGAAAGTAAAAGTCGTGTGTACACCTTATGTCATGGGTACAAATTAGCCTCCCAATCATCTTCGGAGGACTGGCAACCCAGACTGCTGACCATACTAGCACAGCCCAAGTTCACTGCGGGGAATAGCAGTGTCCCAGGTTCCAAGACCTAGCCACCCTTTTACTGAAAGCGGCTGAGAACCAACAGGTGACTCTAGTTTTACAGCTATTACATGCAAGGTCCTCAAACAAGAGCATAATGAAAACATCCATGGCAACAAAGACATATAAACAAGCTACTGAGTCAGAGCCACCTGTTCAAAAGGCGATCTGAGCATCTGTATAGGGAAATGCTCTGAGAGCAGCTGAAAATTATACAAAGCAGAGACTATCCAAAAGGCTGGTCTTCTGCAGGACTCCCGGAGATCCTGACCTTCTCTGGATGAGTGCTGCCCTTTCGTCTACCTTCTCTTCTCTGAAAGAGTCATTTCCCTTCTCCTCCTTTCTGAGAAAAGCATTCTGGGTTTGATTAGGGCTTTTTCTACTCCAACTCACCCTTCAGCCCTTTCTTGAAAGAATATTCAAGATGCAGTTCACAGCCAGCTTTGTACCACTAACATTCTAACCCTAGCAAATTCCTTATAATCTTCTAAATACGTAAGTAATGCCTTTTCATAGTAAAAATCATACCTAAACTGCTATAGATTTTTCTCCTACTTGCCTTCTGTTTCCTGGGTCATCTTCTAGGTATATTCTGGAATGCAGGCAAAGAAGCTGCAAAATTCTGGATACTATACTGAGAGGGGAGTCTCTTCTCTCTGCTTGGCCTTGGAAATATCACTTAACAAAAGGCACTTAAGAACAGAGGGGACTTCACTAAAGGCCCAAGTACCCTGAGAGAACCCTATTTTCTACTGAAGTAGTTTAACATCTACCCTTTTCTCTTTCGATCCTAAAAAAACAACTAAGAATTCACATTTCTGACTCCTATATCTTGTATCTTATAGCTCTCAGCAGAGTCCATTGCTTACCCCAAGAATCTCTACATATTCGTAGATCTGGGCTTCTAGGAAGGCAATGTCTTTGTTCCTCTCAGTGTCGCTGGAAACAAGAAACAAGCCATATCACTCAAGAGTTCTTTTGCCCAATGCCTTATCCCCTGTATCTGGGAACATTTATTCCAAGGGTGCATTAAAAACTACAAGCATGTGACAAATGTCATGCTGTGAAAGCAAATGTTCTATTCAACTTAGGACTTGCTGACAGAAGTATTAAGGTTCTTTCTTGGAATGCTCAGAAGCTTCCTCTTTGACCTCATTCTAGAAGGTGAAAAACACACGGAGACATTTAAATTTCCATCATCATAATCTACAAAAGAAATGTGGTGTAGGAGGCAAGCTCTGGGATTGGCAGACTTGGGCCCAAATCCTGACCCTGCTACTGAGTCACTGTGAGATAATGGGCACATTCCATTACTTTTCTGAGTCCTTATCTGCAAAAAATTGGGATAACTACTTTTCAGAGTTGTTGTAAGCATTACGAAAAACTCATATTTAAAAAATACCCTGTACAAGCATGCGGCTCGAGAACAGATTCAACTACAGGAATGAAGGGTACGGCATAAGGAATATAGTCAGTGGCATCGCAACAGCGTTGTAACGTGACAGACAGTAGGTACGCTTGTGGGAAGCATGGCATAGAGCAGAGAGCTGTCAGGGGCGCCTGAGTGGCTCAGTTGGTTAAGCGTCGGACTTCAGCTCAGGTCATGACCTCACAGTTTGTGGGTTCAAGCCACGCATTGGGCTCTATGCTGATGGCTCAGAGCCTGGAGCCTGCTTTGGATTCTGTGTCTCCCTCTCTCTCTTGTGTGTCTCCCCCTGCTTATGCTCTCTCTCTCTCAAAAATAAAGAAACATTAAAAAAAAATTTTTAAAAAAAGCAGAGGGCTGTCAGATCACTAGGTCGCACATCTCAGACTAATGTAACATAGGATCAACTATACTTCAGTTCAAAGAAAAAGATTCAATTGTCAAGAGCCAAAATAAACTTAGAAGAGTATTTCCCGACCCTATTCAGCCTCCATCTCCTCCTGAGGTGACAAAAAGTACCTAGAACGGTTTCACCTACTCTCAATCAGTGGAGTATGGACTGTCCTTGGTTTACAACGATAGCACTGCCGTTTGCAGGGAAAAAAGGGCAAACTAGACCTCTCTGAATCAATAATGGCGATAAAACATTCTGCATGGGAAAATTTTAAAACTATCCACCAAGGTGCCACACCAGCTACTTACCGCTTGGTGCCTTTTGACTTGGGGTTTTTGGCAAACAGGGAGGTGTCGAGTGACTCCAGGGACTTTCCTTTGGTGCTGAAGAGCCTCTGGGCTCGCTCTTCTAGGGTCCTAAGGAGACGGGAGGAGCAAAAGATTTCAGAGTTCTTTTATCATATAGGCCTGCATATTTCTGCAGTGCGCGGTGACAGGAAAGAATGGAATCAGAGCCAGTTGTTGTGCAAACACACAGTAAAATGAGATAGTTCTGATAGAAAAAGCAGTTTCTTACCCACCGCACTTCAAGCCTAAAGCTAAGAGTGCAGATTTCAATCTGTCCAGACCCAGGGAGGCCAACTCCTACATAAAAAAGAGACAAGTTACATTTTATATAAAAGATTCTGAGAAACAACAAAAGGCTCAAACTTAGGTGTTCGCAGGCTGGTGTGCGGGTGTTCTTGAAGCTGTGGCAAAACCACACATTCCATAGCCAAAACCTAGCAGTAAGTTCAAATTCTCCAAAGGACTGACTCTGTGGTCAAGTTCATACATAATCATATTGGTAGTGATTACCTCCGCTATAGTTTAATATAGTTAGAATTATTTTATTTTACACTTTTCAAAGTCGTTGGCTTAATTTTTTTCTTTCTATCGTTATTTTTCCACATTCTTCGTAGATGCCTGGTTCCATGAACTGGTGTCTTATCATAATAGGTTCACGGCATTAGAGAAGACGACTGAGTGGCTCTTCTGAGCAGCGAACAGGCGAGACCAGTACAGTTGCTAAAGAAAACAGGGGCGCCTGGGTGGCACAACTGGTTAAGTGTCCGACTCTTGATCTTGGCTCAGGTCATGATCTTGCAGTGGGGGAGTTTGAGCCCCACACTGGGCTCTGTGATGATGGTGCAGAGCCTGCTTGGGATTATCTCATTCTCTCTGCCCCTCCCCCATTTGTGCATGCTCTTTCTCCAAATAAATAAACAAACTTAAAAAAAAATAAAAAGAAAACATACTTCCCAGGAGGAGAATGCAGACAGGTCAAGATGGGCTCCAGCATGGGTCAGGGCACTGCTGGTCTCTTTCTAGCAAGAAGAACAGGAAGATCCACATTTAGAATGAAGGCAAGGGAGACACCTATCTAAATTACCAGGTGGTGGATGGTCCCCTCCTTGTACACGTGTGACTAGGAATCAAATTCCCGTAAGAGCAGAGCCAAAGAAAGATGGTCATTCTTTCCCTGAGAGTTCAGGAGAACTCAAGTTTATCATCAGGAGTGAAAATACATGGTACAGACTTCTAGCATATAATCTTTTCAGTTTCTGGGCAACAGGAGCCACCCAGCAGTAATGACACAGTTGGTGAAAATCCAGAGCTCAGCCAATGGCAAGGAGGCCCTGACAAATCTCATTCCCAAAGTATGCATGGAAAGAAAACCTGACATAACTGGCAAAGGACACCTCATAGTTACAACTGATCCTGAGGGATCGGTATCTAATGCCCTAAGATAGAGGCTCAATATTAAAGCACAATAATTAATTCAATTCCTGCGCTTGTCCTCTCCCAACCCCACTGAAGCTCACCGGCCATCCAGGAAAGGTACCATTCTCCCACTTCTTCTCAAACTCGTTCTGAATCTTTCCAAAAAGTTCATTCTGATCTTGCAGGGGCTTCACTCGATCTGTGTAATCTTGAAGGTATTCAAGCAGCATCTCCAGGTATCTACAGAGGAACAAGCAATACAGAGAAAGCAATGAGAGTTTTTATGTTTTGCATAGATTTTTTATGTCCCGTAAAATACAATCATAATCCTAGTAACACCAGTTTTTAAAAGCGATAATACTAAATTTTAGAAGGGGCTTGCAATTGACTTTTTTTCCTATAATCTTGATTCTGACTTTTCTGACCTCATTTCATTCTCATGATATAATTTCAAACACTAAAATCTTAACACAAAAGATTTCAAGTAAAAGAAAAAAATGAGAGAGGAAGGAGTACAGATCACTAACCCGGGGCATAAAACCACAAACAAAATTTTCCATCTATACATCAGAACCAGGCACCTCACTTCAGTCACAATGAGAAATTCTCATCTTTTTCTTATTAAACTCCAAAGACCCAGATTCCTGAATGATACTTCCTTCCACAATGAAACAAATTTAAGAACAGCATGGGCATAAGATCCCAGATGTGCCAACAAATGCATCTTTTTCTAGAGCCAGAGTATGACAAATGCTTAAAAAACTATGTCATTCAAAATCCGTATCCTCCAATAAACCTGGAAGTCATTTGTGTCCTTGTTCCAGGCAATAAAATGCAAAACTCTGCCATCCAATCTTTACATGAAATAACCTCCTAATCAAATCCAGTAGAGCCTAGCAGCTGGCAAAGCCCACCTTTTATATTCGGCATTCTTCCTTTCTTTAGGAATGTCAAATAATTGGTCAAAGATGGACAGATATGTGATATAATCCAGCTTCTGAAAGGAGAAATGACAAGAGATTCAGTTAGGTATCTGCACCAAGTTATGCTATAGTCTCCAATAAATGAAGATCAAAACTGAATGCTAACAAAGTAACAAGGCCCGGCTCATCTTTGTCTTTTTCCTCCCCATCATTTAATTCCTGCACTAGTGGGCTGTTAATTCCACAGCACTGAGTAGACCACCAGACACGAAATGAACTCTGCAAAATAAAGATCAAATCAACAAACAGTCAACTAAAGAAACATTTGTCAAACACTAACTATATGCGAGGCACTTGAAAACTGACACCCACTACAGCCTAAACTAAGGTCCTGAAGGTAACATTTGTGCATTCATACAGTCACTTATTAAGCATCTTTGGACCAAATACATGGATACAAATGAGAACAAGATAGGTACAGGACCTGCCCTCACGGAGCTTAAAGTACAGTCCCTGAACTTTTGGGACATTTCCTCACAACCCTATAAGGAACTTAATCATACCCTTCCTTGTGAACTTTCTGAGATTGTCACATTCAGTCTCAACGCTTGTGATAAAAGACACTAAGTAACCCTTTACTGGCACAGATTATGTTTTTATATTTTTCATATACCTAGTACTATGTGCATCTAACACGGGAGCTCAGTATGTGTTTGAGGGTTTTTTTTTATGTTTATTTTAGAGAGAGTATGTGTAAACAGGGGAGGGCCAGAGAGAGAGGGAGAGAGAGAATCCCAAGCAGGCTCCACACTCAGCACGGCACCCAACGTGGAGCTTGATCTCATGACCCTGAGATCGTGTCCTGAGTGGAAATCAAGAGTCAGACGCTTAACCGACTGAGCCACCCAGGCACCCCTCTGTTTCAGTTTTTTAAAAAAATAATACTTTAAGGGTGCCTGGGTGGCTCAGTCGGTTAAGCGTCTGACTCTTGGTTTCGGCTCAGGTCATGACTTCACAATCATGATCTCATGCTGGGTGTGAAACCTGCCTAAGTGTCTCTCTCTCTCCATTTGCCCCCCCCCAACTCGCAAACGCACGCATGCATGCTCCCTCAAAAAGTTTTTTTTTATATTTACAAAAGCAAAACATGCTTATATTAAGCAATAAAATTCATTAATAAAATACCATGCTTGGGCGCCTGGTTGGCTCAGTTGGTAGAGCACGCGTCTCTTATCTCAGGGTCATGAGCTCAAGCCCCAAGTTGAGTGTAGGGCGTACTTAAGTAAAAATAAATAAAAATAAAATAAAATGCTCGTTGTTTTCACTATAGAAACTTTTCATTTTGAATACTATTTCATCCCAAGAAAGCACATCACCTCTTTAAGATTTACATAATGGTTACAAAACACAAGGCAGATAATCTAATTGCTTCCTGTCCAGGAGCCCCAGCCTGATGTCCTGACTCCCCCCTAGAATCAGAACCACTCTCCCCGTAACCCCCCAGGTCCTACCTCTGAGGCCTTCAGGTTAATGTATTTGAGGTAACAGTCATGGAGGTCAAGGTAACGACCATATCCCTCTTCATCTGTGAACTCCACCAAATCTGAAAGTATCAAAGATACCAGTGATTCAGACATTAAAGACCACTTTCTTGGACCTGGCTTTTCAAACGGACTGCTAGTTCTTTGTCTCATGACACAGCCCTTCACCCAAATGTCCTCCTTGTACTCACGAAGTGAACAAACTTCAATTTTCCAGGTCAGCGAATCTGAGCTAGGGTAGCACAAAAATCAGTATTTTCTCCAAGGCCAATTTAGGATGTTAGTACAGCTCAGAAACCAGCAAAGAGAAAACCGGCAAGAGACCCTGGCCATAAATTTCTCTGGGGCTTTGGGTGAAAATCTGAGCTCTGTCATTAACCTGCACTTTTGTTAGTGCTAGAGGGAAAGGGTAAATCGTACTTACTTTGTGCCTCTTCACTTGGATTCTCTCGAGCCTTCAGAAGCTCTTCAAATTCCACTGACATTGGCACACAGATCTGAGGGGAGAAAAGAGAAAAATTCACGTGGATTTTTCAACAAAAAAATTGCAACGTCACAGAAATGGGCTGTACAGAAAGTTGGACTTCTGACACTTTAGACTTGAGTTTTCATTATGAGTCTACTATTCTCCAATTACCTTGCTTTTTCTTTTGTTTGACTAAAAACTGCTAAAGTAACACTTGCTCACAAAAACTCAAAATGAAGGGGTGCCTGGATGGCTCTGTTGGTTAAGTGTCCAACTTCGATGCAGGTCATGATCCCACAGTTTGAGTTCGAGCTCCGTGTTGGGCTCTGTGCTGAAAGCTCAGAGCCTGGAGCCTGCTTCAAATTCTGTATCTCTCTGTGTGCCCCTCCCCTGCTTATTCTCTGTCTTTGTCTCTCTCTCTGAAAAATAAACATAAAAAAAAAAAATGAAAACCCCAAATCCCCCTTTAATTCTGTTGAAAATAGGTAAGCACTATTAAGAAATGTTTCCTTTTTTTTTTTTTTTAAACGTTTATTTATTTTGAAAGACAGCAAGTGAGGGAGGGGCAGAGAGAAAGAGAATCCCAAGCAGGCTCCACACTGTTAGTGTGGAGTCTGACATAGGGCACGGACTCATGAACCGTGAAATCATGACCTTAGCAGATATCAAAAGCTGGATGCTTAACCCACTGAGCCCCCCAGGAACCCCAAGAGACCTTTTTTTTTTTTTTTTTTTACTGTTTATTCATTTTTAAGAGAGAGACAGAGCATGAACGGGGGAGGGGCAAAGAAAAGAAAGGGAGACACAGGATCCAAGGCAGGCTCCAGGCTCTGAGCGGTCAGCACAGAGCCTGACTTGGGGCTCGAGCTCACAAACCGTGAGATCACGACCTGAGCTGAAGTCTGCCGCCCAACTGACTGAGCCACCGGGGAGTCCCTCCCAAGAGGCCTTTTTATAGGTTTCCAAACTTGGCTGAACATTTCGGATCACCTGGGGAGTGGTTTAAAAAATCTTGATGCCCCTGACACCAATTAAATCAGAAGGGTGGGGAAGGTAGCAACACTTTTTCAAGATCCCCAGAGGATTCAAATATATCCACCAAAATTTGGAAACCCCTATTCCATATATTTAAATATACACATTTGTACAAGCACACACAGGCATGTGCAAGGTTTTTCACATAATTGGACCTTTTCTCCCCCCACTTAGCGTATCTTGGGCATCCTTCCAACATTTTTTGAAACTATGTATTCCTTATCATCTTTCTACCAGGGCTGGAATAAGGTTAATACATCAGAATGGTACTCGTGTCTTGTCTCTTGGATGGCAAAACACTTTACACTCTACCCTTCAAAAGGGTGGGAAGACTTTTGTTGGTGGGGGAAAGCACCTTCATCTCCTACCCCTGAACTTCAATGTCTTCTTTCTGGTACTTTCAGTCTTCTCCTTTCTCTACCCGCTCCTTTAAAACATGCACATCTTCCTTATGACCCTCCTGTCTCTCCTCTTTTTTTCTGCCAGTCTTTTAAATGCCTGTTCCCCAATCCATACTTCTGCTTCCCCGTGATCCACTTTTGGCCCCTGTGACCAGATTTCCATTCCCACTACTTCGATGAAGCAGCAATCCTGGCACTTACCGGTCAACAACAAGTGATGCCAGTGGCCTCCTTTCTGAAAGTCTTTTGCTTAGCTTTTCAGTAAGACACACTACCTAGAGCTGTTGTTTGACCTCTGTGATAGAAGTGTTCCCAGGATACGGTTCATTTAGGTACCTTATTGTCATCGGTATGCCCTCAAGGCATGTGGAAAAGCTTGGCCTCTACCTTCACATGGCGTCTCTTTCTCAGAACTCTATGATTCATGGCTTCAACCATCATATCTAAGATAATTCTCAGATCTAAATCACAGGCTTTTATCTCTTGCCTAAGCCCCAGTCACCTAACTCCTACTACTCACGGAACACTCCTACCTATATACACTATCACCTGAAAAGCTACATATACGAAAACCCATTTTCCACTGCATATGGGTTACCTCTTTCTTCTTTTATTTCCATCAAGGGAACAAACAACTTAACTGACTGAGCCACCCAGGCACTGCCCCCCCACCCCCCATTCTTAAACAAAACAAAACAAAACAAAACAAAACAAAACAAAACAAAGCATGATTGGGCAGGGAGAGCCTACACTGTGATTTAGACAGGACAAAGTCTTTAACCTCCCAATGGGGAGCTGTGGAGCAAAGACTACTCATTCCAAGAGTTTCTCAGGGGATGGAAATAGCCAGGCCACAGTACCCTCACTGTGCTCAGTCACTGGCTGGGGCTATCCAGGAAGAGTATGGCTTTGGTCTAAAGATGAGGGGGAGACTGAAAGCACTGGAGTTGTAGGATGTCAGCTAAATATCTGCTTGCAGCGAAATGGCAGGTTCTTTTTTGAAGGGACATCTAAATGGCACATCTCTATTCTCTTTACACCTTTCCTTTAGTGTGCTTTTCGGGCAGGTTTGGAAAAAATACTTTCTAAGTACCATACCTCATTTGGGTGTTTACGATGGAATTCTTTTATTTGCTTGAGTCTGTTATAAAATTCGGCAAATTCATTGGGTCCTGAAATGGCATTGAGTTCCTCCTTCCGTAACCTACAATTTCAGGAAAAATCCAAAGAACATAGTACACACAATCAGTCCTTTAATCGTGGCTCCTCAGAGGCATGAACTTCTGGACTAGCTGGGACTAGCACTTACCCATCCTTATCATCGTATAAATCTCGCAGGTTCCCACTGACTTCCATATACCTCTGAAAGGCAAACACAAAACCCATCAGAACAAAGTAATCTGGAACTATAGGGCTCAGCAACCAACAGGGCCCACTAGTCAAAGGTCAGGGAAACCTTGAGAGATGGTGGTGTTAAAAGTTCCTGCGCTTTCTGGTACCCTTAACTGATAGCGCTGTTCCTGCTTAGTTTTTAAAACACGTCAAGGTGAAGACTACCTAAGTGACATGTTTTGAAGGGTGGAGTGTTCCTATATTTACATCCTACTGATACTTAACTTTCCCTGGAAGAGTCAGAGAATCACATAAGAGAGTCACCCTCTAAACAGCAGTCCCCACCCTCAAAAATAAAAGTTCCCTACCTCTTGAGGGTAGCTCAAGAGGACTTTCACTACTTGACAAAGCTTGACTGAGTGCACAGGCTAAGCAAAAATCTCACAGCTTACTTTGGATTCAAACTCAAGATAGCACAGTTCCCTCTTCAAAACTTTTGGGACCAGATTTCACTTCAGAATTTGGAAATTTTAAGTTGGAAAATGATTACATATTATGCAACATCCCTACTGGCATCTGGAACACTTATTAGTAATCCCGCAATGAAAACGATGCATTATTTACTAAGTAGGATAAAGGCCATAAAAAGCCTTTTATCTGTTCAGATCAGATTTTGCCACCAAGTAATTAAAAAACAAAAAAAAAATACGGTCCCCATCCCCACCCAAAAAACATAGAGACTCTTTTGTTTTCACAATATTTTTTGTAAAGTTTCTTTTCTTTTCTTTTTTTTTTTTTTAACATTTTATTTATTTTTGAGAAAGAGAGAGACAGAGCACGAACGGGGGAGGGTCAGAGAGAGGGAGACACAGAATCTGAAACAGGCTCCAGGCTCTGAGCTGTCAGCACAGAGCCTGACATGGGGCTTGAACTCACTGACCGCGACATCATGACCTGAGCTGAAGTCGGCCACTTAACCAACTGAGCCACCCAGGCGCCCCAAGTTTATTTATTTTCAAAGGGAGAGGGAGAGGCAGAGAGAAAACCAAGCAGGCTCCATGCTATCAGTGCAGAGCCCTACGAGGGGCTCGACCCCACGAATTGTGAAATAATGCCTGAACCAAAAGACTTGGACACTTAACAGACTGAGCCACCCAGGCGCCCCCATTTTCACAGTATTTTTGATTTTGAGAATTTAGATAAGGAACTAGGAGCTAATAATACTAATCATTTCCTGCACCGAGAAACTCTGATTAGGTCTTTCAATCTTTTTTTTTTTTTTTTTAAAGTATTTATTTAGGGGCACCTGGGTGGCTCAGTCGGTTGAGCATCCGACTGCAGTTCAGGTCATGGTCTCACAGTTCGAGCCCCGCATCGGGCTCTGTGCTAACAAACAGCTCAGAGCCTGGAGCCTACTTCAGGTTCTGTATCTCTCTCACTCTCTCCCCCCTCCCCTGCTCATGCTCTGCCTCTCTCTGTCTCTCAAAAATAAATAAATGTTCACACACAAAAAAATGTTTTTAAGTATTTAAAATTTTTTAATTTTTTTAAAAATTTACTTTTGACAGAGAGAGAGAGAGAGAGAGAGAGAGAGACAGAACACAAGCAGGGGAGAGGCAGAGAGAGAGGGAGACACAGAATCCGAAGCAGGCTCCAGGCTCTGAGCTGTCAGCACAGAGCCCAATGCAGGGCTTGAACTCACAAATCGTGAGATCATGACCTGAGCCAAAGTCGGACGCTTAACTGACTGAGCTACCCAGGCGCCCCATAAAAAAAAATGTATTCATTTAGACAGCAAGAGAGTACAAGTTGGGGTGCAGGGGGAGAGGAGAGAATCCCAAGCGGGCTCTGCGTTGTCAGTGCTGAGCCCTATGCAGGGTGTGAACTCATGAACCAAACCGTGAAATCATGATCTGAGCCGAAGTCAGATGCTCAACCTACTGAGCCAGCCAGGCGCCCCAGGTCTTTCAATCATTTCTAAACAGATTTCAAATACATGCAAGAGAAGAGAGCACAGTATAATGAACCTTCATTTACCTATCACTCAGCATTAAATGAGCAACTAAGTTGCATTAAGTTAATCAACATTTTGATTTTGATCCACTTTCTAAAAGTAAGAAACTGAACGAAGTAAATGCAATTTGGTAGGGAAAAACACTTCAAATACTTCAAAACAATACCTTGAGGGGAAAACACTAACATTGAGCATTCTTTTTGGGGGAGAAGGGATAGTACCTTTTGTGCCTGGGCCACTGACTTAACTATTCTTTGCACATCATGGGACACGGGATGCTATGAATAAAAGGTCCCCATTCACAGAAGTGAGGAAGCGCAGTTCAGTATCCTCGGGTTTGGCAGCCGCGAGGACATCTCCAGACAGACAACCCACGACCGGTCAGTCTGGTGGTTACCTTCGGCCAAGATTCATGTTGGGACCCCGCACCCCTCCTCCCCTCTCTTTTCCAGCTCATCCCGACCCAAAGAGAAGCGGACAACGCAGTACTCACATCTTGCATGGCCCGCGTGCGGTGGTCGGAATTGATCTGGTCCCGGAGCTGAAGAAAAGCAAACGGTGACACAGATGCCGTTAGTCGGAATTCTGAAGGTGGAAAGGCCGCCGGAGGGCGGAGCTTACCCGCCCAGGTCCCAGCGGCTGTAGCCGAGGCCTCGGGGAGCGCGGCGCCTCCGGGGGCGGTAACCATGGCGGAGCTTGGAGAGGGAGCCCCGGAGGAAGCAGGAGGTCCAGAGCGGGAAGGGTCTGAGGGCCAAAGAAAGCTCCCCGAGGTTAAACACCGGAACGGGGCCCAGCCTCGACGTAGCCCTTGCCCAGGCCCCACTCACCGTGGACTTCTTAGTGAGCATCTCTTTGGCCATGACGTCCATGAGCCGTTCCTTTTCCTCATGATACCGCCGCTGCTGCTCTAGAATTGTCTCCATTTTTCCTCCGCCGCTGCACCTCGATTCACACCACCGACACGGCCGGAAACGACTCCCGCCGCTTTGCGCGCCCGCGCCCCGCGCTGAGCGTCCGGCTGCACCAAAGTTCCGCGGGTGCCGGAAGTGCCTCTGGGACTCGAAGAAAAGGGAGCCTCACAAGGAGAGCACAGTCCGTGCTGTCGAGATCGCCGCAGTGCCCCCTGCTGGCCGGAGGTGTGGCGGAGCGAGGCCGAGCGGCTTGCAGGTGCCTCTAGAGGGCGTCCAGAAATTCAGGCATCTGAGGTTAAGAGGCCGGCTTTCTGGGCTTTTATGAGGCGGGCAGGGCAGGCAGGGACATGGTGGACTGAGTAGTTGAAGAACGTGGATGGGAGCTGGGAGACCGGAACTTGAGTCTTTAGCTATCATCGTGACCTCTGACAACGTTTTTCCCTTCAATGGACCTCAGTGTCCTTGTCAGTAAAAAAAAAATTTTTTTTTTAAAAGAAATTCGCATGTGGAGGACACCTAATTGTCTGTAAGCAGGGGGCTGGTAAAATAAAATATGGTGGGGCGCCTGGGTGGCTCAACTGGTTAAGCCTTTCTCTTGATTTCGGCTCAGGTCCTGATCTGGGATGGAGACCCACCGGTGGGGCTTCCTGCTTGCTAACAGCAGGGAGCCTGCTTGAGATTCTCTCTCTCCCTCTCTCTTCCCCTCCCCCGTGCCCACATATGCTCTCTCTCTCTCTCTCTCTCTCTCAAAAATAAACATTTAAAAAGTAATTGTCAAAAAAATTGAATTTATAAAAAAATAAAATATGGTACATCCGAGCAGTGAAATGCTATACAGCTTCATAAAAAAAGAATGAAGCAAATTTCTAGGTATGGAAATTAAGACATATTCCCATATAGTCAGACGTTCATAGCGGCATTATTTATAATCACCAAAAACTGGTTGCAGCCCCAACATCCATTAACTGGTGAATGGTAAACAAAATATGGGACATTATTCAGCAGTAAAGGAATGCTACAATATGAATGAACCATGAAAATATCACATTCACTAAAAGAAGCCATATACAAAAAATGTCATAGGGTATATGCAGATGAAATGTCCAGAAAGGCAAGTCTATGGAGATGAGTGGTTGTCGCTGGAGGTGAGAGCGGAGTGACAGTAAATTTGGTGGCGATAGAAATGTTCTCAAATTGGATTATGGCAATGGTTGTTCCACAACTGTATTAAATTTGCTCAAGGTAATTGAACTGTACACTCAAAATGGGTGAATTTTACGGTATGTAACTTATCCCTCAATCAAGCTGTTAAGGGGACGCCTGGGTGGCTCAGTCGGTTAAACATCTGATTTTGGCTCACGTCATGAGCTTGCAGTTCATGGGTTCCAGACGCACATCGGGCTCTGGGCTGACAGCTCAGAGCCTGGACCCTGCTTCAGATTCTGTGTCTCCCTCACTCTGTGCCCCTCCCCTACTCATGCTCTCTCTCTCTCTCTCTCTCTCTCTCTCTCTCTCTCTCTCAAAAATAAAGATTAAAAAATAAAAAATAAATAAATCTATTAAAAGAATCTATATGAACTCAATGAAGTTCAACACTAATTGTTAATGAGGAGACAGTCTGAAAGATCTGATACAGGAGGGAAATTTTTCTTTGTATATACCCAGCATGAAAAGTTTTTTTTCTTAACTTATACATGCATTATTTTTTCAAATTAAAAAATAAACTAAAAACGAAAAATGGAGAGGGGTGCCTACGTGGCTCAGTCAGTTGAGTGTCCAACTCTTGGTTTTGGCTCAGGTCATGATCTCTCAGTTTCATGGGTTTGAGACCTGCATCGGGCTCTGAGCTAACAGTGTGGAGCCTGCTTGGGATTTTTGCCTCCCTCTCTTTCTGTTCCTCCCTGACCTGCATTTTCTCTGTCTCTTAAAATAAATAAATAAACTTAAAAAAAAAAAACACCTAAAAATTAAGGGACGCCTAGGTGGCTCGGGTGATTAGGTGTCCAACTTCAGCTCAGGTCACGATCTGAAGATTTGTGGGTTTGAGCTCTGCATTGGGCTCTCCACTCTCAACTCAGAGCCTGCTCCAGATCCTCTGTCTCCCTCTCTCTCTCTGTCCCTCCCCCACTCTTGCTTTCTCTCTCAAAAATAAACATTTGTAAAAAGTCTAAAAATGGGATACCCGGGTAGCTCAGTCGGTTAAACATCTGATTTTAGCTCACATTATGATCTCACAGTTCGTGGGTTCCAGACCCGCGTCGGGCTCTGGGCTGACAGCTCAGAGCCTGGAGCCTGCTTCAGATTCTGTGTCTCCCTCTTTCTCTGCCTGCCCCCCTACTCATGCTCTGTCTCTCGAAAATAAATAAAACGTTAAAATAAATAAATAAATAAATAAATAAATAAATAAATGAAATAAAAAAGCCCTAAAAATTAAGACACACATATGTACATGCATGCTTAACAAAAAAGGAACTAGAAAGTTATATCTCCAGCAATTTTTAGTGATTTGCCTCTTCTCTTTACTTTTAGGAATTCTCCAGTTTTTCTACAATGAGAACGCATTGCTTTATGTTTTTCAAAGTTTGAAAAATAACGCAGGCATAATGACTCTCATCTTGCCTGCTGATGGGGTGTTGTGAGGGTTATATGTCTAAAAATTTAAACAAGAGCTAAACCGCAGGGAGAGCACTCCAGGCAAAAGTCCTCACCAGAGACTTTTCTTGCACCTCTAGAAAAGAGGTGGGAAATCTCCATTCAAGATTGGCGAGACTGTGTTGGGGGGCAGGGGCGGGGGAGGATTTGGGATCTATGATATATCATCAAATATAAAATGTCATCAAATGTTAACTCCATCATTATGTTCCACTATGAAAGAAGAAAAAATTGTCCATCTATGTCACATCTACCCATTATACAATGCATCTGGCTTTCTGGGATGTTAAAGACGAAAAATATTTATCTTGAGATCAATGACACAGTACCTGTACATCTCTTTCTCTGAGGTGGGTGGACCACTTAAGCAAAACCATTCACCTTCCGTCCCCTAAAACCTCCTTCTCCGGTCTATCAAACCAGTCACCGAGTCCTGTCTTTTCCACTCCTGATGCCACCTGCCTCTTTATCTCTCACCTGGACCAGTGCTCTAGCTTCCTACAGAGCCTGCTCATCTTACCCCTTCAATCCATTATTCATGCTGCAGTCAGAGTGATCGTCTTATGCCCCTGCTGAAACATTTCCACTGGCTGCTTACCCGCAGGGTGAGGTCTGTTTAACTTGGCATTCAATTTCTTGTGACCTGGCTTCTGCCTGCCATTTTAGTCTCTTGGCACTTCCTCCAAATGAAATTACTTGCTGCTTCCCCAAAGCGCCATATGTTTTTTCAAGCCTCCCGTTCTTTGCACCAGCTGTTTTCTATGCTTGGACTACTCTTCCTCCACAAGTATTTATTGAACAAGTAGTAAGTGCCGGGAGTTGAAAATAGAAGGGTGAGCAAGGCAGGCGCGAGCCCAGCCTTCACAGAAGCCGTTGGGAGAAAGAGACAAAAATGTAAACACATAATTATCAGTTGTAAGCACGCATGTTGGGTATTTGTAAAGGTTTGTTGAAAAATGGCAACCACAGTCTCAGAAAGTTTAGGATTTGCATCGGGCCCGGGAGGCAGTCTGAAAATAATCCACCTGTGATTACCTAGGTGACTTTGGGGAACTGGCAAGCGGAGTCTGCACCTCTGTGAAATGGAAAAATGCCCGCCTCATAGGATTTCTGGGAGGATTTAGTATGAGATACATATGATCGCGTGGTTCTGCCGGACCGGAGGGCCCCTCCCCCACGAGACCCTAAGGTCCACTCGCTCTGCAGCTCGGGTGCCCACCCCAAGAGGCGGCGGGCAGGACAAGGAGCGCCCCAAGCCGCGCGTGCCGGGAGCGCGCCCCCGACCGTCGGGGGGCCAAGGGCGGGGCAGGGGCCGCGGGCGACCGACACCCGGGGTGGGGAGCAGCGCTCCGCCCCATCTCCCCACTTTGGGGGACAACCCCCCTCGCTCACTCCCGCCTCCGCCCCTGAATCACGGGGGGGCGGGGCCGTGACCCATTCATGCCGGGAATCGGATCCAGATGTTCCCGCGGCGCGTGCAGCTGCATCCTTGCCTTTTTTGGCAAAAAACGTGCGGCCCGGAGCGGATCCCCGGCCGCCTCCGCTAATCCTCGGGAAGAGGGGGAAGGGGGCTGAGGGTCTGGGCCCAGACTGGGAATCCGCACCGGGTGCTCAGCGGGATTTGGGAAGAGCTGCCAGTGGAGGGGGGCGGTTTGTACTGGATGGGGAACCCACTGCCAACTCCGCTCCCGTCCGGGACCTCCCCCAAGCCCCCTCCCTTCCCCACCCGGAGGAAAAAGTCCTTCGCCAGCAGAGGGGAGGTTGGCGGAGCCTGAGATGGACAGTAGCAGCGGCGGGATCCCCGTTCTCCGGAGGTTTCCCATCCCAGCAGCTTCCTCCTCTGCCCTGCACGGAGGAGGTCTGGAAAAGCCTCAGAGCCTCCCTGTCTGCCAGGGAACCTTCCTCCCCACCCCCCCCCCACCCCCCCCCCCCCCACCCCCGCCCAACCCAGACAAACACACAGAGGCCTTCCCTTCCTCACATTGCTTTATTGCAGAATCTGGAAGGGCGGGGTGAGCCAGTCCCACCCCCTCTGCCCATCTCCGGGCAGAATGGAGCTCAAATGAAAGGAGAAAACACTCGACAGATACCGGATGGGCAAAACCCTGTGCTCTAGGACCCCTTTAAAGTGTGAACGCCTGTTTTGCTGTCCAGAGAGCCCCAGCCCCGGGGCTAGATTGGGATGACGGTGGGGAGGGTCAAACCTGAATATAGCCCACTTTTGAGGACTTCTCAGGCACCCACAGAGGACCTAACGTCTCAGGAAAGAAGTCTAGATCAAAGGGGGCCTGGGCCCCAGAGTCCAGGTTTAGACGGCTGGGTCTAGAGCCCTGATTTGGGGAGAGGGCTTGGGATCTGGGAACCCAGACTGTAGGGGGAGTCTAGGTTAGCAGAGGGGATTTGAATCATGGAGGCTCCATAAGAGCCCAGGTTTGGGAGCCCTGGGTCAGGGAGTACCGGTTTGGGATGTGGGAGCAGGGAGGCTGAATCCTGGAGCCCAGGAGGAGCCCCAATTTGGGGGTGGAGGGTGGGGCTGGGTCCCAAAGGTGGTTTGGAAAAGGAGCCTTAGTCCTGGAGCCCTGGTTTGGAGGCCCTGGGCCCAGGAGTCCTGGCTCAGGGCCCTGCCTGGCTGCAGCCCTGGCACAGTACTTGGTCTCCATCCGGCACGAAGCCTTGACCCACCAGGGAGGTGGAGCAGCGGGCACAGGAGAAGCAGCTGTGGTGCCAGTGGCGGTCTTCAAAGGACACATACTTGCCTCCACCGAGTCCTGGGGGGAGGCCGGAGGTTAGCTCTGCGGATCTGGAGCGCGGTCCTGTCCCTCAGCCTCACCCAACACCAGATCCCATTCCCTTGCTTGCACCCTACCCGCTCTGTCCTTTGACCTCTGTCCCACCTGTGATGGGGCGCTTGCAGCTGCTGCACTTGGGTGCAAAGAGTTCTCCAAAACAGGCCACGCAGTATGGATCGTCGTCCCGGGAGGTGAACTGTTGCCCTGCCAGGGGCGTCTGGCACCCTGTGCAGACCAGGCATTCTCGATGCCAGGGCTGGTCACGGTATGTCACGCCACCCTGTGTCAGCGTCTACGGGGGCAGCATCTGTCAGTGGGAGGGAGTGGCGGTTCCCACCCCACAACAGAGCCTGGCTCACCCCCACCCCACTGGCCCAGCCCCCACCTTGCTGCAGCGGGCGCAGCGAGGCGCAAACTTGTTCTCATAGCAGGGCACGCAGTAGTGAGCACCCTTGTCGGGCACAAAGGAACGGGAGCCCAGCGGCTGCTCACAGCCACTGCACAGGAAGCAGTGCTCGTGCCACGTCTGGCCTCCATATTCCAGCTTCCGGGACCCTGTGGGGAACAGGGGTCCCGCTCAGAGGCTGTGTCCTAAGCTCCTGAGTGCCACCCTCTGCTACCCTCCCGAGGAGGGTCCCCGCTGTTCCCACAGCCTAAGCAGGGTGGCATCCATGCACATGCAGCAGGACCCTGGCCCCATATACGGCACATGCTACCCTCCCCCGAACACTGCACACGCTCGCTGGACACATGCTAGGCTCCCAGAAACTAGACACGAGGAGTTGGCATAAGCAAAGTCCCCATGTGTACCAGATATGACTGTCTCAGCATACGCCAGGCCTCCGTGTCACAGGCACGATGACTCGGTACACGCTAAGCCCTTACATGCCAGACATGATGGTTTGAGCACACCACAACGATCCTACATATACTAGGCAAGCAAGTCTTTGCCCACACAGAATTCCAATGCCCCGGACGTGATCGATCCAGTACACGCTGAGCCTTGACATGTCCTAACAATGTCATTCTCCACACGTCCTCAAGCCTCACGTAACTATGAGGCATGCGGGTCACCACACACGTGAAGCCCTCTGTTTATCTGCTTCTGCACACACCAAGCCCCAATGCACCAAGCACGATGGTCTCCTTGCACTTCTCGCTTCTGCATGTACCACACGTGCAGGCGCTCATACGTGCCAAGCGCCCCGGCGTGTACCAAGCCTGTCCGTCTGCCCATACATGGTCAATTCACAGGAGCGTAGCAGGCCTGCTGGTGCGGCACACGCCAAACCCTCAGGAATGTACCAAGCTTGTCCATTCTTGTACATGCTCCGCTTTCATGTGTACAGCTGGGTGTGCCAGTCCCCATGCATGCTAATCTCCCGGGAGCACACGGGCATGACCCATCCTGTATACACTGAATTTCCAGAAAGATGCTGTGTGTGCAGGTGTTAAGCATAGTCAGCCTCCGCATACGCACCATACATGCGCCAGTCCCTTGTGTGTGCAAGAACCCTACCCAGATGTAGGCACCCGGTCCCACACACGGCAAGCCCCCCGGGGGACGTACCAGGCATGACGGGCTCCCCGCAGGCGGAGCACTGAGACGAGAAGGCGCTGCAGTAGCAGTCATTGCAGAGCAGCTCCCCATCCTGGCAAGTGAAGGGCTCATCGGCCAGTGAGCGCTGGCAGCGGCAGCAGCGGAAGCAGCCCTCGTGGAAGTGGCGGTCTTCGTAGAACAGCTCCTGCGGGGCGTGTGGCAAGGGACACTGGCACCTTTGCCCCTCCGCCAGCCTCCACCCACTCCTTGCCCTGTCAGGTCCAGTCCTTACCCTTGAGTCATGCCCGATAAGCTGCTGGCACTCAGCACACGTGTTAGCGAAGGTATTGTCATAGCAGGGCACACAGTAGGGGCCGTCGTCCGTCTGGATGTATTTGCGGCCATACAGGGACTCGCTGCATTTCGCACAGTCAAAGGACTCGCTCATGGTGGCTATGAGTGCGCCCTGCCAGGGGCAAAAGGTGGGGCGCGGGTCACCCAGAGGGGCTGTGACTCAGCCCCTTGTAAAAGCCTTTTGCAAGAGACCAGGCATAAGAAATGCCAGGTCAGAACAGGTGGTGAAGAGGAAGGGCTGCTTCTGGAAACCGAGGAGTCTGGCACATTTGTTCTCTTTCTTTTTTGTTGTTTTTAACATTTATTTTTTTGAGGGAGAGAAAGCGTGCAGGCGTGCACGCGCGCGCGTGCACACACACACACGCACACACGCACGAGCAGGGGAGGGGCACAGAGAGGGAGACACAAAATCCAAAGCAGGCTCCAGGCTGAACTGTTAGCACAGAACCCGACGTGGGGCTCGAACCCATGAACTGCGAGAACATGACCTGAGTCAAAGTCTGACGCTCAACCAACTGAGCCACCCAGGCATCCCTCTTTTTTTTTTTTTTTAACCAATTAATTAATTATTTGAGAGAGAGAGAGAGAGCACACACAGGAGCGGGGATGGGGGGAGAAGGGCAGAGGGATATAGATAATCTCAAGCAGGTTCCACACTCAGCGAAGAGCCAGATGCGGGGCTCGATCCCATGATCCCGTGATCAGGGATCAAAATAAAGAGTAGGACACTCAACTGACTGAGCTACCCAGGCACCCCCTGCATGTTTATTTCTGCATTTAATGGGGGTTCGGGGCGGGGGGAGGAGGGAGAGAAGGGGTCAGGAAAAAAAATCAGGAAGCAGAAGTTGTTTTCTTATCTGGGCCCTGGCAGATCTGGGGGGAGGGGGCTTTTCCTGGGTCAGTGACTCATTTCCTGCCCCAGCCTGAGTGTAGCTTCCACTGTTCCTACTGTCCCTGAGGGGACAACAGCAGGGGCAGGGAGCCACCCCACTCTATATCCCATATAAACAGCACCCCCACCCTCTCTTGACTCCCAGGAAGGAGCCCTAGCGACATGGAAAAAGGAACCTCTAGCCAGAGCTCCGGAGTGAGGAGCATAGGGACATGAATGGGGTGTGTAGAAGGATGTTGGGTCGTGAATGGCGGAGGTGGAAGTCACCTCGGGCCTCCCTCCTGCAGAATCAGCCCAAGCAAGGACTTGAGAGGCTCAGCCTAGGTTTAAGCAGGAAGGAAGTACTGCAAGCTGGACACAGCCAAGCTTCCCCAGCTGGACCCTCTGCCCTCACCCCACCTCCGGCCCCTGCGGGGGTCTCTGGTCACACCAGCCTGGGCAGCCTTGGCCTGCAACATAGGCAGCAGCTGTGGCAGCGCAGATGGCCAGATGTCAGGTTTGACCAACAACAGGGGAGAGAAGAAGGAATGGAGATGCCAGGGGAGGGAGAGGTAAACTGAAGATGGAGGTTATGCAGCGTGCCCCCTGCCATCTCCGAAGGGGCATCCGCTCCTGGCAGTTCTTTCCATCCCCTGGGGTCATTACTTCCCACCCCCTGCCTCTGGGAGAAACAGCCTCTCCCCAGCTTTTCTGGTTTCTAAGGGTTTGGGGCAGGGGGAGTGGAGGGTGAGAGTGGGAGTCACAGGAGACACTTTCTCCCCAATCAGGCCCCCTCTCGGGTGGGGAGTCAGGCAGGGGGGAGCCCTGAGAGCTGCTGCTGCAGACACCCAGCCCCCACCAAACCTCAGACACTTTCCATTTTCTCAGGAACAAAGCATGTTTGTGGGATGAGGTCATACACACAGCTGCCTCTGGAACAGGAGCATGGGGAGTGTGGGGGGGGGGTAGGGAAGTGGGGTTCTCAGTCCCTTCTGCTGCCCCTGACTCGTCTCGAGCCCCAGATTCAGAGCTCCCCACCCCCAGCCTCCTCCATCATGAAGTCTGCTCTCTAAGGGCTTGGATCCTAGGGTGGGTGGAGAGGAACTACCAGGACTCAGAGGAAGGGGATGTTCCCACAGCTTCAGAGGAGCCTGGGGAGGACAAAGGAACCCACCAAACCCACCACCCCCTCCCCCCATTCACCCCAGTAACTGGCAGTCCCCAGAGCCTGCCCAGGCTCAAGTGGAGGGAAAGACCTCCTCTTCTCAGCCACCCCCAGTGGGAAATTCTGGCCAAGAAGCACTGCTCTGGCTTGGAGTTCAGACTCCAGGCGCCAGCAAATGCCCCAAGCCTGGAGGGCCTGGTTCTTGAAGGGATGGTTTGTGAACTCAAAACTGCCCTTCTGTACAATGGGGGGGGGGGGCACAAAGTTCGTACCCAGGGCCAGGCCATGAGGCCTCCAGGGGCTGGGGTCCTCAGAGAGGTGACTTCTGGGGCAGAGTTGTGCTGTAGGGTAGAGCGTAGCCCTCTTTCTCAGTCCGCTCCCTACCAGTCGGGCCTGGGTTTCCTCTGGCCCAACATCTGAGTATCGTCTGGGCTGTCAGCCACTGGGCAGCAGGGGGCCACACAGGTGGAGTGTGGCTACGGTCTGTCCAGGGGTGCCCTGGGTCTTTTCCTTCCTTCCTGGCTTGGCCCACAGCAGCCATCACCTTCCCAGGCCCAGGCTAGCTCTGGGGCCATCCCTTGGGATGCAGTCACCACTCTGAGACAGGGGCACCCCAAATAGGGTATGAGCATGGTTTCTGTTTCCTTCCCAGAATTCCCTAGTCCCTAGTCCGTCCAGCTGGGCTTTAATGAGGACAGTGAAGGGCACTATCAAGGCCCACCTGTCCCTGCCCATCCCCCGTCCTCCCCATCTCCCTCCCACTTTCCCTGGCAGGGCTAAGGGAGCTTAGCCCTTAGGAAGAGAGCCAATCTTATTTTCCTTCATGGCTAGTGTGTGTGTGTGTGTGTGTGTGTGTGCATGCGTGTGCACGCTCGAGCACAGGGTAGACTGCTCAGTCTGCCAGATGGCTCTCAGCCCCTGCTCCCACCAATACGCACGCGCGCGCACACACACACACGCGCACACACACACACACTTCACTACTACACCTGACCCAGACACACACGTCTGGCACCTCCCAGAGCTCAGAATGGCTGTGGCATGTAGTGATAGAGGCCCAAATGTGGCATGTGGATCTGAATCCTGACTTGTTGTTCACTTACTTTTTGGGTGATCTTGGGCAAGTCACTGAAGCTCCTGGGCCTATTTTCTTATCTAAGACTACCTCCTACTCCTGGGGTTGTCGTTAGGCTTAAATGTTGGTGCTTGGAAAGCACCTGGCAAAAAGTGAATAGTCGGTAAATGGTAGCCATCGGTGTTTTTATTATTAGCCCCCTCACTCACACTGGGGTCAGTCAAGTTTCTGAGCCAGGCCTGGGTCAGGGAGCTGGCCTGGGTTTTGATCTGGACATTCCCAGGGTAAACCCAGGGAGAGAACAAAGAGGGACCCCCCCCCCCCCCGCCACACACACACACCAACTTCCAGTTCTGCTGGGGGAAGCAAAGAGGCCCAGGTTATAGGGCTGGCTGAGGAGGTCAGTGGGGCCAGCCTGATCCCAGCGAGCGTAACTCTGAGACCCCTCACACAGGTACGCAGGTGTTCACACAAAGTGTGGCCTCTCACAAAGTGCAACCCCAGCCACCATTTCACTGGATCTCACAAAAGGCAGGCAGGCTAGGGTACCATCCCCATCTTACAGTTGAGTACAGAAACCGGCGACAAGCCAGGCCCACGGTCACTCGGGTCTCAGAGAGGTCAGGTTCCCTGCTTTCCAGCCTGGAGCCCTTTCCTGTTTGTCTCTCTAAAAATGCTGCAGTGGTGGTAAAGAGGGTGGTCAACATTAAGAGCAGGGACACAGGAGATACTTGGTGACATCACTAGCACAGGAGCCTGACTCTTCTTCCCAGCTGCTAACCCCGCGATTGGAAGACAACCAGAAGCCCTTCCAACTACCCATGCCAACCCCTCAACTCTCCCCCGCCCCCACCTCCACCCTATACTGTCCAGGAGGACCCTGGCGAGGCCCCGCAGCTGTGAGTCAGGATCAGCTCAGACCCCTCCCCCCCCCCCAAGTCCCAGGAACTGACAGGAGATTTAAGGGGAGAAACCTAACTCTCCTCACCCCCCACATCCTGCTATCAGGCACCAACCCCAAACTCTCCCTTCTCCCCTCCCCTCCCCCCCATGGGGCCTGGGAGTCAGAGCAGTTTAGGGGAAGGGGGGGGGGGGCGGTGGGAAGCAGGATCCAGCAGCTGCTCTGGGGACGGGAGAGGAACAGTTCATTCACCCCGGATCCCCCAGGGCTGAAGCAGTGCGTCCAAGATTTGAGTTTAAAAATAAGTTGGGGCTGTCTTGGTGTATGCCTGGGGCTCCTTTTTGATCTTAGTCTGTCTCAGGTCCTCTGCCTCACAGGGGCTTGGCTGGCCCAGAGTTTCTGTTTCTCCACATCCTTGCTTCCCAGTCTTTTCAGGCCTGAGTCTCTCCAGGTCTGACCCAAGCTGTCAGCGCACCTCCGTCAGAGCCAGCTCTGCCCCACTCAGCATGTCTGTGTCTCTGCACACTTCAGCTGTCTTTATGTTTGGGGTGGGCTAGTCATCTCGCAAGGGCCCGGCTCTGCGGATTTCTACCTCTGTACACCCAAGTCTTGGTATCTGAGGGTCTCCTAGGGGTTCCCACCCCACCCCTTCTCTCTCTCTTAACATCTCTGTTCCTGAGCGTCTCTGTCTCCAGTTTCTGGACTTCTCCATAGGCCTCACAGAGGCTGATCTACCACAAGGCTAAAGAAGCTTAGGCTTCAAGGGCCCCTTACTTGTCCAGGACCCTGCAAGGCCCTGGGAAGGGCGCTACAGCGTGTTCACTGGGATCACTGTATGCTTCTCCTTCAAATGCTCCGTTCCACAAAACCTGGGTCCCTCCCTATGCCTCCGGTCGGCTCTCGGTGACTCTACGCCTAAGTCTCTGTCCCTGCTTCGGGCATCCCTGAGCCTCCCCCTATCTAAGCCTATCGCTCGTATCCCTGTCTCGCTTTCGCTCCACCGGCCTTTCTGGGAGCCTCAGTTTCTCGAACCCTCTCGGTCCCTCGCTCGACTCTGGCTTCTCCGTTTCAAACTTGGCCCCCTCCCCCCGCCAAGTCTCGAAGCAGCCCCCGCCCGGCCGCCGGGCGGCCGGGATCCGTGCGATCCGGGGGGCGCCCTCCGGGGCTCAGCGCCCCCGCGCCTCCCTCTCCAAGCGCGTCCCCAGGTTATCGCGGCCGGACCCGGGCGGGGGGCGGCGGCCGGGGCCCAGAGCGGGGATTCGGCGCCGGGTACGGCGGGGAGCTCACCTCGAAGCGGGCGGCGGGAGCGGGGAAGCCGGGCCGCGCGTCCCTCGGCGGCGGCTCGTACCTGCGGGCCGGGCCGAGCGGGGGCCGAGCGCGCCGCCGGTGAGGGTGCCGGCTGCACACGGACTGTGTGGGCGAGTGGGAGCTCGGCCCCAACCCCTCCCCGAGGAAGTGCGCGCGGGGCCCGCCCCGCCCGGACCCCGCCTCCGGCCGCCCCTGCCCGCAGAGTGCGGACCCCGCCCCGGCCCCGCATCCCGCAGGCTGGGGGCCAGACCCCGCCCACACCTCCTCTTTGGGCCCGATCCCGCCCCAGGGCCCCTCGGCCCGCCCAGTCTAACCTGGCTCTCCCTACCTCCCCGGGCCGCCAGGACCCCGCCCCCGTCCCCTCCCTGCTTTCTCTGTCCTCACTCCCAGCCTCCCCCACGCCTCCCACCAGCAGCCAGCGGGAGACGGCTGTACTCGGTCTCAGGCGAGGGGTACGGGACCCAGCCGAACAAGGTCCACTGGGGGACCAAGAGTCCACATGCCATTTTCATGTCCCCCCTCCCCCCACCCCCAGCTTACCCCCAGGGGTCACACGTAGCCCGAGTTTGTAAAAGAGGACTTCAGCCGGCAAGAGCGGGTGCTTTTGACTGCTGTCATGGCTCTTATCAGCGGGAACCAAGGTGTTCTCAGGAAACAAGGAGTGAAGAGAGGACCCCCAACCCTGGTCAGAGCCTGGACCTTCAAAGGGCTTGATTTCACAACTCTGGGGGGCAAAAACAGGTCACCACCTCCTCACCTCCAGCTGTACCCTGGGACAGACGATCTCGGCCTTGGGTTCCACAATGCCCAGGAATAGTTTTGACCTTTGAGGCCCAGGGGAGACCCTAGTCCTTGGCCCCACGATTTTTGGGTTTCTCAGGGAGGGGTGTGAGGAGTGTGCAGGGATGGGGCATTGCAGGTGGCAGTGTGGAGGGAAGTGGAGGGAACTGTAGAGGTGGGGAGGAGGACTCCCCACCTCTACAGTTTCCAATCCTCTGGCTTCCTCCCTGTGCCTGGGAGGGAGGACTGGCGGCTGCCAGGGACACAAGGCCCCTCCAGGTCCTTGAGGCCACCCCCCCTGGGATCCTCAGGCTTGTCACTAGGCATAAATAGCCTCGATCTGGTAGGATGGGGGAGGGAGGAGGAGGTTCTGCTGTGCTGTTTGGAAAACAAGAGACAACAAACCAACCCTAGAAATAACCTCAGCCTCTAGAGTAAGAGATGCCCACAGAGGCTCTCCCATCCCCCAGGCTGGATCCAGCCAAGCTTTCAGAGCACAGACTCATTCCCTCCCAGGCTGGGGCTCCTGAGTACCTTCCTCTCCCATCTCTGAATCATATGCCTGCCTTCCTGGGTACCAAGTCACCCCCGAGGCCAGGTTTCCTTCCAAAATTAAACCAATTGTTTGTGTATTATTGTGCCTGATGCCTAGACTGTAAGTTGCATGAGGGCAGGGACAGGTTTCTTCTTATTCACTCCTGTATTTCCCATACCTGCTCCAAGGTCTGGCACATAATTAATACCTGATGAATGAAGGAATGACAGATGCTGCTTCAGTTTCAACTCTCCTCCACCCCAGTTTGGATCACAGGTACCTGCTATCTGGAGTCCAGAGGGTGAACAGCCAGCCCATGGGTGCACCCTTTCTCTGGGTTTTGTCTTGAAGATGTAGAAGACTCCTGGCCCTGGGGAGGGCAGGGAAGATTGCCAGGTTGGAGAGATGACAAGAAGGGGTCTGCTCTGGGGTGAGGGGAGGCAAAGATGAGTAGCCTTCAGAGAGGGAGGGGTTATGACTAAGGAAGGTGCTGGATCAAAGGTAGAGTTGGGGGTCTCTGGTATTTACTCATGGCTTGAATCTCTGCTGAACAGCCTTTATAAGAGCCAGTAATTCCTAAGATCTTTGCACCGATCTCTGCCTAAGCACTTTGCATATATTAGCGTACTTGATTTTCCAACAACGGTATGCAATATATATTTTTAAATATATTTTTAAATATTTATTTTTGAGAGAGAGAGAGAGAGGCAGAATCTGAAGCAGGCTCCAGGCTTTGAACTGTCAACACAGAGCCCGACATGGGGCCTGAACTCATGAACTGCAAGATCATGACTGAGCCTACGTCAGGGGTTCAGCTGACTGAGCCACCCAGGTGCTGCATGAAATATGTATTCTTATACCCATTTTAAGGATGAGAAGATGGAGGTACAGAGAGAGTGAGTTAACTTGCCAAGGGCAACACAGCTACTAATGGCAAAGCCTGGATTCATATCCAGTCAAATGTCAAAGCTCCTTATGCCAAAAGAGCTTAACTGTCAGGCCCTGCAGCCTCTTAAGTCATTCAACCGTATTAAGCCTCAGTCTGCTCATCTGTTAAGAGTAGTGGACTCCCCTGTCTCACAGCATTCTTGTGAGTCTTGAAGGAAGGTACACAGTAGGCATTGAAGAGGTGGGACTCCCGCCCTGCCCAACATATTCCTTCTCATGGTCAGTTGTTAAGTTTCTGCTGCTGGGGCCAGGAATCTGGAAGCCGGAGAAAATTAGATTTCTGACTTGGCTCAGCCTGGGGGACGGACGCTGGTGTAGGGCAGGGGCTTTGTCCTTTCCCTTCCCCATTTCTAACTCCTGAGTGGACTCACATTTCTGTTGGTCCAGGAGGACAACGTGCCCCAGGAAGGTCTAGGGATCAGCCACATGGACTCCTTGTTCCCGTTTCCCATCAGTCCACCCCCACCCTCCCTGTAGGGAACAGGTGTATTTGAGCAGAGGCTGGAAGCAGAGCCTGATGGCTATATGACTAGCCTTGGGTGAGTGGGAGCTGGTTGTCTCTTCACCCACCAAGGAGGCCCCCACCCACCCTTTCTTATCTTGTGGTGGAAGGGGGCTTGTTCAGGGTCTCCCAGCTATCTTTCACCTTGGAAGTGTTTTTAAGACAAGGCGACAGCCTGACAACTGACAACTGACAGGTTTCTCATGGTTTCCTCTGGGTGCTGAATCACTCCTTGATGCTTGTGATCACAAGCCCTCCTTCCCCCAGTGAGAAAACTTCCTTCCTTCTCTGGGCGTATTGCCTGCTCTTACCCATTGGGCTGCCTGGAGCCCCTGCCAGACCTCATGGCTTAGCAGACAGCGTCTTTTAGATTGCCCAGAAACAGTCTTCTCATGCCCCCAAACCTAGTGATGCTCTGTGGGTGCAGAGGGTGAAATGAATATGTGTGTGTGGGGTGGGGGGGGGGGAGTGGGTAGAGGGAGAGCTAACATGTTAAATACTGACTATATGCAGGGCACCATGCTAAGTGCTAGTCGTTGCCTCCTTGGGTTCTCACAAAAGCCACAGGGGTTGGTTATATTATTATCGCTATTTGATAGAGTAGGACACGGGGCTCAGAGAATTTGACGATGTGGCCCTAAATCCAAGCTGATAGGTTGTGGGTGTGCAATTCAATTCCAGGGCTGATTCTTGGGCCCACTTAATTGAGCTGAGACTGGGAAGGTGGGCTAAATCATGAAGGACCTTGTGTTTCAATGGTTAAGTCACAAATGAGGTGGAGGTTTGTTAACATATGTGCCTGCGTTGGGCAAGGCTTGGACGGACAGGCAGGGAAAAACTTGTCACGTGGCCGATCTCAGCTACTTTCAGCTTTGTCGTACCCACCCGTCTACTAGACTCGTGCTTCCTGGGACTGAGGAGAGGATTTCCTCAGAGTGCCTCAGCTGGAGGAGTGAGCTCTGTCATGACAAATGGGTGCTATTATAGGACTTGCTGAGGGCTAGCTTCGTGTAGTGGAAAAGAAACCAAATGCTTCTGAAGAGCTCTGCTGTGCCCAACCCTCTCTCTATCCTTATGGGTAGGTTTAGTAACAATAGTAGTAACAACAACAACAACATCCATTGCTCCGATTGTGAGGTTTTTTTTTTTAATGTTTATTTTTTTCACAGGGGGGGAGGGGCAGAGAGAGGCGGGGGGGGGGGGGGGGGGGGGACAGAATCGGAAGCAGGCTCCAGGCTCTGAGCTGTCAGGGCAGAGCCAGACAGGGGGCTCGAACCCACGAACCGTGAGATCATGACCTGAGCCGAAGTTGGACGCCTAACCGCCTGAGCCACCCAGGCGTCCCGACTGTGAACTTGTTAAGAGGTGAACGCGGCAGCAAGCACCTTAGACATACCATTTCATTTCATCCTTGCAACGATTCTCTAGGTTATAGTATTATTACCACCATTTTACAGGTGGGGAGACAGAGGTTAAATGAAGCTAATTTTGTCTTGGCTGGTGGCTGTTAGCATCAGATCACACCTGTATGGTTTATGGTCCTAATCATTACATTGTGCTGCCTCTGATACCCGTCCTGTCAGCCAGCTGCCATGCCCCAGAGGGTGTGAGGGACTCCAACTTTACAACTACTGTAAGGGATAGAACTCCTCCATTCAACTGTGAGTCTCTCGACGGCCCTGTGAAGCGAGCGGTGCACGCTATTATTATCCTTGTTTTATGGACGAAGAAAAATGATGCTCATTAAAGTCAAGAGACCTGTCAAAAGTCACAGCTGCTGGTAAGTGGCAGAGCCAAACCTGGTTTTAAGGTCTCCTGTCTCTAGAACGCTCTTTCCTGTACACGTTAAAATTCACACGGTTCCTGCCTCTAAACACACCGTGTAAATAGGGCAAGTGGAGCAGAGCTGTTTGGTCACTGCACATGCGCACACTCCAAGCACGGCTCAGCCCCAGGGCCGTGCCAGCCACGTGTTCCCAGGTGACCATGCGGAGCGGAGCGCGAAAACGAGAGATCTGGGTACACGTGCACAAGCTCTGGCGAATGAGAACTTAGTCTTGCAGGGTCACGAGACTAGACCTAGGAAACTACACTTCCCAGAAGCAGCTCGCGCTGGACGCCTTTGCTAGATGACGTTGTTCCGGAAACGCACGGGTCGGATAGGCTGCGGGGAGGAAGTGGGCGGTCCTAAGCGTCTGGCGCCCTGGCCTACTTCCGGTAGGATCGAGGTACTAGGCGGCTGAGGCGGTGCGGGGCTGGCGTTGTCTCCTGAGCTTTTCCAGGCGTGAGGAGCGATGGCAGCGGCTTTTCGGAAGGCGGCTAAGTCCCGGCAGCGAGAACACCGAGAGCGAAGCCAGGTAGGACCGCACAGGTCCCACGAGCGCTGGCCCGTGGCCCCGTGTGCTTCCCTCACCCCTTTCTCCTCACCTGCGGCACCAGGTCCCTTTGGCGCGTTGCTGGGGCACGTAAATAAATGCAAATATATGCTAATGATGCCGGCGTGCCTGGGGCGGAGCCTCGAAGCCTGGGGAAGGGAGGGGGGGTCGTCGTTCCCGTTCCCTGCTCTACTCCCGACCGGTTCTTTGGGTATAGTCAAAGCTGTCTTGCGGAATTTCAGTGCGGAGGTAGTTGGGTGAGACGCCGTGTGTAAAATGCTTGACCTGGGAGGAAGGTGAGGCCAAAGCGCATACCGGCTGGAACTGGAACCCGCATCTAAGGGTGCAGAGCCCTGCCCACTGCGTAGGGGGGCGGGGGTCAGTAACCCAAGAGATCGGTGCTGATAATGTAACACCGACAGGCGTGGGCTTAGCGTAGAATCTTATGAAGGTCTGCCGCATACGCTTTTTATGTCTCAGGCCATAATGTTTTCCATCCCCATTGTACAGGTGAACAAACTGAGGCCCAGAGAGCAGAAGTGACTTGCCGAGTCCTAAACCCTAAATTCAGGTGATAAACAGTTGTAGGACTTCTGTGAAGGGTGTGTCTGTGTTGGGGAGGTTGAGTAGAAACTAGTTTAATATATGCAGAACCAGCGCATCCATTTCACTGTGCTTAAAAACCACATATACAACCTAGTTATCTGGTCCAACTTCATTTTGCAGGTGGGGAAGAGAGGGAGAAAGATGTGTCCAAAGTTGTGTTGCTCACTGATGGGGGGAACCAAGGCCTCCTAACCAGAGTCAGTCTTCCTCCTTAATAGCATTTATCAGATATTTATTGTGCACTTACTGTGTGCTCAGTCGTGTGCTAGGAGCAATAGTGCAATTTGCCACCTAATTGTGGTACCTGTTTGAACCTATTTGTGGGCCTATCTAAAAGTAATGATAGGGGCGCCTGGGTGTCTCAGTCCTTGAGCGTGACTCTTGACTTCTGCTCAGGTCATGATCCCAGGGTCATGAGATTGAGCTGGGCTCTGCCCTGACAGAGTGGAGCCTGCTTGGGATTCTCTCTTCCCCTCTCTCTGCCCCACCCCACTTGCTTGCTTGCTCGCTCAAAATAAATTAAAAAAAAAAAAAAAAAAAAAAAAAGTAACGATAGCAGTGTTTGTTGTGTGCCAGAGCCAAAAGTGCAGAATGCTTTACTCGTTATCTCATTTAACTGTTGACACCGTGTGGAGGTAGGTACGTTATTTTCTCACATTTGCAGATGGGGAAACTAAGACTCAGATAGGTTAAGTAATTTGCCTAAAGACATACAGCTGTAGTTGGCAACTGGCAAAGCCAGAAATCAGACCAGGAATCCAGAGGCCACTAAAAGATGAATAAAGAGGCACCTGTATAAGGGGAGCCTGGGTGGCTCAGTCAGATGGGTCTCCGACCTCAGCTCAGGTCATGATCTCATGGTTCTTGAGTTTGAGCCCCGCTTCTGGCTCTGTGCTGGCAGCTCAGAGCCTGGCGCTTGCTTTAGATTCTGTGTCTCCCTCTATCTGCCCCTCCCCCGTTCACACTCCATGTCTCTCTCTCTTTCTCTCTCTCTCTCAAAAATAAATATATGTATATATATATATAAAAAGAGGCACCTGGGGGCGCCTGGGTGGCGCAGTCGGTTAAGCGTCCGACTTCAGCCAGGTCACGATCTCGCGGTCCGTGAGTTCGAGCCCCGCGTCGGGCTCTGGGCTGATGGCTCAGAGCCTGGAGCCTGTTTCCGATTCTGTGTCTCCCTCTCTCTCTGCCCCTCCCCCGTTCATGCTCTGTCTCTCTCTGTCCCAAAAATAAATAAACTTTAAAAAAAAAAAAAAAAAAAAAGAGGCACCTGTATAAGAGCACAGGAACACTGCCAAATGAGGAATTTAAATGGGAAAAGTAGAGATGATGAGGGAGCTTCCTGGGAAGCTTGCTGAACTTTGAAGGGAATGATAATAGCTGTCACTTTTTGAGCATTGATTGTATGTTAGGTACAGCCCAACATGCTGTACAAGGATGATCTCATTTAAATCTGCAGCGTGTCTATGAGGTGGATGTTATCCATATTTTCCATATGAGGACTCTGATGCTTAAAGAGGTTGAACAGTGTATCCAAAATATCAGTTGTAAGTAGTTGGTTTGGATTAACAGAGAAGGGAGGGGCAGGAGAGAATCCCAAGCAAGCCGGACTCGGGGCTCAAACTTGTGGAGCTGGAACTCACGAACCGTGAGACCATGACCTGAGCTGAAACCAAGAGTCGGACACTTAACTGACTGAGCCACCGGCACTCCAGAAGACAGAGGGCTTCTAAGGCTGGACATAAGCATGACACGGTCATGTTTGAGTAGGAATAGAGGATTTTTGTGGGAGAGGTAAGAAGAAGGCCGTGCTGGAAAGATGGGTAAACATGTTGACCAGGGTACTCTATGTCTGGGTAAAGTTTGGACTCTATGCCATAGGTTCTTCACTGAGGTGGTGGGCCAGCTACTGAAGATGTTTTGTATGGAGGGAGTAGGTATAATTAGGTGAGCTACTTCAAATGCAATGGCCAGTCTTCTTCTATAACTCAGATCCCTTTGAATTAGCGTTTTTGTAATCAGTATCTATGATTCCTGGATCGTAGAGTATTTCTGTTTCGAATTTTTTTTTGTTTTTTTTGTTTTAGAGAGAGCGAGTGAGAGCATGCGTGGGAGAGAGGGACAGCAAGAGAGGGAGAGAGAGAATCTTAAGCAGGCTTCATGCTCAGTGTGAAGCCGGACACAGGGGCTCAGTCCCATGATCTGAGCTGAAGGCAAGAATTGGACGCTCCACTGACTGAGCCACCCAGGCCACTCTCTAGTTTCAAAAAAAAAAAAAAATTCTTTTTTTTTTTACATTTATTTATTTTTGAGAAACAGTGAGACAAAGCATGAGCAGGGGAGTGGCAGAGAGAGGAGACACAGAATCTGAAGCAGGCTCCAAGCAAGCGGTCAGCACAGAGCCTGATGAGGGGCTTGAACGCACAAACTGTGAGATCATGACCTGAGTTGACCTGAGGTCAGTCGGACGCTCAACCGACTGAGCCACCTAGGTGCCCGGGCCACCCTCTGGTTTTAATTTTTGAGGAACCTCCATACTGTTTTCCACAGTGGCTGCATCCATTTTCATTCCCACCAATAGTGCATGAGGGTTCCTTCTTCTTCACATCCTCGCCAACACCTGTTTCTTGTGTTTGTTGTGTTTTTGATTTCAGTTTGGCTGTTATTTTAATTATTGAATTATTTGTTGCATCATTTCAAGGATAAAAATTGAGAAAGGTAACTTAAAAATGTCATCTGCTAATATTATACAAGTTTAAACTTGTGTGTAGTATTGTATTAGAAGTGTATGTACCTTCTTGGGGAGCCTGGGTGGCTCAGTCGGTTAAGCGTCCGACTTCAGCTCAGGTCACGATCTCGCGGTCCGTGAGTTCGAGCCCCGCGTCGGGCTCTGGGCTGATGGCTCGGAGCCTGGAGCCTGCTTCTGATTCTGTATCTCCCTCTCTCTCTGCCCCTCCCCGTTCATGCTCTGTCTCTCTCTGTCTCAAAAATAAATAAAAAAAATGTTAAAAAAAAATTAAGAAAAAAAAAAAAAGAAGTGTATGTACCTTCTCAAAAATTGAGATTATTCAGAGCAGGAGAAGATGCGATCTCTTGTGGGAAAGAGCACAGACTCTGGCCTGACATAGAGTGGGTTCTGGTTCTAGCTTTGCCAGTTATTCTGTGTTCTTGGGCAAGTCATTCTCTAAACTTTATTCCCCTTTTGGAAAATTGGGATAACAATCGTATGTTTTATCTACTTCTCCTGTTTGTTGTGGGGATTAAGAGATTGTGTGTAACGAGCACAGCAGACTGCTTTGTAACAGAGTACATGCTTAATAAATGTGGCCTGTTATGATGATGTGGGCAGAAACATCTAGCACAGATACTGACATATATTAATTGCTCAACAAATAGCTTGTAGAAAGATAATACCAAGATATAATCCTTGTGCCTTCCATGCTATCCAAGTTCTGTGTCAGAAGGGTATTCTGTGTCACACTCGGTTTTCTCTCTTACTTCTTACCAAAGGAATAATAATAACAGTAAACATGTGGTGGGTACTTGCCTTGTGCCAGGCCAGGTGCCAGCCCTGCCCCTTACAGAGGCTCATTTAATCCTAATGATAACCAGGGGAAGCAGGTATTGTTATTCTCGTTTTAAAGTTAGGAAACAGCAGCTCAGAGAAGTGAAGTGACTTGCATAAGGTCACAGGTTGTTAAGAGGTAACGCTTGGATTTGAACCCAGTTCTTGGACTCTAAATTTAGAGCCCTTACCACAGTTGCCTCCCTGTTATTATATTTTCCCTTCATAGTATTTTTTAAACCCTTGGATTAAGGCTGTAGTAATTTTAGTACAGCTGGCAACTGCTTGCTTAGTGCCGAGTCATTGTTGCCTCTCTCTGTCCTTAATAGGCCAGGAAACCTACTATGGCAGTGCTTATGACCTCTCTGGCGTCCGTATAGTACCTCTCATCCTTGGGCAGAGCCCAGTGGGGGAGGGAAGGGAACAGGGTAGCAAGTTGGCTCCAAGGACATGGATTTACTGAGCACTCCAGAGACTCTTGTTCTTGTGAGGTGTCATGTTGATTTGGGCATGTGTTTGCTGGGGGAACTAAGCACTTTCTTTTTTTTCCCTTTTGTCTTCTAGCCTGGCTTTCGAAAACATCTGGGCCTGCTGGAAAAAAAGAAAGATTACAAACTTCGTGCAGAGTGAGTTCGGTTTCCCGGTAGAGGTGCTGCCAAGAAGGTTGACCACTTCCCTGCACGGCAGCTGGATTGCCCAAGTGTCTGACGGGGGATAATTTCCTGCCATTGATAAAATGGCCAGAACGCTGGCAACCCGTCAGATACTTGTTTGTGACCCTAAACTTCTCTCTTTGTTTGGGCAGAGCGTTATTTATTTAACTACAGTTGCACTGCAAATTTTTTCTAATTCTGTTGTTCCAGATAGTTTGCTCATAGTCGCTTTGATTTGCCCCTGCCTTGGTGTTTGAGCCAAAAGCAGAATCTCTTTTCTTCTCTCCCTTCTCTTGAAATGCAAGATAGAATCTAAAATTCCAGTTATTGAGTCTCTTAAGTCCCGTGTGTGGTGTGGAATGAGGAGATATGAAAGATGGATTCATAAGACTGAGCGTGGGTGATAATGAACTCTGAAAACATTTCATAAAACAATTACCTCTATTTTTCTTCTTTGGCACTTTATTTGGAGAATAAATTATAATTATTTGTTAACTATGCATGTCAGCTGAGGTCCTTTTGTGCTCCTGGTACAGATGGTGATGGATTAAGTGGATTGCTCTGGGTCCCAGAGTTAAGGCTAATAATGATAACTGAGTGCTATTATTGGATTAGGTAGTGTTTTGGGAGACTTGCAATATTTACACTTATTTATTCCTCCCAACAACCTTCTGGGATACTATTCTCATCATACCCATGCTACAGATTAAATTAAGATGCAGATTGGTTAGCTAAATTATCCAGGATTACTTAGCTAGAAGTGGTGGAGTTAAGGTTTTAATCCAGATAGTCTGGCTTCAGAGTCCACGATTCTAGTCAGTATGCTATTCTGTGCTGTGTAGTTTTGGAACCTTATTTGGTCAGTTGGTGCCCAAGCTTGCATCAGAACCCTTTCTTTTTTTTAAACATTTATTTTTGAAGGGGAGAGAGACAGAGCGTGAGTGGGGGAGGGGCAGAAAGACAGGGAGACACAGTATCTGAAGCAGGCTGCAGGCTCTGAGCCATCAGCACAGAGCCCTATGCGGGGCTCAAACCCACGAGCTGTGAGATCATGACCTAGGCCGAAGTCAGATGCTTTACCGACTGAGCCACCCGGGCGCCCTGATCAGAACCCTTTCTAATGAGCTTTAATATGTGCTTTCTTTGGTGTTTCCCTCTAAAGATGTAAATAGCGCTAAAACATGTGAGATGGGGACAGTTTCAGGTGAATTTTGGGATAAGAGAGTAGCCTACAGTGATGGGATCTCAACATTAGTGACAGTGGAGTCTGGATCAAATCTAGTCATTGCTCTGGCTTTTTTGAGTTTCATTTTGTATGAACTTTAGATGCTTGTAAAGTGTGCTCTTGTGGGTTTTTTTGTTTGTGCTTTTTTGTTTTTGGATTTTTTTTGTTATGAACTTCACTTAAACTGCCTTTTAGTGACTACCGGAAAAAGCAAGAGTACCTCAGAGCTCTCCGGAAGAAGGCTCTTGAAAAAAATCCAGATGAATTCTACTATAAAATGACTCGGGTTAAACTCCAGGTGGGTACCTAATGGATCAGTTGGTATTCTGAGCTCCAACTCAATAAAGAAAATAAGATGGGGGAAGAGGTGGAGAGGAAGGAGCCTTGGCCTTTATTTAGCCCTTCTCCACTTGGTCCAAATGCTCTTGGTCAGTATCCAAGGCAAACTGTCCCTTCATGAACAGCATGCATTTCTACTCCTGAATCTGAGTTGTCTTATGACTGGAGCTCTTCTTTCTTTTTTTTTTTTTTTTTTTATGTTAATTTTTGAGAGAGAGAGTGCAAGTGGGGGTGGGGGGCAGAGAGGGAGAGAGAGAGGGACAGAATCCGAAGCAGGCTCTAGTCTCTGAGCTGTCAGCACAGAGCCCGACGCAGGGCTTGAACTCACAAACCGTGACATCATGACCTGAGCCGAAGTCAGACTTAACTGACTGAGCCACCCAGCCACCTCTGCCTGGAGCTGTTCTAAGAGTGGATGATGAGGTGCTAAATTGAACATGCATCTAGGGGCTTAGTACATTGGACTGCTGTTGCAGATGGCATTCAGTTGTCTTTGTTCCAGTCATAAGCTATGCTGACAGCTTATCAGTGATTTTAATCTAAGAGGGACTGTATCTTTTAAATCTGGATTTTAGGATGGAGTTCACGTTATTAAGGAGACTAAGGAAGAAGTAACTCCAGAACAGCTGAAACTGATGAAAACCCAGGATGTCAAATACATAGAAATGAAAAGGGTTGCAGAAGCTAAGGTAACAACTGAAGCCCTTTGTTCTGTTGTATTTTTGTTAAGGAAAGAAATGCAGATTCAGTGACTTCAAATTATAAGTTGATTTCTTCTTGAAGTACTTGTGTATGGTATAATGATTTAGAAGTGTAGTCAGTATGGTAGAGTGGAAAGAGTTCAGATTTGGAAATGAGACAGACTTAGGTTTGAATTCTGGCCCTGCCATTTATTAGCCCCATGATTATGGACAAGTTAACATCCTTGAGAGATTGGTTCCTCATTTCTATTTCATGGGATTGTTGTAAGGATTAAATGAGTTTTGTGGAATGTGTAGCCCAGTCACTTAACTGTGGTTGGTGCTTGATGGATGTTTAGCCGTTCTTTAAAAGAATGAAGCACATTTTTTGCTGGCTTGTGATAATGATGTGAAATGGTTTACACTTTTGACATTCATCTCTGATACCCTGGAAGAACCCAGTGTAAAATGAGATCCTGTTCCGTATTCTAGAAAATTGAAAGACTGAAATCAGAGCTCCATCTGCTGGATTTCCAGGGAAAGCAACAGAATAAGCATGTGTTTTTTTTTTGACACCAAAAAGGAAGGTATGAAATGTTTGAGGGTTTCTGGGATAGTCTAGCATGTTGGTGTATGTTTGGTGTTAGTGCCTTAAGAATTGTCTTGACTTTCAGTTGAACAGTTTGATATTGCCACTCACCTGCGAACAGCCCCGGAACTTGTTGACAGAGTCTTTAATAGACCCACAATAGAGACCTTGCAGAAGGAGAAAGTGAAGGGTGTTACCCAGCAGACTCGACTTAAGGTAATTTTCTCCGTTGTTTTCAGGTCTGAGCTTAGGAGAATCTAGGATCCACCCCCCCCCCCCCCCCCCTGCATTTACTATAATTAAGGAAAGCTCATTAAGTTCCCTTAGAAAAGTGGAAGGAAGATTTGATGATGGGATGGGAATGGACGAAGGTTCCTTGGTTTTTAAGATTGGGGGGTGTGTGGCATAGTGTGGCTTAGTGGTTGGAAGCTTAAGGGTTTGGCTTTATTTTTTTTAATTAAAAAAATTGTTTTAAATGTTTTATTTATTTTTGAGTGTGAGAGTGTGAGTAGGGGAGAGACAGAGAGAGAGGGGAACAGAAAATCCTAAACGGGCTCTGTGCTGATAGCAGCAAGCCCAGTGAAGGGCTCAAACTCACAGAGATTATGACCCAAACTGATGTCAATCAACTGAACCACCTAGGTGCCCCTGGTCTGGCTTTTAGATTTGCATTTGAATCCCACCTCTCACTCTGGGCTTTGTGCCTTTAAGACTTGTGACTGATGCCTACCTTGTAAAATGCAGAGAGGAGGGGACACTGAAGATTTTGGTATATTCTGATATTGAACCTTCAGCAGCAAATACACATCTCAAAAAGTCTTTACATATTATACATTTGTAACCAGAATTTTGTATTGACTTTTCCTTATGGTGCTTTCCATCACTGTAACTGGGTTTGTGCAGAAGACATGCTTTTTCTCAGAGCCTTCTGGAGTTGAACTCTCACTTCTGACTGATTCATTAAAAAAAAAAATGCTGTCAATGTGTTTCAAGCAGACAGCTGTTCTGTTTTGATTTGAATCATTTACACCGCATCAGCTTTGCTTCCAATGTTTAATTTCACAGCAGTTTCTCTAGCTCAGAGGCAGCTAAACTTGCGTTGGTAATATAAATACCCCTAATTAGTTTGACTATATTGGGTAATCCCATAAATTTGACAGTCTGTGTAATAAAGTGAAAACAAAAGCTGTCTGAAACCACTGCTGCGAGACTATGCTAGAATTGGTGAATTGTTTAAATCTAAAGCCCAGTGATGGTCCCCCCTTGTAGATAACACTTCCAGCTGAGGAGCCGGCTGACTAGTATTCTCGTGATAACCCTGTTTGTCAATTAGTTGTATTTTCAATTAGCTGTGTCACTAACACTTCTCAAGTGTTACGGTGGTCCCTAAAGAGATTAGTGCTCCCAACAGAATAGTTCACAGACATGCCTTGTAAGTTGGAAAGATTTGGATCTTGCTGTTCTTGTCCAGTGGTGTTGTTTCTTCTGGTTGTTTTGTTTAAAGCAAAAATATTTTCATTAAGAGACTGATGGTGAGTGGATTGTAAGGGAATTTTTAATCTCTCTGTAACTTGGAGGGGTGGGCAGCCCATGGATGAGCTGTAGGAAGTCTGTGAACACTCTCATTCCACACAGACATTTTGTGCAGATAGGCATATGCGTTTGCACAAATTTGCACCAACACACATACACATTTATTTCAGGAAAGAATCCACAGCTTTCATCAGTTTCTCAGGGGTTCATGATTCCCCCAAATTGAAGGGCCACTGGCCTTTGAGGGGATATTTCAGCAGTGAGAATTCTCAGGTCAGCTTCTGCTGAAAAAGTCCTGCTCTCTGAGTTCTGTGGTTCTCAGACACCTGCACACTGTCCATTAGCCTTTCTATTCTCTGTTCACTTTGTAGGGTTTCCAGGATTGGCTCATTCCTGCATTGCCTTAGGTAACCGGGACGCTCACACAAAGGTCAAACAGCTTAGTGTAGTAGTGGAAAGATTCCTGGGACCCTTGAGACTCGTGGGACAGTCCTGACTCTGTTCCAGGTGAACCTTGTGTCCCTGGGCAAGTCTCCAACGTTCTGTTAGCTCTAGAATCTGGTGTTCCTAAAATGGGCAATTTTATGGTCCCTTGTGTTGATTCTGAGTAAGGAGGAGGGAGTTGATGAAACCATTTATGCATTTGGACTTGAGTGGATTAAAAGCAGTTTTTAATTCATTTTTATCTTGTTAATTTTATTGAAAACGGGTGTGTATTTCTTCCACAGCGGATAGCTAAAGAAAGGCAAAAGCAGTATAACTGCCTGACACAGCGGATTGAACGCGAGAAGAAATTGTTTGTTATTGCACAGAAAATTCAAACACGCAAAGATCTTCTGGTAAGGAGAGAGAGCCTTAGGCCCTTCCTTTTATTTTATTTTTTTTTCCTTTCTCTCTTGTAAAGGTTTTAACTTAGACTGGATTTCAGCTGTGTGTAAATCAACCCCAGTGAAAATGTCTGCTCCTCAGGGGCAGTGGTTTGAGCCAGTGTCTGTTACTCTGACAGTGTTGAAATGTTCCTTGATTAAGAAGGTAATAAGGGGCTTATTAGTCAGTGCTTTGGAACAGCAAAGGGTAGGATCAGGTAGCATATGAACTTTATAGCTTATGAGCAGCTATGTGTAACATTTAAGCAGGTTAACAAAGCAGTGTGTGTCACTCATTGGTGTTTAAAAATAGACAACATTGTGTTGTTAAATAGCACAGCTAAGGATTATGTGATGCCCCTTTCATATTAGTACCATTCCTCTAAATGTCAAATTCTTCAGCTTTGTAGATCGTTCAGATCTGCCTTTCTCAACTAGGGTTCCGTGTGAGAATAAGCCCTACAGAAAAATGATTTGACTCCCTGTCTTCTCAGTTTTTCTGGAAACTTTAACATAGTAGTAGCATTGTAGATTCCCAGGGGAGAACATGATTCACTGCATCTGGGGATACTTGAGGGTAGTAGGGCTTTGTCCTTCCCGTACTTTGAGAAGGACTGAATTAGGGGCTTTCCAATAGGTAGTTTATTAACCTTCCTGTTTTACAAAATGCTATCCTACCGTTCACTGGTAACCTTTTTAATCTTTTGTAGGACAAAACTCAGAAGGTGAAGGTGAAGAAAGAAACAGTGAACTCCCCAGCTATTTACAAATTTCAGAGTCGTCGAAAACGTTGAAGTGGTACAGATGAGCTTTGTCATTCCATACAGAAGAGAATTCCTTTTTTTTTCCCTGAGTAACTTCACATTCCATTAGCCTGAATGACATGATTTTTCCTGTTTGTAATTTTATTATAGATCTGACATGTGATATTTTTCTGTGGACACCGTTAAAGCCCCTTCCCATGTCTTACTGTTTTGAGGGTTGTGAAATCAGCCTTAGTTTTATATTCCTATATATTTTTTTCCTTATGAAAGTTATATAATCTTATTACTGCAAATTTGGGAAATAAACGAATTCTTCCCTAATCCCAGTACTAATTGAGGAACAATAAATAGTTATTAGTGCTAGCAGCTAGGGCAATGAAAGTGAACAAAACTGTGAGCATTCTGGTTTATTTCCTCCATTCTTTTTTTTTTTTTTTAAGTTATTTATTTTGAGAGAGCATGAGTGGGGGCAGGAGAGAGGGAGAGAGAGAATCCCAAGCAGGCTCTGTGCTGACAGCAAACTGTGAGATCATGAGCTGAGATCAAGAGTTGGATGCTCAACTGGCTGAGCCACCTAGGCGCCCCTATTTCCTCCATTCTATAAAGGTGTGTACTGGTTTTTAATTACGTTTTTGTGTTTTGTAGTTGTAATTACAGTAAACAATTTTACATCTTTTTTCACTTCAATTCTTCCATTTTGTTACATCACTTAATTTTTTATTTTTTAAAGTTTACTTTGAGAGAGAGCGTGTGCGTACATGCAAACGGGGGGGAGGGGTGGAGAGAGAGAGGAAGAGAGAGAGAATCCCAAGTTTGGGGCTCGAACTCATGAGCCAGGGGATCATGAGCTGAGCTGAAATCAAGAGCTGGATCCTCAGGGCACCTGGGTGGCTGAGTTGGTTAAGCATCTGACTTCGGCTCAGGTCGTGATCCATGGGTTCGAGCCCTGCATTGGGCTCTGTGCTGACAGCTCGGAGCCTGGAGCCTGCTTCTGATTCTGTGTCTCCCTCTTTCTGCCCCTCCCCTGCTCATACTCTGTCTCTTTCTGTCTCTCAAAAATGAATAAACTTTAAAAAAAAAAAAATTAAAAGTCGGATGCTCAACCAACTGAGCCATCCAGGTGCCACACATCATTAATTTTTTAAAAGTAGTGTATGCTCATAGTAGAAATTAAAATAAATATTTTTAATGCTTGCATGTTTGATTTAGTGGGCAGACTGATTTTACCTTCCTGCCTTCTGTGTTTATGGATATTCAGTGGCTTCATAAAGTAGCCAAGGAGGAATTTTCTTTCTCTTACGCTTTATAGCTACAGATAGAAACCCTTGGAACTAGGAGCCCATGGTGGCACCTCCTTATTGATGAAGCTTATATCGGACAGATCTGGCTCTGTTCCTGCCCTCTGCACTTCTGGCCAGCTCCTGATTCCAAGGCTGTAGATGGCTTGGTACAGGCCTGTGCCCTGGAGGTGCGGACTGCAGAGCATGTGTAGCAGCTCCTTTGTCTTCCTAGAGTCTCACTCTTCCTGTCTATGTCGGGGTGGTAAGCTGAGGCTGGTCAAGACAGGACTGAGCATGCTTGGAGCAAATGTGGGAGGAGCAGAGTTCTGGGAGGTGTGCTTACACCTCACCCCTGGAGGAGGAACAGCTGTGCCTGGATTTTAAAGAGAAAACGAAAATCATCGTTAAAACTTAATAAGTTTCTATGACTGTTAGGCTCCTATATAAAGCCTAAAATGAAAGCATGTTTCCTCAGGGTGTACCCAGTGGGGTTTAGATTTGGGAGCCGTGGAAAGTAGGAAAAAGGGCCAGGGAATAGAAGTTAGTAGCTTTTGCCTTAAGGAAGGAAATGCTTCACAGTCTCTGTGTGAACTTCCTTTTGGGGAGGTGGTGAGCTAAGTAAATGTTAATGGTCTTATGACATAGAGGTCTGAGTCCTGAGCCAGGGAAGGGATTTATCCTGTGGATGTTGGACAGGAGTGGGCAGAGTCTGTTCCTGGGATAAACCAGCTTGGTGCTGCTACTCGGACTCGTATCCCTTGTCCCTGCTGGATAGGAAGGTGGGAGGCAGGGAAGGGATATACCTAATGCCTTCTCTTGAAGCTTATGCTTACACAAAGGTACACACACTTCATTAGTTCTCACTTTATATTTACTTATTTATTTTTAACGTTTGTTTATTTTTGGGAGATAGCATGAATGGGGGAGGGGCAGAGAGACAGAATCTGAAGCAGGCTCCGGGCTCTGAGCTGTCAGCACAGAGCCTGAAGTGGGGTTTGAACCCACGGACCGTGAGATCATGACCTGAGCCGAAGTCGGATGCTTAACTGACTGAGCCACCCAGGTGCCCTGGCTCTCACTTAAATAGACTTTTAGGGTACTACCCCTCGGGCCTCATGCACACACGTATGCGCACACCTGTATACCCTCTGGTACACGAACGTGCCACCAGGGTTTCACATCCGCTGGTTAGGTGCTAAGTAAGTCCTCACGTGTTCTGTAGGTATACAGCAATGCTTCATTGAAGAGGCATGTGCGTAGGCAGGAACGTTTATCCTTTTGGACTACCGTAAATTCCAGATTAGAGATAGAGAACTATAAGGAGATAAAACCAGGTGTCCCGAATTGCTGTTAACACTGAGGGCTGTCTCTGAGGCCCAAGGAGAGCTTGCCTGCCCCTTGTGATGAACCCAAGACAGATGCCCCAGCCTCCTGGGTGTCGAAAATAGGCCAGGACCTTATGCTTTGGCGCTCAGTGGGACCTCGGACTCCTGGCTCATTGCTTGGGAAGGGGAGAGACTGTTGTTTCCTTAGGATCCACACGTCCAGGCCCCAGAGGTGGTTTGGGCTCTTGGTGGCGTCCTGCTCTAGCTGTGCCAAGGGGAATGCGGGCAGCATAGGGAGGTGGAAGGCATTGCTCTGAGTCAGAACCTGTGTGGTTCAGGTCTCGTACAAATGAGGTCCCCAGAGTGTCAGCTACAATAGCTGACGTGGAACATCGAGGTTTCTTGGGCAGGGAACCAGCTATCCTGCCTGAGTCCTACTCCACTGCCTCTTAGAGCCCTTCTGACTCCAGCAGTAGAGTGTCAGGCCTTAGCTTTATTCTCGGATTAAATCTTTTTCTAACTCTAGAGGGAACTGATTCCTGGCAACAGGGTAGGAAACGGCCCAGTAGATGGAGCTGCTGCCCCTTCTCTGGGTGCTGGTGTCTACTCTCTTAGCACTCTTGGCTTCTGTTGGAAGCATCCTGTACTACGTAGGTGCTTAGTTCCTATTTACTGAATTCAGTGCCTTAGAGGAGAACTCTTAGGAAAAAAAGGTTTTCTCCACCCCTACTCCTGCAGTTTGAGGTAAGTGTGGTCCCAAAACAAGGAAGGGGCAGGAGAGGGCTTTTCCCCTCAACGTTTCTAGTAAGGCCCATGCAAGGAAGCCTGTTGAGTCCCACATCGAGAGGGTGGTTCCACCAGGAAATGGTAGGGGGTCTCCCCGTGAGCAGTTGCGAGGGTTTATGTCTAGCTCGCTGTCTCTCCCCCACTGCTGGTTGTGGGGCAGTGAACAATTAGAGCTGCACATCCTCCAGCAGGGAAGGCAGCCAGCAGACGCAGACTTGCTCTGCCTGCCTGTGGAGGCCGGTGAGGCCAGGGCCTGTTGGGACCTGAACCAGTGAGGCAAGTGGGTATGCGGTGCTGGCCTCCCTCCTCAAGCTCTCCCCATGCGTTGATTCACAGCCTTGTGCACAGGGTGTTGGGAGAGGGTGGGCCGGAGCTTGGGTGGGAGTCTTGACCCAAAGCCCCCGGCGAGTGGAGGAATTGGGGGTGGACCCGAAATACTATTGGGGCTGAGCTGGCGGTTTCTTGGGCTCGGGCGGCTGCCTCCTGGGGTCAGAGGGTACATGCTCTCTTGCCCAGCAGGTCACCGGGCCTCCCTCCTGGCGGGGCTCCCACCCAGCTCCGTGGGTTTGTCTCAGCAAAAAGTGCAGGGGAGGAGTGGAGATGAAGCTACGAAACCCCGAGAGGCAGAGCTGGCTTTCCCAAGTCCACCCCTTAGAGTTTGGAAGCTTAAGAGGCTGGCTGGGTCATGCTTCTGCTTGTTCTTTCCTACACCGCTCTGGTCGGAGAGCAAAAAAATCTCTCTTGTTTCTTCAGACTCCCTGTACGGAATCTGCGTGTTCCTCATTCCTAGACCCATCAATGTTGCATTTGGAGAGTTCTGTCTCCTCTGTATCTGTCCAACCAAAGTTTGTACCTAGTTCTCTCTGTCCGGTCTTGCGTGCTTCACTTGATAGCCCTCGTCATGAGAGTAACCGTTTCCTCTCACATCTGGGGAGCAAACTGCTCGGTGCTGGGGCTGTGGTGCAGTCCTGAGTCCCCGGCTTTGGTGGTTGTAGACGTTGGTCCAGAACAGACCCCAGGACCTAGCTATTTCTAGGCAAGAGGAGCTTATGTGGGGACTGCTATGTTTGGGGTTAAGGGTGGGAAGGAAGCCCTTTCCATTCCTCTTGTTGTCTGTCACCTGATGGCCTTGCTCACATCATAAGTGTTAATTGAAATTGTGATGCCCCGGAGGCAGCTGGGCAGGCCCCCCCCCCCCCCCCCCGCCCTGAATCAGCCTGACTCATTTACAGCTTTCTCCGAGTTACCCCAAAGGCTTCTCTTTTGAGGTGACAAATGTGGGGTTGGTTTCAGGTTTCATGTTTTTACATTACTAGGTGGAAAAAAAACCTTTCCAAACCAAAAAAACCAGCTTTTACAGCAGAAACAACATGTCCCGAGAGCGCTGGAAATTTCCCCTGTCCTCTCTCTGCTGCTCAGCCACAGAGACCAGTGACGGACGGAGGGGTTAAGAGGAGGGGGTTGGAGCTGAGGCAAGTGGAGCGTTGGGGACAGCCCCTTTGGAGGTGGCAGCATCTGCTTTCCTGCTTAAAGGCAGGGGAGAGCCTTTGCAGGGCCCTGTGGTCTCTGGTAGCCAGCGGTCGATTGCCAAGGGACAGGGGCGGTCAGCTCAGGATAGACAGGGGCTGGGGAAGGGAACCACCTCACATCTCTCGCTAATTTGATCCCTGGAGATCGGGGGCAGGTCCCTCAGAGAGGGCTCTTTAGGTGGAGCAGTAGGTGGGAAGCTGCAGGATCCATCTGGCACATGGAGACTGGGAGACCACCCTTTCCTGTTACTGGCTGGTAGCATAAACTGCTCCCCGCCTGCCCCCCAGTGGGGGCAGATGGCCTCCATGGCAGATGGAGACCAGGCCAGCAATGGCTGGGTGAGCTTTCCGGTCCCAGCCTGGCCTCCCTGGCTAATAAGACAATTGAGAGGGGCAGTGACAGGGTGTGGTGTGTGTGTGTGTTTAGTAGGAGACAGAGTCCTGGCCTTCTTGGGCCATTGTGGAGGAGAGGTAAAGAGGGAACCCCACATGAAGTCTGGATCTTGGGGGCATGCCCAGGTTTTCTGTGTAGAGGTGGCAGGTGCTCAGGGCCCTGACGCTGCCCACCTACCCAGGCTCCCAGAACCCCCAGTTCTCGAGCGAAGGGGATGGTCCCCGGGGTGGGAGTCTCTGTTGCAGCTGGAGCCTGGTGGGCTTGATGCAGACCCCCTGCTAGGTCCCCAGAGCTGGGCCTGGGCAGCAGCTCCTCCCAGAGGACGTGCCCGTTTATTATGCGCTCGGGCTCCCTCACTGCGCAGGCAGGCAGCGGCCTTCATTAGCGGAGGAGCTGGGGTCTGTTTTGGCTGCCTCATCAGCATCAGTGAACTGCGTCCCTGCGAGATTTGATACAATTTAATTAACCTAATTAAAAGCTCTGATTGCAGAGATGATTGGGGTAGCGCCAGCAGCGACTGCATATTTATAATGAGCTGCAAGGTGTGGGACCGCAGCCAAACGCCACGCATCCTAATGAGCGGGAGCTGAGAGCCAGGGAGCGGGAGAGGGAACGTTTATTTTTGGCAACAATGCCCAGTTCCTCCCTGCCAGGGAGTCAGAGACCCAGGGAGTGAAGACCATCCTGCCCACTGAGCTCCTCTGAGCAAGGTAGGAGCGGGAGCATGTGCTCCCCACGCGTTCTTGTGCCTTTGGACGCCCACGTGAACGCACAGTGCCCGTGTTTGCCGCTTACGGAGTGGGGGGCTGGGACCCCAGCAGTGCACTTTCCCTGCCTCTCTCCATCTCTGGGAATCGGGCTGCCTTCTGAACCATGAGCCCTGGTTGGAGGAAACGGCTCAGTAGAACCACCTGGATTTTAGGACTTCGGGATCCCTGGGCTGTTCTCTGGACTTGCCAAGGCAGATCCAGGCTGTGACGGGATTAGGCTGAGAGGCTGGGTGGGCATCGGAAAGGGGGTCTGGATGCCCGGGAGACCCAGGTGAGGATTTTGGGGTCTGGAGCAGACCGGAGAAACAGCAGAAATGGACTTCCAGCTCCTCTCAGTGCCCCAACTCACTGTCTTCTGAGGATGGTGTCCAGAGACGGCCATCTCGCCTGGACTCTTCTCTGCCACTGCTTCTGTCTGGGGACTCTTGGTTTGTCTGACTCAGCGTTTCCACCGTAAATCACATCTAATAATAACGAGAGTGAGAGCCGGGGCAAAGATGCCGTGGGTGAAGGGGGCACTGGTGAGAAGGGGCATGCTGCCCAGGTGCACTGGGGTGTCGAGCGGTGAAGGAGCTCTCGGGTGGCGGGAATGGGGGCTGGGTTCTGGAAGCCACCGTCAGAGGCCTTAGGGGGAAGAAGATGGGAGCAGCCCTCCTCCCGCACCCCCCTCCCTGCCCTGGGAGCTTGTGGAGGTCATGAGCTCATCCTGGCTGGCCCAGCCCCCCAGTGCTCTGAAGGCTGCCAGGACAAGATGAGATTTGTCCCCAGCCCACCTTGCAGAGCTGCAGCTGCTCAGCTCCCTTATCAATCTTCTCTGTGGGTTTAATCATCTCTCTGTCATCCTGCTGGGACAGCCCTCCCCTTCCTGGCCCCGGCTTTCCTCCAATCCCCCTCCCCCAGACACACCATCTTTCCTCTCCTGGACTTCCCTTCTACGAGGCAGAGGGTGGGCCAGGGCAGCTTTGCCCCAGGTTTAGTCTCAGTGGTGGGGCCAAGGGGTCCCTGTTTCTGGAAGGAATAAAGGGGGGGGGCAGGGGTAAAGGTGGTACTGATGGAGAATCTGTCCTAGCCAGGTCCCCATTATCTTTGGCTTCATTCCAGGCTGGGTAGGACAGGGTCTGGAGGTTGGCCATGAAGGCCTGCAGCCCAGATCTAAGAGATTCTTGTGTAGGTGCAGTATCTATCCCGTCCTTCTTCCTCCCTTTTGCCAGCCCCTTGGGAGCTGTGTCCACCCACGGCCATCCAGGCAGCCAGCTCTGGCCTCTTTCCCTGGGTGGGTTCTGTGGGGCCAGGCTACATGGAGCCTTGTGGGCCCAGGGGCCTGTGGGCAGGAACCGCAAGCCCACAGCTTTGCGTGCATCTTGGGAAAAAGGGTGCCCAGGAGTCAATGGAGCCTGTGTTGTGGTCCAGGCTGGGAGCCAGGGCGCAAGGGGATCTGGGGCCCCTCCTAGTGCTGACGTGCAAGATGACCTTCAGGGCAACTCTTCAACCCTCTCTGCTTCACTCTGTTTCCCCTTTAGAGCATTTGGGGCAATGGGCAGGGGGCAGGGGTGGCATGGTGTGGTGTATGTGCCCCTTGGAGGGAACATGAGAGAGATGGTCCTTCTTCCCCTGCTCATGGTCCCACTCAGGCATTCAGTGCAAATGGAAAGCTGGCTTCTTCCCATTTCTCAGAAGGGGATGGGAAGTGCCAAAGAGGGATAGGATCCAGGGGAGCATCACCCAGCTTGTCCTCAAGGTGGGGCTGAGAGACACCCTCCCCCCCCACCCCCCCAGCCCCAGAGGTTCCTCTCAGATGGAGACCATAGGTTCTAGAGGGGCACTGACTAGTCTTGGGCTGGAGGGGGCTGGTCCAGTTCAGCCCAAGGCTGGGCTCTGTAGGACAATGGTATGTTGATGAGGATTTGGTTTTGGTCTCACATGGCCTGCTGGGGGTGGATGGACTGCACGTGGCTGATCCGCCTGGGCTGACCTTTGGTCGCTGGCTAGGGAAGAGAGGAAGCCATGAAGGTCTCCTGCCCACTCAGTGCCCTGGGCCCCCTGCCACCCCCACCCCAGGCACTGCCCTCTGGGCACATGCACTCTGTCTTCACCTACCTTCTCTTAATCTCTCTCTTCCCTTTTTCTTTGCTTGTGTGTGAATGTATGTACGTTGTGTGCGAGCATGTGTGTTTGTGCAAGTGTGAGAAAGGCACCTGATGGGTGAAGGACAGTGAGAAAAGAAGCCCCTTTTGTGTATCCCTTTTGTGAATGAACCTAATTTCTTCTGTTGTGGGGACAACGCCAGACTAGGACCAAAGTGTGTGTGCATGCATGTCTATGCACGTGTGTTCACGGGCAGGGTGGACACGTGTGCTCATGTAGAGGGCACTGCTTCCTACCTTGGCTTATCCTATGACCTATGTCCTCTGGTGGGAGGGGGGTGACTTCTATGGTCTGCATCTTCCACCTCCTGCCGGAAGCCACATCCCCTATCTGGCACAGGGCCAGGGTGTCACTTTCAAAAGGGAAAAAGGAAGACTTCTTTGGGGTTGTGCAATTATTATAATCACTTGAGTGAACTAAAAATTAGCATTCAGTGAGGAGGCAAGGCATGCATGCACACACACGTGTGCAACAACATGTACACGTACAATGAGAGCTATACACAGACAAGGATATGTAGAGGGAAAATCAAGATACAGAGAGACAGGGATATACTTACAGGAACACCTGTGATTCTTTATTTTAATTTTATTTTTTTCTTTAAGTGTTTATTTATTTTTGAGAGACAGCAGCAGAGGGACAGAGAGAGAGGGAGATACAGTGTAGAGCCCGATATGGGGCTCGAACTCATGAACCACAAGGTCATGGCCTGAGCCAAAATCAAGAGTCGGATGTTCAGGGCGCTTGGGTGGCTCAGTCAGTTAAGCGTCTGACTTTGGCTCAGGTCATGATCTGATGGGTCATGGGTTTGAGTCCCGCGTCAGGCTCTGTGCTGACAGCTTAGAGCCTGGAGCCTGCTTCAGATTCTGTCTCTCTCTCTCTGCCCCTCCTCTGCTCGCACTCTGTCTCTCCCTCTCTCTCAAAAATAAAACATTAAAAAAAAAATTAAAGAGTTGGATGCTCAACCAACTGAGCCACCCAGGTACCCCTACACCTGTGATTCTTTTTTTAAAAAAAATTTTTTTTTTCAACGTTTATTTATTTTTGGGACAGAGAGAGACAGTGCATGAACGGGGGAGGGGCAGAGAGAGAGGGAGACACAGAATTGGAAACAGGCTCCAGGCTCTGAGCCATCAGCCCAGAGCCTGACGCGGGGCTCGAACTCACGGACCGCGAGATCGTGACCTGGCTGAAGTCGGACGCCCAACCGACTGCGCCACCCAGGCGCCCCAACACCTGTGATTCTTAAATGGGGTTATCTGTCCTTCTTTTCCTCACCAAGATGCTCAGGTGGATGTAGCAAAGGGGGCTATCTCAGGAGAATCTTTCCCTGAAGTCCCTAAAGGGTCGAGGGCAAGCCAGTACAAATGATTTGATACAGCAAACATTACGTGAAGATTTTTAAACGAGCTCTCCTTCATGGGGAGCCCCAATACAACTTTTTCTCTAAGGCTAGTCTACCACTTCACCCCCTCATTGGCCCCGGTACTATGTGGAGGGAAGTTAAATTTCCAGACTTGGCATTAGATGGGGGTGGGTGCCCGGATACTGGCATGGGGAGGCCTGTGGGTGAGAAAGGGAGCGCATGTGTGCCCTCAGACTTATTCTCCAGGTATCTCTCACATTAACAGCTTTGAGTGGTTTGGCTGAGGAACATTTCTGGATGTTTCTACCTCCTTCCCCTTTGTTCCCTTTTTTGCTCCCCTACACCCTCCCCTCCCCAATATAGTTCTGTTAATCCCATTGGATGCTGGGCAGATAGTGCAGGGATGGTCTTTAGCACTGAAGCAGAAAGGACAGAGCTGGGGAAGGGCTGGGTTGGGGGCTGGGCCTGAGGTTGGTGCGGGGCACAGTGGGGTCGAGGCTGAGTTTCGAGCTGGGATTTGAAGCTGAAGCCAAGTAGAGCATGGACTAAGGTGGGGTTGTTGGAGGTTGGGTTGGCAGAGCATCTCTTTCAGTCTTGACAGGATTCTGAGAAGCCTATTTTTGGAGTCCAAGGCAGATGTTCTCCCCCAGTGAAGGGAATGTTTGGTGTCTGCTGTCCCCTTGGAGGGGCGGGATAGATCCCCTCCCCCTGCTCCCCTCAGCTAAGCAGAGTCATACATCACCAAGGGGCCGGGGCTCCCTAGATGTATTGCCCTAATACGTCGCTATAGCAACCCCACTCGAATCCTGCATTATTCTAATGTGGTCCCCCTCCCCACTGTGATGTATAGCTTGGGTCTCAGAGCTGGGAGGCCCCTTCTCTGAGTCTGCTACAAGTACCCCAGGGATGGGTGGGTCGGAGGCCAGCTTGGCTTCTTTGGGCCCTGTCTTGCTTCTCTTCACCCTGGGCACGGATCCTTTGTGAAGCTGGGTATGGAGATGGGGTCTGGCCCATTAGCCCACCCACCCGCCTGCCCAGAGAGGGGAACCGGCAGGCCATGTGTCCTGGCCCAGGCACACGAGTGCCTGACGCACCGACCCACGCCAGCCTGCCTGGCCTGGGGACCTGAGGCCTTGGGGTTGGGGGCCAGGGCAGGACAATGGCTGCATTCCTGCTGTGAGCCACAGGCCCCCATTGTTCCTGTGGACACTGCCTACTTGAGGGTTGTGATTCTGGCCCTCACCCCATGGGGGGCGTAGGATGCTCCCTGGACCACTCCCCCGCGGGACCATAGAGGGGTGATTCATGGGGTGGCCAGGGCATAGCAAGCCCCAGCTGTGCCCAGATTCTGGGGGGTGGGAGGGGGAGGCCACTGAGGGTTGTTTGTGTCGCGGGGGGTGTGTGTGTGTTGAATAGTCAGAGGACTCCAGGCCATGGACACCAACCACGTCATCTCCTACCCCTCCTCATGTGTGGGCCGGTCAGAGAGGCCCCATTGTCAGAGGGGCAGGCCCACCCAGGCTAGAAGGGAAGCGAGAATTGAGAGGGGCCACTTCAGAGCTGAGAGGATCCAGAGACCACCCCTCACACCACATTGGTGGGAAAATTGAGGTCTGAACAATGGCAGGGACTTGTTTAAGGTCACACAGCCAGGTGGTGACAGGCCTAGGACCAGAACATTTCTCCATATCTCCCTGGTGCTGAGATGCTGCTGCCATTTGTGGTAGAAAAGACTGAGTTCCAGTGGCGATCTTTAGCCTTGGCAGAAGTTATGTTTATAAGCACCTTCCTCTCCTCTGCTTCCTTTGAAATCTCTCTAGTTTAGGTCAGCACTTGGCATTCTTGGAGTGAGAAAACGGAGCTAAGGGGAGTCCTAGGGCCACACAGAAGCCATACTGACTGCATCCTCTGTGGGGCCCTGAAGAAATGAATGGCGCGTGGAGGTTCCCAGTGCTCTGACACACAAGATGCATAGATGCAACAATAGACTTCATTGTTTCCTCCCGAACAATGATCTCACGTGGGTCCTCACATGCCTACCCTACATGACTGAGAGGTAGTGAGGGGAAGAAGCTAATGCAAGAGAATTTTAAGGACAGGGGGGCTGGTCTGATTTATCTCTGTGTTCCCAGTGCTCAATATAGGGCCTGATTGTTAAATTGGATCATGGGATGTGTGGATGGATGGTGGGTGGTTGGATAGATGAATGGGTGGGTGGTTGAAGAGGTGGTTAAGGGTTGCATGGATGAATGGATGAGCTGGTGGATAGACGGACTGATGGATGGATAAATAAGTGAGGGAATGCCTACTTCATATGTTAAACTCCAGGGATGACACAACTTGGGTCATACCGAGGATGGATAGTGGAGTGAGGCCTGGACCCAGGCACCTGGGACCCACCTTCGATGTTAGGATGCCCTGTAGCATAGTTTGTTGGTTAACCTCTGGGTAGGGTGGCAGTAGAACCAGGAGTTGGGGCCTGGAAGGAATCTACACTCAGACTTAGTCTCATAGTAAGTGGCTCCCCAGGATCTAGGAGCCTTAGTCCTGAGTTGAGTCTTCTGTGCCGGGATCAAAGGAGGGGGTGGGAGCCCATTAGTGGATGGGTACTGGCCAAGGCAGCAAGAAGCATGAAGGTTTAGGGAGGGGGAAGGAATGGGGTCTTGAGGGCGCTGGGGCTGAGTGATTTTGCCTCCTCAGGGTCAGGCCCTGAGCAGTGAGCCCCAAGGGAAACCCCTATTCATTCTTCAAGACCCAGCTTAAATACTGCTACTGCCGTCTATGAGGTTTTCTCTGACCGTCTCGGTGCTATCTCCCCAGAGCCTACACAGAGCCTTAGAAGGGACTCAGTACACATTCTTGGGGACATGGGATTGTCATGAAGAGGCAGAAGTAGGGGATAGGTTGGGAGACTGCATCTGCCACTAACTTTCTGAGTTCTTTTGGGCAAGTCCCTCCACACCCTTGGGCCTCCATTTCCTCATCTGTGGAGTGGGATGGAGAGCTTGAACTTTTCTTTCCAGAGTGAATGGTTTTGAGAGTGAAGAGCAGTAATTCGGGGTGGGGGGGGGGGGCAGGGGGAAGCGTTGCTGGAATCAAGCTGGGCATGATTTTTCCACACTGATTCAGCCCAGGAATAATACAATAACATATATTGTACATATGAAATTAATTTTATGGCTGACATTTAATGTGTACTTACAACATGCCAGGCATTCTTTTAAGTGTTTATATAATCTCTCAGCAATCCTACCAGGCAGGTGCTATCATGATTTTCTTTTGACAGACAAGGAAACTGAGGCATGGAGAGCATAAGCAGCTTGCCTGAGGTCCCAGGGGTAGCAGGTGGTGCAGCCAGAAGGAAAGCCTGTGAAGACACCAGGTCCCACCTTCTTTGCCTCATGTATGCGGTCGCTCAGTATGCAGCTCTCTGAATGGATGCACGAGGAGGGCTCCCTGACCTCTTCGGTGAGCTCGGGCAAGGCATCCAGCTTCCTTGAACCTCATGGCAAAGTGGTGGAGAGAGGAGGCAGATCCTAGCCAATGAGCTCCAACACCCTTGGTCCTCAAGCTTCTCTTTCTGGCCTAGTCTTGAGTTCTGGAACCTCCTCTGCCTTGGGCCCATGCCCCAAGCACTGGACACTGCTATTCACTGCTGTAAATAGAACATGGATCCAGGTGTCAGATGCAATAGGTTTTATTCCAGCTTTTATCATGAACCAGTCTTGTCGCCGTGGACAGGTCCCTAAAGCTCTCTGGGTACCAGTTTGTTCATCTGCAGAATAGGAGTAATTAATGTGAGATAATGAAAGTAAGTACGAAGTAAGTGCTGGGTAAGTATTATGTCAGAGCGCCTTGGACAGAGTGGGGGCCACGGCCAAAGTTCATTACATTTTGGCTTTCTTTCCCGTTCACTTGTTTTTGTACAATGCCCTGCATAGGCCCCACAATAAAACAGCTTTCATTCATTCATCACCTACTTATGCCAGGCACTCTATGTACATCATCCCACTTAATTCTCAAAATAGCTCTATGCTGTAGGCATTGCCCTCATCAACATATCAGGAAACCAAGGCACAGAAAGGGTAAGTAGCTGCCCTAAAGTCACACAGCTGATAAGAGGTAGAGCCAGGATTTGTACCCAGATCTGTCTGGTCCTATAGACACTGTGCTTCACCATTCTGCTCCCTGCCTCCCGCAAGACACAGCTTCCCTAGGAACTTTGATGACAATGTCTGGAGGGGGCCTTACTGGAGAGCCGGGTCTGCCCACAAGTTACTGGGGTCAACTCTAGCAGCTTCTGTTTGGAGGGAGCACTCCCTCCTCTCAGGGTGGCCAGTCCCGGGGAAAGGCCAAGCAAGGTGACAATTTTCCACCCTAAGCAAGGAGAGCAGTAGCCACGCAGGGTCCAGGTCTGCCCCTGTTCAGAGCTGAATAATCTGGAGCCTTTGAAGAAGGATTTCTGAAAAGCCATCAGGAGTGAATCATTGACTTAGGGAGGCGATGAATCAACGGGGAGTTCATAAAACGGCAAATGAATCGGGTGTGAGAACGACGGAGCCACTGCTATTCCCCAGAACCCTCGGGGGACAGAGAGCTGAGAGAAAAGAAATAAAAATAACACGGGGCCTCGAGCCTGCTACGAACCGGAGTTAGCCCCTCCTTCTGTGGGGAAAGACGGACGGGCCAGAGGGATGAGACCCGCTGGTGGGTGAAGTGGGGCCAGAGGAACGCTCCGGGGGCACTGTTGGCTCCCTGGGTCCAGGCGGTGGGTGCCATTAGCAAATGTCTTTCCCCCTTCTTTTCAGGAGCCCTCGCAAGAAAGAACACTGATTTTGACGAACACCCAAAATAATGTGAGATCAGGCACCATGCATTATGCATGAGGTCTGATTTAACATGAACATTATTTCTTGTGTACGAGACCATATGCCTCCGTGCTGTCTCTGCAGCCTAATAATACCCGGACCCACCCTGGTCAGGCTCAGCTAACGACATGTCCACTGGGTGTGTGCGTGGGGGGCGTTGAAGCAGAGCCCTCCTGGTGCTCAGCTCAGTTGAAGGGAGCCCATTCAGATGCCCTGGAGGTGGGTGGGAGGTGGGTTGTGCCCCTGGAGAAACACCAGGGAGCTGGGGTGGATGTAACTGTGTGAAAGCTCCAGTGCGCGTGTGTCTGTGTGTATGTGTGTGTGACATCAGGAGCCCATGACTAGGTGATGGTTCATCGCGTGGCGATGTGGGGGCATGTGCAGAGCTGAGGTTTTTACTGCACAAGAGGGACGGCGGCAGGAATGGATAGATCTAATTGCTGTGTGTGTTTGTATATATACACGCATATGTACGTGTGGGGGTGTGTGTTTAAAAAATAAGATCACACATACATACAAACACACAGCCTAACTTTAATTATCTGAAGGGAGCAGGAGAGATCTGGGAGGAGCCGGGAACAATGACGGGCAGGGATTGGAAAGCGGCTTGTGGGGTAAGTGCTTGCACGTTCTGAGAGAAAGGGCCCTGGTCCAACGCCGCAAAGCATGGTTGTGTGCGTTCAACCAAATGTTTACAAGTGCCAGGTTAGCTCCGGAGAGCCCAGTGCCCAAGACAAGAGGGCCGGCACTGGCCCGCGGTTATGGGTGTGGCCACGAGCGTGTGAGCATGTGTGTGAGGTAGCAAGTTGGCGAGGGCGTGCTTGGGGTTCCAGTCGGCCAAGGGGAGGAGGGCCGGGCAAGGGTGCGAGTGGGAGAGAGACAGGAGATAGCCTGATGGCGAACTTCTGAGAACGGTGGAGAACCGGAGGGGAGGTAGGTGAAGGAAGGATTGTGGGCAAGCCTGTGTGCACGTGAAGCAGGGTTGCCTTCTCGGAGGCGACGGTTGCCTCCGCTCTACCCGGCAACCCACTTACCACAGCCAACTTGAAGCTGAGTTTTGGGGGGCGGGATGCTCAGCTGTGAGGCGGCCCTGGTGACTGTGGCCACGTCCCAGCTCCGGGACCAATAGAGGGCAGTCCTCCCACATGGAGCCCCGAACGGCTGGCCAAACACTAATTCCGATGCCTTCAAATAGGCTGGGCAGGGACTAGATGGCCAGCTCCTCTGGCTTCAGTCACTCAGCTAGAGGCCCTGGGTGACTTCCGTTCGCTAAGCTTAGGGGGAACAGCTGGGCCAGATAATTAACCTACTCTCACTCCTCTCCCTACTCAGGCGGGTCTCCTTTCTGGAACTCAAGCCCTGCTCCAAAAGGCCTGGGCCCGGGAAAGCCACTGGGAACTTGACCCTCCCACAAGCAGGCCCAGAGCCTCTCTGGAGGAGACTCCATTCCAAATAGCTCTAAGTGGGTGGCTACGGTTGGGGGTCAGCTAGTTCTGTGGACACCCAGCCCGGTCTTGGGGTCGAGGGATGATTGTACAGGACCTAAGCCATGTGACATACAAGCTAGTACAACTTCCTGGGGCAGGACGTGGGGGGAGAATATAGGCGTCCTTGAGGTTTAGGTTCTGGGTTTGCCTTGTTGACAATGATGGCCACCTTCCTGCTTGTTTTAGCCACCCCCCCACCCTGTCAATGTTTTCCCAGCTCAAGTCATTAGTGGTATAGCATGGCCTTCCTTTCCCCCCTATTTCTGGGAGCGGCTATAGCACACACACACATACACACACACACACACACACACACACACTCACACACACACACACATTCATACACCAACACACAGGTTCACATGGGGAGAATGAAGCTCTCTTAAGGAACAGAATCTGTGTCCACATGATCATAGAGAATAATTTTCTTCAGGTGAGAAGGGGAGAGAGCTGGGATCAGAAAATTCCAAATCTGCTTGGGAACGCTTGGGCTTCCCTGAAGACTGATGCTAGGGCCGTCTGCCTCTCTTGAATACGAGGAAGTCTGGGGCCCTCGGGAGTGAGCACGTAACTCCACGTACACACGGGATGGAGAAACCTTTCCCAAGCTGTATTGTATCCAAGGAGGAAGACTCCAGGACAAAATCTGTCTCTCTCCCTGTGGTTTCTCCTCACACAGTCAAATATGCTATGGTTCCTATGGCCATCCCAAGCTAGAGACTAGGGAAAGGACCTCTGGGGGCTTCTGTGACCAAGGGGTCGGTCACCGGGTAGCTGTCCCAGGCTGGTGCTCGTTAAGTAAAATCTTCACAAAGTGGAAGCTTTTCTCCCATCCTTGTTTCCACTTTTTTTTTTTTTTTCATTTTTTTGTTCTACTCCTCAGCTGCTGCTGGTTCTTGGGAGGCCACATTGTTTTGCTGTTTTTGAGTTGACTTGCTTAAATAATAAATCCACCCTCTTGTACAGGATTAAGCAGACAATTAGGAAATCAATCAATCAATTGGTGTCAGCTGCAGGCAGAGGCCAGTGAAAGGCCTGGTCTTCCCTGTTGCCTTTCCAACCTCCAAACCTGCTGAGGCTCAGGGCGGTGCAGGCGGCAGGGAGCTCTGAGCTTCATTTGCTTCCATTTCAGGGCCCCGAGGCTGGGACAAATCCAGGAATGGAGGAATGAGGAGAGAGTGTGGGGGAGTATGGGGCTGATTCGAAGTTCTCCACTTAGTGGAGCAGGAAATGGAGGCCATGCTGTCACCTGGCTGTTACAGTCCCGGCCTCATCTTTAAGCGTTGAGAAGGCTCACTGGGCCCACCAGCACAGGCAATGGCTGGGACATGGGCGCGAATTACAGGGCTAATTGCCTACTAGGCTGGACTGAAGAAGGGAGGAAAAAGAAACCAGCAGTGAGAGGCTGAGCCTTGGAAAAATCTTGGCGGCCTGTGTACTTGCAGAGACAATCCCTCCTGAGATTGAGGGTCAGAGCCCAGAAAGTCACCAGGAACTCTCAGCATGGTACCATCATCCTAAAGCCTCAGCCTAGCCAGGTACCACTGAACTGGCGGCCTGGGAACACCTCTCTGGGTGCCCAAGATGCGTCGGCTGGAGCCAAGGCCTCTCCCAGCCCCTGGGTTTGGGCAGCTTCCCTGGCAGGAGGGGGCCACGCATACACGCTCACTAGGGACACAACTTGTCCCCACCCCCCAACCCTGTCCAGTGCTTGTGCTGCTTCAGGTTTTGTGTCCATGAAGAGCAAGAGAAACCTCATTTAGTTCCTCCTGAGAAAACTGAATCCATGTTTTATGCGTATCTTTAAAAGTTGTTTTAAAGGAAAAAGAGAATCTTGACGGGGATACAGGTAACCTTGAGCTCTGGCCCTGGAATCCAGATCTTCCCCCACCATCATGACTTTGAGGAGGTGGTGGGGAGACATTTGCTGCTGAGAGCTTGAACGGGGAGATGTCTGAGACTGCATCTTTCCCCCCAGGTACATGGCTGTATCACTGTTGAGTCTTCCCACAGGCATAGGCATCACTCGCTGAGTGGGGGGAAGGGGGGTTTCCTTGGGGACCCATCCCTGGAGAGATGGAAGGGCCTTCTGGTGGCACAATTGTTTTTGCCCTCATTCCTCCACCAGAGAAGCTGGGGCAGGTGGTTTGTCTGCAGAGAAGTAGGACTGGCTTTGCCTAAGCAAACAGGCAGGACTCCCTCCCCAGGCCCACTTAATTCCCGCAGGACCACTGTGGAAGCTGTTAGAACTCCCAGTGGATCCAGGTAGGTTCAGGCACCATTTGTTCTGTGGGTGGAGAGCCAGCTGGGGTGGGCTGGTGGGGCCTGACCCTGCTTCCGACTGCCCCATGACCTGGGAGAGTAAAGCTGGCCTGGATGCCACACACGGAACGCAAAGGGAGACCAAAGTCAGGGTCTGGGGTCTTGGGTGGGGAACACAAAGATGCCAGGCTGGTGGTCCACGTGAGACAGGCAATTCTTCCTTGGCTGAGAAGCAGTTGTGCCTGGGGAATGGCTGTCCCGAAATCAGTGTGGTGTCTGCAGTGTCGTAGGTTCTGGTCTGGTCTCAGGATAGTCTTGTTTACGGGAGGGGACACGAGGCAGCTTCATCTTCCCTAAAACTCACTCGCCTAAAGGCAGGGGCCCAACTGTTGCCCAAGTAACAGGCAGTCCTCATACTGGCCTGAGAGAAGGTCTGTGTGGTCACCTTGCTCCAAGATAGTGTGGCCAGAACTTTAGGAGAGGTTAGCTAGCGTATCCCAACGCTTTACCCGCAAACCAACCCAACCCTCGTAGTAAAAAGGACAGGACACAGCCCTGGGGTACATGTTTATGTGAGTAATAAAATATTTACTATAACATAAATATAAAGGGAACTTCCCAGTCTACATTATTTTTTTTTGCAATAAAGATACAAAGAATGCACCAAAACATTGTTCCAAAAAATAATAAAAATAAAATAACAAAATTTAAATCCAAACTGTAACAAACAGAACAAGAAATGGAGAAGGGGGGAAGCTCCAAACACATCCAGAAAATAAATAGAGATGGGTCAGAAATTTGGAAATCATATTAAAATATTTTTTTTTTTTCGGATTATTCGGTGTACAAAATCCTTTAGGATGGGGATGGAGGGCAACCCGGAAAACCAAAAATAAAAACCAAGCACAAAATGTTTCTTCTCCCCGCCAGTGTGTACATATCTCACATATTTACATGGTTCCCACCTCACCCCAAACTTGGGGATTTCTCTCCTGGCCGCCCAGCATCCCGCATCCCAGGTGGGGCTGGAAAGGGAGCAGGCGGAAGCTGCAGGGAATCAGGCAGAAGGTTCTCAGGGAACGGCTTATTTCTACAGCTGGTCCAAAAATATCTCCAACTTTGTCAAGTTTCGTTTGTTTGTGGCCAGGAGGGCAGGGCCCCGCGGGGAGCGGGGGCCCTGCTGTGCAGCGGTCAGTCTGCAGCGGGGCAGAAGCCTCTTCCCATGGACTATGTTGTGGGAGCGCAGACCCCTCCCGCGTGGCCGGGAACCGAATCGCAGCTCGGATAAAACGAAACGAAAAAAATGAACACTCGAATCTTTTTTGTTAGTTTTTTTTTTTTGTTTGTTTTTGTTTTGCTTTTTGGGGGTAGGGCAGGGGAAGGTAAGGGGAAAAAATAAATTAGGCTAGATTAAAGCTTTGGCTATTTCCTGCTTTTATACACAGACGCGGCTCTCGCGGCCTCCCCTCCGGGGCCCCGATAAATACAGTATACAGCGATTTAAATTAAGGGCGCGGGCGGAGTTAGAAGGACCCCAGGAGCCGAGAGGCTCCGTGAATAAATAAAAACCGTAAAAAACCAAGCCCGGAGGAAGGGTAAGGGGGGTGGGGTGGGGCGCATCCTTATGAGAGAGAAGAGGCGTGGAGCGAATAAAGTGACAGTCCCCCACCCTCAACCCGCAGGCTCGGGAGTCCGCGCCGGGGAGAGGGACAGGGCACCCTCCTCTCTTCGTCCTCTCTCCCGGGGAATCCCTAACCCCGTACCGCGTTACCTGTCGCTGTGGGGAGGCCGCTGCCGGGATCCGGCCCCGAACAGCCCGGGGGGGCAGGGGCGGGGGTCGTCGAGGGGATGGGGGCGGGGAGCAGGCGGCGGGCAGGATGCCCGGTGAGTTGGCGCGTTTCGGATCTCTGGCTCCTCTCTCCCGGGGCTCGGGCGACGCAGCCTATCGGCCGTCTTCGCCGCTCGCCAGAGAGGGTCATCCGGGTGTTTGGTTTTGTTCGAAAGTTTCTGGGCTTTTTGTAAAATCCAAAGCAACCGAACAAAAAGAGTTCAGGCCGCGCGGCGCCTCGCCGCGCGCCGGCGGGGGCCCGGCCCGCGGGGTCACTGCACCGAGCCGGGCAGTGTGTGGTGGTGGTGGTGGTGCAGTGCGGCCGGCGGGGGCGGCGGGGGCGCCGAGGGCGGCGACGCACCGCCCCCTCCCGGCCCCAGCTCGCCCGGTGCGTAAACGTCGTCCATGGGCGGGTGGCCGGCCCCGGCCGCCGGGGTCATGCGCTTCTCCTTCTGCCGCCGGTTGCAGAACCAGACGCGCACCACCTCCTTCTCCAGCTGCAGGCTGTCAGCCAGGCCGGTGATCTCGTGCGCCGAGGGCTTGGGGCACTTGAGAAAGTGGCTCTCGAGTGCGCCTTTGACCCCCACCTCGATGGACGTGCGCTTCTTGCGCTTGCGGCCCTGCGCCGCGATCTTGTCCAGGTTGGTGGGGCTGCCGCTGGACGAGTCGGTCTCCTCCAGCCACTTGTTGAGCAGCGGCTTGAGCTTGCACATGTTCTTGAAGCTCAGCTGCAGGGCCTCGAAGCGGCAGATGGTGGTCTGCGAGAACACGTTACCGTACAGCGTGCCCAGCGCCAGCCCCACATCGGCCTGCGTGAAGCCCAGCTTGATGCGCCGCTGCTTGAACTGCTTGGCGAACTGCTCCAGGTCGTCCGAACTGGGCGCGTCCTCGTCCGAGTGCTCGCCCACCGACGAGCCACCGCCGCCCGCGCCTGGGTGCAGGTGCGCCGCCGCCGCGTGCAGGCCGCCCGCGTGTGCATGTCCGTGTGCGTGTCCGTGGGCGCCCAGGTGCGGCGGAGGCGACGGCTCCAGCTGCGCCTCGTGGCCGTCCTCGTGCAGCGCGTGGTGCAGGCCGGGCCCCGCGCCGCCGCCGCCCGCCGCCAGCATCCCGGCCAGGCCGCCGCCGCCGCCCCCCGGGTAGGCCGCCTGCGCGTACAGCCCGAGCGGCTGGGGCTGGTGGCCCCCGCCAGCTCCTGGGGACGGCGACATGGCCGGGCCCAAGTGGTGCGCCGTGCCGCCCTGTGCCCATGCCGCGCCCGCGTGGGCCGCCCCCTGATGCACCAGACGCGCGTGGAAACCTCCTCCGCCGCCGCCGCCGTCGTCGGCTCGGCCGGTACTGCCGCCGCCCGCCTTGCCGTGTTCCAGGTGCGGGCCCCCGGCCCAGTCGCCGCCGCCGCCTCCTCCCGTGGGTAGCCACTGGGGGTGCGCTAGGCCCACAGGGTGGCCCGCGCCCGCGCCCAGCCACTCGTGGTGCATCAGCTTCTGCACTTCGCGGTACGCGGCCCCCGCGTGCAGCCGCTCGGCGGCCGCCGCCGCCGCCGCTGCCGCCGCGGCGTCCGGGTGCATAAGCGGTCCTGTGCCCCCGGCTCCGCCGCCGGGGCCCCGCGGCAGGTACTGCGCGGTGGTGGCCATGCCGCCCCGCGCCCAGCGCCGCGCCGCCGCCGCCGCTCCGCTCCGTCTGCGGGCCCCGCCGCCGCGCTCCGCCGGCTTAAAGCCCCGACCCGCTCGGCGCTCCGGAGCCCCACCCCACCCGCCGCCCATTGGCTGCCCGCGGAGCCGCCTCCCGCCCCCCGGCCACGGCCCCCGCCCCCCGCGTCCGCCTGCCGCCCGGCCCGGCCGCCCAGAGCTCGCCATTGGGCCTCGCTCCCGGGGTCCCGCGCGCCGGCCGTGCTGATTGGCCGCTGGGGCTTCATTCACGGCCCCCCTACCGTCCGCTTACATACTCACGCCCCGGGGGCGCGGCCGCCACGTGGGGAGTGGCGCGGGGGTGGCACTGGGACCGCACCCCCTCTCGTCCTGGCTGCGTGGGCCCCGCTTACCCCCGGTGCAGGAGACTCGGAGCCCGGCAGGTCCCACACTCCACGCGAACTGAATTCCCGCCCGTCTCCTGCCCGGGCGGCCAAGAGGCGGCGGCGGGGATCGCGGGCTCCGGGAGGCGCTCAGGCTCCGAGAAGCAGCTCAGCCCCGCGCTCCTCCCTCCGCAGTGCCGCTGACGGCGGGCCGGGATTCCCGCGGGTCTCGGCGGCTGCGAGCCGGAGGCGGCGCGGGTCCCGGCTCGGTTCCGGCGCGGCTGCTCGCCTCGGCCGCCTTGCCTCCCGCGGCTTCAGCCGGCACAGAGCTCTCCTCTGCGCGCCTCCCCGGCCCGTCTCGTTTTCCCTCTTCTCCTTCTAGACCCAGCGTCGCAACTCCGCCGACCTACGCGGCCCCGAGAGCGCGTTGGGTGCGGGTGGAGTCGGACCAGCCCTGGCTTCCCGCCTCGTGCGGGTTCCCCTTCTTCCGGACTCCGCGGACCAGGTGAGTACCGCGCGGGCGGCTCGGGGCCCGCATGGCCGGCGGCAGCGATGCTTCGGGAAGGCGGGAGCTCCCGTATCCAGGCCGCGTTCCGGGCTTCCGGAGTGAGAGGACCTTGAGGTAGAGACCGAAGCTCCGGCGAAAACGCCGCCGACGGGGGTGGTGGACGTACTGCGCCCACGGGTATCTGTCCCATGCCGCTGCCGCCTCCTCGCTTCGTCTCTCTGCGTGACCGGCTCATTGGTCGGGGTCATGACGGGGTCACTTGCGGACGCGAAACTTGCTCCAGGTGAGGAGTGGCATGGACTTGGGAAAGGGCGGCTGGCACTTCAGAAATGCCGCGTGCAGGCCGGGAGCTGTCCAGCCTCGCGTGGAGCCCGGGCTGGAATTTAACGGACTTGCCCGGGCTGCCGAAAAGGGAATTGAGATCGAAGAAGTCTTGTTAGAGGGGTGAGGTGTACAGTGTGGGGATCTCCTCATCTCCCCAGCTCTTTGAGGGCTCCTTGAAAGATCCTGAGTGGACGTGGACCTCAGTGCAGCTACTCTGTGCCTCTAAGACCAACACTGGGCTGGAGGCCAAGTGGAGTGAGCTGCAGTCTTCATCTCTTTTCTGCACTGAGGTTTGGGTCCCAGGGAGTCTCCCAGCTGACGGCTCACCGCCGCCCCCCCCCCCCCCCCCCCCGTCTTGCCCCCCGTGGATCCACAGATTCCAGGGCCCTGGGGTCCCAGATCACAGAACTGAGCTAGGGGCCCAGCTAAACCCTACTGGGGAATTTAGAACTGCAGAATAGAGCCTCAGTGAGTAAATAAGGGTGATGGGGGCTCAGATAGCAGCTGCATTGGGAATGGTCCTTGGGGTAGCTGGGGCAGAGGCCACAGTGATAAGGGTCGTCCTGGGCACAGACTATGCTCATCCAGGCCTTGAATGCCCTAGACCAGCCTCTGGCTAGCCCTCAGGGGATGGAGTGGGACAAGGCAGGGCCCTTGTCTGGCCATTGGCCACTGTCCTGAGCAGTCATCTTGGGTACCACCCTTGCTTCAAGAGCTGTGATGGAGCTCTGTCTGAATCCAGCTGGGGATGCTTGGCTTTCCTAGACTCTGGCCCAAGAAGTGGTCACCTTGAGCCACCTTTCCTTCATAAGATCATAAAACACTTGCCTTCCTGGCCCCTCCTCCAAGCCTAGGAGTTAGGGCCAAGGTGGGAGTTCTGTAGTGAAGGCTACTCTTATGCCAGCCCTAACCAAGGCCAGCATGACATTGAAGCCTGGGCTTCCTACCTGGACCTGCCACCATCTTCCTGGGCGAGAATAACTCTGGTCCAATCCCTGTAGTTCTTGGTTTTCTTCCCTGTAAATTGGGAGTAACGGTACCATAGGCAGCCCACCTGTCTCACTGAGGGAAGTCAGATGGTAGTCTGAGACAGTGGGGGTGAAAAACTCTCAGGAAGGGCTTTTACTCTGGTTGTTTCTATTGTGAGTGCCCAATGAGCAGGCATGTTACTCTCCTTCCCTAATCAAATCTCAGTTTTCTTATCCATCAAGTGGCATTGTGGAGGTTTGGACCAGCTAACCTCTCAGTGCCTTCCAGCTGTGATGATCAGATTCTGTGAATCTCTCTGTTCCTGTTGGAGGAAGGGAAGTGTCTGGACAGTGGTCAGGTGTTACAATGTCTGGCCTTTGAATCGCCACTGAGACTTGAAGAACAGTGACCCATGGGCACAGTGCTTTATCAAGTGCTTAAGAAAATTGTTTTTAATGTTTACTTATTTTTGAGTAAGAGAGACAGAGCATGAGTGGGAGGGGCAGGGAGAGAGGGAGACAGAATCCGAAGTAGGCTCCAGTCTCTGAGCTGTCAGCACAGAGCCCGACGTGGGGCTCGAAACCACAAACTGTGAAATCATGACCTGAGATCATGGTCAGACGCTTAACCGACTGAGCCACCTAGGTGCCCCTATCAAGTGCTTGTACATCCATTCACGTTCACCTGCACCTCCCAGCTCTGTGGAGGGGCCCTGAGATTGTTATCCCTAGGGCAGAGATGAGGAAACTGAACTTGTCCGAGGGGTGCAGAATCTACAGAGGTCCTGCTTCTTATTGTGCTCCCATTGCTGTTTGATGGGGGAGGACACCTGTGGGGACAGTGGCTTTGGCTGTCGCAGCAGAGAGAGCCCCCCGGCTCCATCTCTGGTAGCTCTCTGGGGAGCGGAGGTTGGGGAGGGCAGGCCTGGACCATCTGGGGCTTCTGAAGCCCAGTTCCCATGTGTGTGCTGAATTGAGGGGTGTCTGCAGCAAAGCCGGGCTCCGAGGTTACCAGCTTGTCAGCCAGCAAGTCTCAGTCCTGATCCTGTCTCCTACTCCCCCACTAGCAGCCCGGTGACTTTGTGCTAGCTGCTTCGCCTGTCACAGCCTCGGTTTATTCATCTTAAAATGGGGACAGGACTGTCTGCTTCTTAGGCCTGCCCTGAAGCTCTAGTGTTAGATACTGCCCTGGGGCGAGCCGTGTAGACTAGGGCAGGGTAACAGTCCCATCTCTGTTTTGAAAGTTTTAGAGCCTCTACAATGTATGGGTTTGGTCTGGAGTCAAAATTTTCTTGTATTTGAGAGTTAGGCTTCTGCCAGAGGTCTCGACATTCTCCTTGTGTTTGCTCCTGGAGATTCTGTGTAGAACTCCGGGGGCTCTGACATGCCCGTTGGCAGAGATGCCTGCAGTTAAACAGGCTCTCTCCTCCAGGAGCCCTGCCCTCCCAGGGCCTGGGGAAAAATTGGGAGACAGAAGTCAGACACCTACCTGAACCCATGTAGGTGCTGAATGGTTGAGGCTTGTGAACAGACATGCGTTCATACACATAACACACAGGTACACACGTGCAATTTAGCTTAGGGACGAACATAACAGATTCACAATAGGGACACAGGGAGTCATCCTGTTGGGTCGGAATTCACAGTCGCACAAACAGACACACAGTGATAAATACAGGCGTGTGTCTAAAAGGAAACATGCATAAAACCTGCACATAGGCTCAGGGAGGCTCAGGTAGGCATCCCTTCGGTGACGCGGAATACAGGAGACCTGCAGGTCCCTGGGGTCACAAGCATGGACACTCTCCTCTGGCATGCCAGTTCACACAAACAGGCACACCCTGGTGTTCGCCAACATGAACGCACAGACACATGCACACTCTCCCCACCAATGCACAGATACAAAGAGGCGAACCCCGCCTATCACGCAGACAGGCTAATGCATACACCCACACCCTGTGGAACTAATATATCCCGCAAAGGGATCAGAAGCTGGAGGAGGGCCCATGCCCTGCTCAGAGTTTGGCTCATGCCCGTCAGCAGCAGTGCTAGTCCCAAGGAAGCAGGGAAGCCCTTTCTTTTCCTATTCCCCCCCCCCCCCCCAATTTCCTTGTCTGTGGAGGGCAGCTCCCAGCCAGGCCGCCGCCAGTCTCAGAGGCTCTGGGGCCTCCCTCCCCAGCGGGGCCCCTGCTCAGCCCGCCCCCGGGCTAGGAGCTGCTGGGCTTTCCCAGAGTGGTGCGGTCTCCTCCAGGCTCTGGAGTGTGACTGAGCGCCTGCTCATTTGACACAGGTCACCGAGCCTCCAGCAGATGGGGCCCTCACTGTGGGGGGTCTCACAGCCGGAGGGGGCTGCGGGGGGGGGGGGGGGAGGAACGCGGGGGTGGGGGAAGCTCCGAAGGGATGAACTCCAACCCCACACGGTCTTTCTGCAAAGCCCTGAGTTGCAGACGCAAACTCTGTAATCTACATTCATGCTTCCGCCCGAGAGAGTCAGACGCGGCCTCTAGAAGACAGCCACACTCACCATCAGCACCTGTGCGGCCACATATGCACTGTGATATCCCAGACACACATCCCAGGCTGGTGAGCCGACACAGTGGCACACGGAGCAAGATCTGGGAGGGAGGAAGAGGGGGCAGCTGGGTCTGGCTGCTTTCCCCCTTGGACTCTGAGCCCCTGCGCTGTGTCTTCTCAGTCTGGTCGGTGGGTGCTTGGGAGTCCCAGAAGCCCTGAGAGCAGGTGTGTCTGCAGACCCAAGGCCTCTCACTGCTGGGGGAACACAGACTCCAGGACGCTCCCCCTGGGTTCCTCACTGGAAGTCATGGTGCTGAAAAGAGCTAAGGAAAGGCAGATCTGGGCTACTGGGGGAGCTAGTGTCTGAGGACACTCTTCTGTGTGCAGTGCATGAGCTTTGAGGTTTTGCTGAGGTGGCCGGGCTGGGGGTAGGGGGACAGGACTTGGCCAGCACTCACAGCTGCTCCCTTTCCCTTCTGCCAGTTTTCCCCTCTCACCCTGGATCCCGCATTTTCAGAGTGTCGGAGGTCCAGGGTTCCATCTTAGCTCAGACTCAGGTCTGCTGGATGACATTGGACGTGACTCAGCCTCAGCATCCTCATCTGTAAACTGGGCAGGGTGGTCCCTGTTGGGTGGCTTATGGAGGCGAGATGAGACCACTGCCCCGATGGAAGTTTGGAAAGTGTGGTTTGCTTTTTCTCCTGGGCTGCGCAAGAAGCTGTATGGACAGGAGTGGAAACTGCCTGCTCCCCAACCAGTTCCTGCTAAGCCGTGTCAGGAGTGACCACACCCACACCCTGCTCTTTTCTGGGCTGCAATGTGTTTTTGATTGAAAGAGTCTGGCAGGGTCCTGCTGTCACAGATTCTGACCTGGGGCAGTGCCAGGGTCATCGTGTCCATCCGTTGCCTCCGTGCTGACTGGTGCCAGCTGGACAGATTCATAGTGTTCACCACCATCCAAAAAGCTGTCCCATATGGGATGTGATCACTGTTCTGAGCTGTCAAGCCCCCACATCTTCCCCTCTAAACTCAGCCCCTCCAGGTGTCCTATCCCTTCTGTCCTGCCTGTGCTGGCAAAAGCCTGGTGTTGGGGAATAGAGGGGTGGGAAGGACATTGCTGCCTGTGGCAGAGGAGGAGGAAGCAGCCTCACCTATTGAATCTAAGGCTCCCTATTTCTCAGTCTTGGTGAAAGGCAGGAGGGATGGAAGGTGAAATATCTCTTAGGGATGAATCTGTCTTTGCATTCTTTCCCCTGCCTCAGCCCCTAAGTCTACGGGTGGGGGTGGGGGGTCCTCCCAGTGCATCTGTAGAATATTCAAATTAGGGGTGGCCAATTGCTCTTAAAATTGACTTTCATTTTTAGCAGAATGGCAGCCTCTGAGCTGGTGTTAATGCCCACCATCCGGTTATGCAGAACACGCTCTCTGCAAATCGGTAAATCATTAGCAGGGATTAATCACTCTGAAAGGCTGGGGCTGGGTTTGAGTTTCTTTCCCTTTCTTTTCTTTTCTTTTCTTTCTTTCTTTCTTTCTTTCTTTCTTTCTTTCTTTCTCTCTCTCTCTCTCTCTCTCTTTCTCTCTCTCTCTCTTCCTTCCTTCCTTCCTTCCTTCCTTCCTTCCTTCCTTCCTCTTTTTCTTTCTTTCTTAAACACACTTTTTATCTGGATGGCTGCAAAATTCAGCACCGCAGGGTGGGTGGGAGCAGTGAATGATAATTTAAGTCCTTGTCACCTTCAGTAGAAGAGTGAGGTGGTTTCCCGGGCCTGGTGTTGACTTGGTGCCCTGACTGAAGGTGGGGAGTGGGCAGCTTGGGTAGGGTGCAGGGAAGGAAGGGGGGATTCCCTTGCGTTTGTGTGTGGTACAGCATTTGCAATAGTGTGTTGGGCTTGGTGTGCTTGTGTATATGGTGACTGTATATTAGTGTGCTCGCATGAATCCGTGTTTGTACCTTATACATTTCCCTAAAGTGTTTGTGTGCTTGGGTTAGGGTGCTGGTGCTTGGTTTGTGTTGATGTGTGTGCATCAGTGTTGGTCATTGTGTCAGAACGTGTTTCTGTTTGACAGGGGTTTTAAAGACCCAATTCACCTTTCTCAGCTTCCAGGTAGCTTTTCAGGGGCAGTAGGTAGAGCTGGAAGGAAGGTCCCACCTTCACCTGCTGGGGGCGTGGCTCAAGGTTAATTTACATATTCATGAACTGCTGCCTCCCTAGCTCTTCTCTGTAAGAGACTTAGACCAGTAGGGAGGCCCCTCAGGGTAGATGGGGCTGTTAGGCTCTCACTAAAACTCCTCCCCCCCATCCCACCACTAACAGCTCCCTCCTCCACCCACAGACCGGGAACACTCAGCACTCCACGGTTTCTGAACCCCAACTTCTGCACAACAGCCGTCCATGCAATTAATTCTAGCTCCTGACAATAGCTGTGTGGTTGTGAGGGGAAAGGTCTTTTTCTTTCTGGATCCCGACTGCCCCTGTGAAGGCTCCTAGAGAAGGGGGGGTTGGGAGTGGGGGGTCATTCTTCCAGCCAAGCTGATGAATGGAACTATCTTCCACTTTGTGTCCACACTGGGGCCGGCCTCCTTATTCCTCTCTCCCTAGCCTAATGCTGTCCAGCTTTGGAGAAGTAATTACCCTCAAATGACTGAGTAACGACGTTTTTAGGGTGTTGGGCAGAGATGGGAATATGCGGATGAGGTCACAGGGCCTCTTCCCTCCAGCCGGTCCCAGAGTGTTGTTTAGAAGTAAGACTTAGTGGGCCTGGTCCTTACATCAACCCACTCCTTCCTTTAACCCCCCAGCCCCCTCTCCCTGAGGTCAGCTCGGGTAGCCCAGGCATTACTGTCTGCCACACCACAGATGGGACAGGTGCCCTGTACTCCTGTGCCTGTGCCTCATTCATCACCCCACTCTACGTGCCTTTCTCCCTTCCGTGTAGCAGACTAGCCTGGAGCCAGAGGGAGGGACAGGATGATAGGGCTCCTTGGCCGTTACAAGTTGGGGGCTCTGGAGAGAGTTGGCTGGGCTCAGTGCTGGCCTTCCTCAGCTTTCTTGAGGGTAGCAGGTGGGGGGGGGAGTGGCAAAGGAGGATTTAGGAATTATATTTTCCCAGGGACCTCTTAGCATCTTTATGTATCTCTGGTGGCAGACATCTGTCTGAGCTTAGGGTAGCATCTGCCTGGGCTAGAGACAACATCTGTTTGAGGCTGGGACACCTGGCTGAGCCCAGCACATTATCTGGCCCCGGGATAGCTTCTGTCGGGGCCCAGGACATGTGTCTGAACTTGGTACAGCATCTGTCCAGGCCTGGTGCAACATCTTCCTGGCCTGGGGGCAATGTCTGTTTGAGCCCTGGACATCTGTCTGACTTGGGGATGTCTGCCGAGTCTGGAGCAATACCTGTCTGAGCCTGGGGGTGGACTTGTCATTGTAGATAAAATCACCCTCGAATCTCAACTTTGCTTTGTGGCTGGGAACAGAGTATACGTCAGACTCCTGTCCCTGCTGTCCTTTCTAAAGGACCCTCAGGTACAGTGCCTTAGTTTACCTCCATTTGTAAGCCCATCAGCCTCCTGGCTCTGAGCACCTCAAGGGACAGCCAAAGCCTACACCTCAGTGGCTCCAGGAAAGTAATGTTAAAAGAATATGCAAGGGGAGTAGATAAATCCTCAAATCTAAGGACTGGTCTAGGATGAGTCTCCCTTCCTCTGGCCCCTGTGTTGTGTCAAGTCAGAATGCTTCCCCAAGACACAACTTGGACCTGTCACTTGCCTCCCGAGAAGCCTTCCATTTGTCTTTACTGTGCACATTGTTACATCCAAAGTCCTGTCCCGCCTCTGTGTATCCCCTGAATCCAGCAGCTCGGAGCTTCTGCCCCCCCTCCCCTCCACACCAGACCCTAATGGCTCCCTACCTTTGCACACGCAGTTCCTTCTCCTTGGAATGCTCCCTCCTCGCATTCTTCAAGTCCTAGTTCAAGGGTCTCATGCTCTGGGAAGGCTTCGTGCTCCCACTGGAGACTAAACCATGACCTCTGCCCTGCTTCCACTCCGTGCTGGCATTTTCAGCCCTGCATGGTCATGCATTACCCTTTGTGAGTCTGTCTCTCCTATGGAGCTGTGAGCTCCCGGGGGTAGTTGGCTCTGTCTCTCCGGCACCCTGCCCAATTCCTGGTCTGTAGTGGTTCCAATAAAGAATGGCTGCTGAACGATGAGCACATGGTTGTGCCACTACGATCTCATTTCCTTCATTTTTAAAATTGGGGAGGGGGGAGTTGGAGGGGAGATACCGGCTTTTAGTATCAGAAGGAAGTAGACACTGGCTTTCAGTCTTAGAAGAAGGGGGCTTCAGAGAAGAGGGTGTATCTTTAAAAAACATTTTTATTATTATTATTTTTTTAGAGAGAGGGAGTGCAAGCAGGGGAGAGGGGCAGAGGGAAAGAGAGAATCTTAAAAAAAAGTTTTTGTAAGTATGTATTTATTTATTTTGAGAGAGAGCAAGCACGAGCGGGGGAGGGGCAGAGAGAGAAGGAGAGAGAGAATCCCAAGCAGGCCTCACTTTGTCAGCGCTGAGTCTGATGCGGGGCCTGATCACATGACCCTGGGATTATGACCTGAGCCAAAATCAGGAGTCGGACACTCAACGGACTGAGCCACCCAGAGGCCTTGAGGGCGTATCTTCTTATTTGTACCTGGTGAGCCGACTAAAGCTACAGGGTGCTGGGTGATAGGCCCAGGGCACCCCGGACAAGGGCCTGGTCCTGCCCAATGTTCTTTATCCGCGACATGGGTGAAGATGCGAGGATCTGAAGATCCCGCACGTTGGCCGCAGATAGGAGCAGGGAAGAGCAGCAAAGTTCAGGGGGCCACAGTGAATCCAGACATAATGGCCTCTCTGGGGGTCATGGGGATGGGACCGGATCTAAGCAAGGAGGCTTCTGCCTGGGTTCAATCCTTGAGGGCAGGTGGGAGACTCAAGGCCTGGCTTAGCTTGTGTGGAAAAGTTCCAGGGTTCCTGGTTTCACTTGTCCTGCCGGACAGGGGGAGGTCACGGGAGGGGTTATGAATGTAAATGTCGTGTCCAAAGCGAACTGTTTCCCCTGGTCGAACCTACCTGGCACTTGCCAGGTTTCGAGGGAGGGGGGTCCCCAGGAGAGTAGAGAGACAGGCAGGACGATGGGGAGGCAGCTGAGAAGTGAATGGTCCCAAGACAGACTCTTTGCCTTGATAGCTTTTATTCCACTGAATAAGAATGTCTTTATAGTTTTTGCTGATGATAAAAGCTTATTTGTAAAAATTCTTTCCCTCAGAAACATACGAAACAGAAGGTGGAAGTCCTCCATTAATCTCTCTGCCTCACCCCCTCATAACTACTCCTACCGGCTATATCTTTCCAGAATTTGTTTGGATAGACACACTCTATTTAATAATAATAGCTAAGATTTATTGAGTGCTTACTATGCGCAGGAATTATGCTAAGTGCTTCTACCTGGGTTTATACATTACAGCCTCACCAAAACACTCAGAAGAAACTGAGGCTCAGAGTTGGTAGTAATCGTTGTAGTCCAAATATAGCGGGTATTTACTGGGTGCCAGCTGCCAGTCTAGGCACTTTACATGCCATCTCATTTAACGTCTGTAGGAGCTAGTTGTCTGGGCGACTGCATGTGGTAGGCGATCAGTAAATGGCGGTGGATACTCCCAACTTGGAAGTTTGAGAATCTCAGGTGATGAATCTGGGATTGTTCGGTGGACCTCGAGAATGAGAGGGCTCTTGTCCCGAAACTCCTGAGCACTGAGGCAGGCAGCCTTCCCTGGAACTGGGAGATGCTGATTCTGCAATGGAAGATGTAAATTCCCACCTTGGTTTGCATGTGATTTACGCATATTTATTTATGAGTGTCTTTGATTGACGTCAAAGTGCCTCCGTGATTTTTCTGCCAACCTTCAGGGTCCTGCAGAGGGCATGGCTAGTGGGCACAGGCTGTAGGCTCTGAGTGTGCACGTGTGGGCTATTGGACGGGGTGAAAGTGACAGCCGTGGGTAGGTGGGCGGTGGCCGGAGGGTTGAGTTGTGGGCAGTCTGGAGCCCAGGGTTCTGGAGTGGGTGCTTTGGGCAGCTGGTATGAGTGGGGGGGGGGGGTGCATGTCAGTGTATGGCAGGGTCCAGATAAAGGGCTGGGGAAGAGTCAGAGCTTCAGACACTGGGGTGGGTGACTGATGAGCCTGTAGGTCGCCACCGTCTTGGAGAAGCCAGGGTGCCAGCCAAGCTTTCTAGGTAGGAACTCAGACCCAAGGAGCTAGAGCAGGATCTCGGGTTCAGGGTAGGACACATGGTGGTGGAAGGCTTCCAAACAAAGCAGAGGATCAGAGGTAGGACGGGGCCTCCCTCTAGAGTCCCTCCCCCTGGTGCTGCCCAGGGCGGGAGTCCCCTGCTTGGGTGCCTCCCGGGAGAGGGAAGGGAGTGCTGTCTGCAATCCAGGCCTGGGGAAAATCTGCCAGTCAGCAAGAATATTCTGTGTGTGCTGGTTGTGCCCAGCCCTGTGCTTGGCACCACGGGGAAGACCAGTCTCAGCCTGCAAACCTTGGCAGGGGAGCTGGTGAGATAAGGAGGCAAGGGCAGGCCCTGGCCTCGATTGAAGGCTGCATGCCTGACACCGGGCGGCACTTTCATCCATCACCTCCTTTGATCCTCAGCAGGATCAAAGGCAGTGGCTGTCTTATCTCCTCATAACAGAGGAGGAAGCAGAGACTCAGAGAGCTGTAGTGACTTGCCTAAGGCCACACAGCAAGCGAGTGGAAGAGTACAAACTTGAACCCAGCTCTGTCTCATTCCAGAGCCCCAGTTTACTTAGCCACTCAGCCAGTTTATTATGCCTCAACCAGGTATGAAGTAAAGATAACACCTACCTTGCTTAATTGTTAAATGAGCTCAAGGGTGTAGAGAGGTTAGCACAGAGGCTGGCACACAGTAAGTGCTCAATAAGAGTGTCTTTTTTCCCCTTAAGTGGTAGAGCAAGGATTCTTAAATCCTGGGCCAGTGGACTCTACTGTTTGCATGCTACCATGGTTCTTGCCAAGGCTGATTGGGAGGGTGTGGGCATGGTTGGGGACAGAGCATGATCTCCTTCGTGGGTTGGGTGAGCCCTTGTCATGCATGGACACACACAGTCACCAGTGCATGGGAGGATCATCTGCCAGGCCCAACAGAGCCCCTGTTGGCTCATGTTCTAGCTCTGGGTTGGGCAGGGACACTGACTTTGTCTAGTTAGGATTGCCTGTGTGTGTGTGTGTGTGTGTGTGTGTGTGTGTGTGTGTGTATGTACTTGGTGAGAGTCGACTGAGGAAGGAGAGACAACTTTGGGGAGTGGGGGAGCTCTATCAGCAGACACTGGTAAGGGCCCTTTCTCATTTCCAGTGGCAGAGATTGGAATCAAATGAGGACGTGAACCACGTGAAGATGCGATAGAAATCACTCATGGCAGAAGGGACAAGGGCACAGGCCCTGGGGTTGGAATGAACTTCATATGTATATCTCCCTTGGTAGTGATAGAGACAATATTGATTTGTATCTTCCAATGTTTGATGTAGAGAGAGAGGAGCAAAGTGGGAGCAAGATTCACTCATTCATTCATGCTTTTTTTTTGAGGGAGGGAAATACAGAAAGTTTCCTTTGTATATATATACACACATATACATACACACATATGTGTGTATGTATATATATTATTAAGTATAATGGTATAGCATAGTGATTTGATATTTGCATACACTGGGAAATGGCCACCGTAATATCTAGTTACCGTTCATTACCACACAAAGTTACAATTTTTTTTCTTATGATGAGAACTTTTGAAATTTACTCTCTCTGGCAACTTTCAATATACTACAATGTTACTGACTGTAGTCACTGTGCTGTACCTTACACCTGCAAGACTCATTTATTTTATAGCTGGAAGCTTACACCTCTTTACCCCCTTCACCCATTTCGTTCACCCCCAGGCACTTCCACCCCTGGCAGCCGCTTTTCTGTTCTCTGTATTTATGAGTTTTGTTTTGTTTGTTCGTTTGCTTTGGTTTTCAGATTCCACAGTGAGACCATATGGTTTTTGTTTTTCTCTGTGTGACTTATTTTACTTAGCATAATGCCTTCCAGGTCCACATCCATTCATACATTAATTCAACAAATACTTAGTGCCCACTTTGTGCCAGGTACTATCTTAGGTGCTGATGGCTAATGCTTATTGAGCACATGCTCTGTTTTCTAAGCATTTTACATTTGTTAAACCTTCACAACAACACAAGGAGTTGGGGAGGCCTGGGGAGACTGTTGGGCTCCCTTCCATTCCTTCCATCTCCCAGCCACATTGGGGCACCTAACGTCTGCCACCTGGAAAGACCAGGATCCTCACACTGGATGAAGCAGGGCGGTCCTGAGAACATCAGAGCTACCCAGCAGACTGAAGCTAGAGAGGGTGAGGTGCCTAACTTAATCCCATCCAGCCTGGCCTGTCTGAGAACTTCCTCTCCCCGGGGCTCTCAGCCACATCTTCCCGGCTCCCCTCTACGGCTTAGCACCTGGCTCTCTCCAGCCCCCTGACTAGCTCAAGCCCTGTCCTCTGGGCTCTGCTCAGGGAGCCTAGTCTCAGCTTGGGGCTGAGGTTCCTGGCAGGGAGAAAACAAGGTTCCATTCCTGCTGTCTGATGGCACTGTCCCAAAACACTCCCTGTGCTTTGCTAACTGTGCTGGAGGCAGCATGGCTGGTGGTTACCCTGCCTGGTTCCCTCTGTCCTTTCCTTAACATAGTCAGTGTATAGGCCTCAGCCAGAGTGGGCCTCTTAGTTCCTGACCACCTATCTGTGTCTGTGGTCTAGGCTCCATTTTTGCCTCACTCTCTCCTGCAGGAAAAGGGACAGAGAAGAGGAAATAGAAAAGTTACTGGAAATTCAGAGGCCAAGGGAGGAGTCTGGTGCCTTAGTCAGTCTTTGGTGAATAAAGAAATCTGCCAAAAGGGGTTTTCTGGGTGGGATGAAGGGAAAGGGAGGTCTTAGAATGATGGGCTTGCTAATCTGCAAATCATGACTCCGCCCATCTACCTATCCACCCATCCACTTACCTATCCATCCATCTATGTGTCTGTCCATCCACCCACCTGTTCATCTACCCACCCATCCATCCACCTCTTCCCCCATTCACCTGTCTCTCCATCTGTTCATCCATCCATCCATCCATCCATCCATCCATCCATCCACCCACTCACCCCCCCTACCCATCTATCCAACACACTCCTGACTGAATGCCTATCATAGTCACTGGTTCAGTTATGCTTATCGAGGGCATGTGTTAGAGAGCTTTTCAGTGTTTATACATTCGTGACCCTTCTGTTTATGTATTTCCTCTCTCCACCTGCTTCTTAGAGAAGCTCCTTGAGAGGTGGGGCTCCCATCTCTATTGAACCCGTCAGAAATGCTCTGTCCTGGCTGTAGGGTTGTCAGCAGCTGCCAGGCTTGGGCACCCTGGGGCCCCGGGGAAATGGGCGTCTTGCACGCGGCTCCTACCCCTCCTGGGCCAGGCTTGTGACCCTCATCGGGGTCCAGCCTAGAGGATGCTGTGCCGCTCCAGGGGCGGGGCCTTGCTGCTTGGCGGCCTGCCTGCGGCTGCTGCAGGAGCCGCTGGCCCCTTTTGCCAGCACCCAGTTTGAGGAATGGTAGAGTTGTGTGGCTGTGGAGCCTCTCCACACTACTGTAGTTAAACAAACAGGCTGGGGAGCAGGGTCAGGGGCTGGCTGCCATGCTGGGAAGAGCGGAGTGTGGCCTCAGAGGGGTGGCCGGGTGAGCTCTGAGCTCAGGAGCTGCCGTGGAGCCAAGAGTTCAGGCCAATCGCGCCCCACCCCCCACCTGCCCTCCCTGCCAGGCCTGGCCAGGACAGCAGACGTGGGCGGCCAACGTCTGTGGGGTTGAGTTGGCCCGGCTGGAGGTAAACCTGCAGAGGAGGGGCCGGAGACAAAGACCCAAAGGAGCACAGAGTGACTCGGAGAGGCAGAGGGATAGAGAGATTGAGGTTCAGAGAGACAGAGAGAGAGACTCAGAAAGACAGAGACAGACTCAGGTGGGAGGAGGAAGGTGTGAAGGGCTGGGAAGAGAATGGCCAGGGGAGGGAAGTCCAGGGCAAGGGAAGAAAGCGGTGGGCCCAGGGGAACAACAGCTCTTCCAAAGGCAGGAAGTTTGGAGCTCATGAAGGGCCCCCTTCCTTGTGGATGGCACCAGCAGTGAACAAAACTTTTCCACTTGCTTAAGCTCATTCAAGCCTCACAATGGCCTGCTGAGAAGGCCTTGGATGGGGGCGGGGATGGGCCCTGCTGTGGGGAGCAGTGGGGGAGGGGAGCTGCAGAGCCAAACTGGGACCTGGGGACTGGCCGTGAGGGGACCCGCGGGATGGAGGCAGGTGGCGAATGATTTAGAGACAGAGCCCCCGGCTGGGCCCACGTCCCTCCAGTGACTGAACCTTCCCTGGCTGTGCTCAGTGGCTATTTATGGACTTGGCTGGCTAGGACTTGATGCTCCTGCCACTGTGACAGTATTGCTCCTGGGAGGAAGAAGCTATCCAGGAGGCCTCTCTCTTGTCCCCTTTCTCCTGTCCCCAGACGGCCTGACTGTAGTCATGTGGGCTGTTGATGACTCCTAGCTGAATCTATCTCTGGGGATTGACGTTGGTGATTTGGTGGAAAAGGGGCACGTCGCCCAAAGTTCTGACCCCTCCCTGGGGGCGGCCTGCCTCCCGGGGCTGGTCAGTTGGTGTGTGTGTGTGTGTGTGTGTGTGTGTGTGTGTGTGTGTGTGTAAAGGTCAGGTCCCCTTGCTTCACCTTGGGACGCTTGTGAAGGGCCATCCCAGCCCCAGAGCTCCTCGTGAGCCTGGCCCCTTTGGTGCAACTATATCACACGTCAGCTTCTCCCTTTGCCGAGTGCTGCTCCCCTGTCTTACTGTTGTTCTCAAGAGTGCATTCCAATAAGTCTTCATGCAAATTTCATGGTCTCAGAGAATTTCCAGGGAATTTCACCTGCAGCACTAATTCTAAGCTCGGGGCTCCAACTCCGCTCAGCTCCACTCTCCAGTAACCTTGTCTTTGTTTTAATCCTCTTCCCCATCAGATAGGGCTGGATTCTGCATGCAGGTGTCTGTGTATATCTGGGAAAAGTTGGGGCAGGAGGGGATGTCCAGGTAGCCACCTCCATCCTGGGCAGAAACCCCCTCCCCAGCCCCAGGAGAAAAATCACAGGGAACTTGCCACCTGGCTCATGGGAGGTACTCAGCAGTTTTGAAGAGGATGATTTTGGTGCCCGTCTGCTCTCATCAGAGAGGCAGGAGAGCATAGTGGTTAAGGGTCTGGAGCTGGACTGCCTAGTTCCACGGCAGCCTGCCAGTCAGAAGCTGTGTGACCTTGGGTGATAAGGGCGAAGTGACCTAACAGATGTATAAAAGTACTTAGCACACAGGTGGCCCGTGAATGTTTGCTATCGTGTTATTTTTGTTACTCGTAGAACAACATCTGAACCTGTAGGTTGGTGAGGCTGCACAGCCCATGTCTAAGAGATGCATACACATGAGACAAGCAGTTACTTCCTTACGTCAGCGAGGGGTCTCGTGTGTTATCCAGCATGCCTGTAACCCGTGCTGTGCAAAGCCCTCACTTTGCAGACGAGGCCGAGCAGGCGGCCCAAAGCCACATGGTGCTTCCGGGCTTAGGGAGACCTAGGCTCTGGTGTCCAGTTCCTAGGCTAGGCTCGAGCGTCTTTTCTCCCGCATCCTTGGGGTCCTGGCTCAGGGGACTGGGCAATGCCCCAGCAGTCTTAGTAGCATCTGCAGGCAGTGGAGCTATGCCTGCTCAGGAGTGGGATTATCTCAGAGGTGACAACTGCTTCAAGATCATACCCTTGACCCCGGTTCTGTCTGTCACTGGGGGCCAGGGACTGGCCTCTTTGGGTCTCTAAGCGATCAGATGAGAGGTCACTGAGGTTCTAAGGATTAGCCCCTGGCACTGTGCCTGCTGCCCAGTTAGTGTCTTCAGGGGTCAGTCAATTTTAAGTAATAACACCAAACAATAACAGCCAACCCTCACCCTGTACCCTGCTACGTCCTGCCTTCTTTCCTCCTCACGGTGATCCAGCAAAGGAAGATTTGCTCCTTCGACGGTGACCACTCAGTTCCAAGCCCCACCTCTCCATGTCTGGCAGTTGCCTCTTACCTGGTCTTCCTGTTTTCACTCCTGACCTCCAGAGCTCCGCTGTCCCTCACAGTGTCCCCGTGTCGCTAGTGGGCACTTGGGATGGGACCAGTCCCTACTTGCAGATAGGCTGCAAGTACAAAGTACACACTGGATGTCAGAGACTTGGTATGAAAAAAAAAATACATAAAATATCTCTAATCATTTTTCATATAGATATATTAAGATGATATTTTGATGAAGTAAAATATATTACTAAGATGAATTTCACTGTTTCTTTGCTTTTTTTTTTTTTTTTTTTGCAAGTGGTGGTTAGAAAATTATAAATTACGTGTGCTTGCATTGTATTTCCGTTGGACAGTGCTGCCCCAGAGTCTGTTGTTGACATAACAACCAGAAAGGTCCTTTAAAATCTTGGATGGATCATGTCCCTTTTCTGCTTACAATCTTTAAATGCTCCCATTTCACACAGGATGAAAATGAAGTGCTCACCATGGCTTTCAGGGCCCTGGATGAATGACCCTCTAGCTGCCTTGCAGATCTTTTTTCCTATTATCTTCTCCCTTGTTTCCTTGTTCCAGTCACACTGGCCGCCTGGAAGTCCTTAAATTTGCTAAGCTCATTCCTACCTCAGGGCCTTTGCACTTGCTATTTCCTCTGCCAGGAGTGGCTTCCCCACCTCTTCACATGCTCATTCCCTCATTTGATTCAGATTTTTGTCCAACCTGGCTAAAACACATGCCTTCTAGTTCCTCTCTCATCCCTTGGGCAGAGCATTTACCTTCATGTAAGTTACATGGTTGATTCAGTTGGTTACATTTTGATTGTTTGCCCAGTTAGAATGTAAGCTTCATGAAGCAGGGATTTGGTCTGTCTTACTCATCAAAATTCATCCTAGAACTAGACCCAGAATAGAAGAGATGGTCAGTGAATCTTGGCCGAGTGACTGAAAGTCACCAATGGCAAAACAGATCCAGAAAGATGAAATTGTGCCCAAGGTCACACAGCCAGGCAGGGACAGAGCTGGGACTAGCTGAGGACTGTCTGAAGCCAGATTCTATAACTCTGTCCACTACAGGTCCGGTCTGCAAGCATCTCTCTTTCCCCCTTGGTCCCACTCAGGAAATACAGTTGTCACGTTGAGGAGAGGGGACCTGACTGTGGAGAGGCAGCAGACTGTTTTTCTGGCATCTCTGATTTTCTGAGTGCTGGAGACTTCCATGTATAGGGACTCCGCCGTCCATTGTTCGTTCCCTTCCCCATGCATCCAGACTCACAGGCCCAAAGAAGACCCTGGGGTAGGGGGTGGAGGGAAACAGGACTATAGAGGATGGGCGTGTGGACTTCCCAGGGCTCAGGCAAGAGCACTGTGCTTCTAGGCTATGACACTGCTTAGTATTGTGCCTAGTGCTGAGTGTGGGGTACAGGAAGCAGGTTGTGACCATGAGTGAGGAGACCAAACCTCACAGACCTTGGGTTTGGGCGGAAAGGAGAAGGGAAGAGAGAAAGCCTAGAAGCCCAACATGGGGGCTGGAGCAAATTGCAGGGCCCTCTGCCCAGTGAGCCACCCTGTAAGGATCTCTGCTGCTTTGGCACCTGGGGTGGCTCAGGTGTGTTGAGGTTGCCTTTGACCCACTGGCCCACCCACAAGGGGGGTGAGAGTGCTCTCTGCGCTCTGACTAGTTTTCCTACCAGCCATATTCCTTAGAAGGGGCACTTGGGTGGCTCAGTTGGTTAAGCGTCTGCCTTCGGCTCAGGTCATGATCTCACAGTCCATGAGTTCGAGCCCTGCGTTGGGCTCTGTGCTGACAGCTCAGAGCCTGGAGCCTGCTTTGCATTCTGTGTCTTCCTCTCTCTGTGCCTTGCCTGCTCGTGCACACACACTCTCTCTCAAAAGTAAATAAACATTAACAACAACAACAACAACAACAAAAAAAAGAAAGGGCACCTTGTTCAGAATGAGTAGGACTTTGGAGCCCAGGATGCTGGTCTGTCTTTGCTTGGGGAACTCCTACACATCCCTCCAGTCCCAGCTCAAATGCCCTCTCCCTTGTCCAGAGCCCCTGACTCTCAGGCAGGCTTAGTTCCACCCTCTTCTGAGCACCCAAATAGCTCCTTGTTCCTACAAGTGTGTAAGCATTCCTTGCTTGCCTTGTAGTTGTTTGCTTTTATGACAGCCTCTCCTGCCTGACGGCAAGCTCCTTGAGGGCCAGGTCTGTCTTTGTTTATTTCTGTGTTTCCAGCCTGAAGCTTGGTGGTGAATAAACTTTTACCACCACCACCACCACCTTCGTCATCGTCATCAGACCTGAAGCCTGTTGACGTGCTCTTGGCACATGCTAACTATTTCCTCTACAGAAGACCATGTAATCCTCACTGTGACCCCATCCAACGAGGTGGGGATTTTATCATCCCCATTTGAGGAAGTGGAGGCTCTGTGAGGCTCTCACGGTGGCATTGTCAGTAAGTGCAGAGCCAGGACTTGAACCCTGATCTTCTGACCCCAGTGTTTGCTCTGCTTTAGGGGGCCAAGGGGTGAAATGACCCTCTCTTCTTTATGGTCAGTCATTCAGGTGAGGCTGCAGGCGGCTGCGGGGAGCTGGGTGGCAGAGGGAGTGCGGTGGTTCCTAAGGCTGAAGCACAGGGTGTGTGTAAGGCTCAGAGGAGGTGCAGGGAGGGATGGTCAGAGGGAAGGCCTGGGGCACACGGTGAGTTGGACTCAGGCCTTGCTGAGTTTGAGGTGCCTGTGAACTATCAACATAGAGATGCCCTGTGGGCTGTTGCATCCATGGGTCTGGAGCTGGGGGGACATCTACTCTGGGGAAGGAGGTTTGGGGTTATTGGCATCAGGAGAGATGAGTCTGTGGGGGGAAGGGGGAGATCCAGGAAGAATGTGGTGTGGGAAGAGGAAAAGGTCAAGAATTCTGGGGACCCCTTCATTTAAAGGGTTCATTGAGGAAAGGGAGCTCACGTAGGAGCCTCAGAAGGACTAACAGTAGAGGGAGAATCAGGGCAGAGGGCTTCCTCCAAAATGTGAGAGGGCTCTGGAAGTATTTGTAGAACGAATGAATGAATGAATGAGTGAATGAATGAACTAATGAGTGAATGAATGAATGAATGAATGAGTAAAGGAATGAATGAATGAGTGCAGATGGAAAAGATTGGTAATCCCCCCACTGGCCCCCCACCCCCTCAGCCCTGAGCTCCTCGTGATTATCTGTTGATGACTCAGAATCAAGGCTTCTTCTCTCTCCCCAGGACACTCTGGCTCTTTCTTCTCCCCTTCTGGCCCTGCTCTGCGCTCACCCCTTCCTCAGGGAGCTAAGAGAGGATTGCTGTCCCTACATCATAACTAGGGAAACTGAGGCCAGAGTGGACCAGACACCAGGCACCCCGGGTCTTAGTGCAGGTGTATTCTGGGGGCAGGGGTAGCATTTCCAGAGAGGGGGGCTACCAGAGGGGTGGGGCATCTCAGGGGCTTCTGAGACCTCATCTGTGGCCTGGGGATTCTCATTCTGTGGTCATGGAGATCCCACCGGCACCTGGGGGGCTCTTGGAGATCAACCTCCTCATTTTATAGATGTGAAGATCAAGGCTCAGGGGAGAAGAAACTTGCCCAAGTTCATAGTCACAAAAATAATAATGCCCAGCTGCCATTTTTTGAACAACTACTATGAGCCAGCGGTGTCACACCTATTCTTTGGTTTATTCTCACCATTTCCTTAGTGGTCTCTGATTTTGTAGATGAAGAACCGGAGGTTCAGAGAGGTAAAGCGATTTGTCTAAAGTCACACAGTAGGTGGGGCTTGGGCCAAGATTCCGATCCAGATCAGTTTAACATGAAAGCTTGTGTTACACCTGACCCTCTGTGGCCTCCCAAGTCCCAGAACCTGGTCTCCTGTATCCCAGACCAGAAAGTTTTCTCTACGGGCTTGCAGCTTCTGCAGGACTCAGACAGTGTTTCTGAGGAGGGAAATAACAGTCAGCAAAATGGAGGGAGCGCCAGTGTCTGGTCTTGAGTGCTGGACGTGCACAAAGCAAATGGGAGAAGGAAGAGAGCAGCTCCCCCTGCCCCTACCCCTGCCCCGTGGCCCAGCCAGGCAGGCCCCCAGCAGCCTGGCTCCCTCCCTCCCTGGGGGCTGGGGCTGCCTCTCCGCCTCTGCCTGCCCGCCTGATCGGGGGCAGAGCTGGCTTCATGTATTATTAATAGCACTGCCAGCCTTCCTGTTTTCACGCTGATAAACCTGCTGGGGAGGGTGGGTGGGAGGGAGAGAGCAAGGTGGCAAACCCGGAGCTCGAGGGCCCCTCCCCACTCAGCGCTCAGCGGAGCTGCTCTGCGGGGGCTGGCCCAGCCCCAAGCCTCTGAAGTTGGTTTCCAGAGCATCCCCATCTGAGCCCACAGGGGGAGACTGGGGCTGTGTGCAGGGAATTCGTGTGGAAGGTGGGCCTCCCTCCCTTACTCCTCTAGGATTCCAGGGGTTCCAATCACCTTGGCCTCTCCAGAGACAGATGTGCTCATAATCCAGGTGGCCACTGGGCTCAGGGTTGAGGATTCAGGTGTGTGTGTGTGTGTGTGTGTGTGTGTGTGTGAGAGAGAGAGAGAGAGAGAGAGAGAGAGAGAGAGAGAGAGACTAGTTCCCAAGATTCCCTGGGGCAAGGGCTAAACATGGACCTCAGGCCACATCTGAGCTGGTGTCTCCCTGCCCCCCACCCCATAGCCTAAAAGGTTTCCCTTCTAGAGCCTAACTTGAGGGCCAAGGGCTGGGTGTAGAGGGAGCTGGCCCTGTCAGGGACTGGGGTAGGGTGAGGTGGATGGAGGCCATCCTTCTGAGCCCACCCGCAGGCTGAGGTCGCTGTGTGGGCCCGCAGGTCCCGATTACACATCTCTTCCCAAGTTCTTGTTCAGCGATGTCACTTTGGTGGTTTGAAACTGGCCTTGGTGGGAGTATTTACCCTACAGAAATTGACAAATGTTGCACATCAGCCCTCCCCCCACCCCCCTCCAGAACCTATTGGTAGACTTTTACTAGCACAGTCCCGACGCAGGTATGGAAGCCTCTTCTCTAACCTCAAACATGCCTGTACTTCCGTCTTTAACCTCTGCCCAGGTTGCTCCCTAGAATTCTTTTTCCCTTGTCTGTCAGTTTTCATGAACGACAATACAAGCAGCGATAACGATGGCTAGCATTTACTGTGTGCTTCTTAGTTATGTTCTGGGTCTGTTCAAAGGACCTTACAAATTCGATTCATCTTCACAGCCATCCAGTGAGCAGGCACTATATTATGTCCATTTCACAGATGAGGTAACTGAGGCACAGAGGGGGAGGAACAGCTGAAGTCACACAGCTGGTGGATGGCGGCGCTGAGACCCACAGCTGGCTCCGTGGCCTCTGCTGCCAGCTCTCGTGTGGTTTCCGCGTGGCTGCGAGAGCCACTTGTGGGCGCCTGCTATCCCGGCTCCCAGACCTCCCTGGCTGACTTCCTCCGTCGTCTCCCAGGGGCTGTGCTTCGAACACTTGGAGCCGCTCTTCCCGAGTCTGGGTTTCTCCTGCCCCTCCCCAGACTGGGAGCTCCTTGAGCACAGCGCCTGGATCTGATTCACCTGGTGCCCCCAGTACCTGACCCAGGAGCAGGCGCCCAGGGCACCTGGTGAATGAGCCACTCATGGAGGTAATCACAGGGACCCTTGGGCACAGTGCTCGGCATCCTGTACATACTTGTTTGTACACTCCGGAAGGGCATTTATGGTGGTTGGGGGTGAGGCTCAGCCACCCAGCTAAGTTTGTACTAGTGCCTTCCGTATGCCAAGCTCCGCGTTAGGAACTGCGGATTACAGTGACAAGCATGACAGACAAACGTCTTTGTCCTCCGGGAGCTTTTGTTCTCATGGGGGAGGCATGCAATGAACAAGATACATATAATATAAAGCATTTAGTGATACATGCTAAGGAGAAAAAAATAAAGTGGGGAAGGGGGATGGGGAGTGTCTAGGAGGAGGTTGAAATTTTGATGAGTCAGACTTCTCTGAGAGGGTGATATTTAAGGAAGGGAGGGAGCGGGGCGCCTGGGTGGCTCAGTCCGTTAAGCTCCGACTTTGGCTCAGGTCACGACTTCACAGTCCATGGGTTTGAGCCCTGTGTCAGGCCCTGTCCGGGTAGCTCTGTGTCCGCAGTTTGGGGCTGGAGCCTGCTTTGGATTCTGTGTGTGTGTGTGTGTGTGTGTCTCTCTCTCTGCATCCCTCCCCCCCACCCCCGCATTCTGTCTGTCTCTCTGTCTCTCGAAAATAAATAAACGTCAAAAAAAATTTAAAAAAAGGAAGGGAGGGAGCTAGCTGTGCTGCTTATGGGGTGGGAGAGAGCATTCTAGGCAGTGCAAAGATCCTGAGACAAGAACTTGCTGGGCGTGTTTGAGCAACAAGGAGGCCATTGTGCTTGGAGTAAGGTGAATGGAAAAGAGAACAGGTCGGAGTATTGGAGCTAAGAGAAGCAGGTGGAGGAAAGGAAAGGCTGGTGGGAGTTACATGGAGGGGAGGCACAGAGAGGGTCATGGTGGGCAGTGGCTTTGTCCTCCTCCCAGGAAAGGGACAGATGTGAGGGAAAGGCATAGGAGAGCGCTCTACTTTCTGTAGCTAAACACAGTCTTGTAATCTTGACTGGGTTTTTTTTGCACCTTGTAGACCCAGATGCAGCACCGAATTGCCTCAGTTTCCCCTCTAGACTCCTACTAGCTGTTCCCCTGTCCTGACCACAAGAAAGTCCTGCCCACTGCTCCTCTGGAGTGGCACCTCCTTCTCCTTGGGTTTCTGCTGCCCACTCTGCCTGCCACCTCATATCTTGGGGAAGACTTATTCCAAGATCAGGTTCATTAGGGGCTAACCACGCAAGCTTCTGCCTTCCAGCCACTCCCCTCTGTGCTTCTGAGGTCCAGCCTCCAGGCACAGCCTGCCCCAGAATGATACAACTGTCTTCCCAAAGATAGGGAGATCCAGCGTTTGGAGAGGCTGGCAGTACCGAGACGAGGTTGTAAAGTGTGAAAGAGCCTTGCAGGCGAGGGGAGGTTGTGAGTTCAGTGGGGGTAGGGATGCGGCAAGGTCTCCTAATCCTAATTATCAAGAGTCTAGGCCGGCTGAGTGGAGGTGATGCCTGGGCGGCGGGGGTGGGGGGGGGTGGTATGTGGACTGGATTTATTCTTCCGATCCCACACCCCACCCCAGAGCCCTAAGTGCTCAGCCTCGTAAATAAAACCTACCTAATAAATCTCCCCTGTAAATTTTCTGCGTAGAATTTCATTACTTGTCTCGTTTCCAGTCATTAGGTTTTAGTCCAATTTGGAGTTGCCCCGATGGCTGTGTAAATCATGCCTGCACTCTGGGGAGCGTGAACTCTGGGGAGAGATCACGCCTTGCCTGTCGGGGTGACAGCTTGAGCCTGGAGATCGGGACCCTGAGCAGTCACCCGTGGGGTGTCAGCTGCTCTCAGCAAGCTCCCGCTGTCCTCCGCACCTTGGGAAAAGGGGAAGGAGATAACATTAAGTGAGCACCTTACGTGCGCTGGGAACTTTACACATGTCATCTTGAACCCTCACACAAGTCCCACAGTGTGGGAACTACTGTTTCTGTCTTACAGAATTGGACTGAGGCTCAGAGAGGGGAAGTGACTTGTCCAAGGCTGGTCTGCCTGGATGGTCTGCCTTTGAGCCCAGGTTTACCTGACTTCAGATCCATTGCATCCACTGCCTCCCAGCTTCATGGATGGAGGAAGCCGTGGAGAACCTAGCACAATGCAGCCTCTTCCATGAAGTGCTCCTTGGTTACCAGCGGGAGTCAACCCCTCTGTCGTCTGTTGCCCCGTATGAACTTTGAAAGATGTTGGGAACTTTTAATCACATCCAGCGGCCTTCCATGACCTTTCATGTGCTGTGTTCTCTAACACATGGCTCCCCGGGCTTTTGATTCATATCCCTTTGCACACCTGTAATTATACATCCAGTTCTGTGATTGTCAGGTTATTGTCTTTCTTCCCTTTTAAAACGTAAGCTCCGTGAGGGTAGTGACCACATCTGCTTGGCTTACCAGTGCATTGCCAGTATCTGGTACAATATATAGCACGTAATAGGTAATCAATAAATTGTTCATTGAATAGACAGATGAAATAATAAATGAATGAAGCAGTCACTCCAGGATGGGGAAGAAGGTGTCAATATACCAGTGTCTCCATCGTGCGGGTCAGTTAGGGTCCCAAAGCCCAGTGGAGGTCTGTGTGGGCAGGGAGGATTCTGCCGCCCCATGCCCAGCCCCCGACTCAGTGCCGGTCTCAGTTCTCACGCCAACTTCAACCTTTAGCCCCAGACCCAGCTCAACGTCCAACCCCAGCCACAGCCCCTAACTCAGCTCTGACTCTGGTCTCAGCCCCAGCTGGAACACACATCCAACCCCAACCTCAGCCTCACTACCAGACCTCAGCCCCATCCTAAATCTGATCCCAGCCTGAATTTCAACCATAACCTTGCCCCCAGTTTCAGCTGAGTCCAGCTCCAACCGTAACCTCAAGATCACTAGCCTTGGGACAGCGGTGGTTCCTTCTGGCCCATGGGTCGGGAGCAGCCATGGCCACCGGACGGTGGTCGTCCTGGCGGTCTGCCGTATTTCGCCCACTGCCTTAGAGAGGTCGCAGACCTGTTGGCTCCTTGTGGGGTCTCAGTAATAGTTTCTCATTGCTGTGTTGTGGTTACAGTTTGCAAACCACGTACACATTTGTCAGCCTACCAGATCTTCGAACAGCTTGAGAAGTGTGCGTTTCTTTATGTTACATGGGAGGAAATGGGAGATTATTAAATGCTCTAGCTGGTTTGTGGCAAAGGGGGTGCTATAAACCAGCTCTTCTTACTCTGAGTTCCAAGCTGTCCCTAGTTCTCCTGACCTGCTGGGAAGATGAGAGGGACTCTTGGTTCTGTGGTGTGTGTGTGTGAGTGTGTGTGTGTGTGTGTGTGTGTGTGTGTGTCTAAAGGAAGCAGGGACCACCCTGGGGTGGCCTTCACTAAGGGATGTGACAGAAGCAATCTTAGTATTTCCCACCCTGAGTTTAGGAGAACTTGAAAGGAGAGAAGGCTGAGGACTATGGAGGATCTCAAAGACAGTGTGGATGGGGTTGAGGGGTGTTTGGTTAGGGTCCTGGCAGGAAGCAGAATTCCCTTCAAATGGTTTACATGTACAGACTATAATGGATGAGCTACTTACAAGGCATGGGTGGAGTTTATTTTATTTTATTTTTTCTTAAGTGTTTATTCTTGAGAGAGAGAGAGAGAGAGAGAGAGAGACAGAGACAGAGACAGAGCGTGGGCAGGGGAGGGTCAGAGAGAAGGAGACACAGAATCCGAAGCAGGCTCCAGGCTGTGAGCTGTCAGCACAGAGCCCGACATGGGGCTTGAACCCATGAGCCATGAGATTGTGACCTGAGCCGAAGTTGGACGCTTAACCGACTGAGCCACCCAGGCGCCCTGGCATGGGTGGAGTTTAGGAAGCAACAGGGGATGGTGAGGTCCCAGAGGCTGGCAATAGTCTGAAGCCTTTGCAACCTTTAGGACTGATGCAGCAAGGTGGGGGAGATGGGCTGTCACAGCCCAGGAAGGGCTGGTGCTGTGGAGGACGGATGCCTGGTGCAAACTGTAGTCACGGAGAAACATAGCCACTGCCAAAAATGTTGCCCAGGAAAGAGGGGGTGGGGAAGGAATCCCTGACCTCCTCTCCCCCCTCCCTGTAATCTCTGCCGGTGTCTCCCACCAGCTGAACCCCACCTAGGGGCACCCAGGCCATGCAGTGTGCTGGGGTCAGCCTCCCAGGGCACAAAGCGGGGCTGAGAAGGGCAGGGATTGAATGTGGAGCAGGGGATCAAATGGCGAATAAACAGCACGAGGAGCAAGAGAGACCGAGGGGCAGGTCGTCAAGGAGAGACAGACAGACAAAGAGAAACTGAGCGAGGTGGAATGTGTGTGAGAGAGGCAGTGAGAAAGGGCTCAGCCTGTTTGTCTGGGCAGGTCTGCTGAACCCAAATCCGGCTCATCTGCGTCTCCTCAAATAAACTTCTGGGAAGTGAATGCCTGAAGCTGGCAGAGTGCAGAGAAGTCAGCAAATATGTGTGCAGTGAATTCTAAGCCTTCTGTTCCCAGCTCCTGGGAAGAGCAGCAGAGTCTTGGGTGTCCCTCCCCGCCCCGCCCCCCCCCCCCCCCCCCCCCCCGCCTGGCATCCCAGTCCCCTGCCTTGTTGCTCTGATCCTGGGAATGGCCCCCACCACGGGTGCATGGAAATAAGGAGAGAAATTTCGCACTTAGCAGATCTGGGGTCCAGAGAAATACAAGTAACACTGAGCAGTGAAGCTTATCTCTGAAGTTATGCAAGCCTTCACATGCACGATTTGATGGCACCCTCCTAACACCTCCGTGAGGCACGCTGGGCCAGGATTGTTGTTCCATTTTATAGGCAAGGAAACTAAGGCTAATAGGGAAGGGACTTTCCCAAGGCTGTTATGAGTTAGCGGTGGGCTATTGATTAGGACCTCACACTGAGCCCTAGCCCAGGCCCGGACTGGCCCTGAACCTGGCCCAGCACTAACCCCTGAACATGGCCTCACACTGAGCCTCACATTATCTGGGCCAAGAGGTCTTGGTGGCCCAGGGTACCCTCGAGTGTTTTCATACTAATTCTGCTGTGGACAGACTCCTGGAATACCCTCGAGGCTTGGAATTTTTCCAAGAGAAACTTTTACTAAAAAAAGATCACTATTATTTTTGAAACATATTCTGTACTGGGCACCACACTAAGCACTATGCTTGAGTTATCTAATCTCCTCAACAATTGATCATTTTGGTACTATTATTATCCTCACTTTTCACATGAAGGAACTGGGACTCTGAGAGGTTAACTAGCTTTACAGCATCCCTCAGCTAGTTCCTGGTGGAGCTAGGATTCAAATCTGGGGGTGGCCTGTGATAGAGGAGACTGGGGAGGGTTGCCTTCCTGCACCCCCAGGGGAAGGAGAGGAGGTCCAGAGGACCTGTGGGTCATGGAAAGAACATTCTCAGTCCTTCCCTGGACAAAGTATATGTAGTCATTACACTGCTCTGCACAATCCATGAGGCATGGACATGTGTACTAGTCAGGGTCCTCCAGAGAAACAGAACAATAGGATATATCGAGATACACAGAAAGAGATTCATTATGAAGCTTGGCTCACACGATTATGGAGGCTAAGAAGTCCCATGACCTGCCACCTGCAGTCTGGAGGCCCAGGAAGTCCAGTGGAGTAGTTCTAGTCCAAATCCAGAGGCCTGAGAAGCAGGAGAGCCAAGTCCAAGTCTGAAGCACTGATGTCTGAAGTCAGGAGAAGACGGATGTCTCAGCTCATCAGAGAGCAAATTCGCCCTTCTGCCTTTTTGTTCAATTCAGGCCCTCGATGATGGGTTGGATGAGAGGTGATGTCAGCTCCCCCCTCTCCCACCAGGTGACGGTGATCTTCTTTATTCTGTCTGCTGGTTCAAATGCTAATCTCTTCTGAGAATGCCCTTGAAGACATTTCTAGAAATAATGTTTTACCAGCTATCTGGGCATCCCTTAGCCCAGTCAAGTTGACACATGAAACTAACCATCATAGGATGCTACACACTTGTGAGAGATATATGTCTGCCTTCCAAGAGAAGGCACTGATGTGTGTCAGGAGCCTTTCTACCCACATTTGCAGTGCCATGTACAGTGCTAGGCCTGGGAATGGCCAATTAAAGCCTCAGCTCAGAACTGCGAGAAGAAGAGATAAGCAGAGGACACTGTCCAGAAATGCTGGACCAGGGCTGAACCCCAGGGAGAGCTCAGGTCTCTTGCAGCCATCTAGTCCCTCAGGCAGCCCTTTCCAGGGTCTCCTTGTACATCAATAACTCCCCTCCTGTGTCCTACCCCTTAGAGAGTCCCAGGAAGGAGAAGGGGACTCAGAATTTCCACCCTTCTATCTGTAGGGCAGTGTGAGATGTGGAGAGGCTGAGCTTGGAGACCTGGCATCTTTATGCTTATGGGCAAGTCCCTCACCCTCTCTGGCCCGTTTTCTCACATGCAAAGGGAAGCAGCGTGCTTCAGTGATTCCCGGGATCCCTGCACACTGATTTCCCCCACTGGTCCTCCAGCCCTGAGCCCTGCAGCATCTCCTCGACTTGCTCCTCCCCACCCTTCTCCAGCCTCTGGGCAGAGACTCTGGCCATGGTGCTGAAGGAGGCCATGGCCTCTACACGGGCTTGGAGGTATGGAGGTGAGCAATGTACCCATCCCAGGATTTGTGAGGGCAGAGGAAAACTACCTTAACTGAGCGCCTGCTATGTACCAGCCTCTCTGCTCTTCACTTTACCTTCGTTGTCACACTGGCTGGTCACAGTGTCCCTTGGAGGAAGAGATTATCATGGGGAAACTGAGTTTCAGGAGTGTGGGTCCCACAACCTTCTAGAAAGCAGAAAGCTACTCTCCTGACTTTGGATTTCGAGTAGCCTTGGTTCCCAGAGATGGTCCTGGGACAATTAAGGGCAGCTGAAAAAACAGTGACACGCAGAAATGGTTGATAAAACTGTGAAGGAACGTCTGTTGGCATTGGTTCTGAGCCTGCGGCCAGAGATGAATGATTGAAACACCAGGCTTGTTAAAGCGAGAGCACGTTTGATTTCTCTCCCCTGCACTGCATGCGATTTCGCTGGAGGGAAGTTAGCAATCAGCTAATTGACATTGAATTAACCATGAAACTCAGCCCGTGCCTTCTCTCTGAAGCGCTCTCCAGCAAGACTTTATCAAGGCTTTGAATTATTGATTATTACTTATAGCTCTGATGGGGTGATTTACTTTTATTTGTTTTCACTTTGGGTGTCCTTCATAAGTGTCCCTGAGAGTGGGAGGCACCCAGACAGCAGGGCTTTTTACCTGAGGAACAGGGGAGAGTCTAGGGACAGAGGTCTGGAGAGTCCCTTCTGCCCCAGAGAAATGAACCTGTTCTGGTCAAACCATGGAACTTTTGTTTTTTGTTTTTGGTGCAGTTTCTGTAGCAAGGCCTAGCCTAATCTAACAGGGACTCTGAGGGCTGGCTTCCTTACCGATTCCTTATGATACTAAGCTTAAAATCTGAATGAGCTGTGTCCCTACCCTTGCCATCTGAACTCTGTCTGTAAAGACTCTTACTGGATGTCTGTTTCAGCTCCTTCAGATACCTGAATTCTTTCATAGCACCCAAACCAAATGGCTTTCTGGACTCTGCCTGCATATTCTGCATATCCTCGAGGCAGGGAATCCACTCTCTCCTGAGTCAATCTTTTCAAACGTGCTCAGCTCTCGACTGTCTCCCTTGTGCGTGTAAGTTCCACTTGTCTGGGAGGACTCTGCTCCATGGAGCCCCACAGAGTAGTTTCATTCTTTTCTGTCCCATGACAGCTTTTTAAGAATCTGAAATTAGATATCTGAAGCTGCTCCTCTTCCAGGCCAAACATGTTTTCAACTCTTCCTCACAAGACTAGATTTCCAGCCCCATCTTTGATTTGGTCTCCTCTTTTTTTTGGGAATCCGTGTGTCTTGGAGGCTCTGAAAACACAACACCTAGAACTGATACAGCACTCTAGATGTGGCTGGAGAGTGGTCGAGCTCTCAGAACCATCAGCTTCTTCAGGTTGGATGTTAGACCTTTAATGATGCAGCCCAACTGAGATGGATGGCTTCATCCTAGGGCAGAGGCATGTACTTCTCATCGAATTCACGTGCTACTCATATTTCCCAGCTTCCTTATGGCCAGGCAGAAGAACCATGTGACCAATCTGGCCAATGGTCTATGAGCTGAAGTGAAATGTGACATTCTGGAATGAAACATTTAAGAGTTGGTGAATGACATTCCAGCTCTTTTTCCTCGCCATGGTGACCTGGAAGCCTTGTGTTCCAGATGGTGTTGCTGTAAGACACAAGCAACTTAGATCGGATGCCACATTAGAGATGGGCAGCACACATGGGCAGATGTCATGTGGAGATAGTGTGCTCTACAGGGGTCACTCCAGGCAAATGTCATTGTGCCGATGCACACCGATTTTGAATGCCTAATGTCCTTGTGGAAGAAAAGAAGAGAGGGAGCTTACATATTTGAGCACCTACTATGTGCAGGCTATAAATGATATCTAGTTTGTTTCTCACAATTCTGTGGGATAAAGATTATTCGTATTTGAGAGATGAGGAGACTGAGGCCTAGAAAGTGTGTGAGCTGGGAACTTGACTTTAAACACTGCCTGCTTTTAATCACCACCAGACTCCCAAGACGTGCCCTTGGCTCAATCTCTCATTGTCCTTCACCTTGACAAATGCACCATTTCCTTTCTTTCCTAAAATATTTCAGAATCGTGAGGCACTGTGGTATGTTTTGAGCCTCAGTTACCCCTCCTGAATTTGGGGATAACACTAGTACCTACTTCTTAGGGTTGTCCTAAGGATTAATTGAGTTGACATGCATAGAACCGTTAGCACAGAATTAACATTATTTAAGTGTTAGTTAGTCATATAGTAGTAGCCAGTATATATGGGGTACTGTGTGTACTACGTGCCAGATATATTGCCAAGTGCTTGCTTCATTTTATTTAATCCTCAAAATGACCCTTGAGGCAGGTGTTAGCGCCCTCATTTTCAGCTGGGGAAATTGAGGCTTTAGAGAACTTGAGTGAATTATCCAAGTTCACATGCTAAGGCAGTGGCAGTGTAGCACTCTGAATTTTGGTCATCTGAGGTTAAGGCTGTGCTGTGTGAGGTCAGAGCAGAAGAAGAATAATAAGATGGGAATAACTTCTATGTACTGAGTGGTTATTACATGCCAGGAACAGTGCTCCTGTATATAATCTTAATTTTCAAAACTGTCCTCTCTGAGGCAAGTCCTGTAATGAGCTGAGTCTTTTGACATGAGAGACAGAGTAAGCGAGAGTAGGTAACTTACTCAAGATCTCCCGACCGGGACATTGCGGTGGGGATCTGGACCCATGTTGTTGACAGCTCTTGCACTCACCCAAGTAATCACCTTAATAGCAGGGAACGTGTGCATGTTACCTCCTCCGACTGTGATGGGATGCTTGGATTAAAAAATGCATTGTAAGGGGCGCCTGGGTGGCTCAGTCGGTTGAGCGTCCGACTTCGGCTCAGGTCATGATCTCGCGGTCCGTGGGTTCGAACCCTGCCTCAGGCTCTGTGCTGACAGCTCAGATCCCGGAGCCTGTTTCGGATTCTGTGTCTCCCTCTCTCTCTGACCCTCCCCCGTCATGCTCTGTCTCTCTCTGTCTCAAAAATAAAAAAAAAAAAAATAAACATTACAAAAAATGCATTATAACACTGTATGTTAACCATACTGGAATTAAAATAAAAACAAATCATACCGAAAGCAAAAGAATTCAAGAAGTTTTAAGAGGAAGGGACACAAAGCTCCACCGGGCAGAGGCCAACACAAAAGAACTGGGTGTTGAATTGCTGGCCTTCCCATGGCTCCAGGTGGTATGAGCAGGTCACAACCGGTTTGATTCAACTTCATTGAGTCTTGGCCAGCTCCATGCATTTTGAGCTGGCCCCGACAGGTCTGGTTTGATTCGAGCCAGCTTGAATCAGTTAGATCTAGTTGCAGCCAGTTGGGACCAGCCTGAACTGGATTGACCTAGTTTAAGCATGTTTGTCTCTTCAGCCTTAGCATTTTGACTCCCTGTGGATGTACTTCTCTTGGACTCCCTGGTCAGATGGCTTTGGTTGGGATGCTAGTGAGAGAGAGAGAGTATAAGTTATTAACCTTACAGGGGCCAGCCCTTGTACCCATGGGGGCCTGCAGCTGGAACACCTCGGTGGTAAGCCCTGGCTTGGCCAACTCTGCCAGACCACCTGTCCTTCATTTCCCTTCTCTGTCCCCATAGAGTCCCCTGACCATGTGCTCTGACCTCACCCTTTCCTACCCTAGAAGTCAGCCCTTCCTTCGATTTCTTTTTGGGGGTACAAACCCAGGGGATCCCGGCATGCTGATCTAGGATGGTCCCTGAGCACAGGCTTGTGCCCATGTGGGGGTGGTGCCCCCTGTAATGTGTGACTTGCTAGTGTCGCTCACTTTATTGCCAGACCCTGAAGCAGATGTGACTTGCACCACTACCCTGGCGATTCAATTAAACATTGATGTGCATGGGGGCTGGGGGAGGAGGGTGGGCAGAAAGGGCAGGTGCTGGCTAATGGGATGCCACATCACATCATCATCCCACAGAAACCACGCCCCCTTCAGAGAATCATGGCGGCTGAAGGCAATGAGGACCGAGCAGGCTTAGGGACAGGGCCTCCACGTGGGCTTGCTGCTCTGTTCCCAGCTGGACCAGACAGCGATGGAGCTGTGGGACTGAACAGAGCCAGGAAGAGTCAGAAAACCAGCACCAGCCGTCGCCTAGAGCTGACCGTCCCCAAGACTGGCCATCTCCTCCTTCCCTGTCGGTGCCATGCCCAAGGCTATGAGTATTTTGGTTAGTGACCAGGGATGGCCACCTGGTTAGGAATGTATATCCTTGGAACTAGAAGAAACTTGTCCGGCACAGGTACCCATGGCCACGCGGACTTTCAGTAGCAGGCCAGCCCATGCTCCTTCCACAGGCCTGTGGGATCCATTCCATATATCTAGAGAATAGAGAGCAGAATAGAGAGAAGGAGGGTGTCCCGCTTGAGGTCAGAGCCTTTTGTACCATGTTTTGTGCACCCTCCCCTGCACTGAGGCCAAATCACTGGACAGAGCTAATTCTCTGCTTCCCCTGCCCCCGATTCCTCTATCCTGTCACCTCCCCCTGCCATGAAGCAGGCCATGCCAGGGCTCTTGGGACCCTACAGGATCCTTCCTATTTCCTTGGTGGGTCCCAGTTCTTCAGGCCCTAAGAGGAGGGATGGGGGCCACAAAGGAAAGGGGTGATGGGTCTATGCATGTTAATCGGCGGGGGGGGGGGGGGAGGGGGGCGGGTCTCAAGGGACTGTGCCTATCCAGTTTGTCCTAAGGTCAAAGACAGACTCCAAGGGACCAACTGAGCCCAGAAACAACTGTGTCCAGAGAATGACAGCTGGCCGTGCCTAGGGATTGCCCTGCCCAGGGGCTGGTGACTGTGCCCAGGGAGCAGCCATATCTAGGGACTGACCATGCCTATAGAATGGCTATGCCAGGGACCCACAGTTCCCCAGGACCAACTGAGCCTAGAAACAACTGTTCTCAGGAGAACAACTGATCTCAGAGACCCTCGGAGGACTCACTGTGTGTGGAGCTCATCTTTGCCCTGGGACTGACTTCGTCCACCATGACTGCCTGAGGGCTGACTGGACCCAGGGGCTACCCATGCCCAGGGACTGATTATGCCAGAGGATGTCTGTGCCTAGGGACCAGCTGTGTGTAGCCTGACTGTGCTCATAGACGGTTTCCAGGGACCATCTATGGTCAGAGACTCACGTTGCCCGCTGACCAATTGTGTTCAAGAACAGCTATACCTGGCAGGGGCACCTGGGTGGCTCAGTTGTTTAAGAGTCCGACTTCAGCTCAGGTTGTGACCTCACAGTTTGTGAGTTCGAGCCCCGTGTCAGGCTCTGGGCTGACGGCTCAGAGCCTGGAACCTGCTTGGGATTCTGTGTCTCCCTCTCTCTGCCCCTCCTCTGCTCACGCTCTGTCTCTGTCTCTCTCAAAAATAAATAAACATTAAAAAAAAAAAGAAGAAGAGCTATACCTGGCAAACCAGCTGAGCCCAGGGACTGGCCCTGCCCAGGACTGGACTGGGCACAAGGATGAACTGTATCTGGACATCTAAGACCCACTGTGCCCAGGGACCAGCTGTCCCTAGGGAGTCTGGTGGGGAGCAGAAGCTTTTCTACCTGGAGATAGTCATGCGCCTGGCATACGGGCTGCCCGGATGCATGGCACGATGCCTGGTGTGGGGGCCTCTGGCAGCAGCTTTTCTTCTGGGACAGTGGGAAGAAGCCTGTGCCCTCAGTGCAGGCAACCTCAGCCCACCCCCACTTCCCCCATTTTGGAGCCCAGTGAATAGAGAAAGAGAGAGAACACAGAACTATTGAGCACCTCTTCTGTATCAGCATGCTCGGTCCTTCCTTGCCATTATGTCATTTCACCCCAGGGACAACCCCAGAAGGTAGTAGGTATCATCCTCATTTACGGGTAAAAAACCGAGGCTCACAGATGTGAAAATTCTTTGCTGGCCTTTCGACTCCAGAGTTCTTAGCCACGCTGCTATTCTGCCTATGAGACTGTGGCTTCCCGCACTCCATGTGGCACCCCCCCCACCCCCAAACAGAGGGAGAGGGTTGGGGCCTCCCCCAGCTTACAGAAGAGGAAACTGAGGAAGGACCCGAACCCGGACATCTAGTCTGCACTTGGCAAGTTAAACCCGCTCCTGGCAGCGGCCCTGACCTCTCAGGCACGGGAAGAGCACTTGGCAGGCCTGGTAGGAAGGGCTTCCTGCGGGCTGCATTCCTGCCCGCTGTCTTGGAGGCAGGCAGGCTGGGGTGCGGAGGCCGTCGGCCTCACACAAGCCCCCTTTCATGATGCCCAACAAGGCTCCCTCAGAGCCGGGACTCGGCTGTGCAAACACGCACATCTGGGCTGCTGGCCGGAGCAGGGCAGCGGAACTCCCCCGCAGCTGGCCAGCTGCTCCTGACCTCTGGACAAAGGGAGCTGTGGCCCCGTGGGGGCTCCCAGGGAACTTGGGGCTCTGGAGGGTACAGCCCCTACGCGGCCCTCCACGGGGAACAGTCCTCTCTGGCTGCTGCCTGTCACTTTCATCAGGGCTGGAACTCGACACTGACAGCGTTTCCTGCTGAGGGCGCGCTCTCCCCCGCCTCCCCACCCCCACCCCCACCCCCACCCCCAACCGGGCCCACACCCAGCCAGAATGAAGAAAATAGCACAAAGGCTTCAGGCAGCGAGGGGCTTGAGTGGCTTCAAAGAAGCCTCTGAACAGCCACCCCATCCGCATGGAGTTTGTTATTTCACGGAGGAGAAAGACCCGAATCAAATAATCGCACACACAAAAAAAAAAACGATGATAAATGACGGCGAACTCTTACGTCTGTGTTTTTCAGGTTCTAGGCGTTGCGTTTGGTGCTTTACACATTTCAACTCATTTCATCCTGATAACACCCCCCTGAGGGCAATATGATTACTATGCCCGTCCATACGTATAGATTAGGTGGTTGAGGCACAGAGAGGTTCGGTGACTCACTCGGGGCCACACAGCTAGTAAGTGGCAGGGCCAGGATTTGGACTCCGTGTACATTCTTAACAATGACGCACATTTATGGAAGTGCTAAAGGCAGTGACAGGGAAGGGGGCTGTCACTGGAGAGGGAGATAGGATTTGAGTTGAGGGAAGATCGCTTTGGTTGCTGGGAGCAGATCTGAGGGTCTGGATCGTAGGCTGTCACAAGAGTATAAATGAGAGACGGTGAAGGTGTGGCCTGGATTAGGCCTGAGGAGAAGAAGACGGGTCTGGGGGAGATAGAAGCCTCTGGAATGGTGGTACCTGGCAGCTGACTGGGTGTGGGAGTGAGGACTCCACCCTGCATTTGGAGGTGAGCCAGCTGGGTCCCAGGTGCTTTCTTCACATGCCTGGCAGGACCCCTTTGGCTCTCCCACCTGCCCAGAGGCAGGAGGAGTGGTCTGTGGGGCATGTCTGTAGTGCTCCAGCTCCAGGAGCCGAGGGAGCAGGGGGAGAGGTCAGCGGTGCAGTGGAGGAAGCTCAAACATGGATTTAAATCCTGCCTTCTCTGGCAAGCTGTGGGACTCTGGGTGAATCGCCTGCGTCGCAGAACCTTCATGTCTTCTGCAGTTGGAGAAATGGTGCCTCCCTGGCAGGACTCGTGTGAGACAGTGGATATGAAAGGAGCTGCAAAGGGAGAGGCCGAGACTGTTGCAGCTGCTTAAAGCTTCACTTGAGGCCCCCTTCTGTGTGACGGGGGGTGGGCAGGGAGGGCGCAGGGGACCTGCCTGGCAGGCAGAGAGAACAGTCCTGCCTGAGTTAGCACCTGGAGTGGGGCCAGCTGGAAAGGGCATCCCTCATTCATTTCAGCTCATCCTCACATTTAACAAACGTTTAACTGAACATCTACTAAGTGCCGAGCCCCGTCCAAGGGGCTGCGGTATCGAGATGAAGCGAGGTCTGCCCAGTCCTGGCTTTCCAGAGCTCCCTTTCCAGTGGGGGCAGCCGGTAGCGCTGAGCAAGAATAATTAACCAAGAGGGTCGTGAAAGCCCCCAGTGAGGTAAGGAGAGTGACCGGGGAGAGGGGCTTCTCCAGCTGAGGCCTGGCTGACAGAAGAAGGCAGCCTAGAGGCGCCAAGGGGAATGTCTGGCCCGCTTAGGTGTCTGGTGAGAAAGGAGGGGTGTGGTGGCAGAGGCCTCGAGAGATAGGAGGGAAGCCAGCTGCCTTTCGGCTCCGCAGGCCCTTCTAGGGAGTGTGAACTTGACTCCAGGAGCGATGGGAAGCCTTTGAAAGGATTCATGCCAGGCCAGGGCAGAATCGGCTGCACTGGTTACTCCAGTTGTCTTGCAGAGAACCAGCTTAATTGGGGGAAGGATCCTGATGCGCTCCAACTCCTGCTCCCTTCCCCCAAAGGACCACACCTCTGTCGGTGTAGGCCTTACCTGCCCTCCACGCCCCCACCCCTCTTTCAGACTGCGGGCTCCAGAGGTGCCGTGGCCCCCCAAGAGCACCAAGAGGCAGAGGGCTGAGGCGGAGGGCTGGCTGACTGCCCCGGGCAGGCTGGGCTGGAAGCCCACAGGCGGGGACCCAAGTGCAAGGGCAGTGGGCACACGCCGGGCTGCCCTGCCAGCTTCCGCCCACCATGCGGGGCAGGCCCCCCACCCCCACCCCGCATGGGGCTTTTGAATTAAAAAGTCTTAACTTTTTCTTTTAAATGGCAGCTCTGTGTACTGTACATGGTAATTAATACATTAGCATTTATGCAAAATACCATCGCAGCCGGGCTGGTATGTCAGCTGCCTTCCTGAGCTGTAAAAATGTGAGCGCCCCGAGGTACCTCAGACGGGGCCCCCCCCCCCAACCCCCCTGCCCACCCGCCCCCAGCAGACGGCTCCGTCTGACCTGCGCCGTTCACTAACACCCACCGGCGTGTGTCTGCGCACGCTGGCCAATGTATACGGTTCCTCTTACGAGGGCCTGCGGGTGGGCAGACCTGTCCTCGCCTGTGTACGTACACACACTGCCTGCGTTCGGATGAACGCGCGTGTGCGGTACACAAGGGCATCTCTGTGTCTGCGTGTGCCTGCGTGCCGGTCTCAGACGCGTGGTTCTGTGTGAGCATCTCCAAACGTACATGTGTGGACATCTCTGTGTGCCGTGTCTGCAGGTGGTTTTGTATTTGCGACTAGGTACCTGTGCGGGTCTGTGTGTGTGTGTGCCTGGGCAGTGTCAGTGTGTGTCCGTGTGCATCCATGCGGGTTATGCACGCACGTACCTGTGGGCACGCGTATGCCTGTTCATATTCATATGTGTGCATCGCTGGGCGCTTGTGTGTCAGAGCCTAGGTGTGGGTCACTAGGCATGCCTGAGGGGTCTGCCATTTGTGTCTGTGCATCTGGGTGTTAGTAGGGCTCTGTGTGCCTCTGTATGTGTTTGGATATACCCGTGTGTGCTCCTATACATGCAGAAGTGTGTGTGTGTGTGTGTGTGTGTGTGTGTGTGTGTGTGTGTGTGTGATGCTTGCTAGAATGGCTCAGAAAGGCGAACAGTGACACCTGGGGTCAGGCTGGGGCTCTGAGGGGCAGAGCCCATCTGGGGCACTTGCTAGCTCTGAGGTCTTGGGAAAGTCACACCTCAGTGTCCTCATCTATAGACTGGGACTAATGAAATCTACCCTGCCCCCAAACGACAATAATATTCACTGGGCACTGGATGCCCTGCAGTCAAATGGGGGAGATGAACCCATAAGCAGGTGATAGCGCAGGGGGCTGCAAGGAACGTCGCTTAGCCCCAACAAGGAGATGGGAGACGGGCTTAGGGAAAGCATCTCTGAGCAGGCAATTGTTGAGCAAATCTTGGAGGATGAGGAGGGGTTAGCAGATGAAGAAGCCCAGAGGGTGAGCCAGCCTGAAGGAGTGCAGATGTGGAGTGGTCTGGCCCATGCCGACTGGCTGGAGACCAACCAGCAGCGAGCTGGCAGGAGTCGGGGACCTGCCTGGTGGGTCATCCAGGGTCGCCCATACTGGGGCAATGGGGGGGCCAGTGAGGGCCTCCTTAAAGGAGAGGGTCAGGGTCAGAGTAGAGCCTCACTCTAGCTTCTGCAGGGAGGAAGGACTATGGTGGGTGCCTGTCTGCTGAGGGGTAACCTGAGCCCAGGCAGTGGGGGAGAAGAGAAGGCGAATGGGTCAGAGGGAATTGCTGAGTCAGCATCCACAGTAGGCAGAGATTGATTCGATAATGAAGTGCCGGGAGGGAGGGGGAGAGCTGGGAGGGGGCCCACTCCATCTGTGGCCCCAGTGATTGGGTGGTTGATGAGGCTGTCCACCGAGACAGTGGACACAGAAGGAGGAAGGAAGGGGGTCTCTCTGGAGGGAGGGTGGCGAGTTTTAGACCTCTTGAGGCTGCAACACCCATGAGATATCGTTCATTCATTTCATTTACTCATACATTCCCCGTGTATCAGGCATCTGAGAGACCAGGATGAACAAGACAGAAGATTGTCATAGGCAGAGGTAAAAGCAGGTGCCGAGGCCCCGTAGGAAGATACCGTGGGGTCTGGGAAGAGTAATAATGAACGGCTCAGGAAGGTGGGAGAATGTAGGAGAGGGGAGTGAGCACATGAAATGTTTGGGGGTGGCAGTGTGGGGCAGGCACTGGCGGTTGGGGGTTGCATTTTAGGAAACCCTTTCTTTTCTCTTCTTGCCCATGTTTGTAGCCCGCTGAAGGATCCCTGGGTTTCTGATTTGTGAAATGGGGCTGATGCGCTGTACAGCGTTGTAAAATAGAGCGATGCTGGGCCCTGGTAATATGTCCCTGCCGTCAAGGAACTTCCAGAAACAGACACTACGTGTGGTAGGTGCCCTGAGAGGGACCAGTGCGTAATAAGTAGCCAATACCCGCTTGTTGAATAAAGTGCCCATCGAATGCATAGTAGCACAGGGGTCTGGGGAGCTGAATAAAGGAGGCATCGATGGATGGGGTCCATCTGGGAGCAGGGGAGTTATTAGGGAAGACTTCCCAGACGAGGTGACTCCCAAGTTGGGTCCTAGAGAGTGAGTAGGAATTACCCAGGGGAAGTGGGGTGGGGTGGGGGGAGCAGCATGGGCCAAGGTGTGGAGGTAGGACAGCACGGAGGGCTGGGGGAATTGTAAGTCATTCAGTGGGGCTAGAGCACATGATTGTGCAGGGTGAAGAGTGTAGATGGGTGCGGTCGGAGCACGACCAAAGTCTTGTCACAAAAGACCTTGAGTGTCAGCCTAAGGGGCCTGGATCCCCCGGCTACCCTCCCCCCATGGGCAGTGTGGAGCCTTAGGTACCTTTTACGCAGAGGAATGGCTGGTGAGTAAATTTTGTAGAAATCATGCTGGGTAGTGCGTACTGACTGAGGGAGGGCAGGGCTAAGGACAGGGAGCCCAGTCTTTTGTGGCTTCGTTTGGAAGTAATGACCGTGCTGCTATACCTCTTGGATTTATCTTAAGGGATGGGGCACCAAGGCTTTTAAAAATTATGGCATGCACTGGGCGAGCAGCAGGAACCCTGGTTTCAATCCTGCACCCTGCCATTATCTTGCCCTGTGACCTTGACTTGGCCAAGTCAATTAGCTTCTGAGAGCTTTAGGTGGTTCGTAGGTCAGGAGACCGGCAGGAGGTGATCCAGGTAGAAAGGGAGGGTTGCTGGGAAGGGCTTTGTTTCCTCTCACCTCCTGGGCACCAGGGGGCAGGGAGGGGGCCTGCTGCTTCCCTCCTTCCCTCTCCTCCTAAGGAGGAGGGTGAGGACGAGGACAAGGGCAAGCTCATGTATTTTCATGCCGTGGCCTCGACACTCAGCCCCACAGTCCCAGCTCACAGAGGCTGGGAGGCTGCTCTGGGGTGGGCCGACCCCGCCCACCAGCAGACACTCCGCTATTGTTCAAAATGGAATTGGTCCCAGGAAGCTTGGAGCCTGTGAAAACCACCATGAATTTTGCAAAACAGCTCTGAGGCGGTAAAGCATGTCAGAAGAATCAAATGTGGAAATCCCTATTTAGAAACTCCACTCTGGACAGGCATGATGTGCCCGGAGAAGGGATGGGGCAGGGGCTCGGGCCCTAAACGTCCTTCCGCTGGAGCCTCGGGAGTGTGCCCAGCCGACGCCAGAGGAGAGACAGCCCCTTGGCCCGGGCTTCTGCCTGGTTCACCTGGCCTCGGATCGAGTCCTTCCCAAGGCACCCCCCCCCCCCACATCCTTGCCCAACGTACCTATACTTTCTTTCTCTTTTGAAAGCAGCTTTATCATTTTGTAAAAAAGGATACATATGCTCGTTGCAAAAAATTCAGACAATATGGAAAAGTTCAAAGAAAAATGTAAAAATCACCTCAGATTTCACCATCCAGAGATAACCACATAACATTTTGGTGAACGTCCTTCCAGACTTCTCTCTGTGCATAAATATACACAAATAGATTCCACGTATGCAATTCTACCCTGAGTGAGATCAGACGCCACATGCTGTTCTGTCACCTGTTTTTTTTCCCCCACTCAGCAATATGTCATGGGCATCCTTCATATCAATACATGTAGATCAACCTCTTAGTTTTAATGCCTGCATTATGTGTGTGGATAGACCTCACGTTACTTACCCAGTCCCCAGCTGATGGTGATATGTGTTTTTCCAATTGGTTTGCTTTTACAGATATCCCCGCAGTGAACTTCTTTGTGCATACATCTTTGTGAATTTCATTCATTCGTTCGTTCATTCGTCCGTTTGTTCTTTCGTTCATGCCACAAATGTTACCAAGTGCATTCTACGTACCAACCCCGGGACCAGGCTGGGGATAGAAAGGGCGAGTGAAACAACGTGGTCAGTGCTTGCTTTTACAGAATTTATGACGTAGTGAGGAGACAGGCCATTCAGCCCCTGCCAGCAGGGGAGACAGCAGTTTTCTTTGCATTGAGCTTGTGTCTTAAGTGCTTCCACAAAATAATGATCCAATAAGCATGTGATGCGGAGTGCACGGAAAAAGTGCTCAAAGCATGAATGAAAAGTTCCAGCTGTGAGCGAGTAAGACCAGAGAAGATAACCTAGACTGGGGAGTCAGGGAGGGCTTCTCTGAGGGGTTGGCACCGAGGTTGAAAGATGAACGGGCAAGAGGCAGGGTCAGCGGATGGACGAGGGAAGGCTAGGTGGATGAGGAGGGGAACAGCGTGAGGATTTCACTTGGGGGGAGCGGTAGTTTCAATTATTAACATGCAGAAGATTCCTAAAGATGGAATTGCTGGGTCAGAGAGTAAAAGCAGAGTCTGTGTTTCATCTCACGTTATATCTCGCTGCCCGCAAAGGTGTTCTGAGATTCAGTAAGAGCGGGCACAGAGGGTTAAGCCCAGCGCTCATGTACAGGAAGCGAGCCGGTCACTGCTGTTACCATTATTATTATAATTCTCTCTGCTAATATAATCGGTGAAAAATGATATCTCATCTTTGTTTTTAACCAACGTGTCTTTTTTTTTTTTTTTGACTCTGCAGGAAATGAGCCCTTGGGGGGAAATGAACTATCTTTCTTTCTTAAGCCACCTTTGTCAGAACCTTCCTGTGCCCCTTGGCGGGGCGGGAAAGCTCTCTCTGTCCCATCCTCACAGCAGAGCGCCGGGGACTTTGAGATGACTCCAAAGCCCGTGTGGCTCAGGGTGTCCCAAAGCAGGTGCCGATCGGAGAGGAGGGTGGCTTGGGACCTGTGTCGGCTGGCTGGGTGTTATGCCCGTGGGGAGGGACAGGCGGAAAGGTGGGGGCCCCAGAGGCAGAATCCTCATGCTATTAGAAGTGCTTAGAGATCCCCGGAGCTTCTGGATGATGTTAATGCAGCTGTATGAATATTAACAGAGTGGCCATTAATATTGATGACAATAATAAGCAAGTGTGAGTATTATTCTTAAAGAGGGCTGCTGCTTCAGCTGTTGCCTCCCTTCATTGAGACGCTTCTGAGGTTCTCGGCCTTCCTCTTCCCAGACCTCACGCAAGACTCAATGGCATCCTCGTGACTTCTGCCCGGGCAGGGACTGAGCCAAAAAGGCATTTCCGACACTTCGGATTGGACGAGAATCAAGGCAGGAAACCCGAGTTTCCGTCCCAGGCGCGCCGTGGGCCGTGTGAGCGGGTTGGGGGGCGGGCAAGGGATATATCTGCTTGTATATGGGCCGCCAGCTGTGAGGACTGTGCTTCTGACCCGCTCGGGCATAAGGCCCCGCCGTCTACCACCCCGGAGGAGTGTGGGCAGGGGGCTTGCAAGGGGCTCATCTCCAGGTGGCTGGAGGAATTACCCTGCTAAAGTGGTCATGAATTATAGAAAGGAAGAGGTGGGGGGAAGGCCCAGAATATCATATGTGTAAATAAACCAGAGTGGCGGTCAGACATAAAAGCCAGCCACCAAGCTCTTGTACCCAGGGCGTCCCCTTCTCTCGCCGACCCACTCGTGCCGAGTACACAGCGCGTCGCTTACAACCTCCTTCTCCAAAGGATTTGTTAATAAGTCAATGACGGAACATCTAAAGGGGAAAAATATTTCTCTTTATAGTTGGAGATAATTGTCCCAGGAAAAAAAAAAACAACAAACCTTTAATTACAACTCACATGGAGAAAGCTTGATTTGTGGGCAGAGCCCAAATGCTGAGGAGCTAGATGTAAAATATTTGTAATATTTAGGGAACCTAGAGTTTTACATAAAAGTAAACAGCATTGCCTGAAGGCACAATTTCCAGCAACACAATAAAATGTGCAGTGAATTTATGGCGGCCATCCATTAGCTCTTACCAAGGCAACGTCGCCCCTATCTGTCGTCCATCATTATAATAGAGGGTTAATGCACCGAATTTACATAAAAAAGTCATATTGTCTGCATGAATTATTTACACTCGAAGCTGTTTTTACAGCTTGGTTTCAAGCTGGATTCTGGGAGAGATTCTGCCAGTAAATTACTCTGTGGAGACCTGGTTCTATAACTGCGCGCGGAGCCAGCAATGAAAAGAAAGGAAAATGGGCAGGCCCTGGCGGGTCGTTGGTGCTGACGCCTCTCGGGTGGGGGCTGGAGGCGGCGGTGGAGGCTTCCGGAGGCTGTTGGACCTTGCCGCAGACGGGGCTCTGTTTCTGGGCCCACGGCTTCATGGTTGCTGCCCGGTCGCCCAGCTGGTCAAAGCCAGTTTGGGCCCGCGGGAACGCAGGGATCCTTCCGAGGTATCCGGGGCGGGTGGGGGGGGGGGGGAGCTCTTGGAGGCTGAAGTCAGAGGTCTTTTAGGGGATCAGGGTCCAGCAGGGGAAGAGGAGCGCCTGTGTTTTAGGAGCAGGGTTCTGGTTCGGTAGTGTGAGTGAGACCCATGGTTCCCGTTGTACAGATGGGAAGACTGAGACCTCGGAAGGCACCTACTCAAGAAGCGGGAAGCCCATTCATTCCAGGTGGGCCCAGGGAAGGTGGGGACCTACGGACACGTCAGACAGAGTGGGATGGTGATGGGGCGTCCATCGGGGGACAGGCACAGGCCCCAGGCCTCCCACCTCAGTGCTTATGTTTTCTAGACCTTTGAGTGAGTGGAAGGCAGTTTCAGTGCTTGGGCTGGGGATGAGCTGTGCTTTTGGCACAGAGTTCTTAAATTCTCTTTGCTTTAGGGTTTGGGCTGCTGGGGAGAGCTGCTCGTGCCTCCTGGTGAGGCGGAGGTGGGAGAGCCTCGGCACACAGTGGAAACACACCTGGATTTTTAAGCCCATGCCTGCTGCGTGGCGTTGGGCAAGCCCCCTAGTATCCGGGGGGACTCCGTTTCCTCATCCGTACAATGGGATTGCCAGTCCCGGCTCCCTCAGCCTGTTCCCCAAATGAGGGGAGGCTCGAATGGGATGGCATGCTCTGAGAGGTGTGCAGTGTGTCACAAGCACGGCCACAGGTGACAGGGGTCAGCAGAGGAAAGCCTTGAGGTTAGAGCTGATAGAGGGATAGACAGATGGAGAGAGAAGCCTGGAGAGATCAAAGAATCCCAGAGACAGAGAGACAGGGAGAGACAAAGAGCGATTACACAGAAACAAAGAGAGAGGGACAGAGATGGAGATGGGCAGGAGGTGTAGACCCAGGAGAAAAGAGTCAGGCAAACTGCGTCAGGCTGTGACTTCCTGGAGCCCCGATGGTGTTTTCCTGGCCAGCGGACAGCTTGGCAGGCTGGGGGCTGCCCTTTAGCCTGGACTCTCTCTCCATCCAGGCCAAGAAGTTCCCCGGGCTTCTCTCTGGCCTGGAGGTTCCCGCCTGGTCACCCTCTGCTTTTCTGTGGCACAGGGAAGCCTGAGCTGGCTGCCAGCCCCGTCCTCCCCCATCCCCCAGCGCCCGGGACCGGCTGGTGCTCGTTGCTGCTACACTCGGGTCTCCCGCTCCAGGAGCAGCCACGGCAGGTCCCCAAGGGCCTGGAGACAACAAATGACTCCCCGCTGACGGGTTGCTCGCTGCCTCCTGCCTGCGAGCCCGTTCGGCTGCACACCGCACGCAGATAATCATGTAAGGCAAGGGAACCCCTCCTGCCCGTGGTGCTGTGATTTAAACCTGAACTTTGCTTTGCTTTCATCCCCTGGAGAAGCGAGATTTAGATGATAAATTTCTCCGTCTTCCCGGGAGCGCGCACACACATGGGCGCAGACCTGCGCCTCCACGCACACGTAGAGGTGCTCACACATTGCGGAGCCCCCGTGCATGAGCGCTTACAGATGTGTCCACCCCGTTGCAAACCACACGTGTACACATTCACATGTGATGCATTTGTATGACACGCATGCCATCCGGGGGGGACCCGCGGCCCCCGGTTAGGGCAGGAGGCCAGAACGGCTAGCGTGCACGGGGTGGGTGGGAGAGGGTGAGGAGGACAGGCAAGGCCGAGACCGGAAGACGCTGTCCAAATCTCGCCCCACCGTGCTGCCTGGAAGAGGGGAAGGAGGTTCGTGTTTTTGTGTGAGTGTGCTTGTCTGCACGTGTGTCCCTGTGCACGAGTCCGCGTGCCCATCTGTGGGTGTTGACAAGCGTGGGAACCTTTGTTGCACGCTGGGGTTGGCGGCCTACGGGCAGGGGAGGGTGCGGTGCGTTGGAAAAATCACACCCACGCTGCCGCTGGCCCGCTGTTGGCCTCGGGCAAGCTGGCGCCCCTCTCTGGTCTTCCTTCTGGCCACCGAGGGTCCAGCCAGTTCTGACTTTCTAGTCTGTCTGTGAGAACGTGAGGGTGTGTTTCCCTGAGTAAGCTGGGCTTGGGTGTGCGTGTGTGTGTGGTGAGTTTGAGAAACGATCTGTGTGTATGTTTCACTTAGTGAAAGTATCTGTGAGAGCGAGGACATCCTTGTTTTAAATTGCACCCCTCCTACTCCTTTTCTGCCTTAATCTTCTCCATAACACTGGTCGCCCCTGAACGCCACTGTACTTTTGCTTATTTATGTTGTGTATGGTTTCCGTCTCCCCGGCGGAACGTAAACCCCACAAGGATCGGACTTTTAGCTGCTGTGCTCACGCGTGTATCCCCCCGTTAGAACCATCTCTGGCACAGGTGGCCTCGTGAAACTTCAGTG